>NC_080606.1:13141402-13766402 GCF_027887145.1 Ammospiza caudacuta | reverse complement strand
TTTTTACTTGATTATTTACCATTGTCAGAACAAACAGTAAGATAGCATTGTATTTCTGTGCATCATGCTGAAGCAAGTGCTGTTCATATTGGTCTGATTTGGAGTGATTTGGAAGTTACTCAGTCATTCTATTTACTCTGTCTTTTGGTAGATTCAAGACAACACTACTATACTGATATATACTGAAAATGCTGTAAGAAATAAAATAAAATGCAAAATGCTGGCATGGACCCTCTTTCAAAAAAAAAGATCTCTAACCTAAACTGCTGAATGTGCAAAAGGGTATTCAAACTGAGCATAATACATTGCATTGCCTCTTGCAGTCACTCTTCAATCTGAGATGTTTGTAACAAACCACAGAGCAAGATAAAGGAAAAAAAAACCCTAAGTTGGGGGTTTTTGAGAGTTGCACTTCTGTGTGTATGGCTGTCAACACAGAAGTCCAGGTAAACAGTGCAGAATCTATTGGTCTCTATAGATTTCACAGAGCCTAAGACACAAGCAGCAGCAAGACATTACAAGTGGAGCAAGAAAATTAATTTTCAGGAACTTGCTGCTGCCCAGTTTGTCATAGCTGGGTCAGAATATTATCAATTCCAGGTACAGTTTAGTGTTTTAAGCAAACCAAAAAATTTCAAGGCAACACTTGGGGTTTTTTTCAATACTAACTTCAGGTAAGAGGGGTTCCTTGATAGCTTTTGAAGCAAAGGTTTAGCATAGCAACAACGTAAGTATTTGTCATCTCAGTATTACAGCAAAGAGTAAGTCACAGTCCAGCTTCTGTAACAAAATCAGCACAATGGAGCTGCAGGCTGGAGGACCAAGACATCACTTATCAAAATGTTTCCTTGGCTTAGTGATAAAGCATTTCATGGTCTTGAATAATAACACTCTTCAAGCTTTCCACAGTCCCAAACATGGATTTGGAGCTTCCTGACATTTTTAGTAATACTAGCATTTTCTGAGCCTGTTGTTCAAATTACCAGCAACCTTAGAGTTTTTGAGGCAGCTCACAAAATGAGCCGTCATGTCTAACAGCTCATACAGCAGCTTCTGGTTGTCTAGGGAATTGTGAAGAGTGAAGTGATAGAACATAATCATTTTACTGCTCTCTGCTTCCAGTACTTCACTAATGCAAACAAATCCACATGTTGAGTGTGCTTTAGTGAAAATTACAGATACTGCAACAAAAATCCAGGAGCTTAAAGAGCACATTTTATTTCAGTAACAGAAGAAGCCAGGTTTCTCTTTAGGCAAGCTCAGATCCTGATTTTTCACTGTAGGTGGATAACTGTAGCTACAGAATACTGAATATGGACAGACAATGGTTTTAATACATCTCAGCTGAAGCCTTCATTGTCTACCCAAAAAAAACCAGGTTAAGTTAATCAGTCACTTAAAAAAAAAGTGGTTTTATGACTCCTTTAATACTGAGATACATGTAGGAACAAATGAAATAAACAGATGTTGGCAAAACAATTATTGATGCTTTGGCTTTTCATCTCATCTCACAGACCACAGACATTTATTAACATTTGGATGTAGTAATATACAACTACATACAGTAGTAACTAACAACACACTAGAGAAGCAACACCGCTCTTAGGCCTGCTGTGCAGTGTCTCCATTAATGACTGCTGTCAAAACTTAGAGGGACATATGAATACAGTGAGCAATATAATATAGTGACATTCCTAAATGATAACTTTGCTGATTTAAAAAAAAAAAACACACACAAACCATACACCAAAGCAAACACATCATAATGTTGCATGTTTTTATTGCTTTAACATCGAGTATTCTATTGTCCTGGCTGTGCTATAAGCAAGCTTCTTTTAATCCTTCCAGCTTTCCAGGCAATTTTGCTTTCTTGCAGATCTGTTTTAGAAGTCAGAGAGTAATTAGATTAACCAAGTTACTGGATGGTACTGAAAGGACATTAAAGTGTTTAAAAGATAATGCAGTCATCAGGCACAGCATATGTGGGCTGTTGGTATCCTGCTACAATAAGGTCACCCACTCAATGGATGAAGGAAAGGTGGTGGATGCAGTTTTTCAGTATTTTAGTAAAGCTTTTGTCTCTCACAGCATCCTTCTGGACAAATTGTTCAGCTGCAAGATAAGGAAGCTCAAATTGTGCAGGATGAAGAAGCAGTGGAGGCAGGGCTCAGAGGGCTGCAGGGAATGGGGCTGTGTCTGGCTGGCAATCAGTCAGCAGTGATGTTCCCCAGGTCTCCATAATGGGCCAGTGTGGCTCGGTATTTTTATCAAATGATGTGGTTTGCAGGGGCTGAATGCACCATTAGCAAAGGTCCTGACAATAGCAGCACTGGCTGTGCTGCTGACTCACTCGAGGGACACGAGGGCTTGAAAAGGCATCTAGATAACTCACAGCATGATTGATCAGTGGCATTAAATTTAAAAAGAACAAATGCCAGATTCTGCACGTGGAGCAGAGTAATACCAGGCAGAATTCCAAAGTGCAAGAGGAGTGGGAGGAGAGCAGCCCTGCAGAAAGGGATCTGAGTGCTGGTCAGCAGCAGGCTCAGGAGCTGCCAGCACTGGGCCCTTGGAGACAAGAGGGCAAAACACACCCTGGGGGGCATCAAACACAGCAAAAACAACCAGTCCAAAGAGGTTATTTTCATTAAAGTGTGTACTCAATGATCTGTAAGCAAATCCTTACTCCTAATACATATGTACAAGCCCCTCCCTCTCTATTATTTCTGACTAATAGGATTGTTTTCATATAAGATGTATGGGACCACCAAGTATTGTGTGGGTTTTGCAATAAAACTTTTTACTGGGCAACCTGATTTTGCTTGAATTTGTTAGCAGTGGAACTGCCTTATTTCTTACAGTGTGCCTTCAGAACCATTTGCTGACATTCTGCAAGTCCTGTAGACTACAATCATCAGAAAGATATCCAGTTCTGGATTTTAACAGAGAAAAAAAATTATACACAACCAAAACCCTCTTGTCCATCCAGAAAACTGCCTGAAAAGACATTTAGCATATTGAGGAACTATTTTTTTTTTTGCCTTCTGAGAATACTGTTCTGGCAAAGTGAATTTAAAAAATAAAATCTATGCCATATTTATATTCTTAGAGACATTATGAATGAAAAGACACACCTCTGGGGGATGGAAGATATCATGTATCCTGACACTTCATCCTAATCATTTCTCTGGCAGTTCAGTTTCTGCACTGTAACCAAGCACAATGGAATTCTGGGCTAACTTTTTCCTTGCCATAGCTTTTGAACTGTACTGTACAGCTGTGGCAAGGAAAAAGCCCAGAATTCCATTAGTTAGCCTAGAATTCTATACTTTATTAGCCTATGCTATATAAAACCAAATACATTTATTAAATGCTGTGACTAAGTGGTTGATCAGATTGCAATAGCAGATTTTTCCTGTACTAAGTCACTTCATCACCATAACTAAATTCCCAATCAAGAGAAGAAAAAATGCTCTGATAAAGGACTACAAAGGAGAATAGTAAATATCAGTGATATACAGACAAGACTGGTTCATGGCATGTCATCAGTTTACAGCTGAACTCAAAGACCTTTTCCAACCAAACTGATTCTATGAGTCCACCTCAAGAATATAGGAAGGTATACAACGGCAGAGTAACTCTTCTCCAATATGTTGCATGCAAAATTCTCCAATATCAACTAAACAACCCCACTAAAAAAAAAAAAAAAAGAAAAAAAAAAAAAAGACAACAAAAAATACAACAAGCAAGTTTTTACAGTATTCACACTCCAGGACAGTACATTTCTGTGCCTGAGAACTCTTCCTCTAGGAAACAAACAAAAGAGAACTAGAAATTTGCAAGAATACAGCTCAGTCTGGGCCATGAATACCATGGCACTTGATTTACTGTTTCAGGTATTCTTTCTGAACTCTTCTGAGATTTCATTTTACTCTACACAGAATCACAGCTGGCAGAGAAAGGAGTGTCTCTTCCCTCTTCTAGTCCCTCATTCTTGCCTAATTACATGTTTCTCTACAGAGCTGATCAGGTTCAGAGCTTTTTCATTCATTCCTCCTTCAGGGGCACTCCTCTGCCCTTTCCCATAGCTATTCATCAACCAGCAACAGCCAAAGGGAAAGAGGCTTAGCATGGCCAAGTACTCCTCTGCCTTAGCCTGGCAAAAGGATGAGAACTGATCAACGTTCTTTCCTCCACACTTTGTATCTTTCAATCGGCTCCTCAGCTACTACTGCAGCTTCAGAGATGTTAGTACAACTAGGAAAAAGCATTCTGCAGGAGTCATGCCTTTAAAAACATCTTCAAAGGATGTTTTTTCCCCCATTTGAGTTCAACAAACTGCTATACAAAGACGAGGAGTTTCTGACTGCCCCACTGCTGCCCTGGAGGATCACACATTCAGAGAAGTGAATATATCCTTTCACAGCTGCACAGGAAGGAAGCAGCACTAGATCACCAACCTATTGATAGCCACAGTTGCTGTGGCCATAATTATTTCTTGTCAATATAAGGCCCAAACTTCTGCAATTTCAGGTTCTAAACCCCTGAACAGTTGTAGATGTTCAACTAAACCCCTGCCAGTGACTGTCTCTTCCTTCCTCCCCACTAAGTATTTGCTTTAAATACTACCTTAAGAGTCAGCATTAGCTACTGGACTCAGAAGGGTGGGGTTTGTGCCCACAACTTCCAAAACACTTGAATGCTCCACCTAGAAACAGCCACAGGAAGGTTACATAGATGTCCTTGAAAGAGTGGCCTTCCATCAACCTAGAGACTTCAGCCTAGTTTGGAAGTTTCAGATGGGATGAAAACAAACTTTTAACTCAATATTATTGGCTGCACTATGCAAATACCTGCTGTTCCCAAATACCCCTAGGGAAAAGCAAGCAATTAACTGGCTGCTTACTATTGCTCTTAATTTACATCAGTTAATTGCCCTGGATTATTCCTGGGTAGAGAGAGATTTCCTCTTTTCTAATAGTGTGAGTACAGCAGCAGAGAGTTGGTTTCTGGTATAATCACTGAGCAAACAGATAAAAGGGAAACGGGACACTGGAATGACAGAGATCCAAGGAGTTGAAATCTTGAAGCTCTTTTCAAACAAACCCCATTGTAGTTCTCAGAACAGTGATTAAGCACAGATAACAGCTTTATTGTGCAAATTCAGGGAGGCCCTCTTGCTGCACAGAAGGGGAAAAAAAAAATGAAGTCAGCCAAATAAGGTTGCTTGAGCTGCACGGAGCCAGGAAAGAGTCCAGGAGATGACGCAGCCAGAGGAAGCTTTTAGTCAGTTTCCTCCAGAGGCTGGAGCAGAGCCAGAGCCACCTCTGTGGAGGAAGAGGGGCTTCTCTGAGGAGCAGCCATTGAGCAGCAGGGACGTGGCCAGGCCAGCAGCCCCAGCAGGGCACTGTCCCCAGGCACACCCAGGGCCACAAGCAGAAGGTGTTTGAATCCTTCGGATTCAGTTCATCAGCTCTCTCAAGCAGCTACTAGGGACTTAGTGAGCTTTTTGAGAATTTCACTTCAGACTAGACATTATACATAAAACGACTGAACCAAGTTTCCTCTAGAGGCAGAGATGCCGTTTCCTTTCAAAATAAGTGAGTCCATATTAAGACATCTTATGAACCATCCTCATGACTAAAGTTGTAATGAAACTTCAGGGGTGACTAATCACACAAGGTGGAATCACCCAAGGAAATGCCCTGAAGGTTTAAAAAAAAAGCTGTTTGTAGTCGTTATGGTGACAGGATATTTGCAAGAAGCAAGTGATGGTGAACCCCTGATAGGAGGCACCCTGTTCCCCATGGGATTCTTACAGCAGAAGCAGCAAACATAAAGCTCTCCTGGGGCCCTTTTTATTGGGTGCACCTCACCAACCTGCACCTTGATCAGCTGCCTCAGGCAACAAAGCAAGAGGGCAAAAATTAAATAAAGGACTCAACTAAGACATTTAATCTTCTAAAATCTCTTGTATGATAAGTATACGTAACATTGTCACCTTGAAGTTTTATGAACTGAATCACGGCTACCAGTTCAGATCAGGCACTTGGAACAGTTCTTGCTCACAACAGTGTAAAACCAGAACAACTAATGGGTTTTGCCCTGTCAGGGCTAGGGCTTGCCATAAGATGAGAAAGAAAGATTTTACCAGTATGTAAAAACAAAGTGAGTATTTGTTTCTCATCAACGGTGTACTTTTAAATCCCTGTTTAACTTTAATATAGAAGGCCTAAAAGTACGAAACAGAAGCTTTTGCTCACTGTCAAGCTTTATTGCTTCACCTGACATGAAGTAAAACCTTGCCATTCTTGCAGAACCTACGGACCAAGCTGTTGAATACAACACAAGCTAGGGTGCAAAGGCCTTTCCTGTTTTGCAAAATCCCATGGTAGGCATAAAGCTACAGATAATTCACTGCTTCCCAGTTTCAGTGGTTCACCTGCTTCCACTGTAAACTCAGCATGTTTTAGCTATTGCTGCTTCTGAACTACAAAGTTATCTGAAAATCACCAACAGGGGAAACACTTCTGTATAAAAAGGTCTTTGGGAGCATTCAAACGCATATCTTTACAGCAAGTCATATCTGATGGCATTAGAAGAAACATATAATGGATTGAAGTTAGCACACATGTAAAACTTGGATCAGTGTCACCAAGCTTCCCAAGTTTACTGAGTGAGGAAGAGACAGCACCAATGGGCCAGTCATGAAATAAGACAGACAGCATCTAGAATGCTTCATAGCACAACAGGATGAGGAGAGAAGTGCCCATCTAATAAAGTCACACTTTTCATCACTATGCTTTTCCTCTTCAAGGCATCAAGCAAATTCCACTAGAGGAAATAAAAGAAAAACGATCCAAACAAATGTAGCAGTCTACTCATAGTTGCCATCTTGTTGCAGCATTTCGTAGCAAGTAGCCACAGACAAAAGAAACTAATTAACCAGAGGATTCTCCTGATACACACATCAGTATCTCAGTTGCTTTTCTTCTAACCAGAACCTTGAAACTCCAAAGAACAATGGAAAAAAAAAACTTCTGGGACCTTTTGAGTCCTGCTGGGAATTAGGACCATCAATTCAAACTACAGATAGAGTCCCTAAAGATCCTGATAACTATTACTACACTTAGCTTCAAGCTAAGGTATAATAAAGTCTGGACTGGTACCTTTTCCCTTGTTACCTTCTAAAATTTCTGTATTCACAAGACTAGCTTTGATTAAAGCCCTTTCTCTACAATGTTACCCAAAAGAGAACTGCCCAAGTGCCGGTGACAGGACTGTTGAGAGCACACCTCACACGTGATGAATGCTCCTGTTTCACGTTCAGTGGCCCATCCATTCACAGAGCAAGCACATGCATGGGCAAAATAGTCAATGAACCCCAAAACAGAAACCTTGCACCAATCAGGGAGAGATCAGAGCCTACTCATGGCAAATAAACAGACTGCACACACAAATGGAGGAGAGACTTGCCAAAGCTTGACACCAGCTCATTTTTAGCACTCATCTGCTTCCACCCTCTGCAATACAAAGCATGGGAGGAATTATATGCCCTTTTTGGTGTCTCCTTTAACTGTCCTGTTTAAACTTTGCAGGACACAACATATTTAAGCCAGAGTTGTATCACTAAATTAAACAGGGAAGGTTTCCTGTTTAGAGTATGGCAAGATCAGCAGGCTGATGCATGATGGACTTTCTACACAGCCTACAAAGCCTCCAGCAACCAAACCTCCCCATTACATGTCACAACAGCAAATCATGTGCACTAGTTCAAAGGTTACCAGAGTTAATCTTGGATTCTTATTAATAGTGCTACACAGCCTAGTGTCACTCATAGCAAGCCTCCCATAACAAAATGGAAATCTCCAGCTACATGTGCTAACATTTAGCCCAGCTTGAGGAGGTGTAGAGACTCAGAACTCAACAGGTTTTGCTGCTTAAGCCACGCAGCAGCATGTTTCTATAAGCCTGGTGAGATGAATGATAAGAGCTACCAACCAAGTAGTTTTGACACAAATGCTTTTCCTGCCCAGCCAGAACTGTTCTCTAGAACATTTCCTCCATCTGTCTTCTTCACAATGGATTTATTTTTGTGATGAAGCCCACATAAACCTACATCTAACTGCCCAGGTTTCACCCACATTTGACCTTGATTTTTTTTCCTTGACTGAGGAAAGTGTCTTGGATTTTACTGTTTTGTTAATTAAGCAGCTATTAACAAATCTTAAGCCAGCACAGTAGTAGTCATGTTTATTTCACATGAAGAACTGATTACACAGTTATGCCAGCATATCCTGTTCCTGCAAACCAAAGCTCAAGAAATAATGTTTCAAATATTATTTCAGTTGGGTCTGTAACTAGAGCAGATGAGGCAGGAAACCAAAGGCTGATACAGCAGCAGGCCCTGCAGCTCTGTACTGCAACAGGCACAGACACTGAACTGCTCTCTGGAGAACCCTCAGCGTGCAACACAAAGCATTACACCAAAACACTTGCATTTCTCTATCTGCTCCAGTTTTTAAAAGCTCCAAAAGCAGAACTGCTCTGTCAAAACAAGAAAGCAGCAGACTGAGAAGGTGAATCCGGCCCAGGGTGTGTCTGGGAGGCTGCAACGAGCACCTCGCTGCCAGCTCAGATTCAGCCTGGTGCTGGGAACCCCGCCCCGCAAGCCGCTCTCGGTCAGGATTTCTTGGCCGATCCACGCTAAAAAAAGTCACTCACCACGACTGTAAACTCTCTAGCTAAAAGGTCTCAAGCATAGAACTCCCCTAACTTGTGCCATTTCTGTTAATCTTACTGAACTTGTTGCTCTATATAGGCTTTTTTAATAAGTAAATCTTCAGTAATCACTAATATTTAATGGAAGGCCTTTCTAAAGCTTAAGAAAATACTGTCTTAACCTTGAAGAGGCTGAGGTTTGATATCCTTCAATACACTGATGTTTGAATAATAATAACCATGATCTACCTATCCATGCTATCAGAGATGGCAGTTAAGACATCAGGAAAAGTAGCTGTCAATCAAATAAGCATTCAATATCTACAGTGAAGAAAGTAAACTATTAAAAGAAAATCACTGCAGATTTCATTTCAATTTCTATTTGCACTGAGGTGAGTTTCTGTTTGGATTTGTTTTTTTCCTGTCCTTTATGTAAACCACAAGCTCTTAGCTTAAACATTAGATTTCTTAGACCATTTCAGATCACTCCGGTACGGAAACATCCAGAGACTTCCAGCCTGCTCTTCCTGTTTTATCAATGAAGGGCTGGGACTAATCCTTTCGCTCCAACCAGGAGAAATTAAATGGAAAAACCCCATGCTCCTCATTAGTCACCGAACTCCTGCTGCGAGGAGAGTCAAGTACGGACTTGACTAGACTTTCTAAAGTACCAAAATCTCCTCGGCCAAGAAATACCTCGAGTCAAGCTGGGACAAGGTTCCCTGGCAACCCAAACTGACTAAGCGCAACTTGTGAAAACCCCAACTTCTGCTCTTCGGGAAGCGCACGAGGCGGCCATAGCAGCCGCCCGCTCCCTCCGGGCTCTCGGAGCCTCGCCCCGCTGCCCCCCCGGCCCCAGGGGCACACGCGGGCGGGCGGCGCCGCCGCCGAGCTCCGCCGGACATTTTAGGGCGGAGAGGCGGCCCCGCCGCGCCGAGACCCCGCGCTCGCTCCAGGCGCGGCCCCTCGGGCGGGGGAGCACAAGATGGAGGGGCTGGGCGGGAGGCTCCGCTCCCCGGGGCTCCTCCGTGCCCCTCACCGCTCC
The DNA here is from genome assembly GCF_027887145.1 of Ammospiza caudacuta. NCBI lineage: Eukaryota > Metazoa > Chordata > Aves > Passeriformes > Passerellidae > Ammospiza > Ammospiza caudacuta. The sequence continues at coordinate 13,756,636 of NC_080606.1, read as the reverse complement.
CTCCGGCGCGGCCGAGCCCGGGCGGGAGGAGCCCCCAGGCCGCGCCCGCCCGGCCCCGCGCACCCGCCCGCAGCCCGCGGCGGGGCCTCCGCGCTGCCCCGCGCCGGCGGCACCCACCGTTTTCGGCATCTTCCCGGCGGGCTGGGCACGGCCGTCGCTCCTCCTGCGCCGGTGGGGATCCGCACGGGCTCCTCGCTGCTTCTAACGGGACTCCGCGCCTCTCCGCCCGGCCAGGCCCCGCCCGGCCCCGCCCGGCCGCTGGAGCCCGGCGCCCCCGCCCCAGGAAGGCGCGGCCTCGGGGGCTGCGGGGCGCTCCCATCGCTGCTGGAGCCGAGGGCTTCCAGCGACCACCGACAGCCCCGGCCGCAGAAGTTTATGCGCGGATCGTTGGGATTTCTGGTCCTTGATAAAAGCGTTCTTTAAGAACAAATTGCTATTTCGTCGGCGATTGCACTGTTCAAAGTAAGACCGCAGCACTGACCTGTGACCAGTGTTTCTGTCCCTTGTGAGCCAGAGCTGTGTGCACACAGGTGCAGCTCAGCCCCGGCTCCTCGGCCCGTGCTGTGGCCGGTCAGTGTGCTGTTCTGTGCAAGGTTTTCACAGCCATCTGTTTGACTAAAAAGTACACTTCCAGCTTGTATGGAAAATCACGCTGCGATAAGCCAGTCTCTGTAAAAGAGGCAGAGGAGTCCTGCAACTTAACTCGAATAAAGGGAGAGAGTCCACTGGCCCACGCACACACATGCCCAGGGTTTTTTCTCTCGAGGTTTTGGAGGGTACAGCCTCCTCTTATCCTGAGCTCCGGCCGCACGTTGCCCTTTTCCTTTCTCCATTGGCTGAGGCACAGCCTTCTCGAACATCCTACCGCGTATTCCCCCTTGAACCTGTCATTTTACCCCAAAGTTCAGAAACTCAAGCTTGTGCAGACCCCCTTGCCTGTTTCAGGAGCTAAGCTATCAGGGATCTGCAACAAACCTACTGCCCAAAGTTAAGTAGAGACATTAAGACCCATTTCAAATCCTTTAACATCCATATCTTCACCCATCGAATTGTTTGTAAAGACATTAGCACACAGCTTCCCTCTCAAGTTCCAGATGCTCCAAAAACCCAAGGGACTGTGGCTCCCTGAAGCTTGGCATGTCGCATCTGGTCTTCAGGGCTTCTCCAAGGCCACACCCACAATCACAGAATATAAATGATAACCAAATTCAAGGATAAAAATAGCAGAGGACCAGTGGCAGGCCATCCGCCAAAGCTTCTCTTGCTATTCTGTTTTGCAACGACTGATGAAGGGAATCAAGGGTCACCATTTTCATGAGGATTTAAAGAAGCGGTCTCATCTCATTTGAGACTTTGAATATAACTTTCATATAGGAAACTAAGTCCTATTTTCTCCCAGGAAATTAGAAGTCATTCTTTTTAAAGTTAACGGTGTCCAGAAGAAGGAAATTAAATAAAGCTAACGTCCTGGTTTTAAAGAAAATAGGAACATGCCATATTTTTTTTCTTGACTTTGTGTCTTCTTGTCAAATCTGTTAAACATTTTTGTCTGCCAGGAGATGGAAACAGGGTCCAGGCACTTTGTTTGTTTCAGCTGAATATGCAGGTTTCACTTAAACTAGAATCTCTACGCTGTGCCTACATAGGAAAAAACATGAGTACAATTGGATTGGTGTAAACTGGTGTAACTTTTCTGCACAGAAAGTCACAGGGTGCCTAAGAGACTCTTTTACAAAGTTTTCTTCCTTTTCTATCTCCTTTTACATTGAGACTTTCTCAGACAAGGTCAAACAACACTGGTTGCGCAGCTTTCCTACAGAAATAGATACTGACAGAAGACATACAGAATAATAAAGTCACTTGCTTGTGATTTTTTTTTTTGCCAGATTTGGATCCAGAAATGTTAGGTGTGAGATTTCTCCCTAAATTCAAGAGACTGTGGAGATTTCTTTTATGCTAGCAACATATATGATGGGGAGAGCCCAATTCTGCTTCTATTGAAACTTCTATACCAACATTTCTTCATAAAACTTAGGTAACTGTTTGGAGAATTCCATTAATCTTTTTGCAAAGGTGATAAAACCTTATATGATAAAAGTCTAGCTATCTTTATCTTATTTGGCTATCCCTTGCCAAATTTAAGGGGCCATAGTTTAACATCCAGGAACCCAAAATTTTCTTCATAATGCTAATGACAGGAGTGCTAATGAAGCAAATGAATCCTCATGCCAGTAAAACAATCAGATCCAAAGCAACTGTATTCCCACTTAGAGTGTGCCAGGCATTGGCCATGTCCACAGAAAGTCATAAACCCCATACCAAACAGTCCCAAAGAGTCTGAAGGGCTGAGACAAAGCTTCAGCATAACATACACTTGTTTCTGACCCCAGCCACTTCTCTTGTCCTTCTTCCCTATTATTCTTATCAATAGCCAAACAAAATACCATTCATGCCACTTTGAAAGACAAGAGTATCCTGTGACAGGCACATGAGTCTCTATACCTCACTTCCTCCCCAGCTTCTTCTTTTCCCCTTCCCCTTCACTGTTGAGGTGGAGAACAAGACATCTGAAATTTGAACCTCGTGGCACTCCCATGGAACTCACAGTTCCATGATGAATTCCTGTGGTGGAGGTGCTGCACCAAGACGTGCCCTTCCCTGCAGACCTCTCCTTTAGCAGCTGCTGAGGAGCAATGGTGTCGTCCAGCAGACTTTTACTGAGCCCTCCCGGCCTGGCCATGTGTGAGAACAACCATATCAGTGGATTCCTTGAGAATTGCAGATGGGTTACATCTCCTTCTGACTTCAGGATGAAATTCCAAGGGGTAAAAGTATCAGCCAATTAAAAGTCCTCCTTGCAGGAGGCTGGAGAAATGAGTAACATTACCCAGGGCTTCAAAAAGGCTGTTACTCCCATACTGCTCAGATCTTAAATAATATTAAAGTATTTCAGAATTAGATTAAACCAGGATGACATTAAGCATTCTCCTGGGAAGAGGTCTGGTATTTCACTGCTGATTTATTGTCTTGGTTTTATTTTCATCAAGCCTTTTGTAGTAGCTCCTTTTAAGCAGAAAGAACACGTAAATAATTTGGTCTGACATACCAGAATTATTTAGCATGAGCACTAAAAAAGGGCCTGTTTTAACAGCATATGGGTTTTTTGACTAATGAGGAATTACTTGAGCTCCCCTTTGCATGGCTTTGATAGAAGATAGAAGCCAAAAGTGTTTCATACTAGAGATGTACTTCAGAGGGCTAAATTTAATTTGATTCACATAACTAAAGGAAGGCACAAAATGAAATTGTTACTATAGTATGAGAACTGCACCTTTAATACACAGTAGTCCTGGACTCTATTTAAAATTATCCAGCCTGGTTCTGAGGTCTTCTTTGAATAGCAGCTCAACTTTCTTCCCCTGCTCTTACTGCTTTCCTTCTGCTCAGACATTAATGCCTACAGGTTCACAATGAATTGCTCCCAGTGATGATCTTGGATCCTTTTCATGTTTAATTGTATTTAGGCATAAAAAGCATCTTTCCTCCCAAACAAATTTCACTCCATTCACACCGTTATGTCTTGAGAATTGGGGTAATCTTTTGCAGTGATTCTCAAGCTGGAAGGATGAGAGGAGTAAAGGGGAAAGCACTTCACATTCAGGAAGGCAGGATTTGAAAAAGCTGGAAATAATTCCATTCACATGCAGCTGCAGTGACAGGGCAGAAGCTGATGGGGCCACTGGATTTGTGATCCCATTTATCTGATCCCTTTTCCACCTCAAGAAAAGGAAATCATTGCAGTACATGGTCCCAGCTCCTGGCTTGTCCACTCACCAGGGCAGAAATAGCTGAAACTGCCTGGAAATCCCAGGGATTTGTGTCTGCCAGATGCTTTGTAAAGCCCTAGTTCCTCATTCCCTCCAGCACATAAATCCCCCACGGGCAGTGACAGCCCTGTGAGGAACATAGAGAAGGCTTTACTAGGAACAATGACTCACTGTATGGCCCACACCACTCATCTCTTCCTGTATGTCTGGGGATGTGCTGGGAATATGCTGTTTGTGCAGAGGGAGATTAAAGGGGAGGGATCCAAACCAGACAAAAGGTGTGCAATGAATGCAATGATCATATTTAAAAAATGTAAGAACAACTCATCTGCTAGAATTGTCACATCTTCATTTTTGCTTTGTTTTTACCATATGGGAGCAAATACTCACGTTTTCTACATCTTGTACTGCTTGCAGCTCTGTGGGAAATAAAGGGAAATCTAATGGATATTCTGGGACTTTACTCCAAGTATTTACAACCCAAATAGCAGATAACATCACTAGGAAGGACCAAAAAAATAAATAATGGGAATATGGTTTGCCAGTTTGCGTGAAAGGTACTGATGTAGAAATGCCCTTAAATCTGTGCAGAATTGGAACAATGAAAGGTTTGGAGACTGATGCTGGCACCTTCTCCTTAGAATAGGGAGGTGGAGTAAATCCCATTGCTCTGTTCCACCTCAAACCAGTGAAGAAAAATTATTCCTGTGGGTGATGGGACGAATCAAGGTAGTGCTTTCAGTTTTAGAAAAATGTATCTAATCTAAAAGTAACCCCAGTGGAATTTCTTCTGATAGGCTTGAGGGTGTGATGTGTTTCCAAAAGGAAACATGCTTACTCACATGTATTCCTCAGAGGCCATTAAGCATTTACAGTAATCATGGCCAACTAAAAACATACTGAAAGCAAAATGTAAAACACCTACATTACCCATTGCATTTTATCCCCCTGAGGCATGTTAAGAAAATTTCCTTATCTGACCATTCAGCAGCCTCTGGCAGTTACACTGACACCACCAGACACTTTAATGCTGGGACCAAAGCCCCTTCTCAAAAAGCAGCTCCAGTGACCTGGTAGGGGTCTCTCTTGACTCCCTACACACCCCATTCTCAGACAGTCAGACAAGTTTTCCCCACCAGCTTGACCCCAGGGTTCCCATAGCAGATTCTCAGGCCTCTGGTTGTTTTAAGTAATTTTATCACAGGGCAGCAACAGAATCACAGTTTGTCCTGGAGCCTCCAGGGAGGGACTGTGAACAAAGGACTCCCTGCCCTTTTACATCCTCACAGTCTGTGCTGGCATGGCCTGGGATTCTGAGTCATGGGCTCCTGCTGTGGCTCTGAGTGTCTGTCACCTGGCTGGCACCACAGGCCCTCGTGCCATTGTTCAAGGGACCCCTGCCAGTCCATGACCTCCTGTCCCTGAGCTCAATCCTCAGCCTGAACAGGAGCCTGCACACTGAGCTGCCTGCACTAAATGTATTCCTCAACAGGCAGTCCACAACACCTGCGGGACATCCACCAGACCTGTCTTGACCAGCAAAGCCTCACTGTAACAAACCATGACCAAAAAACCCCAACAATTTAATGTCCAAGATCTAACAAAATCTGATGCTCTTCTCTTCACCCATCTTACTTTCTTAACAGGACAACTCTGTTTGTAGACATAAAATCTAGCAAATTTTTTATTCAATAGGGCTCAGACTGCCAATAGTTTACATGCAGTACTAACAGGCTTTGCTGCAGAAAGGAAGGTGACTTGGATCTTCAGCCAAGATCTTCACAGTTTCAGTGCCCCACAGAAACAGGCTCTGAGGGAGTTTTCTCCTCTCTTCCCCCTCTCTCCTGCTCTGCCTCCTCAGATGGCTGGTGTGAAGCCAAGATGATGGTACTGGTGTGATGACCATGTAGGGCCACTGCCTTTCTGACTCAGAGATTGGGAACTTGGAGGCTGTACCAGAGGCCACCAGGCTCTTCCTTCCGTGCCTGCCAGAGAATGGGAGTGGCCAGTCCAACCTCAGGGGGTGAGAACCAGACTCCAGATGGTTCTGACACAGGTGACCACTGCATAGGGGTCTAGATGGAAGGCATCCATTCACACTGGGGTTTTCTGATGGTGGAAAGGGCCAAAGAATGACCAAACCGAGCGCTACTGAGCAAGAACCAGGGAGAAGACACTTTTGAGAGGGATTTTCAGGTCATGCAGTTTCACTATTTAAAATAAACTGCCCCCAAAGGCACATGGGTCACCAACACTCTCAATGAGCTGCAAAGGAAGCTTCAGCTGCAAAGAAAATCCAGTTATGGCAGGGGATAGTGGAGGCAGTAGTGTCCTCTAGATTAGAAACAGACTAGCAGATTGCTCTCCTTGGTCCTACAAGCTGTGTCAGTGGGTGACTGGATGGTTTTATACTCCTTTTGACTAGCTATGAAAGTAATTTAATAAGATTGGCTATCTCAGAGGGGGCTGACAAAGTTGTCACCTTAAGGCTTCAGGCAACAGTGCAAATTCTGTATGTTATGTTAATAGTTTATAAATAAATTCCTCTACATATAATCTCAATTCTTAATTTAAGAGACTAGTTTCCTGGATATTTTTTTTTTGAGCTGTCAATGCAAAGAGTTTTTTTTTCAAGCATTTTGTGGTGTTACAGTTCAAGTATTGCAGAGCACTGCCAGTATTAAGAGCTAGAGAGGCAGATAACAGGACAAGAATAACAGCTGTTTTTCTTGTCCAGGCTCTATGATACATAAAAAAGGAAAAACTGCACAAAAATCTGATCCAAATCCCTCCAAAGCTGTAGAACAGCTGCAGATTAATATGGAGTCTCATTCTCCATATCTTAATGCTTTGTGTCCTCAGGCACAGTAAAATATGCCCCTCTACTTGGAAAGTGTCCATGTCCATGCTGAATAGGTGTTGAGAACAGCTGGAAAGTCAGGGTCATGTATTTTACATTTTCAGCCTGCACACATAGAAATACACCTGGTGCCAGTGTACAAAGAGTTGCTAAAATTTTTCACACATCCCCATCATCACTATCCTCTAGGTCTCCTGGGGATTACCAGCTTCTCAGCCACCAACTGCATGAGAAAGTCACATTTACATTGGCTTTTTAATTCAGACCAGGAGGTTGGTTTTGAAGTTAATTTCCTAATTCAGTGCATTTTGTTTCCCATCATGGTGCAGTCTCATACCTGGTGAACAGAATTCCTTTTGGATGTGCTCCAGGACTGTACCTATCATGCTGCAGCTGTTGGCAAGCATTCAGTTAACTGGACCAGAACAGAGCAACTCCAAAATCATCTCACTGTGAAGCACATTTAGTGTTAATGTCAGTCAGCACCAGCTCTTTTGTTTTCCATACCTGCTCTCATTACACCACACTCCTTGTTACTGTAGGCATGTTTACCTGTCAAAATGATCCAGACCTGCTTGTGTGTCAATAGAACCTGTTCAAATATTTTTAGCAAGATAGATTTTAATGGGGGTGACAGTAAGTTAGGAAGCAAGGAGATATGCAGATTTGCTGGCACCTCTGTGGGGACAGTAACCTCCAAGAAAGACAGTCTCAAATGCAGTCAGAATTGTACCTTCAGCCCAGAATTGCCTGAGAGACATGGGTGGGTTTAGCACCAAACTGCAGTTTTGGAGCTGGCTTCATTCTCCTTCTCCAAAATTCTCCTTCTCCCCTCCACAAAATGCCCTAGGATCACCCATGCATTAAGGTTTCACTGATTAACATCAAATTCCTCCTGGAACAGAGGAGTGCTCCTCCTCAGAGGTTTAACCCTCCAGTCAGCCCCTACTCCTACTCAGCTATCCCTGACCTTCCCTCTCACCTGACACTGTGATTTAAAAACCTTCTCTCTCACACACACAGAGCAACTGCTTCTAATCTAACTTTCTTCTGCTTCTCCAGGGCTCCAAGACTGACTCTGTGCTCCAGGAATTCCAGCTCCTACAGAGCAGAATCAGAGCAGGGGTGGGGTTCTCAGTCTCAACAATAATACTAAGTCAGTTCTCTCCACTGTACTGAAACTTGGTCAAGTGAATCAATGCATTGGAAAAAAGGGCTCAGAAAGCCATAAAAAGGGAAAAGAAATCTGGCCCATGTTTCCAGGTAGTGGCATGTAATGTGGAAGATGATCTCAGCACTAACCATTTCAGACAAATAATCCTTTACCAGTTCTTTCCATTTAAGCCTCAGCTCCATTCATTTTTGCCTGTGACTTAGACCTATTTTTGGAAACCTTAAAAATATACAGGGAGTTGCCAGCCATTTTTATTCCAATGCAGGAACATTTTATACTGATGGCATTACTCCTGGCTCTTGCTCAAATATCAGCTTTTTTTCAAGGTGAACACCAAGCCCTGACCCATGGCAATGTCCTCTAGGTAAGTGCTGCATGTTTCATGCTAGAACACGAAGGGGACTCAAAGCCAGAACTTCACTGTGCAGAAGCTGCCTAGAGCAGGAGTCTAATCTGGCACTGCTGATGTTACCTCTCCCACTCAGCTGATACACTCCCAAGGGAAGGGAATTCCCTCCCACCCTGGTAACACCACAGGGTGTGACAAAGCCAGGGTTACATGACTGAGAAAGGTGTGCACGCCTGGGCAAGCCTGGCTCCACACACACTCTCTGCACCCAGCATTTTTTTCCCTACAGTGGAACACAATGATGCACTACTCAGAACACCCAGCCCAGATAGATGAAGGCATGAGAGATGACATCATGTATTTTTCTTAGGTTTTTGCTAAACACATGGTATTTCTGATGAAAAAAAATGCAGAGAATTAAGGCATTTAGGATATTTGTACAAGCAGAGCAAGTGAGTAAGAGGAATTACAGGTGGATAGATGATAGATAGATAGATAGATAGATAGATAGATAGATAGATAGATAGATAGATAAATATCACAGATTGACAGGTAGGCACATATAAAGACATAGATAAATACTGTGTTCTTGGCTGTTCTGTGTCACAGAATTTCCTGTCTTCAGCCACAGACACAAATAAGTAGGCACTCAGTCCCAATTACGCCTGTTTGGTTTCAGGAGAATGTTTCTGTTTTCACAAGATACACACACTTCTACCTTTAAAACACAGCCATGACTTTTTCGCTTTGTCTTACAAATTTTTTTTTCCTCTCACTTAACCCATTTCTATTTCATCATTCTTAAGAAAAGAAAATCCCCTGAGTTAAAATGACAAGGAGCTACTAATGTCAAAATTAGTTTTTTAAGCCCAAACATATTTTGAGATCTCCAAGCCCAGGAGTTTTCCCCTTCCCCACCATACATATTCCCTGCATTTCCCTGATGACAGGACCTCAGCACTATGAGTTTGCTTGAGTTTGGAGCTGATTTGCTCCAGAGAGGTTTTCAGCCATACAGAGAAACTGAGACAGGCCCCATCCTGGGCTGGGCACCCAGACCCTGTCACTATCACCAAAGACAGTGGAGGACAGAATTAGAAACTGAACTCACTTTGCCATAGAGCTCCACTGGCTCACCTTAGTATTTAATTTGCTGCAGTGTGGTTGGCACTGTCAGAAAATATGAAGTTGGATAGTTAACTTTGCTTTAAAGACAGGAATATGTACTAGGTGGTTTTTTCAAAGTCCATTCCTATTTTCTACTAACCCTATTACCTGATGCATTTGTAGGAACTGAATGCTTCCAGAAGCATAAGTATAGAACAGGATGGTGTAAGGTAGGACAGAATAACAAGGCAGAGCTTACCACAGAAGCAAACTTCTTATCATTGGTCATCATCCTCAACTCAATGTTTACAATGCCACAATTTATAGTACAAATACAGCACAATACTGTGTTCCTATAGTAAAGACATAATAAAAATATAATTTATAGTAAACATTTCAGGCAATGTCAATTCAGTAAATATTTCATTTCAACAACACAGACAAGAAGATCCACTTCCATATTAACCAACACAGGGTGAGACACCACCTGCACAGCCTGCGAAGGCAGCTTGAGCTTTCTTGGAACAAAATTTAAACCCTGTATTGCCCCACTGCAACATAAAAAAATGGTGAAGTACATGACCAGACCACCACCAACCCATCTTGCCTATTGACTTCAGGGAATGTAAAAGCCAAGTGTGAGGACAGAATATATGTCCAGATTATCTGAATCTATGCCAAACCATAGATGTGAACTCTGTCAGTTTCCCTTCAATTGAATTTTCCAGCAATTTCCATTTTAAAGAACTTAGAGGAAGTAGACCAGTGAAATACAAATAAGGTATTTATTTTCTTTTAGAAGTTTTTTTTTTCCACACAAGCTGTATTTCTGTGAACACTAATACTGTATCCACAGAGTTCTGTATTGCTGACAGAAAACTTTTTGTCTGAAGCAGACAGGACATTTCTGTCTGATTAGCTAGGGCATTTTGAGTTTTGCTGACTTCATGCTTTAATGCTAAAACACTTCAGCAGGGATGAGATTTGGTCTGGCATAAGTCTATAGGTACATGGACAGGTGATGTCTGATCTGTCTTCCTGAGACAAACAAATGCAGTAATGCTTTTTAATAAACTTGTATTGGTAGAAAGAGCCACCTCTGGACTGGCTCTTTGTATCACCAGACTGATTTGTTTCTGGTCTGATACTCAGTCCTAAGTCGGGATTTACTGCCCTGGTGAATGATTGCTCTTCCACTTTCTCTTTCACTTTGAGTTTGCCTATTTTCCTGGGTGATTTACCCTGGCTATAAACAGAGATAATCCTGTACACAGTGGGAATCAAGCACACTTTGCTCCTCTCCCAAATATATCATAACCTAAACTTCCATAAGTTCTACTTTGTAATCTTTTCTGATCTTCTCTCTGTATTATTTCGTATTTGTCATAAGGGATTAAGAATTCTCATAAATCCCAATCATACTGCATCACAGTACTGTGTCATTTTTGTCTTGCTCAGATGCAGGAAACATGGCATCACATCACGCCATACAACCAAAATGGGAAACATTTAGCAGCAAAGATTACCTCTGTCAAAATCACCTGAAGAAAACCTGCCATGCAGAGTAGTGAAGCAGCCTGCAGTGTGTAAGCACCAAGCGAAAGCAGCCTCATGTGGAAAGTCATCCCTGTGCTGTGGGAATTAAATCAGACTCAGCACATGATCTAGATTTCCTCCAGCACAAACACAGATCAATATCCTAGAAAGACACAAACCAGTATCTTAAGTGAACATTGACACCTCACAAAGCTCCACAGGTACCTGTGCCCCACTCCAAAGCTGTGCCCATCCATCCTCTGCCAGGTACAGCCCTGCTGCCATCTCCCCTCTCGGTGTGCAGGCCACCAGTTTTCATACTCAGCAAAAATCCCAGAACTGCACAAAGGACGTGGCAAGTTCAGTGCTTAGAAGAAGAATCTCCTCTCCTGCCGTGCCAAGCCCACCCAATTACCTTAGCCTTCTAATGACACAGAATAACAGAAGTTAATTCAAGTCCTCGACATCCCACAGCTCTCACAGTGGTGCCTGAGCACTTGGTTGTCCTGGGGCCTTTCCTGCAGCACAGCTGGGTGTAAATCTGAAAGATCCTGATGTTGTCATTAGAACCTAGCACTTGACTCCATTGGATGCAGGGTGCTGGCACAGCTCTGCATAAATTCATTTCAGTTCCTAGTGCTGCACCCTGCAGCATTGGGAATGAAGAGCAAACTACTTAATGAGTGATAATCAACTTGTATATATAGCTTTGAAAATAGCTCAGCGTGGTGAAGAATTGAATCTTGGTTTTCCTATCCAAAAATAGCTCATGAGGAACAGCCTACTTTTGTTTTCCAGTAAGTCCAAGTGAAACCAAACCCAGCAAAATTTATGCATTATTTTACTTTTTGTCCAGTAAACTGCAAGACCATTCTGTTTCCTTTTAATATCAGTTTCAGGTGTGTTTTATTTATTATTTATTGCTTGTATTCTTCTCTAAGCTGACTCTCTTCAGAATTTCAAGTCTACTTTATGGTTAAACAAATCTAATATTTTGATACTATCTGGAGGCATAGGATTGGCTTAAAACCAGATGAAGATAATTCATTTTATTCTGTAGAACACAGGTTCATTTAATCTCAGTGTCTCATTTTCCTTACATATAACATGAAAACACTGGTTTCTCATGTTTCAATAACAAAAAGTTACATTGCAATTACTGCAGGTCTGCAAAGGAGGGTATGTCCAAATTATTATATATACAGTACTGTATTTATGAAGTTTTAAACCTTGTTCAGGAAAAAAACCCAGATTTTGCAGATATCCCTCTGTGGTCACAAGCAAGTCTGCCCAAAGAGATTGCAGCTGAAGGATGTGCTGTGAAGTCAGCCTAGGTATTGTCCTTCTCAAAAAAAGTTATGAGAGCCCATCTTGCTGAACCTGAATCTGTTCTTCCCTACAGAGGTGCAGACTGAGTGATTAACTGTAACTGAGAAGAAATCTGACTTTTTGAGTCAAATTCTAGGAGAGTTTGTATAGCTAGGCTCCACAGAGCCTGGCTCTTCACTTTACAGGAATTAATTTAATGCTTAGAAATGGGGGAAGAACATTTCACTGACAATATCTGCTATATTGAGACTTAGCTTCACCTTTCAAAATGATCAGATTAATTTAATTTTGTACTGTTTTATATAATCCACAGCTTTTGACTTAACTGCTTTGTGTGTAGAGTGATTTGGAATGAATGTGGGTATTATAAAAAAGTAGATGTCTGGCAATGATAAACTGATGAGATTTTGGTGAGGGGTTTCCCTGTGTTTGTCCTCAACTAAGAACATTTCACATATTTCAGCTCTGCCTCTAAAGTAACTGTAGTTGAAGGCATTAATATTTCATGAGGCATAAACGGTTCCCCTTTAGGAAAAGTAAAAGCAGTTTTTCCTGTTTGTGAAATTTCCACATTGCCAAGAACAAGAAAGCTTTCGAAACACTATCTTTGCTGCTTGCAGAGCTTCACTGCCTTATAGGGCCTGAATCCCCTGGATTCACGCTGGGGGCGGGCTGGGAATGCTGGCTTTTCCTCCTTCTGGGTGATTCTGGGAGGCCTGCAAATGATGTCATGGTACATTTTAGGCTACAATAACAGGAAATCATCAAGTGTTTACACTGGCAGACTGGGCTGTGATGTGATTTTCCTCCTCTTCCTCTCTGCCCCCCCCACCCACCTCGCCCCTGCCATTGACTTCCTTGATATATCTGCTTCCTCTGATTAAAATACTACAAGGTGGCAACACTGAAGGAGGAAAAAGGGAAGTGGGGGAGGGAGACAGAAAGGCAAATATTGAAAAAGGATGATTCCCCTCAAATCACTGACAGAGAGCACAGTCCTCCCTCCCTGGCCCAGCACATTCTGTGGTAGTGCAGGCTCAGAAACACGTCAGAAACTGGCCTGCTGAGGAACTGGAGAATGGACCGCTCCCAACTGAGACATGAAAAAGAAACTCTCCCCTCCTAGAACAGATGAGTCACAGAAAAGATCTCCCTGGCAAGGTTTTCTTTGAATTTTCCTCCTGCACAGGCACATCTAAAAATATACGCCATGGATTGATGGATTTCAAGGAGGACAAGGCCACATTTTCAGGGCTTGGGTCAAAGCAAGGATGCAAGTGACTTTTACCCAGACTCTGTCACAATCTGTAGCAAACATCAGTTTTCAGTTTCAGTTTCAGAGGCAAGGGAGGTTGCTAGGGTTCAGGTCCTGCTTGTACCAGTGATGCACAGCATGAATGTTAGACATTGTGTCCTTCCCAAACTGTTAATACAAAGACAAGGAGGAGGAAGGTGTAGGGTGGTATCCAGAATTCAAGGGATGAAGTTAAACAGACTAATTGGCTCCAGGGTAGTTCATGTCCCCATAACCATATAGAACCTGCCATTAGCTCAATTTGTTAGAGCATGGTGCTAACATGTTGAATGGGCCATTCTCTTAAGAGCTGGACACCATGATCCTTGTGGGTTCCTTACAATTGAGAATATTCTGTGATTCTGTGATATAATTCCAGCTCATTGCTATTGCACTGGGTTAGCAGAGTGCACACAAGTAGCTCCAAGTTGGAGGAACAGTAAGGAGTACCTGGAAGGGGCTAATTCTACAGCAGATATCAGCATTTAGCAGGAGCTTATGGAGGATGTCTCACAGCAGTGTGGAAGGGAGTCTCAGATGAGAAAGACTGCAAATATTGAAGAAGTTTTCTGTAAATGAAATTTACTGGAAAGTTTGACTCCATTTATTGGGATTCTTGGGGATGATCCTGTGCATGGCCAGGAGTTAGTTCAATGATTCTTCAGGGTCCCTTCCAACTCAGCATATTCTATGATTCTATGACTCTGGAAGTCTAGACAGGAATAAGGTAGGAAGGGAGAGAGTAGCAAATAATTTTATTTCTATTGTATATTTTTGTTCCATTTATGCAGCATCAGCAAGATTGACAGTTTAAATTACACTGAGAAATCTCCCAAATGGAAATGAGCCTGAGACACTCACTAAAGTAAAACCACTAGGATATAGAAAGTCTTTCTAAGAGTACCATGGCTCTGTTCAGTGCATTTAGAAATTGCAGGTTTCCAGTTCCTAAAGCTCAAGAACAGACAGACAGGAAACCTTTTAGAAAAAAATACAGTCAGAGGGACTTACACCTTGCATCTATGATGCAACTGTAAAGTGTAATTTACAGCAGATAGCAGAAGGAACGGGAACCATGAAGATGTGATTTCACCACTCCAAGTTACTCAAACAGTCATCTATGGTCAGTGACAAGCTGATACAAACTGCTTTAACACCATGGGTGCTTTGGCTTCATCATTATTACTAATGATGTTATTACCTGAGGCATCCAATCAGGGCTCTGAGAGAAACACCCTCACAGAAATGCTCACACATTTATTATCTCCCAGCATAAGTCTACCCTGGTCCAGAATAAAGAAGAAGATTTTGGTCCAACCAGGTAGCCGGGATCTTAAGGCCACTCAAATAGGTACTTCACCTCCCAGACACTCTCAAAATGAAGAGCAATCTCACATGCTTTGCTAAATGAGGGGTTGAGACTTTCCTCTCTTTAATAATCCCAAAGATAAATTGTAAGGGTTCACCCATTGGTAAATTGTGCAGATCAATAAGCTCATCTTTGGGAACCAGGCTCTCCAGGGCAGTGGTCACAGCACCAGTCCTGTCTGAGTTCAAAATTCATTTGGACAATGATCTCAGGAGTTGGATTCAGTGATCTTTGTGGGTCCCTTCCAACTCACTGCATTCTATAATTCTATAATTACCAGCTCCCCAGCAGGGCCAAAGGAGCCAGTCATAAGCACAGATAAGCCTAAGCCACTTCCTTCCCTGGGCTGCACTGGAGTCACCAGGGAACCACACCACAAACTGCTCTCATGATGGGTAATACCATCACACAGCAGGGCTTTTCCCTTATCATTCACTGAGGCAAAATGCCTCATAGTGCTCCTCTTGCTGGGGAAACACTCAACTAAGGGACTCCATGAGAGAGAAGTATGGTCTAGAGAAGGGAAGGACTCTTTCCCTCTTGGCAAAGCCATGTTGCCAAGCACAGGCCCCATCTCCCCATCACTTCTGTGCTGGATGAAGCTCTGTTGATGTTTTCCAGTGACAAGCAACTCCTCATGCCTCCACACTGGGGAGTGCTGGGAACATGAAAAAGGAGGGGGAGCTGTATTTACTCCATGCTGATTTGCAGGTCAGCTCAAGTTAGCAGGACTGATCAGCATGCATGAAGTAATTCTTTACTGAAAAATCCTAAGCCATTTTCAAGAATATGTTCTTTTTACTGATACTTTCATTACAGGAGGCAAAAGTGCTCTTTGCCATATGGTTTAGTGTCATCTGATAGTCCTGCAAGGAGCAGGGAGTTGGACTCGATGATCTTTATGGATACCTTCTTGAGATGTTCTATGGTTCTATGAAAAGTGGGGTGTTTTTACTTTCTAACCAATAAAGATGGAAATATTTTCATGAGCTAAAAAGGCTTCATCACATCTTTCTTATTTTGGACATTACTTCTGTAATCAATACACCATTGTATCTTCATGTTAAACATGTAGATGTTTTCTCTTGTCTCCACTGCAACCGAATGGTTTTACTCAATCAAAATGTCTCCTTGTGGTTTTACCAAAGTGATTGCTTCCCTCTGGATGTGACTGGTGGTCACTGGTCTGGGTGACTGTGGCAAACAGTCACTGGATGCGGTGCTAATCAGGGTCTGCAGAGTTCCTGCTCATCAGCACGGCTTTGCCTCAGGATGAGGAGCCTTGGCTGAATCTGGGTTCCATTTCTGGCATTTCAGCTGGGCCCTGGGCACCCCTCATCTGGTGCTGTGTAGCTGGGGCCAGGCTGATGAGGACCCTGCTCTGACCGTTTTGGTTTCAGGCTTGGCTTCTGGTTCACTGAGTGACCTGACAGGAACTGCTGGCCCCTATTGCATCCTGACAGTCTGAGATATCCAGTTTCTGAGATTTTATTCTGATTCAAAATAAAAACATATTACCAACTATCATTGCCTCTAAAACATGTCATGAGCTTTGTGCCTGAAATGTTTGCAGTGTTTTCTTTCACTTGCACTGGAATAGAGGGAAGTTACCTCATGTTTCAAGAAAAATAAAGCAGCCTTAAAATTCTATTGTGAACAGAAAAATCACACATGCGGACAAAACTTAATCAAAATGGAAATAAAAATACAACCTTAATGAAATTTAAATACTTAAATGTTATTGTATACTGAAATTTTTACTTCCTAAACAAAATAATCTTTGCACATCATACTGCTATATAAACAATGGGATGTCCGGTTTTTTTATAATTCAAAAACTTCAGTTATTTTGGAATTAAACATACATAACAAGACTATCCAGTCAAAAGGGGAATATTCCTAATTTATATCTATGCCCCAAGAAAGTAAAGTACATTAAAATGGTATTGAGCAGTGCAGATTATGTACTTCTTTTTGAACAAAAAACCCGATGTAGGTATTTTTGTTACATGAAAACAAAGAACTAGTGAAGGGCTTTGAGGGGAACCTGGATGAGCAGGGCTGAGGTCACTTTGTCTGTTCAGCCTGGAGGGAACTGAGGGGAAACCTCATCAATTTACAACTTCCTCATGAGGAGAAAAGGAGGAGCAGGATTGATCTCTTCCCTTTGGTGACCAGGGACAGGACCCAAGGGAACAGCCTGACATTGTCTTAGGGGAGGTTTAGGATATCAGAAAAAAGCTCTTGACCAAGAAGCGTGCTTGCCCCACCTCGAGCACTCTGTGCTGTTTTGGGCACCCAAAGGAGGGACAGGAGGAAGGGGAGAGGTCTGGAAGGGAAGCCTTAGGAGGGGCTGAGGTCACTTGGTTTGTTCAGCCTGGAGGAGACTGAGGTCAGACCTCATTGTGTTCTTCAACATCTTCACGAGGGAAAGCGGAGGGGCAGGTACCAATCTCTTCACTCTCGTGATTAGTGACTCGAGGAAATGGCATGAACCTGAGTCAGGCAACGTTTCTTAATAGCCAGTCAGGCTGGCTATTAAGAAAAGACTTTTCACCCAGAAGGTGGTTGGGCTCTGAAACAGAATCCCCAGGGAAGCGGTCACAGCGCCGAGGCTGACAAAGCTCAAGAAGCGTTTGGACAACATTGTGGGGCACACGATGTGGCTGTTGGGGATGCTCCTGTGCTTTCTCGCAAGGCTTCCCTCGCTCTGATTCAGAACACCTCGCCGCCCCTCAGCTCCCCGCACGCACAAGGGGAGAACGCCCCGGCCCCGAGCCCTGGGGGCCGCAGAGGATGCAGGGCCAGCCCCGCCGCACCCCTGCAGCACCCGCGGGGCCGGGCTCGCCTCAGGCGGCCGCACCCAGGGCGGGCGGCGGGCGCGGGAAGCGGAAGCGGCGCGGGCAGGGCCGGAGAGGCGGAGCGAGGAGCGGCGCTGGCGGCATGGCGGCCCGCGCGGGCCCGGCCGGGCGCCGCGGCCAGCCCAGCTCGTCCCCGGCCCGCAAGCGGCTGAAGCCGCTGCGGACGGTGGTGGCGTGGAGGGGCCGTGCGGAGTGGGACCAGGTGATGGTGGGGCTGTACTGTGGGGACAGCCGGCTGCAGCAGGACGCGCTGGACCGCGTCTCGGCGTGGAAGAGCCGGTACGGGCCGCGCGCCGCGGGCGGGCAGCGATGCGGGGCTCGGGGCCGGCCCTGTGTCCCTGGAGCGGCCGCTCCGTGCTCTCGGCCCTGGCTGTGCCCGGCCCTTGCGGTCGTGGGCCCGGCCGAGGAGCCGAGCGCAGCTCCCCGTCGGAGCAGCTCCGCGGCCGGGGCTTGTGGGCAGGCCGGCGGTGCAGCACGGCTGGCGGCCCCGTCTTGTAGGGCTCCTGCATTGCGGGAGGCTCCGGGCACGCAGCTTATGCCAGGAGCACGGTGTCCCTGTGGGAGCAGGGGAGGCACAAGCCCTGCATGCCCGCAACTTCACGGGCTGATTTCCCTGGCATTGTGCATATCCATTGCCTCTGCTGCATCCGCCTAGGTAAAGCATCTTGTCTGTGTGCCTGGCATATCAGTAAATATTCACTTAACATGTGCTTAGGAGCAACCGTGTAACCACTCTGTTCCAATAGAACCCTTCTGGAAAGAGCCTTTGATGCTGTCTCAGCATACCATTTCTTAGGCTGTAATGTACCACAGAGCATAAAATGTAGTGGGGAAGCTGCTCTTTTTACAGGGTGAGTGTATTTGTGTGAATCTGCTTACCTGGTTTTCCTTTGCCTCCAGATACGGTCCAAAAATGCCTCTTGCAGTGGACTCCACGGCAGAACTGATTCGCTGCAAGGTCCTTGATTCATCTGGCAGATTGAAGTCACACGAGCTCATCCTGTCTTATGGGCTGGCCCTTGTAAGGTGAGGGTTCTCAAGACCCTTTTGCTTTTGAGAGAAACACCTGGACAGATGTCATTATTCCACTGAATTCACTTTGCATCTCTGGGGCCACAGGATTGTGTAGTACATGGGGAGTTTGTCTCAGGAGTTCCAAGTTTCTCTGCAGCTCTTGATAGTAATTTATTTTTTTCTGTAACCTCCATGTAGATTTGTCAACTTGATCACAGAAAGGAAACAGAAGACGGTCAGCATTCCTCTGAGACAATTAGCAAGAGAGGTAACTATTGAATAGGAGTTGCTTGATAATTTAGAGGTTATTAACAACACTGAGTGAATGAAATTGTGGGGTGGTCATCCTTTTGTAACCAAAATAATAGATATAGATGCTTGTTTATTCCAGCTGCAAAGTTTTAAACAGGTTTATTGCAACTGGATATAAAATTTGTTCTTTGAAGTCTCAATAAGAGTCACAAAGGCTGATGATCATTAAAGGTTTAGGAATCACATGTGATCAAAAGTCTTGATTTACATGTGTGTAGTCCCACTTGACGTACTGTCACACGTTTTGCTTTCTTGGCGACTGAGATAGGAAAAAGAGATAAATCTGTGGTTTATAAATCCTAGTCTTTGACAAGCAAGGCTATACGTAAAATCCATCACATTTGCAGGTATTTTCATTTCTTTTTCTTCAGGTGAGCTTTTCCACTCGTGTGGAGGAGGAAAGGTTCAAGCTGTAATTGTAGTAGCAGCACCAACTTGAGTCCTTTAACTGCCAGGTGCACTGAGCATCGTACCTGGGACTGAACAAGTTTTGACAGACAGTATTTGAGACTCTTCTGTATATGTTTGGGCCCCTGTGTGAGAATGATGAATTGATTTTTATTTTTTTTCCTGGGTTTTTGAGAAAAGTTCTGCTTCTCACTTTTTAAAACTGATCAAGCTTAAAAGCAAAGGTCCTGCATAGTTAAAGGTAGTTGTCCTCAGGAAAGCTGCAAAAAACTGCATGTAAATTACTGTGTAAATTTCGGTATTATATGTGGTATTATTTGTGTCTTTGATACATAGTTATCCAGAATAACTGGATAGAAGCAATTAAACTGTATTTAAATGGATGAGACAGTTACATTAGATTACATGTAGCACCTCTGTCTAAAAAGAAATCTCTTGTTGCATGTAATACTGAAGGATTTAAACCGTAAAATGCAAGTTTGTATGGATCCTAGGCCACAGGAGGAGTGGCATCAGAGAGCTGGGGCATCTTGGCTCACTCCTGAAGTGGGAAGCAGGGGAACTGCAGCACAGGAATGGCCAGGAAGGTGCTGTTCCCACCTGGTGGAGGCTCTGAGCAGCCGTGCAGGGCTGGTGCAGGGGAGCAGAGGGTCAGCTGCTGGCTGTTGTTGCAGGTGGACATCCCCGTGTGGGTCGTGGATCTCCGTCATGAGCTGACGCACGGGAAGCTGCCGCGCCTGGCCCTGTGCCGCAAGGGTGAGTGAGTGAGTGAGTGAGTGAGTGAGTGCCACCAGCAGCTGCCACTGGCAGGGGTGCCCTGAGGACATTGCCTGGGGTGGCAGTGCCAGAGCTGCAGGCCCCGAGGGGAGCACCCCTGCCTCCGTTTTGGGGTGGAAGAGTTGTGATATCAGACTCTGGGAGGATTTGCCACTGCCCTGTCAGGATAGCTGAGCCGTGTCCTGTGGTTCCTCACAGGGCAAATGTTCCGAGTTTGTCCTGTCCCTGAAAAAATTACTCGAAACAACAGCAGCTGGTTGCAACAGTTTGGTGCTTTTGCTTTTTTACAGCACAGGAAGTTCATCTTGGGGAAATAGGTAAAAGCTTTTTCTGATGGTTTAGTGATGTCTAAAACTCTTAAAAAGTCCCATTTAGGGAGAAATGTGGATACTCCAAGCCTGAGTGAATGACCAGCTCATAGCATTTGAAGAGACTCTGGAAATTTTGGGTTAAGGCTTGAGAATCCAGTTAAATAATCTTCAGCATGGTCCTTAGATTGAATTGGGAAAATGCTGATGAAAGTAAAGGCATTTCCTTTCCATTCTATTTCATGTATGCATAGTGTAGTCCCTGCACAAAAATAATTCTGTTATTGTTGTAGATGCTGTGTTGACCATGGTGATACTAAAGTATTGACTCATTCTCTCATCTGAATGCTACTGCAGGGACCTAGTTGCTGCTTAAATTTGACCTAGCTTGAGCAAGGTGCAGTGCCATAGCAGTGTCCAGTCAACTTTTCCCCCCCGCCAAAAAATATGATGGGTAGTTACCATGTCTGATACTGGATTGGGTTTTTTTTCTTCCTGGTTTATTTCTGGAGGTTTTGGTTTGGTTTTGGGGATTTTATTTGTTTGGGTTTTTTTAACTTGTTCACATTTTCATTAATGGAGTATTTTGTATTTTCATCAAATGATTAATAGCATTTATTTTCATAATTCAAGTTAGCAATATGCCACTTATTATTTTTTGCCATAACAAAGAAATCCTCCCTGAGCAGATGTTTTCTGTTCTCTGTTAGGTTGTGATGTTGTGCTGGAGTGGCTACGAAAGATGTATTGGAACCGTCAGCTGGGCAATAACTTGTGTGAGGAAGATGAGGATGAGGAAGAAGAGCAGGAAGAGGTGGAGGCAAATGCAGATTTGGATGGTGATGCATGGGAGATTCAAACCCCACAGCGTGAGGCCTGTCAGAAACACAAGGAATTCCATGGTAGGTGTTCCTAGAGCAACAGCAGACACAAGGACTGGATATGCTAAAGAAAGCAGATTAAATGTGTCATCTTCTAGCACAAAGAGAGACCTTCAGCTCAGATTTTGGGATTCCTCTTTGGGTCTTGGTGGATTCCTGGTGTTGACTAACTGGTTTGGTAGTATTTCTCCAAATTTTTAGCACTTTGTGAATAGCTGTAGTGCTGCTGCAATTGATGCAAAATGCAAGTCTACAGAATACAAATGTGCATCACAACATAAACTGCATATGGCAACAATTTCTTCCTGCACTGATCTAGGAATTTGGTTTTCAGCTGTCTGGGTTTATCCAACTTATCTGTCTTTGGCTACTGTGAAGCCCCAAAGCAGATAGCCTCCAAGAAACAATGAGTTAAAACATAGAATGTGAGGCATTTGAAGAAGACATAATATTAGGAAACACATAGAGCAATTAATCAGCTAAAGCATGAAACACAAGGACAGGAAGGAGATAGGGATAGGGGGAACTGATGGGCTAAGCATGTTCAGGGCCAACAATGTCAAACTGACCCTAAGAACTCTGCCAAGCTATAGAGACCAAGCCAAGTACACCGGGAATTAACCAAATTAGGAAAGAGGTTCAAAAGTTTAAAGAGGAAGACTCATCGGAAAGACCCCGTCTATGATGAAGGCAACAGGAACGACCACCTGAGAATTCCCCAAAAGAGATGTCTCCACCTACGCTCCGCCCACGCTCCGCCTACACCACGCCCCATATGAATATGCATGATTATGTATCTGATCTGATGTAATCCTATACACAAAATTGTATATAAGGCTTGCTTTTGCTATGTGAACTCAGAAATCCATTTTCGTGATTTCTCCGACGCGTCGTAATAAAATACCTCCTGCTTATCTGACTTAGGCTGAGTCTCTTAAGCAGTTATTTTCGCCTTTTGGGGCAAAATTCGGCATCAACTGTTAGTGATAAAATATGGAAATTGTAGTTCAACCCCACTTGAGAAAATTCATGTTGCTGGAGAAGTCTGGAAGTTTTGGGAGCCTTCAGTGTGTTGCCTCAACAGAATTGCTGGCTTCATTTGACTGATGCCTTCCTTGAGTGTAAATTTAGCAAAACTAAGCAGCTTCCTTAGATACAAAATTCCCTCACATAGTTGATCTTCTGCTTAAATGATATATTTATGTTTATTTCTAGAAAAAGTCAGAGATGTTCTGCTCTCTTACAAGAATGAGCAATTCCGGGTAAGTGCACTCTGATGATGAGCACTTTGGTTAATTCTTTCTTGGGCAACATGTTTTCCTTGTTGTCTTAGTTCTTTGCTCAGGCTGGTCTGCTGGTGTTGTCATACATGGCTTGTCAAAGGAAAACTTCACTACAGAGAACAAGTAATTTGAGCTCTGACAGTTCCTGTTGTGGACACTTTGTTCAGGTTTATAAAGATGATCTGTGCTTATTGGAGATTCCAAGACAGGGGAACATTTGTGAACTTTTTCAGGTGCTGGTGGTGAAGTACAGGTGGCATGTGCATCTTCTTGTCATAGCAATAATGTCTTTGTGATGTGAGTGTATTTTCTGTTCATGCTTGATTTTTTTCCTTCACTCAGGTTATGCAGGCTATGCCATCTCTTTCAAAGTCTCGAGAATTGTGGTCTGATTCCTCTTCAGAATTGGACTGGATTTTGGCTCAGATCAAAGACCTGATGCAGGAAAACAGGTATGTCTCTGATAAAGAACTGAGATGGAAGATATGGTGCTGAACTGGGCTGTAGACCTATGAAATTTCATAGTGTCATGTAGCTGATCATGGAGAAAGCAGTTAGTCAATTTCTTCAGCATCTTATATATATATATATACAAATATAAATATATATGCCATAGAAAAACAGCATTACCAGGTCTCTCAAACAAAATATTCTCCATTCCCTCCTCACAGTTCCAGGTGTTGGGCAGTCAGACTTGTTTCAGAACTGGGGCAAGTGGTGTTTTGATACAGGAAGGAATAAGTGGCAGTAATAAGTTTATAAACTCTCTGCTCTAGGGCAGCAGTGGCTGAAGCTCTCCTCAGTGATGGCTTTCTCATCCCAAAGATGGATTGTCTGAAGATGCTGAATATCAAGTATGAAGGTGAGTGCTTTATGCATCACCCAAGTAGAAAATGCATAGCTAGTGTTATGACAAAGTCTGTTCTTTTTTTCTCATTTTATTGGAATCTCTAATTGGCTGCATATTTTTGTATGTCTGGGTCCTTCAACATCTTTTGCCCTGTTCTCCAGACCCTCTTAGGGCCATGCTTAGTTACTGCTTTTGCATAAACCTCTTGGGATGAAAGGATAGCTCTTCAGCACTGAATATCAAAACATCTTTTAAAGCTTGCATCTACCCTTTTCTGCAATAGTTGCTGATTTCAGGAGTGTTTCTCTTCTACACTGAAGATTTGAAGCAAATCAAAATGGATGAGGTTTTTTGAGCCTCATTCACCAGCTGCATTTATTTCCAAGCTGCTGCCCATATGTGTGGAGTTGCATTTGTTGTTTGCAGGAGAACTAGGCACCTAGAGAATGAAAATAAATAACTTCCCTATTTCACAGCCAAAGAACTTTCTTGGAAAGTTTCTCAAATTTCCATCACTATATAACAGTAGAGAAATTTAAAAGCTTTTTCATTTTTTTGTTGCTTTGCTCAATGAACTTTCTCTTTGCAGTATATTTTTTAGATAGAGTAGCTTTTAATTATGTTTGAAATAAGCTGAAATTGGAAAGGGATTGACAAAACAGATCTTTCTGTGTTAATAATTTCTTTGTGCTAATTATCAAATTGCTACTTATTTTACTTCCCTAGCATAAGAAAAATAATAGTTTCAGTGAGGACTTTAGGAAATATCCTGGAATCTGTGATCTGAGAACAAACCTCTTTAGTCTGGAGCAAGTGTCACACCTGTATTTCATAAATACATTACAAAGCACCAATTTCTGTCTTGGCTGATTTGGTTTTTTTCTTCTCATTGCAGCAAATAAAGAGGTATGGCAATTCAAAATCCCCCCAGCATTTTACTGCTTTTGGCAGCCTTTGCTGTCAAGCCTCCTTTCACGAAGTTTTACACAGATCCTAATAGAGAAAATGTTTATAGAGCTGAAGGAATGTTCTGACTCTTCAGAACTCCGGCCTCAGTTCTTGATCAACTGGATTTCTGAGTTGCTGACTGGCATTGCCAAAGTAAATGCTGGTGAGTGTGTCTGCAATTTCTGTGTTTAAAAAAGCATAAGAGTTTCTTCTGTACTGTGTAAAACTATCCTAGTAAAGTGGTGGGACCTTTATACATAAAGTGCAGTAGCATAATTAGTGCATTTTGTCATGTGAACGTAAAGCTTTTATTGTTGCATTTCTTAGACTTTTCACCTGCAGCTTGTGCATATCATGTATTTCTTAGCAAAAATTTGAAATTGTTATTGATAAGTTTGCTGCAGCCTCCTCAGTATAAGAAAAGCAAATCTCTCACAGGAAGGACCAAGCCATTAAGTGCTAATTTCTCCAGATATCAATACTTGTAGGAAATAACATCCTTATTTGCTATCTGCTACTGTTATTTGTGGTGTGTTATGAGATCCCTGTTTCCAGTTCTTTTCTCCCTTAACAGAAGCCTGCCTTTATAAGATATTAAATAGTGTTGCTGTCCTTTATTGATCCTATCATGGGATTTTTATGCCTTCTGAACTTACACACATGTAATAAGTAATATTTTGTTTTCAGTTCCTGACTCTTTAGAACTGTTAAAATTGGCAGACCTTATGTTTCATTTCAGAGATGGGCACTGAAGGGCCTTAATTATTCAGTGTCACAGGTTTCTGCTAACAGGGTTTTTATACTGTGACATTGTGTATCCTTGCAGAGGTTTGCACCCCTTAATTTTGGTGCCTTTTCTATCCTCTCCTGATCTGGCTCAGAGATTTTGCTCTGGTCTGCACAAAGATTTTGGCAGTATCTCAGGCAGTCATAGGTTATATTTGGTGCTTTCAGTCAGTGCTGAGCATATCTGTGATGTACCAAGATCCCTGAATGCTGCTGCTTCCCAGCTGCTAAATCTACTGTTTGCAGAGCTATCTGGAATGATTCTGGGTCCCAGATGCAGTACCCTGCATTTATTTGGGATAATATTGTTCAAAAACATTTTGTGACTTTCCTGTCTGTTGTGACATGCACAGGGCCAGCTTGGGAATGTCTGCACTGCTTTGTGCTCAGGTCTGGTGGAGCTACCTGAGCTGTCCAGGTGTTGTCAAGTCCTTTATAACAACCTTGATGTTGTATTTGGTTGGCACATCTGGATGTGCACTTGGGTTAAAATGACAGCTTATTTGAGGATGGGTTCCAGTAAAAATGCAGAGGGATGAAGGGTATATTTTTGATGAGTTTTGAATACCCTGTTGTTTTCATTATCTTCTTTCAAGGGAAGAAAAAACAACAATGCAACAAGCAGGTGTCTGTGAAGGAGCTGTTCCTCCATAAAGTTCCTTTGCAGTGGATAAGACTGACTGACTGTTGCTTGCAAGCTCCCTGCTGGGCCACCCCACATCTTCTTCAGCTGTAAGTGTGATGCTGTGACCTAGAAAAGGGACAGCAAACAGTGCTCTGTGACACCTTTGGGTCCCTACTGATATGCTGAGCTATAGCTGCATTCCCTTGCTTTTCTTTGCCTCTTGTAGAAATTGTAACAGGTGCATATAAAGCCATGCTTGCTGCTATTCACCTCCCCATTGATTGCACACACAGAGAAGGAAAATAATTTTAAAGGATTGCACCTTCCAAATGAAAGCAGAAGTTACCTGGGGAGGTATTTAAAGAAGCAGCCTGTTCAGAAGCAAAGTGACTTGGTAGAGATGTGACCTTATCTGGGTGATAGGAATTTACCACAGCTCCTAACTTGTATACAAGAAAACAGTAAAGCAGTAATTCAGTTAGGAGTATTCCAAGTCCTTAATTTTAATCACTAAGATTGAGTGTTCCAGCATCCACTGACCAGGGAATAATATTTTGCCTGTTAGATGAGTTATGTGAGGCAGCTGTTCTAGAGAAAACAAACAATTTTGGAGGCAAAAAAGCCTCCAGATGAAGATTTACCAACCCTTTTAAGACTTTTCCATTGCCCTTTTTCCTCTCTAGGATCCTCACCATCATGAGACCTCGCTTGCCACGTTCCTCTCGGAAGAACCTGCTCTACCTTGCTTCCATTTACACAGAAGGAGGGGCCCCTCTGTCCAGTCCAGGCCTCTCTTCAGATGGCAGTGAACAGCCAATTTATACTATTGAGAGCTTACAGTGGAGAGCCAGGCAAGAAAATCAGGTTAAAAATCAAGGGCAGACTGTAGAGAAACAAGAAGATGTGCCAGAGAGAGACAATGGTGTGGAGGAAGTGGAAGAGGAGGAAGAAGAGATGGTGACTGAAGCAAATGCTCTGGAAGGACTTGCTGATTCTGGTACCATGGTGGCCATTGCTGAGAAAAGGGCAGCACTGCAAGGGTCTGCCTGGCAGATCACTGCAGGTAAAAAGTGACTCTCAGACCATCTTCATCACTGACAAATGTTAATTGAAGTGCAAACACATCCCAGCCCTCTGGGGCTGCCACAATTAAACTGTGCTTCAGAGTCATCTAAATGCCAAATTACTGGAAAATGTGGGTTTTCCAGTGTTTTGTTTATATTCAGGAGTCATTTCACTTAAGCTCATAAAACACTGTGAGTGTATTTTCCAGGAGCATGCTATTACTGTCTTATTTATTTTTTTATGAAGCTTTTCCAAACTGTTTCAAATTTCAGTGTATCCAGCTGATGGGTCAGCCTATATGCCAGCTGAGAATGGTGAAGAAAATATGGATTCTTGGACTTCTGTGGGTCAGACTTGGGGGGATTTGAAAACACAATTTGTCTGTGAACCTAAGTTCCATGCTCTGGGAAAATGGTTGTTGTGACATAGTGGCAAACAAAGGAGCAAGACAGGGTTTTGGAAGGAATAAACATCATGTCCAGTGTTTTGTTAGCTTTGTTACAGTAGCTGTACTTTCTCATTGGGGTTGGAGGTCTCTGTAGCTAAGAATTTCTGAGTCATGGAGGGACTCAGACACAGGAGGAGGAAGTTGGTGGAGAGGAGTTGGAGTCAAAATGACATTTAAAGGAAAAAAAGCAGCCACTAGAAAACTGAACTGTTGTACTTCATTCAGTGGGAAATTTTCTCAAGTAAAAAAAGAAAAAAAAAAAGAGACATTTTAAATATGCTGATGTGGACAGCTTGTTAGAACTGGATGTTTTGAGAACAGAAGGAAAATTGTCTTCTGCTTCTGTGACATTGGGCAGATCATTTGCTGAATGGCTGAGTTGCAGGGGGCAGTATTTGTGGACTGGGAGAGAGTGATCTTGTGTTTCAAAAATCTCTTTGGGAAACTCAGACCTCTTGTTTTGTACTGTTTTTATCTAGATGAAGTACGATGGAAGGACTTTCCTCTTGGGAAACTCCCAGGTCAGACAGATGACCCTGATGGTCTCATGTTGGATAATTATTCTATGATGTCCCTGCTTGATCAACCAGTGAGGGAGGAGTGGAAGCCTCTCAGTACAAAGTGAGTAATGGTGTGGGTGGGACTTTGCCTCTGAACCATGAAATGCATTTCTCTCTCTGTGCCTTTTGCCATGTGAAAAATTAGGGCTGAGATTTCCTTTTTACTTCTATTTAAATAGTTTGCCCCAAATATCTACTATTGTCTCTAAACCTAACCCTGCTGATATCCTTTGAGCACACCATCTTCTGATATTGCTATCTTCACTCCTGCTGCTCTTTTTTAAAGAAACCATTGAAAGCATTATGAAATACTGCTGTTTAGCAGGTATCAGCACAGCCCCAGCAGGCTTGAAAATTGAAGTTTCTATTACCTGGGGCTTTGATCTTCAATATGTTGGCAGTGCCCAGTGATCTTTTAGAGCTGTAATTAGTAATTCAGAGCAGCAGATCTGATTTCAGTAAAGAAACACAGATTGTTCTGGAATTAACAGGGGCATTCTATAAAGCTTTAGTCAGATCACCTTTGTTACTAAATGAAGCTCATTGGAGATGTTTTAATAGGGTCATTATTTCACACTTTGAAGTCAGAGGAACTTGAATGCTGTAAGCTGTCAAATCAGTTTCACCGCATACATATTAACCCATCTCCTGTTATTTTAATCCAAGGGATGCTTCAGAATGTAAATGAATTGTAGTTATTTTCCTTAACACTTGGTTGACAACCTTCTAATCACTGATTCCTTTCTGTGCTTGGTGGGCCCAATCTGGTAGCAATGTGAAGGACTGAGAATCATGCAGCCTGGGGTATTTCACTGAAAAAATCTTGCACATATTCATATTTTCACATATTCAGAGTTATGTTCAGATCCCTGGCATCAAATTGTTGACCTTCTCTTATCACTAACATCCTGTTCCTTTGGGGGAAGGTGCCCTAGATTGCATTTTGAAATATGATTTAGTAATGGTAAGGACTGATAGTATATTAGTTCTAAAAAGCTACAAGCCAAATTTGTAAATTTCAGGCTGTTTTTTGAACAATGTGTCATGCAACTGATATTACTAGAAAATACTCATGTAGAAAATGAGAAGGCAAGTACCAGGCCAAAAGTAACATGTGTTTGTTTCTGCACCTCTTTGTGTGGGGAAAGGGGCAGACAGTTTGTTCCACTCAATTACAGCCTGGCAGGATGCCAAGGAAAAAAAAATCTTAGAAAGAAACATGAGGAAAACCTGTTGCTACCACAAATAGAAAGGAGCAGAACCTAATTTATTCCTGTAGCTGTGCCTGGAAACAGTCCAGGTTTCATCAGGAGTGCTACAATGGCAGCTTGTTCATTACTCTTATTTCCCTTGCATAGCAGTTCCTCCACTTGCCAAAGGACATGTGGTGTTAGAAAGGTGGTCTGGCTTCCCCGAGGCAAAAGGAAGATTTTCTTGACTGCTTACATTTTCTTCTGTGTAGAAACCAGCCCATTGCTAATGTGCTTTATTCTCCTCCTCACAGCTCTGCAGAATTGAATATTCCCATGACAGGAGGATTGTTATGGACCCAGAATGACTTCCATAAAATAAAAAGTGGCCTTCAACTTTTCTGAGACAGCAGCAGAGAGCTCTGTGACTTTTAGTATTGCACAAGTGGCATGGAAGACCTAGTAATGATGGTGGGAAAACAGTCACTCCAGGAGAAGTTGTTGCTGTGATTTATTGATTTTTACCATGTAAAATCAATGTTTTATAAAGGTCTTGTGCTTTTAGTTGCATGTACAGTGACCATTGTCTTGCTTAACCAGTTAAAGTTTGCCAAATAGAGTTAAGAGTATTTTGGAATCCCTCCATGTTCCTTACCTTTTTCATAAATAAATACAACTGACTGGAGGCAAACCTTGCTCCTGGCTGCTGTTTCTCAGTTTTCACTCTGGAAAGTGTCCTCTGGCCCAATAGTGAGACTGTTGATTGATCCATTCTTATTTCATTGATGCTGATACTGTCCTGGAGGAGTGATTGTGCCAGGATAAGATTGTGCTACAGTTTTCACCTGTCTAGGATTTCACATGAAGCTTCAGGGATCAATCCTAGCTAGAGCATGGCTGAATGTGATATGTAAAATAATTTTGAAATGTTTTTGTCACGATGTTTTTTCAAGTGATAGTCTTGAAGCCACTACTCTCTTTTTGATTGAAGTGTTTTGCTTCATGTTACTTCTGTTCATGATTTTGCTGATATTCATAACCAATACTGTGGTGTTTGCTGAGAGCTGGTGTGATCACTGCAGAAAAGGACTGAACAAGTAACTTGCTGCAGAGTTGTTGAGAAAAATGGCTTCCAGATAGCTTTTCCTAAATTCAGTTTTCTTTACCTGTATTATTGGAATTTAAGAGGCTTCTGCAGATACCTGTCAAAACCCCCAGGAGTTTAAGTGTATATTTATTGCATGACTCCTCAGTAAGAATTTTTTTAAGTGCATCTGCTAGAGGCTAAAACAGAGGCTTTCTCTGAGTCCTAGTAATTTTTGGGTTTTACTAAGCAGAAGGAATAACACATCAAGGGAAGGGATACAAAAAGGGACATAGGACATACAACTTTAGCAGCACATTGCATAGGGTTGAAATGCATGTTTAGAACAGCAGCTTCATGGATACTTTGCACTGGCTCTCAAGTAAAGGCTTAGCTAGATGGCCAGAATGTAAATATTATGTTTTTATTCCTTCTTCTCTAGTTTTTTGTTTTCCTGCTCTACTGCAATTGGTTGTTACTACACATCCAAAAATGGAACATACATTCCATATTTCCTTCTATAAAAGCAAGCAGTGCCAATGCAAAAGGAAATAAGCTTTCTGTTTTGAGGGATTTTTCATGGAAGCTCTTCTCCTTTCAAGTATTTTTAGAAATGCTTCTTTTACCCAGTAGTTAATTAGGCTTATTTAGGAAATTCTGAGTGAAAGGGATTTGTTCCTTTATTACTGCATTTAGCTGAGTATGAAATTACTTAAATTACTGTATTTTCTATTGCAAACAAGCATAACAGTTCAAATAAGGATGTGCTGGCACATACTGTGCCATCTGCAACATTTTTTTACTCATTGGAGAAAGTGCATTTGGTGGGTAAAATCATGTGCTGCTACATCTACTACTACAAGACCTTGATCAGCTGTAGTTACTGCTTTGTGTATCTGCCATTACCCCACCCAAAGAATTTGGGAGTTTTTCAGTCAATCAGCTAAAAAAACCCCAAGAAATAACTTGGACAGACTGCAACAGTTGTTTTGAGCAAAAAAGCTTTTTGGGGGTCTTGTCTAAAGAGGGTTGAAAAATAAAAAGCTAAAAACAAATAATCCAATGGCTCTCAGTTTTATTAAATAAGCAAAAATTTTTATATATATAAACTATAACATATTTCATATTATTAAATAATTGTGCAAAACATTTACATAGAGCAGGAGGGGAACAGGTGATAGCCTATACTTCTTTTAGATTCTTGCAATTCTTTTAATACATTTACAAACTTTAAATACAGACCAAAATCAGCAATATTGTATAATGACTCTTGAAAGGCTAACCAAACACTGGCATAAGAATAATTTATGTGATGGTGCAATTGTATTTTTCCAGTTGAAATATTGCAGGGAATACACTTAATGAGGGCTCTGTCACACAAACAAGCAATAGGTACATCAGGAGTGTTAAAGCTGAATGCTCACCAGAGAGGTAACTGGGACAGATGCTTCAGGTAAACTTTTGGCAAGTCAAGATCAAGTAATACTTCAACTTTGGAACAAAGTTTCACAGAAATGTTGCACATTCCTTCCCCTTAGTGTGGAGTTATAAAAATTACAATAATCCAATGTTCCTGTTTGTGGATTGATATAGATCAGGTATGCATACAGGTCATCAAGTATTTTTAATTTTAACAAAATGCCAAACTGCATAATTTGGGACAAACTGGCATTAGAAGTATGTAGGGGAAAACTCACCTACTTAGATGTTTTTGGTTTTGTTTGGTTTTTTTTTTCAATGAAGCTCCTTCTGCTTGTTCTAAGCAACCATACTCCACACCTATTTTTAACTTTACAGCTAAAGCATTTTTACAAAAGCTAAACAGACTCATGCTAGTAAATAAATTACATGCTGCAGCAACTAGAGCAGTGCCCACTTACCACTACAGAGATTTAAGAATACCACATACTGGTTTAACATCCATTTTCACTCATTTTGTCATTAAGACTTACATTATATTTGGGTCAACCAAAAAAACCCAAAGAGATTTATAAAATTTTACAACAATTAAACAGTAATGTTTAATTCTACAAATGAATAAAGCCAACTACTGCAGCTCAATATGACAACAACAGGACTAACAGCAGTGAAATCATGTACAATTTACTATATTACTGACATGTAATTCTTACAAAAAACATGAAATAATTTAGACTGACATCCCATAAAGCATTTGGTTTTTGATTGATGAATTTAAAGTTACACACTTTTAAGTGACAAATTATGTGAAAGTAATATAGCTGAAGATGAAAGAGAAGTAAATCAGAACTCCCAGAGAATGCTCTGGCCCCAGTAAAGCACTAAAATCTACTGCTCAACTCTTATCAACTGCAGTAGTCCATGATTTTACCTTCACACTTTTTCCCCCCTCATCTAGAATTGTTTTTTCATGGATTTTATTAAAATATAGTTTCTAGAACTGTTCTTTTACAGTTTTAAAAACATTTAAATACCATGCTCTAAAAAAGAGCATTTATACAAAGTCTTATATTTACAATATAGACAGCTATGATCAGGTGTTAATAAGATCAACTCTTCCATGTAAGAAGAAATCCAAGCTTATGCGCTAAAGATTAATGAACGTGTCAGTGTCCTGAACTGTCTTGTAAACATAGCTGAAAACAGGTGTGGATGACCAAATTATCACTTAAAGTAGTTGATCAGGAAAGACTACATCACATAGAAAAGTTGCATTACCTCTAAGGAGGACTAAACAAGCACAAAATTTGCAGGTTATTTCCACAAGGCTGCACTGCCAATTCTGTAACTATGCATGAGAGATGCCAATAGCTTCTCAGAATAAGACAATTTGCCTCTGAAGTGCCTTAGGGAAATAGTATGCTGGGTTTGTGTTCTCACAGCATTCCCAATGTTTAAAAAGGAATTCTTCCATCAGTAAAACAAAGGTTAGTGAAAATTAAAATGACTGGACAGATCCAACAAAAATGGATATCTCCATAAGCCACCCAGCGCTTCATACAGAAATCTCTGTTGAGTTTTCCACATTAGAAAACATCAAAAATCACCTACTGATCCTCTCTTAAAATAGCTTATCTTTATAAATGGAGAAAAATGGAACAAACATTTTTCTGCATACAAATATTTAATTCCATGCAAGATGGAAAACATGAGTGCACAATAAACTTCATCTCATACCTAAATAATTTATAAATTAATTGGTTAGAATAAAATAGGGTCTATAGCAATTACTGTTACATTTTAAACACATGCAGATGAGTTAACAGCAACATTTTTACATAAAGTTTAGTGCAAGAATGTATCTGCTTAATAAATAGACTGAAGATACCTATGTAATGCTTTGAGGTGTACACGCAGTATTTGTGCACATAATAACCTGGTTCTCAAAAGTTGTCCCTGTTTGTCTATAAACTACAAGTGCCCATTTTAAATAAAAAAATCCATAATTATTCATGGGCTACTTCCCTGTGACACATGGTGTCACAAACGTTGTGGTGAAAATGTAATACTGAAGTTAATCTAGAGATTATTTTTTTTATACACAGTTTTTATACAATCAAGAAAAAGAGATACAATTTGTATCAACAAACAAAAGGTCATTTCTGGTTATTTGAGGCATTGCTCTCAGCTGCTTATATCATGCAAGAGAAGAGAATAAGAATTAATTGCAAATTAAAAATATGAAATGTTTTTGAAAACCGGTCAAGAGTTAAATCTGTTTTCCCCCAGCTGTTATAAGTGTCTGAATCATTTTCCCCACTAACAGAGAGAATAACCAACTAATTGAAACTTAAGTTATTTGTCAGTACAGGATCACTTTCAAATTACTTCATTTCAGATACATAATGACATAGTCATTATATACATCACCTGTACCAACACAAGAAAATTTATCCTGTGTGAAATGGTACAGTTATCAAATGTCAGTAAATTAACTGTAGTTGCACCCATAATTGTGGTTTCTTGTTGGTTCATTTGGTGGGTTTTTTTTATATGACAGGAACCTATTTTGCATGTGATAAAGAGCCCACAAGATTTTCTGAATCAAACCAACCACTACAGTAACACAAGTGGAGGAAATGATAAACTTTGTTTCTCAGACAAACAGATAACTAGAAAGCAGCATGCAAGCCATTATCAAAACACCAGAAACAACCCTGACTGCAGCCTCACGTTCTGTGTGTTTCACAGTAAGAAACATTTAGGCAGTGTCACACCTTCTCATGAAGAAACAAAAGGCCATAAACCAGGCCTTCTCAACTTTCATGAAAAAAACTACAGTAGAAGTCAACAAGTCCTAGCTCGAGACATGTCGAGTTAGTCATGGTTCAAAATGTTGAAATATACAGTGGATTCAAAAAAGGGCGTACAGTCAGTGCAGCTTAAAAAAACCAATAAACGCCTCTTTTGGAGACATTTAGCTACAAAGGTTCCCACCCTGAGCAAGATACCAGTTGCGCAAACAATGCCACACAAAATTAGCTCACCTGTTGAAACAGGAACTCTAAAAGCCTTCACGAGGCAAATGCACACCTTAGCGTGGATGTGAAGAGCAAAAACCAGGACAGCTCTGCCACAAACCCAAACTGGAGCATCTCTTTGCAAGCAGCAGCCTTCCCCCTCCACCCTTTCTGAAGATGATCTTGTACAGCCACCTTGAATGTCAGGCTCACTCAAACACCTTCCTCGCTCCCAGAGGAAGGGCTGCAGGTACTGATGAACTTCCATGTTAACATCCAGTTTTTGCTACTTCAAGTTGAGTAATCCAGTTTACATAATACTGACAATTTATTTTCAGCTTGTCTAGTTATTTGGGCCAGCAGCTGCTTACTGCACGTTTGAGAGGAGATTCTGCAGAGAAGCTACAGTTAAAGTTTCAGTTTACTGAATGGCACTCATGCCTTTACATTCTTTAAAGTTTTGGTCCTAATTTAATAAAGTATTTGGCTTCTGTTGGATTGAGCCAACATATTGAACAATGTAATAATAGTTATTCAAACTCCTGAGGGACAGATCTGAAATTTAAGTATCAACAACTAAGTTGACATTGAAAACCTGAAATCAATTTTTCCTTTTATAAACAATTTTAATTTTTAAATTTACCAAATTTACTTTTTCTTCACTACTTAAGATGCCACTAGGCAGTGTCAAATGACAAAGCTGAAACCCTAAAAGTCATCTTGGTGTGTATAGAGCATACTTTTAGAGGCCGATTAGGTATTTATAAGCAAATTGTAAGTGTACACTAATACATGCAATATAATTGCTAACACTAATTTTGTAGTAACAGCTTTGAGACACTGATTGTGACATTATAGTTCTTAGTGAGCTATCCATGCAGCAAGGTATGCATTTCCTATAAAATACTATTAAAAATCCCTATATTTTAAAATCTTAAAATTTGCAATACAATCAACTTTTATATAGTGCCTCAGCATATATATGATTGCTACTGTGTACAGAACTTTATACTATCTTAGTAGAAAATATTTACAATAGATTAGCCTCTTCCTTCACGTAAGTTTTCCTCTGGGTCCTATGTGCTGTACAGGTTCAATTATCCAAAAGAGGCTGTACTGCTCTAACGCCCTGTTCTTAATTTGGCAACAATCATAGCTGCCAGCTGTTGTGCATCTGTCATGTGGGGATTCTTCTCCATCACAGAAAGGACAACACTTGGAGGGAAAATATTGCAGAGGTTCTTGTATGTTTGATACTGATGTTCTGGGATGATGTGAGGTTCCCTTGGCTCACCACATATCCCAATCCAGGGATTTCTCCAGAGCTGTTCCATCTTCTCAGGCATGCTTCTAACCATGACAGGTTCATAACATGGCTGCATGAGGTTGTTACTCAGTGGGTAGGAGTGGTAGGTGTAGGAGTCTGATGCACAGGGCAGTGGGTCCCAGCTGGCGTGCTGCTCCCGACACAGAGGTGGCCGTCTCTGCCTCGTGGGGTTACTCTCATAAAGCCGAGAGTCAGAAATGCTGTCCATTCTGGTCATCACCAAGGCACGGCTTGGTTGTGCAGTTGATGGATGAACGTTTTGAGGCACAGGGTATTCTCCTGGACAACTGGACCGTGCTCCAACAACTGGATGCTGGGCATGTAGGCCTAAGTGGGAAACTGACTGTTTGCGAAGGGATTGCTTAGGCTCTTCGGGTCCGTAACTCTGACCTCTATTTAAGGCTTCATGGTAACCATGAGGGAAAGGCTGAAGACGATTTTTCGATGGCAGTCTGTGGCTCTTCACATTGTCTTCTGGACTGGCATCTGCTACACCCAGATACAAGTCATTGTAAGAGGAATAAGAATCATTACTTGTATGGCTTAAGCAATTGTCAGGACAGGGGCTTGAGTTTCTAGAATACATCCCCTGGTCCATATCAGCCCCGTAATAATCTGAGTTACGGATACTACTTATGCTTAAGTTGGAGAAATCACTGAGTAAGGAGTAATAGCCATGGTCCCCCAGCGACTCATATTTGGGATACTGGTCAATATAGCTAACTGAGGTGCCATGGCTATTGGTGACTAGTATAGGAGGATATTGCACACTGGACATATGTTCCAGTGAGGATTTCTGATGTACGAACTGTGAGGAACCTGGCACCGGACTGCTTGCAGAACGAGTATTTAATGCACCAGCTGCATGGCTTTTTGGTGGAGGGAGCGTTGGTACACTTAATGCAGAAACCAGAGACGGGACAGAGCTGGCCTCGGACTTCCGGGCTGCTGATAACTTTTCCTCAGGCTCCACAGCTACTGACCTAATGCTTGGATCTGACTGACGTTTTGGGGCAATGCGTTTCACTTCAGAACTGATTTCTCCTTTGGAGCTGGATGGCCCTGTGCCACATTTGGCCAAGGCTCCCTCACTCATAGTTTTCACAGCAGATAATTTGGCACTTATTCGAAGCTCATCCGCTACTGACCTTTGAGGCTGGTTTGCACGTTCTGGGTGGTAATATTTACATTTGTGCCCATAGGTGCACTTTTTACCTGAAAGAAAAGGGTTTTCAGGTTAAATAAATCAAAAACTCATTCATATCACCATTTGCTATCTTTTTTCTTTACATCTTTCACCACTTGGCAAAAGTAGTATTTCTATATTAAAACTCTAAGGATAATGACATATTTTTTATATATGCAGGCAGTCACAGACTCTGCTGTCTGCATCCATGTCTATCTGCATCAAAGGCAAGACAATTTTTTTTCCTACTGACTTATGATTTCAATCATGACCACATACACACAGTGCTATAAAAACAAATCAGCTTTAACACGGTTTTATAAATTACAAATCTCCTCCCTTAAATACAAACCAGAATAAAATAGCAAAAAGCTGTATTATGCACAAGGTGTATCTCGTAATCCTCAATTTTCTGCTACACTGTTTTTATAAATATGTGCATGAGGGGTATAAAAGCAACGTTGTGCTTGGATGGAAACATGAAAAGTAGTACATTTTGTTCTGATAATGACAAGATGTTGATTGCTAGCTTCACCTACCTTTAAATGCAACAAATCAATCTGACTTGGGCACTTACCATAAGGACACGGTTGTTTCTTGTGTTCAGGAATAACTGGCCTTTTTCTTAAGAAATTTTCAAGGCTTGGACCATGACGTCCTAACGGATCATCTGGAGGCATAAATCTAAGGGAAAAGAAATTAAACATGACCAGTTTTTCCTGAGAATGCTGAGCTAGTAAATTCATTTACTATTGAAGAAAAAACCCATACTTGTCATTCACAAAAGAATACATTAGCAGCCGCTCCTCTATGAACTTCTTCCACTCTGGCTTTTCATTCTGAAGATCCCGATAGTTATCATTGGACACAATGATGCCATCTGAGTCAAAGGCAAGTTTTACTATGAATCGATCATCATAGCAAACCACTCTTCTTCCCTGAACTCTTCGAGATGGGGTGAAAACAAGAATTTTTTCTTTCTCCAATTTACGCAAGATTTCTTGATCTGTAAAATAATTTTAGTTGAGCAGTTTTTAAAAACTTATTAAAAGAAAGAAATGCAACCTTTGCATTATGAAAATTCTTGCCTTTTTTGTCTGACAAAGTATCTTGCAATTATATTTATACACAGTCCTCATTATGATTAAAAACCATCTAGATGTGGATTTTATTCTGAGGTTTCAAAGCACTGAGTAAATATTCAATATGTGAACTTCATAACCACTCTGTAGCCATGTACCTTTACTCAGTCGTCCTGAACACGTCAGAAATTCAGGTGTTACTGTATTACTGTATTACTGTATTACAATAGCCTAGAGTAGAATGCAAGGACTTTCTATAGGTAAAAACACATGCTGCCTTTTCAGTGTTCAAGATAACCCTACTAACTGAGTCCCTGGCCTGTTAATACTTATTTCATGCTCACCCAGCAAATAAGATTCAGTTCCTGTATGTTCAACATTTGTGAATGGGAAAAATTCAACTGCTCCTTCTCAAAAGTGTTGAAACCACCCAATAATGTTACAAAACCCACATCATTGTTAACACATGCAGATATTTAAATGCTTGTTTCCCAAACAATGAAACTGTTGTGTTTTCAAATAAACAGTTGAGTGCAACATCACCATCACCACATCCACAGCCCAGTACTGGGACCCATCAGAAACATGACAATATTTTTTTTTTTCCCTTTTTAACCAAGGGGTCAAAGAAAATCTTGGTGTTACCTGTAATTGGTGCATCAGGTCGAGACTGTTCTTTTCTCCATGCAGGTACAAACACAGTGATATCTTTATGTCCTTTTTCCAGAAACCAATCAACAGCTAGTTGAATTCCCCGGCAGGAAAATCCTTCTTTGTTCCCATGGCTGAAGAACATACAAGTTTTAGAAACAGCAAGGACAAAAGTTACATTTGGTTTTGGTTTTTGTTGTGGTGGTTTGGTTGCTTTTTTCTTCTAAAGCTGCCACGGTCAAAGGACATAAGGAAAACAAAGTCTGTAAAGTTTTATTAGGCCACCTTGCATAATTGGAAAAAGACAACTGTACTGAGGTATTCAGGCATCAGATTACAACAACCATGCTACTTAAAAGTCTATAAATTATGCAATTTTACTATCCCCAGAAAAAAAGTAAGTAAACGGGAAGTTTTCAATTTTTTTTCATTTTATTAGCTGGCCTAATGAAAAATATCACTTTCCCTGACAAACTGAGTTCACCTTAAGTAGCACCATAAAATGCTACCACAAGAAGAGGAATGAACAATGCTGATTGCCATGGGTGATAAGTGCTTTTAAATATCTATATTAATAAACTATTTTCCTCTGATACTAAATGTTCTTCATTTTTATTAGAACTTCTTAGAGGAACGAAGTAATTGTGTAAAAGTTGTTTAAGTCCCGTCCCCATCAAAAATTTGTTTTCTGAAACTCAAAGGAGTTTCTAAAACAGCATACAACTCCCTCATAAAAAAATCACACTTACTCAATGATAAGCAATGGCTAGCTGAACTCTGTATTCTACAGACATGTTCAAAAGTGGTATGGTACAGGTATCTCTTGGGTTAGTGTTGACCGAAGCAGCCAAGTGTACATAGAATATCCTGAGTCACAAGGGGCAAGCAGCATAGCCATGCTGGTCAGCAGGTTTAGCTCATGTGTTATCTCTGTTCTGACACAGCTGAATTGCTCTGAATACTGATCAGGCTCAATCACCAAGAGCTCAAATACCATGAATTCACTGCATTTCATTACCATCCACTGCATGTCACTTTAGAAAGAACCAAGATTTCCTACTGTACTTGGTTACTTTCCTTTAATGTCCAGAAACAATTTTCAGTATTGTTCAAGGACTTCAAAATACTAAACCCACCCACACAAAAGCACACTACAAATAGATTGCTTGAACAAAAGACTTGAGGTGAGAACTTGGATTTAAAATGAGGGCAGGGGAACTGGAATATGGATTACGTATAAAGGAGTAACAGCATAATTAAAAGCCTTGACTAAAGAGTCCATAAAATAGATGCATTATCAGTGTAATAGTCTACATGACTTAAAATGACTTTGCCATCAGTAAAAAGTATTTTTTAAATATTTTAGTGATTTATTATTTTCAAATATTGTGTCAGGGACACCCACCTCATAGCAACATTGCTTCCATCAATGACAATTGGCCTCAAGTTATCACTGTTATCCACCACTTCATCTTCCAGTGACAATTCAGGGCTTGTTATTTCCTTTGGGCAAGGGCCTCTTGACACCAGAGTACCAGTGGTACTGCTGGCAGTGCTTTGTCCCTCTGATTCACTTTTGTTGCCAAGTCTCACAAGCTCTGCTAGAACATCATTGATGAGTGCATCCGCTCCCAACTTATTCAGTACAGCCTGGATCTGATCTCCTGCATACCCAAGCTTTAAAGCAAAATCCATTTTAGCTTGGTATTCCTTGTCCAAATTTGTTTTGC
Organism: Ammospiza caudacuta; assembly: GCF_027887145.1. NCBI lineage: Eukaryota > Metazoa > Chordata > Aves > Passeriformes > Passerellidae > Ammospiza > Ammospiza caudacuta. The sequence goes on along the minus strand of NC_080606.1, from coordinate 13,715,976 downwards.
ATTCATCTAGCTTCAAGTCTTGTGTGATACTGCTCTGTGAAAAGCTTGGGCGATCCAGGCATGGGGACCGGCAGAGCGGCCGATGCGGTTTGGTGGAAACCTCCTTTTCTCTCCACTGAGCACTGCCTCTGAAGTATGGTTGCTCAGGCTCACTTTCTGAGCTCGTCCATTCCTCAGATTCAGCACTGCATTCCCCCACATCTTGCTCCACATTTCTGTCTTCTCTGGAGTGCCTCTTCTCCATTTTCAGCTTCCCTACCATAGACCAGGCCGTCATCACGTTCAGCTTCCAGCCAGAGTGCTCAGTTCTCGTTCATTTCCAAAGCCACCTGGAATTCATGCCCAATTGCATCATGTTGGCCAATTAAAAGTTTACACAAGGCTGGAGCTAATCTGCCTTGCTTACTATATTCTGGCATAAGCAACACCAACATGAAGTTCCTTAAAAAGAAAGAAAAAGAAAATTAAAATTAGGTTTTGATCAATTCTGCAAAATATTCAACTACAATGATTTTGTTTATAAGTCAGTAGATGTCCCCAGTCATTCACATTTCTATGTAAACTGATTATAATAAAGCATATAATTACACTGTCTGTGTAATCAAATAAGACTCTCTTTCCCTCCCTCAGTTACTCTACCCACAAAAAAAGGACAATTCCCACACAATAAACATAGAACTGGAATGGATTATCTCAGTAATATTTAAAGATAATAACCCAGAAAAGGGTGAGCCACCATTTTCACTAGAAACATGTCTTCTACTGCAAGAACAGCCTGTCTACACTAGGAACAACTGTGCAGTGTTCCAGTATGCATAAAATTTAACACAAACCATTTCAGCCTCCTTCAGCCTCCTTCAGTAAGGATTTACTATCAGAACTAACAAGTTTACCTAGCAAAAGTGTCTTCTGGAAAACAAACCAGACATTTAAAAAAATAATACAAGCCACAAAAGAAAATCAAAAGCATCACCAGTGTGCATATAAGTCAAAGCTTATTCATTTTTTCATATCCTTTTGGTTTTAGGTAACAAGATGCAGAAAATCACAGCACCTAATACATCATTTACAGAATCAGAGAACAGCCTCTTCACCATTTGTGAGAGGCCATCCCTAATTCCTCTGGGACAATTTACAGGTGTTTCCCTGTCTGGAAAACACACCACCACACTTTCTGGAGTGCTGGTGTTTCCTGGCTCCTCTCTGACATTCCGAAGCACATCTCCTCCCCTGATGAATCTAGTTCAAAGCTCTGCTAGTAAGTCTTAGAAAAGTTTCTTTCTTGACTGTTTCCCTACATTAAATGGTGGAGTTCTGTTGTCTATGGGAATATTTCAAAGAACAACAGGTCTAGAAGAGTGATAAAATTTGATAAGCAACACCATAAAAAAGTCAAAGAATCTCTGAGACAGGTCCATATTGGCCTAACCAACCCCCTACAATTGTCTCAAAGTGAAACTGAGATTATTAACCTGCAAAACCTTTATATAGTGATATATAATAACCATAAACAGGAAAAGCAGTAACATTCTACCAGACTGCATTTTAATTTATGCAAACAGAAACGCACACACAGACAGCTGCTCAAAAGCCTTATTTCCTTAGGAAAATGCTAATCACTCATACCTTAAAAAAAAAAAAAAAAAAAAAAACAACAAAAAAAAACAACTTAAAAGGTCAAGTTTTGAGTCAATCAACATAATTTTTAAAAAAAGAATAACCATACTTTTCCATGATCCTGGAGGACTTCTTCCAACTTAAAGAATTCTGTGGTAGTTTAAGTCCTTTATGCCATATGAAATAAAAACACAATTGCATTTGAATGGAAATTCCAATCTTGACTAATTAGGTTTAAGTTAGACTTAAAAAACATCTGTTCTTTCATGCTATTTATTCAAATAGTATCCCTCTAAATACTTAGGTATTATTTTTACAGTATTCCTTTTTCATTCCAAGTGATTTTTCTCTCAGATAGCACTAATGGCAGTATATTTACAACCCAAGTACTTGCCAACTTAGATGTATTAATAGCTTGACCTAGAATGGATTTTAATTAGGTCTCATACATAACCTTGTACCTTGCCAACATTAAAAAAAAAAAGGATATAAAAAATTATTATAAAAGAAGGTTAAAATACAAGGTTATCAGCACACTGTACCCACAGCTTACAAAATATTGCAATGAAGGAATGCTGTACAATACATGTGGCAAGACTAATTTTTTTCAAATTATTGAGACTCTACTGCTTTGGCACTGGACAAAGAACAACATGATTCTGTTCATCCAAGTTTAAAGAGCTCCATTCTTCTTTGCCAGTTGTCATCTCTCTAAGCACAATGTCACAAGAATTTGGCTTTTGTTAAACTTATCATCTTGAAACCTCCATTCTCTCCCTGACCCTCACAACGCCTTTGGTGCCTCCCCAGACTGTCCAAGCCATGTGCAATCACAGAACAGTTTTTCCTTGCATCCCCACTGTGTCCCACACTCCCTCTGTCTGTGAGATGGCCCAGGCAGCCCCAGGCTCAGGGTGATGGGAGTCACCTTGACCAGCACAATTACATTCCCCCCAAAGACGGCCAAACATGAACACACACTTAAAGGAAAGCAAGCTATTACAAATATCTAATTTAAAGCTATTCCAGAAATACAGACACTGCAGCTTTAAAATTGTAATTCTCATGATGCTCGCTGCTAAGCAACCAACCAAGTTTCCTTCCTAAACACCTCTTTCAGCACAGTCACGAGCAACTAGTAGAACTGATAATGTGATTCAGAAAAGAGTCAGACAAAGTCATGTCTATTTTGTTCATAAGGCCCAAACTGAAAGCATGTCTTCAACTTTGATGGTATTAAAACAGAAAGAAAATATCTGCACGGTAATAAAGTACTGTAATATAAACGAACACTTGCAAATTACTCAACAATCACTATTCAAATGACAATTACTATTTCGAGCTGGTCTAGAAATACTCTATTCAAAGCCTGTTCATTTCGGCAGGACCAACAGAAATTCAGGTAAAACAATGGACTGAACAGCTTCTTCTGGTCCCTTATGGCACTGCCTTTACCCGGACTACCGGGTAAAGTGACGGCCCCGTGACAGACGGAGGAGAAGAGCGGCTCTGACAGAGCCCAGGTGGCTCTGCCATTGCCCCGGTAATGCCCAAGAGATAAAAGCGGCTCTGACAGAGCCCAGGTGGCTCTGCCATTGCCCCGGTAATGCCCAGGAGATGGGAGCGGCCCCGGTAAGCGGCCCGGGGCCGGGGCTGCCGCTATTGCCGCTCCCCTGCTCGGGTGCGGGGCAGCCACGGCCCGGCTCGGCCCTTGCTCCGGGAACCGGGAGCCTCACCCTCCTGGGCCGCACCGAGCCGGGGAAAAGGCAGAGTTGAGTCCCTCAAGGAAACTAAAGTCACCTTTCTAGGCAGGAATGACTCCATCGCAGTTTCCACAATAACGAGTTTTGTTTGAGAGCCGAGGGCCGCCGTGAGCAGCGCCACGGCCCCGGGTAGGGGTGCCCGCACTGCGCGCCTGTCCCGGGCCGTGCGGCGGGCAGCGAGCGCTCGGTCTGTGGGACAAGCACTCAAAAGGGAAACGCATATGTAAACTGATTATAACAAAACGTATGAATTGCTCTGAATACTGAGCAGGCTCAGTCATTAAGAGCACAAATACTATAAATTCACTGCATTTCATTACCATCCACTGCATGTCACTATAGAAAGAACCAAGTTGGCCTACCCTACTTGGTTACTTTCCTTTTCCTGTCCAAAGAAAAAGAAGTTGTTTTTCAGGCTCCCTCAAACCAGGCTATAAGTAAGCAGAGTCCTGTGTTAACCAATACCTTAGAATGGAAACTGAGCCAAGATAGTGTTAGTGCCTATGAAATGAGAACCTTTCTTAAAACCTTTAAAATATGAATTAGAAAAACGCTGGGTGATTTATCAGTTTCTATTTGCCAAAGGAATACTTTAATTTTAAGATGCTTAAAATGAATACATGTTCAAATAGTTCTTGTACTTTTTAATCTAATAAAATTAGACATGGTCTAAAGAAAGATCTGAGCTCAGATCCACAGTCACTTAAACATTTAGAGACATGTACAGTAGCATTCACAGAATATGTGCTAAGTCAAGCAGCATTTTTAACAGAAGTGTTAAAATGGCAGATCAGGCTTTTCAGTCCCTTGATAAATTAGAGCCACATAAATGACAGCATTTTGATTCAGTTTAATGGATTTTTTTTTCTTATCTTGCTATGCAATGTCAGTCTCAACACATTCCTGGGAAGTCTCAACACTGTCATTTTGATGAACAGAGAAACCCTAAATTTACACAAATCAAAGGCCTAATACTGTATAGTCTTTTATCGAGTGAAACTCAGTACAATGTCGAGAAAAATATTTTACTTTTTCTACTTATTATGGCTCCTCTGAAATAAAACACTAATATACATTAAATCTAAAGTATTAGCTATTTACACCAGCAGTGAACATCCTGCCCTTAAAATTAATATTGAAACATCAATTGAAAAATAGCCTGCTAACTATGATTAGTAATAAATTTTATTTAGAAGCTTCCTATTTTCTGAGTCAATTTAGATAAAGTATTTTAAAAGAAAAACAAACTTGCCATTTCTGTTTCTCCATCTGTCTCTCCCCCTCCCTTAACCATCTTTGGAGAAGAACAATAAGGAATGTGACTTAGCACTCCTCTATTACAGAGGCAAAGGACAAAGGAAAATTTTCAGTGTTGACTCACCAGTTAAGATAAATGTAATTGTTACCACCACCCAACCCTGAAGGGGATGTTCTTCCTTGACAAATGCTGATGGAACACTTGTAATAGTAGCAAAAGTTCAGTTGTGCAGAGAGGGCTGAATTTCAGGAATTCATGCACCAGAATATATAGAACTGGGAATTATTTCAGAAATACCACTAGGCTTTAGCTTTCTGATCTACAATCTATATTGTAGTTCTTGTCTACACTGAACAGTGATGGAAAAACCCCACCCTAAACACACACAAATAAATACAGATAGATATATACATATATACATATACATGTAAATTCTAATTCTGTCAGTGTATCACTCAATAAATTTCATGGATCAGTTCAGAAAAGTGAAATAGAGCTCTTGCTTCCCAAATGCTGCAAAAACTTAAAAGTTTGGTAGTTATCCTTCCTCACCAAGCTCTAGCACACTGTTCCTGAAATCCTTTTATCATGGCTGGCTCAGTTTAAGAAAGTTATGAATGTGGTTTGAGAACAATGGAAATGCAGGGTACTGCAAATGAAAGTAAATAAATAAAATGAATAAAGTAAGCCCCTGAGTTAGCAGATCAAACATTTTTAAACATCATGAGAATATAATTGAGTGGGTATGAAAAACTAGATCCATGAAATCATGCCATGGACTTCACCAAAACACATTATTAACTAGAACCTGCTTGTTCCTGACTCTCCCTGGAGTATGAAGAAGCTGATGGACTCATCATGACAGCTGGAAAATGGATTGGGTGGGAATTTTTTGAGGGAGGAATTAGTTTGTTTCTTAAACAAAGATCAAGTTTACAGTGCACCTCAAAAAATTAATTACAGCTGTGCAAAAGGGAACAACATCTTGCAACACAAAGGCAAGAAAGAACCATCATGGCAGACAAAAACATATAAGCATTGTCATGTAAAAAAGTAATTGTGCAAGTGCCACCCTAAGGACCTAAGTTTCACACTTTCCTTTTCAACACTGCTGAATGCAAGTTACTGGTGTCTGGCTGGATTACTGAACAGGAATCAGGGAGTGACAGTATCCTTCAGCAATGTCAAGACAGCTGAATTAGATTCAAGAGCCTGTCCTTCCTTCCCCAACTGTGAAAAGTAATAAGCACAACTCTGCCTTTTAATGGTCTTTTTATTTCAGGAAAATTAGATAAAATACTGCATTTCTAGTGATCACGACTTTAAAAAAATCCAACCCAAAAACCTTAAGAAGAACATCCCATATTTGCAACTGAGTTGCGATACGTTTCAAATTTAGATTTCATTTATTTTTTGGCTGACCTTGATGAAAACTTCCTCATTCAGATTAGCAGAAATTGTACTGAGTTACTATGTTATTGCTCAACTTCGCAATAACAAGCAAGAAACTAAATAGAAAAGCAGAGCACTTGGCTGCATCAGAAAAAAACCTCATAGAAGGTGCTCAGAACTTCATTTTACTTTTCTAGCTCTGCTCAAACTGTAGATTTGTACATCACAAACACTAGGGTGTTTGTCCTGCAAGATTGACAACAGTATGACTAAACATTTGTGGCACCTTTTATAAAGGGTTCAGAAATTAACCTAGAGAACTTTTGGAAAATGCCAGGAACAGAAAAACATAAACCTACCAACAGACACCAGGGAAATGAGAACAAGTATTTTGATTAGCTCTAAGTTGGAGAAATCATGGCTATTTCTGAAAACCCAAAATAAAATATATGAAATACTAGGGTCACAGTAGATATGGAAAATTAAATAAAGCAATGTTTTCTTTGCTGTGCAAATATGTGATTAATCCTTTGGCCCAAATCTACAGCTTTTACTAAATCTAAACTTGCCAAGAAGTCATTTTGTTTTCACGACTACACAATTTAACTCAAACCACAAGACAGAAACAACACCATAGAATAGAGAACTTGGTAGGAAAGTACCCATTTTTACTGCACTCTTAGCATATTGTGAAGTTTTGTTAAACTGAAAAGTTATTCTAAAAAACGACAGCAACATCTCAATGTTTGAGGCACTTCCAATTTACTTCAGGAAATACTTTCAGTGATCACTGATTTATGTATTGGAATATACATAAAAGCAAGCTGGGTCTAGCATATCACATAGAGAAGCTGAAATTGCTTGTGAAGGAGTCAACAGGGGAAGTTCAGGTTGGATATTAGGAGGAAGTTCTTCCCCTGAGGGTGGTTGGGCACTGGAACAGGCTCCCAGTGCAGTGGGCATGGTGCCAAGCCTCAGAGCTCAGGGCTCTCAGGCACATGGTGGGGTTCCTGGGTGAAGGGCCAGGAGCTGGACTTTGATGATCCTTGCAGCTTCCTTCCAACTCAGGATATTCTATAATTCTGTGAACTATAAATCAAGAGAGAACTGAAGAGAAATGCAAAAGTAGTATAACATTTAAGCACCTTGCCTCAAACTTCATTGATTTTGTCATACTCATAAGTATGAATTCAAAAGGATAGGATAGACATAGCTGGAATTCTAAACAGAGGAAACAGCATTTTAGTTCTTTCTTAAGTTACATGATTCCTGTTTGGAGTTAACCCAACCTAGAAAGAACAGGTAGTGCTGAGCACAAAACAAGTATAAAGTACAGGCTTTCTGAAGGGAAGAAAATGGAGTATTTCTTTTGTATTAGGTATTTAATCATTATTTCCTAAGGCAGAAAAAAAAAGGTAAATAATTATACAGTAAACAGACTTAAAAACAGGTGTTCTAACAATTATATATAGTACCTTTTCCCCACCAATTTTCTCTTTCTAATAATCTTAAGGAGCTACAGCTAGCATTATTGCCACTCAAAAGATCTGCTGTCCCTACTAAGGCAATGTTTACACTTCAGCAGACAACATGACATAAAATGAGAGCAGACATGTAACTCCTAAAGCTTATTTGTGGGCAGTTCCTTTAAACTGAGATGATTTATTTGGATCTATGACCAAAGGAATACACTAGTTCTCCTATTCCACATTCTGATAGGAGGCCATTTGGTACTACCTACTCTGCAGATATAAATGACTCATTATTGCTCTGTGAAGGGAAAAAAAAAGTTGTGATTGCAGCTAAGTCAAAGACACATCAAGGATGTGATGCATCTTAACTTATACCAATTCAATTTGTAATTGAATATTTAGAATACTACTCTGGCAGACTAAACCAAATGCTCCTTTAATCAAAATTCTCATCCAAAAGCAGCCACTGAGAAACCTGAAAAACAAAGGGTGCTCTTTCTGAAGAACTCAATATACTGGATGGACCCTCACATGCTGTGCCATCCAGGAGGCAGGATGGACTCACCTGTTAGGATAGAAGCTTTCTGATAAACTGAAAAAATCACTTTAGAAACTACCAAAAAAAAAAAAAAAAGTCTGAAGCAGAGAAAGACACCTCACCCAGTAAGTATCAAACAGCACCTTTATGGAAAGCAGCAAGAGGAGCTTGAAGGCATCTTGTGGCTTTATATTTTCACTCCAGTTCCCTTGCTTTTGCAAAAACAAAGTCAGTACACAGCTTATTAAGTCTGCAATAAGGATGGTGTTGGACTAAGTGATCTCCTGAAGGAGGTCCAACACAAACTAATTCTTTTTCACTAAGATTCCTTTATTCATATGATAGCAACACTGCTCATTTCCAAGGTGAAGAAGCTGGAAAGCCATCATCAAGGAGACAAGCCAAAAGCCAACCACTGTTTTGAAAATTAAAATGGCAAATCCCTATGCTCCAGCAAATTCATCACTCCCTTTCTAAAGGGAGATCTACCCATGGACAAGACTTGAGGGAGGAAGGTTTTCTGGTGTGATGGATTATTTTGTTTTAGGGGTGGAGTTTTTGTTTGTATTTTAAATCAATGTGTTTAAACCCAGGAATCAGAAAAGGCAGAGACTTGGCAAAGAGATGGAAACTAGTATTTGATCTTACAAAAAAAGAAAAAGCATTGCCTCAGGGGGGCAACTGCATGTGGTTTTAGGTTGAAATTGTCAGACTTAGTTTTGACTTTATGTGATTTGGCTGATGTGTCTGTGGGCTCAATAAAGGAGTGCATATTTCTTGTGGATATCTTCACTAAAGATAGGAGTCTAAACCTTTGGCTTTAACCTAATGTTCATACTCTGCTCTGTTACAGCATTCAATTAAAACTGGAAGTCATGTCAGCTAATGAGAGCAGATATTAATCTTGATGAGGGTCTCTCTCCAGATGGAACAAATGCAGAAAGGGGCTCTTAAATTCTGGCTGTGTACCAAACAAACACCTTGGCCAATGCTGGACTTTGTAAAATGCTTTAGTTCTACTGTACAATGATTTTCTGATGAAATTCTAGAAGAGGCCTACAACAAATGATGTAAAGCCTAGGTTTTATTTTGACATGGTGAATCAATCTGCTTTCTAGCAAGCCATGTCAAAAATAACCCATGAAAGAAAATTAAAATAGGTACCTTTACAAGTCAAAGATACTTAGCTGAAGTACTTATTTAAATATAGAACATATATATTTGAGTCAAAATTGCCAACTAATGAAGATTTTTTTCTTATTATAGCCATGAATAAATTGGTCACCTCAGAAGAATGAAACTACATCTCAGGAGATGTTACACTGCTCAGCTCTGCACTTGCAAATGTGTTTCATAACTCTGAAATATATCTAATGCAATTCTACATGTTGTAGCACCAGACAGCCTGCATCTGTAAAGGTGGTCATGGTATTCTTATTTCCAGGTGAAATATCTGTGATACCATGTACACATCATATAAAATATAGCTTATCAACAAAAAGGGACAGTTCACAGGAAACTAAAACCACCCCACATTAACAGATGGCAAAGCCTTTTAAAAATACCACTATTATGGCTCAAACAAGCTTTTCATTTACAATGTATAAAAATCAGCCTTCTACAATAAAATTACACACACAAAAAGTTGCTATATTAAAAAGTATATAGTTGTCCAGCCATGAAAACATGGCTCTTCAAAGCCCTTTATGCCTAGCAGATTCCTTGATGCAAACAAGGACAGCATTCTCAGGTATGTCTAGCATTACAGCCATTTGGGTTTTTTAATTTATTTTTTTTTCACATTATGAGTTGGACACATCAATATATCAAACTAATTTCAAATGTGGCAACACCTGGGAATTTCTTCAAAATTCATAAATTGATTTTCTTCGTCTTTCTGAGCCCTACTTTCATACCTGAACTGAGATGTTGCCTTCCTTATTACCAAAAAGCCCCAGTGCTCCTGCTCTTGATTCAAACAGAAAAAAGTTCAAGTGATAGAAGCAATTTGTTTTACTTCTACTAATTCACAGATTTATAGTAGAATTATAAGTGTTCAAGAAAGTAACATTTCAGTTGCAAACTGTACAGTGGCAAGGAAAGTCAAAACCAGCAGATGTCTACAATGGAATAATTTGCATTGGAAAAGGTTTCCAGAAAGATCAAAGAACAGAAAATCAGAACTTACCTAATTTACAGCTGTTGACAGTAAGAATTTACTTTCTTACTAGTTCATCAGCATAAAATGTAATTCGTATCCCTTCATCCATCTTAAACCTTTTTCTTGTCATTCTTTCCAAATAGTGAGTTTGGGTTAGGTTTGGATTTAGCAGTTAGATTTTCTTTTTTAAAATACCTTTTATTGCAATCATTCAAATGAAATTGACTTAGGAAGCTTTATGGATTGCTTCTATTAAAACTTGCTAAACATTAGATTATTTTAGAAGGCAAACAGATCCAGAAAATGTCAACGCTGACAGGACTGATATACAGAAAACATGTGACATTGGAGAAGAAATTACATATTCCAAAGGCAGCTAAATTACTCTATATTTGAAGATGACCTTGAAATTTCCACTAACTCATTTTTCCATTAAGAGGCAAAAATAATTTTATCAGTAGCACTAGCCAAATTTGTGAAATATACCTTCCAGTCATACATACCATAGTTCAGTTACAACATTTGGCAAGCAGAAGATACATCTTATCAACAAAGGATCCTTCCTATACAAAAAAGACTACTTGACAGGCTCTTCTATTTCAATAAACAAACATAGAAGGAATAGAAAATCAGATGGACCTGGAATGCTGCATATTCCCAAGCATTCAGAACTAACGATCTGCATAATGGAAGCTCATAAATGACCAGCATTTTAATATGCCTCCTATTCTTACTCCCCATTTATGGCAACACATGCTAATCACTGCAACACACTGCAAGACTAAAACAAAAAAAGTAAAACAATATCAGACGTATTTCAATAAACCCAAATAATTTAGATTCACACCTATCAGAAGACACAATCTAGCTTTTGCTGCAATTTTACTGTTTTGCTAGCTTGTGAAGTAAACGGCTCCTGTGAAATATAACTTCCAAATTATTTAATAACTATTAGAAAAACAAACAGCTGTGAAAAAAATAACATTTTCAAATGAACTGATTAAAAAAGTATCTCAAACCTCAAGCATACTGCATGAGTGAGCAGTTCCTTATTCACAGGTGCATTATAAAGCAAAATGGAAGGATGCAAGTGGCAATCATCAGGTATGCTCTACAAAAGTAATTTCCTTATTTCACCACCTTTCTGCCTTAATGCAAGTTTCCTGCATTGTTCTTTTGTTCAGACAGGGAACACCTTCCCAAACAGCGTGCTAACGCAGCCTGTGCAATCTCTCCTTGGTGTTTTCAATGACTAAATGCCGGGGAATTTCCCGGCTCCGTCCCCCGGTGCCCAGGCCGCTCCACCTGCCCTGCTGCGAGCGCGGTGCCGCAGCCTGGGCGAGGATGCTGCCGTGGGTCCCCGCCAAGGCCTCGCGTCCCGAGCCCAGCGTGCGGCTGCTGCGGGCCGGGCGGCAGCGGCCAAGGGCAGCGGCCCCGCAGCGCGGAGGGACGCGCCACGCCAGGCGGCCGCCGCTCCGGTGCGCGAAGGGCGGCAGGGGCGCCCCGGGCAGCGGCGGGAGCAGCCCCGGGCAGCGGCAGGGGCACCCCCGAGCAGCGGCGCTGCCCGCGCTGTGCCCCCCGCTAGCGGAGCGCGGTCGGACGGGGGCCCAAGGCCGCGCCGCGGCTGCCGCCGGGCCCGGGCCGCGCCCGACGAGCGGCAGGGGGCGCCCCGCAGCCCCGCTCCCCCCGCCGCGCGGACCCCGGGGGAGGGGAGCGCTCCGCCGGCCGCCGCCGCTCCCCCGCTCCGAGCCCCCGCGGCACCCCCGCGCCCGGCCGGGGCCTCACCCGCTGCTGTCGCTATGGACACCGTCCGCGGCTCCCTGCGGGGTCTGGCGGCGAAGAGGTGAAGGACGGCGGGGCTCGGCGCGGCCGCGGCACGGGCCCCACTCCGGCCGCTCCCGCCGCATGGAGGGGGAAGGGCTGGCCGGAGCGAGGGGAGATGAGGGGGCGTGGAGGAGCAGAGCCAGGACGGGACGGGATGGGGAGGGATGGGGGAAGTGCGGGCGCGGAGTTCAGCGCCGACGGGAGCGCGGGGGCCGCTGCCGCCGCCTCATCGCCGCCCGCGCCGCACCGGGCCCGCGCCGCCGCCGCCGCCCGGCCGCCGTCGCCCGGCAACGCGCGCGCCCCCGCTGCCGCAGGCGCGCGGCTCCGCGCGGCGCTCCGCGCGCTCCCGACGCCCGCGCACGCGCAGCCTCGCGCGCGGCGGCGCGCGCCGGCCTCCCCTCCTCCCTCCTCCTGACGGCAGGGGGCGCTGCAGGCGGGAACGGGAATCGGGAACGGGGACAGGGACGGGCACGGGGAACGGGAACGGGAACGGGAACGGGAACGGGAACGGGAACGGGCACGGGCAGCACCGGCTGAATACCGAATGGCGGGGCCGAGCCACGGGGTGGCTGTGCGGTCGGGCTCCGGAGGGGAACGGGAAAAGGGAGATGTGTCCCCTGGCGCTGTCCCCTCCGGCCATCCCATCCCTGCTGAAACAGCAGGAGGAGGCGCGGGGCGGGCAGATGGATGCTATTTTATTGCAATATCGTGTTCTCCCAGTTCTGCAGGTCACGGGGTTGGAGGATGAAATAAAGGACATGACCAAACGCAGGTATATTTAGGCACAGCTTTGGGATGGGCCAAGATTAACATGTGTGAGCCCTTAAACCTTTACCTAGGCAGGATGCTGCGGCACAGGATTAATAAAATTTGCAAATTCTTTAGGCTTTGCGTAAAACATTGATATTTAAGGACTAGATACTTTAAAAATCTCAGGGCTAGCATCAAACTGATTTCTATCAGTTTCATTGTTGCTATACCTTCAGATTCCCAAAGCATTCTGAAACCAATACCAGCTTTCCCTTAACATATGAAATGGCCAGTGGAATTGGGGTGACCTGCTCATAGGAAAAAAATCTATCAAATGTGAAGAGTATGTTTTGAAAGCTCAAAACCCCAATGGGATACGGAAAGAATCTATTTTCAGTTCAGAAACTCAGTAGTTTAAAGCAAATTTCATGACTTGGAATGTACCACTTTGACTCATCCATTTTCTGATATTTAGGTTTTACAATATTGCTGCACGTTCTGCTTATGGTGGTGACTTGTACCTAATCAAGCAGTATATTAACCCAATTTTAGTTCTGTTGTGTGTTTTAGTGGGGGCTCTTCTCCACTACTCTTTAATCTCTAATATTTCTTTAAATGCTATTTATTTCATAAAACATGTTGCACTTTTTAAAAAATGCAGTTAGAATATTAATATTTAATAGTTTGGTTATAAGGGTCATACATTTCATCACTACGTCCAGACTTTTAGAATTAATTGCTGTAGCTGGGATAATTATCTTGGGAGAAAAAAAATTCTTCCCATTGGAATTGTTCTGAACTAGATTTGTTGTCATAATGCTAAAGTGTATGGACTGATGTTAGACTGCTAAATGGAAGCAGTTGAGGATTTTTCCATAAAAATTCAGTCTGTGCTCAATGAGGTAGGGGAGCATTTTAGGCTTGGTTTCATTCTGCATAATACTGCAACTTATTTTGAAATCTGTTTGCCTGTTGGCTCTTGTTTTAAGAAGGATCAAACAACAACAAGAAGGTTGAATTTTTCAGGATCAGCTGAAGTATTCTTTCAGATAAGTACCTTAGCTTTCTTTGAAAAAAATCCAGTTCATATGCCGGAAAAAACTGATCATTGTTTGCATCCAAAATGTATCAAAGTTCATAAATAGCACCAGAATAAATAATACATACCAGTGTGGTGATTTCAGATCGTATAAAGAACTGTCAGACCCCCTTTGTCTAGGAGAAAAATTGAAACACAGACATTAAAACACTTGACCAAAGGCATGAAGCACAAGTTGAATGCTACTAATTTGTATGTGCTGGGACTGCAAGTGTCAAACTTTTTGACTATTTTGCAGTGCTTTGAAATGTGAAGATGTAATATTTTCTCTCCTTTTTTAAAACATGGAGAGGAAAAATAACTGCTAAGGCTTGTGGGTGGGTTTACTTCCCAAGAACTTCCAACTGATTTACAACAGTTTGTGAAGTGGTTTTCTTAGTGTCATTCAAAGCAGAGTAAAGGAACAAGTTGAACTTGCATTTTCATTTTCAGCCTTCAACCTTTTAGATTAACTTGTAAAAACAAGAATCAAAAAATAGGATAAGCAGTGCAAAAATAGGCTGGGATTCTCATCACTCCTGTTTGAGGGCATTTTCCTTCTCTCCCTCTTGTCCTCACCCTGCCTGCTCTCCCTCCCTCACTGTCTTGGCAACAAGACTCACTGGCTGACTGTAGCTAACTTGTCTTCTACCCCCTCAAAACAATTAGTTCATCTATTTAAATCATGCATTGAAGAAGTCTGTCCCCTCTGAGCACACAGCTCACTTGGTGTTCAATCCTACAACCTTCAATTTTTAAGGCAGCAAGAGTTTGTAATTGACTCAGAGTACATGAGGATAAGACCTTTTATGTTCTAATTTCTTTGCAAAAGCTGTAGGGTGATGAAGAGGATGCTGGTGCTATCACTGTTTTCCTTCATCTACCTTTTTTTTTAAATTTGAAGAACGCAACAATATAGGGAAAAGTCCTTAAATAATGGAGAAAGTAAATAAAACATCTATTCACATGTCACCATGATTTTTTAAGATTTTCTAAGCCTTCTGATGTTTAAATTCTTGTAATGAACTTTCTCACACACTTTCTGTAAACTTATTGTTTTGCATTCTTTTATGGAGGAGAAGAAATATGGTGGACTCTTGGTTTGTCCAGTGTCATCGGAGAGGTGGCACTGTCACCCTCCAATCCACTGTCACTTTTGGAATTCTATAAATGTTGGAGTCAGAAAATAAACTTCCCCCTTTTTACCTTGAGAACAGCAGTGCCTGCGTGTCATGTTATTTCGTGTCCTGTAGTGACAACCTCTTCTATTCACAAATGCAGCTTATTCATTATCAGTCCCAGAAACTTGCAAAGATTGGATTTGGTGAGCAATTAGAACATTCAGTAGAAAGCTCAGAGCATCCAGGAGAAAACAGCATTGTAGTAGTAATGCCTACAGCATTCCTTTTTGTCAAAGCCTTTAATCAAAATCACGAACCCATCAAGAGTCATTTAGTGCATATTCTAACGAAATACTAAACACTGCACAGATCTCTGAAGGAAGCCTCCTGCTCTTTTTCCACTCCTAACAACCTCTGGCATAATGAGGCGTGACAAATTGATTTAAAATGTACTTGCAGGAAGAAGGGCAGGCGAGCTTTGCTCTGCCTTGTGGGTGTTGTAGTCGTTTCCAGCCTCTCTGCCTGGGCAGCAATAGGAGCCCGGACTCGAAGTCCCACAGCTCCCACTAGAGTTCTGCCGCACAGGCTCAGAGCCCATATGCGAGCAGGGGGTGACTACATTGTGTCTATTGTATGGTTTTTTTGTTTTGATTTGGTTTCGGTTTTTTTTTCCCCCCGGGCATTTTGTGCCTTTCACAGGAGGTGTAAGCCGGGAGTAAAAAGCATGGCAGATGAGCAAGAAATAATGTGCAAACTCGAGAGCATCAAGGAGATCAGGTATGTTTGCTTTGTGCCCCATCGCTGACGCGAAGCAGCTTTTTCCTCGGGGGAGCCGAGGAGTTGCATCCATCCGAAAGTAGCTATTGTGCTGCTGAGGGAAAGAAAACTACCGCTGGCTTCACGAGGGGAGCTCAAAACACATTTTTCTAAGCAGGGAGGGAGCATCTGCTGCTGGGAATCGCGGCTGGAATGCGTAGTGCAGGGCGGCAATGGTCGAGCATTTGCAGAGCGCAGCGCCGAGTGATGGCACGGGGAGAAGGCGGAGTGCGCGGGGGGAAGGACCGAGCGGCGGCGGGGGAGTGGTGTCGGGCTGTGCGGGGGCTTCGCTGCTTGTTTGTTTGTTTTTAAGTCCTTTGAGTTAGTATTTCATATTCATGAGGCTCTGAATGTGTTATTTTGCCCCACTCGCTCCCGGGCTGAGAAGGAATCGGGTATGGCAAGGACAGCAGCGTCTGACACCCAAATATCCAAAGGTGGACGTGCCCTCGGGCAGGACAGGGCTGGGCAGCGCTGCCGGCACCGGGGTGCAGGACAGCCATCTGTCCATCCATCCACCCATCTGTCCGTCCGTCCGTCCGTCCATCCGTACACCGCAGAGGGCGGCGGTAGGGCAAGGCCCGCCGGGGAGCGGCGGATCCGTGCGGGATGAGAGGGGAGCGGCTGAGCCTCAGCGGCTTCTGTGCTATCCCCTCTGTGTCCCTGCCCACCCTTCCCTTCGGGCAAAGGCGGGGAGCGACCGAGGGAGCCCCGCCGAGGTGTCCCTGCCTGCTCGGGGATGGGGACACACCGGGGATGGGGACACACCGGGGATGGGGACACACCGGGGCTTTTTCATCCATGCCCTCCTGCCACAAGGCCCGAGGGCTGCGGTTCATGCTGTGCAGAGCACCGGGAATTTGTTATAGCGTCCTTTGCAGGGTGAGCTGCAGGATGCTGTGGGAGAGGGGGCTCATTAAAAGCCAGGCAGGGTACCGCACGTTCCTGCATCAGGAACCTTTTCCATAACTTTCGGCAGGGTGTTTCCACTCCTTGGTTTGGGGCACCGATTTTCAGCATTAGGCCTGAGCTCTCTGTTTAGTTGGAGCCAAAACACCTTAGAGAGAACAGAGGTTTTGAATGCAGCTCGGAGTGGAAGGCATGCTGACTGTGAAACCCAAGCCATGAGAAGTGTTTGGGACATGACAGCCAGAGAGGGGCTGGCAGAGAGAGGAGAGAGGGCTGGCAGAGAGGATTCCCAGCTCCCAGGTGGTCACAGGCACTTGTGGCTGGTTACAGCATCTCTAAGGAACACTTTATTCATGGAACAAGTGAATTTGGCAGCAGAGTATGGGCCTCAGCCTTCTTCACACAATACCACAGAGGTGAACAAAGATCAAGCCAAGATATTTGCCTGTCTAGTATCCCCAAACTATTTGAGATGCGACAGTGTAAGAACAATGATTTTGTGCTCAACAGGTACACAGGCTCTGTTTTAGAAAACAGATCAAAGTATGGCCTACTACAGTGTGTGGTCCAATTACTGTAACACTTATAGTAATTTTTCAGTGAGTGGTATCCTGTATTTGGAAATTTACAGTGCATTCAGTTTTCTAATCAGGCATTCAAAGGTGAAGTATTAACTGCACTTGACGGATTTTTGCTATTATTTTGTGGTATAAGGTAGAGCAAAGGTGATGCTTAGCTTTAATGTACAGTGAAGTATCAAACAAGTTGCTTGAGTGTATTTTAAATAAAAAAAAAATCAGTGTCGAAAAGCCAGTCCTACTTGTAACATTGATGTCTATTTTGAGTCACCTTTAACAAAATCTGATCAAATAAACCAATTTATTCATTTGAAGCTTGCATTCTGTGAAGAATTTCCTTCAAAACAAACATGAGATTTCCTTATATTTACAGATTCACCTTTGATAGATTTAGCAGACTTTATTTTAATCTGCATTTCATGTATTCTACAGACAGAGGCTTGGAATATGTAGCCATAATTAATTGTCCAAGTGACTGACCATGCTTTCTGCCATGCTCTTCTGGTCAAAACCTCACAACATTCTATTAATTTCATATTTCTATGCAAGGCTTCTCTTACCACTGAAAAGCTCAGCAAAAGAGCTGGCATTAGAATTCAGTATTCTCCTTGTATTCACCTTCTCTCAGACTCATTTAGTCTCGTTCTTGTCTATTGCTGCTATTGCCCTCTTTCCTCTATCTAATCCCATATAAACTGACACCCCACACAAATATGTGTCAGTGACTTACTGTTGTCTCTCTATGTTTTAATTGTCACTGGGATTCAGGAATAAGACTTTGCAGATGGAAAAAATAAAGGCAAGACTGAAAGCAGAATTTGAAGCCCTGGAGTCTGAGGAGAGGCACCTGAAAGAATACAAACAAGAAATGGACCTGCTGCTGCAGGAGAAGATGGCTCACGTGGAGGAGCTGAGGCTGATCCACGCTGACATTAACGTGGTGAGTGCCAGCCCAGCTCAGACACTGACTCAGACACAGCTGCACATGAATCACCCCCCAGCTTGTGGAACTGTGCACGAGTGAAGCATCACCGGTTCAATAATGTGCACTTTACAACACCATCCTGGGATCCTACAGAGAGTGCAAAGCAAATATACCTCAGGATAATTGTTATGTCTCTTTGTAGGGCAGGATATTTTATAATGCTGGCATAATAAGCTGTTGCACTGACAGGATAGATAAGATAACTAAGCCTGTTGTGGCTGTGACTTTACCAGAGCCACAGTGATACCACACCAGCTGTCCCATAGAAAACAGTTCTTCCTGTTAGTCTGTTCTCATTTAGCACACAGAAACTCTGGCAGCTAGGTGGGACTAGGAGATTTTGAGAAAATACAGAGTGTTTGTTAAATTCATAGTAAGAGCTGACCTTCATCCCAGAGTGGAATCACCAAACATCAAAAAGCACGAGCTTGAAGGGAATTAATACAAAAAAGAGAAAAAACCAATTTATAAACAGGGAAGATTAGCCAATTAGAGGGGCTGAATTTGGAATATATTTTTAAATACATTTTTAATGTCATATTAGAGCATTTACATGGACGTTTTAGCTCTGAAGGTATCTGTGTTGCACTGGAAGAAAAAGGCTCCAACAAGTGAAAAAGTACAAGCTATGTACTGGCTGTGCAGACCGCATTTATTTATGGCTTCAAATGTCTGTTCCCCTGCCCAGCTGCACAACCTCAGCCTCTGTTCCATCCTCCTCTCTTTGTGCAGTCAGATTATCTTTTTCTTTGCTGCTTTTCCCACTTGCTGCATAAGAGAAGCAGAAACCTTTCCTTAGATTGTTTGTTAACTTCTGCCAGTCAGTGTTCAGGTATCTTAGAAACACAGAAAATTAGTTTATGCTACTTTAAGTTCTTTTTAATGTCTCTTGAGAGTCTTCCATAGCTCCTCACTTGCCAGCTTTATTTGTAGCCTGTCTCTCTGCTTTTTTTGTTGTTCAGAGGGTCCTATAGGTTGAGTGCACTTTTTAAAAATGAAAATGCATCTCATATGTCACTTTCTGTTGCTTCTCCTTTGCCCATTTTTCATCCTCCCAATACCTTAAGTCTTTGCTTTACTATTTCATTGTCTCAAATCTCCTCCAACTTGAGTGAGAAAAATCTCCTGTTTCTGGTCCAATCTGCTGCTCAGTCAGAGAGGAGCAGTTCTTTAAATGCATGCCCAACCTGCTGTTTCAGATGGAGAACACCATCAAGCAGTCTGAGAACGATCTGAACAAGCTCCTGGAGTCGACGCGCCGGCTGCACGAGGAGTACAAGCCCCTCAAGGAGCACGTGGATGCCTTGAGGATGACCCTGGGTCTGCAGAGGCTGCCAGACCTGTGTGAGGAGGAAGAGAAACTGTCCCTCGAGTAAGCCTCCAAAGCAAACATTATCTGGCCCTGTGCTTTCTTTCAATTCTACTGGTTATTTTCTCATCTTAATTTTGTTGGTAGGTGGAAAAAAACAACCCTAGAGGTAAGCATGAAAAACAGAAGTTAACGAAAAAGGGATGTGGAGGACATGTGTTTGATAACATTCAGTCTGAATTTGTTTCAAGTTAAATTTAGGTTATTCCAGGCTGCAAACTCTACATATCACATGCAAACATTCAAGGGTGGTTGTTAGCCTTCTAGGTTTTATACTCTATGTTGCTTTTTCTATATTTTTATTTTTCCTTGAAGATTACTTCTTTAGCGAGTGATAGTAGGAGGCAATACATGAGAGGGATACAAACCAGGTATTCTTCAGTTGGGTTGTGCTGCTCCTAGTCAGAGTTTTACTTTTTGCTGCCTGCACATGGCAGTGGCTTTTAGCCAAATACCAGTGACTGTCAACAAGTTTCCCTGAGATGTGGAATGGATTTGGATAATAAATCACAGTCTCATTTTTACATATAACCTAGGCAGGGCAGAGTGGCAGAATTAGCTACTATTCAAAGAACAGTGTCCTTTGCTTAATAGACCAGTTTTAAATGCAAGGGATGTTTTAATAAGCATGTACTGCTCTTATTGCCCAGCACAATTAATATATATACTTTTACAATACTATACAGTATAAGTACAATTACTATAGTACTATTATTATATACAATTAATATATATTTTATATATATATTTACACACACATACAGTTTGCAAGATTTCCCTTGTATTTCTATAGAAATGCTGTTTTACATTCCAAACACCTTGACACTACAAATAATGTATTGATCTGTTTATTAATCTGTTATGTGCAAAAGTTATTAATTTTAACAGAAAAAATAGAAAAACTGTTTGACAGAGGTGCATCTGAAGCTGTTGCCTATTTTTCTTCTATACATGTCTGTCTGTTTTTCATCTTACTAGATTTACATCCAGTCTGGAATCTGGCTGAAGTGTAGAAATGCAGAAGGAAACACCACATATTCTATTTATGAACCAGTCAATGTGTAGGCAATTTGGCAGTTTGACTCTAGTGGAGGAACACGATAGGGAAATGTGATCCACTGTATTTTAACACCAAATATCCTTTACAGACTAATGAAATACTGCAGAAGGTGGTTACATTTTTTTTTGTTTGTCATTCTTTTGTCTAGCTACTTTGAAAAGCAGAAAGCAGAATGGCAGACAGAACCACAGGAGCCTCCCATCCCAGAGTCTCTGGCTGCAGCTGCAGCAGCTGCCCAACAGCTGCAGGTGGCCAGGAAGCAAGACACCAGACAGACAGCGACTTTCAGACAGCAGCCACCTCCAATGAAGGTCAGCAGATGGAATGTGCTGGGTTTTCTCTTTTGTCATTGGAATGCATTATGTTTAGAAGGTGATTGATGTTTGTGAAAAGGAAAAATTACGTGTTCTGATTGCGATTTTCCTTGCAGTGGTTCAAAACAAGAGCAAGCAGTAGACTAAAGTAGTAGCACCAGTCATCAAGGGTTAAGGATAAGAATCTTTTAGGACTTAAGAGTCACCCTCAGCAGAGATGTAGGCAATCCCCATTCCTCTTGTGTCTCACAAGGGAGCAAGGCATGTAAGGAAGAGAAAAAACTTGGCAAAAGAAAAAGTAGTGGCTCTTATTTAATGCCATATGGAGTCATATTAAAAACAGTGCACATATTTTATGTGGGAAATTACCAATGGTGTAAATTACCAGGAAAAGCTATTGCTTCTGCACTAGGGATCTTCTTGAGTAACGTGGATTAATGTAACATAACCACAGGCACTTCAGTGACAGTTTTACTGAGCTCCTTATGTAGTGAGAAGAGTTAAGTAATTACATTGGGGTATTCCTCCCACCCAGGTTCCAGAGTCACTAAGAAGGCAAACTGATGTAGGTAAACTCCAAAGTAATATACTTACTATCTGTAGCTAGGCAATTGAAAAGCCATTCTGCAAGTAATAGGGTTCAGTCAAACATAAATTACAGGGCTTAGTCTGGAGCAAAAGGGCAGAGTTCTGTACCTGTGTTAAATATGTGGAATTCA
Source organism: Ammospiza caudacuta (assembly GCF_027887145.1). Classification (NCBI taxonomy): domain Eukaryota; kingdom Metazoa; phylum Chordata; class Aves; order Passeriformes; family Passerellidae; genus Ammospiza; species Ammospiza caudacuta. The sequence continues at coordinate 13,694,252 of NC_080606.1, read as the reverse complement.
TCCAATCACCTACTCCTGCCTTCAATTCTGTGACACTGCAGTTGGCCATCACTGTAACTTCTCTGACTCAGTGAGCTATTAGGCAGGTAAACACCTTTAAAACATCACTGTAACCTTTAACACAAAATAGAATTTAAAGTTACTGGTACATGTGTGAGCCACATGCCTGCAGAAATGCAGTTTTAATTCAATGAGATGCTCTGTTTTTCAGTAAGCCTGAAATTACAATCCACATAACCTAGGTAGTATAGAATACAGCAGCAGTCTGCCTTTGCAGGCAAGGAGCCTTGGTTTAGTCTGTACTGGAACTCAACAACTCTAGGACAGTCAGGATGCATGGAGATGAGAGATCTCTGCAGCCAGGTCAGGAACTTGGGGTTTATTGCAGAAGGCCTGGGTGCAGGGCCCTGCTGGGAGCTGCCAGCCACAGCTCAGGGCAGGCCTGAGAGAAGAGAGGGGCAGAGAGGATGAGAGGGTGAGAGAGTAAAAGGGTAAGGGAGTAAAAGGGTAAGAGAGTAAAAAGCATAAGAGAGTAAGAGAGCGAGGTTCCCGTTACAATACAATAAAGCTTCTTCTCTGTTGAATATTCTAATTCTCACTAACCAATCTAGTACAAGATAAAAATCCTATAGCATTTCCATACAGCCTATAAGAATCATTACATCACTATACTGTGTTACATTTTAAACCCTAAAAACTCCTCTTTGGGCCCCTTCTGCCAAGCTGGCAGGGTCTGCTCTGACCCTCGGACCCGTCTGCAAGCAGAGGGTATTGTTCCATCAAAAGGAGATTACCTTCACCTGGCCACACCATTGTTCTCCAGTTGTTCAGTAACTAAGGCTTGGTATCTCAAAGCTTGCTTTCATTTCAATCTCGCTTATAGTTTCCATATTCTCAAAATCTTTTGCCAGGCAATCATATTTATAAGGCATTCCTGTTTCATCTTCCCCAACAAATAACCTGTGTGCCAAGGCCACTTTGGTGTTTGTAACCAGAGGCTGCAATTGCATTTCAGGCGTGTCTGTCGTGTCACCAGCAAATCCACCGGAACGCGCCCATTTGTCCCCTGTGCAAAGCCAAGAGCCGCTCTCGGAACCCCAAAAAGCCCAAGAGGAAACAGGATGAATGAAATCCAGAAGATTGTGACCAGCTCCTGTCCCAGTACTCTTCCAGTAGAATGGCAAATTTGCCCAGACTTTGCTGAATTGCAGACTCAAGTATGACTGTCTCATTGTTTTCTATTTAAATGCAATGTAAGCACAATGATCCTGCTCTAAGTTCCTTCCAGTCTTTAGGATTTGGTTTTAGAAAAGTAAATATTACTGGTGCTACAGTTTAATATTTCAGTTTAATATTTCAATTGCTCCATCTTTTGTACTCCTAAACAAACTGGAATTCTTTGTGCAAGTATCCTAAATGTCAGGCTATTTCTCTTGATCAAATGTGATTACCACAAATGCTTTTATGTTCCCTTTTTAAAAAACAGATGTTACTAAAAGATTATTCTGTTTTCTCCTGATAACAGGGGACTGTTTGAAGTGCTGAAAGAGCAGACTGTCTGTTTGTTTCACTGAAGAACAATTTGTTCTCCAATCTCATAAGACTGGGTAGGTTTGGGTATCCAATGCAACTCTTTTTAAACAGAAAATGTTCAGGGAAAAGGAGACTTGTTATACAGAAAATCAGTGCACTAAGGACACACATGGGTTTTGATTTACTGAAGCTGATTGTACCATTCCCTCAAACTTGACTTAAAACTTGAAAAGGTGCTGGCTGTGTATGAATTTCTAAAAATGATGTAATTTGTCATGCTTTAACATCTTTACAGGTTATTCTTTTCAGTAGTGAAAAGACTGATTGACTTAAGAACAAGGCTGAAGTGAACAAGGCTGAAGTATTGGTGGTCCTCCTAGTCTTTATGGCTGACCAATGCTCTGTGGTTCTCTAGGAAACATGCATGATGTATCCCAGATCTCTGTGTGCACAGACTGCACATCACCCATTCTGCATGTCCTCTGTTCCTGGTTTCTACAGCCAAAATCTGGCAGACATGTCCTCCACTGGAGCATAGGAAAGTTCAGGAACATGCATGAGGAGCAGTGTCAACTAAAAATTATGTATATCACCAGAACCAACAAGCTTTGGTGTCACTGTCCTCCCTCAATCAAAACTTTCTAATTTTCTGGTTTTTAATAGGTCATTTTCAAATAAGCTTTACTTCAGGCCAGTTTGTTTTCTTATTCCCTGTGTGCCAAAAGAACCCTGACTAAAGTATCTGGAGTTGATCACTCCCTGTATGTCTTCCCTTTCTTTCATGTAATTTAACAACAGTTCTTGCAGTGGGGAGGATGGCAATGATCCACTTACAGAACTGGCGCCTGAAATTTACTCATCTCTAATCCCAGTTTTGTGACCACCTCTGTTGCCTAAATTGATTTCAAGTGTTAAATATTCTTTTCACTAACTCTGGGACGCAGGATCTGCTTGATCACACTTCTCTCTTTAGCCCAGGTTTCTCTCTATATTATGTTAGAGTGGTTATATTGGGAATTTGGCTTGTTAGACAGGAAGAACAGGGAAGCCCCAAGTCTCTGCTCCAAGAACTTTGCCAAATGCTGGCAACTGTAATAAATCCACGTGATGCAATTTTGCAGGCCAAATCACATACGTGGCCATTAATTTCCTAAGTCTGCCACGAAGTACATGGGTGATTTACTGAACATAGTCCTAAAACTTGAACCAGGTTCAGGAGATATTCCCCCATTTTAATGCTACATAGTTAATATCTTTTAATGCTACAAATCAACATCTTTAATGTTTTAATGTTACAAATCAACATCTGTCAACAGCAGACACAATGTGAACTATCTACCCCTGAAATTATGTGAAAAGCAGATTCTGCCAGCTGAACTACAGGGATTTGGTCTCTGAGATAGCAATAATGGAAGAAAGTCTCCATGCTCCAAATGGCAATAGTGTGTTACGTATGTTTTGTAGCACAAATACTGGATTTTACTGTTCCAAATGTCAGGGTGGTCTCATGCTGTGTGCCCTGTTCAGAGCAATTCCTATGGAGTTGAAGGGAAACTGCACAGAGTTAAAAGACAGAATGTGGGCTTCCCCAAAGTGCATACAGGAGAGCAGCACACTTTGATGGTAGTTGTACATAAATTTAAGAAGTAGTGACAATGGAGTGGGTGAATGGTCTGCAATGAAGTAGTGTGAATAGCAGGATTGATTTGTACTTACAGTTCTGAAATAGGTAGGGTTAGTCATAGTTGTTCTCACTTTCCTGTTACTTTGCCAGGTTCTTTCTTTCTTGGGAGATCCCTGAACTGAAGTATACTTAAGGATGCATCATTTACTAAGTTAGTACAACAGTTTTGTACTTTTACTTTTTTAAACTAGTTTCATGTTCTCTTGTGTTTACAAGGTTAGAGTTTGGTTTTTGGTTTTTTTAAAGTGAATCTGACACACTGTGTTTGCATCAATTGTACTAGTATTTACAATTTTTACATCCTTTACAAAGGGTATTCTGCCATACGAATAGCATCATTGCTGAGGGTGAGTGTAACTGGAGATAAGTCAGCAGGGTGCCCTGGCTGCCAGAAGGGCCGACCACAACCTGGGGTACATGCAGCACAGCATTGCCAGCTGATTGTCTCACTCTGCTCTGCACTGGTGCGGCCTTGGGCACTGGGGGCAGTTTGGGATGCCCCAGTGCAGGAAGGACATCAGACTGTTACTCTGGAGTCACCTGTGTGACCAGGACTGCAGAAGGTCCCAAGGACAAAACCTCTGAGGAGCAGCTGAGGACACTTGGCTTGTTCAGTTTGGAGAAAAGAGGGCTGAGGGGTGCCCTCATCACAGCCTTCAGCTTCCTCCAGGGGAGGAGGAGGTGCTGATCCCCCTCTGATGACCAGCAACAGGACATGAGGAAATAGAATGAAGCTGCATTGAGGGAAGCTCAGATTGGACACCAGGAGAAGGTTCTTCTCTGAGAGAGTGCTTGGTCACTGGCCCAGTGACCCAGGGAAGTGGCCGAGGCACCGAGCCTGTCAGGGTTGGAGCATCACCTGGATTTCACTCTCAGCCATACAGTTTAATGCTAGGCAGTTGGACGTGATGATCCTTATGGATCTCTTCATACTTGAGCTATTCTATGATTCCAGCCATTTCAGGAGATAAAATATGTGTTATGCATTAGGGGACCATGGGGGTGGGGGCAGGGAGGGAAGCAGTGTCTCTCATAGGGAACGAGTTCTCTTTTCTCTCACGGAACAATCACAGAAGTTTAACTGAAGAACTTTTCTCGTGACAGCCCCAGGCTCTTTTCTCCCAGGCAACTCTCTCAAGAGACTGGAGGAATAATTATGAAATATTGATTTCTTGCTATTCAGACAGAAGAGGAAGCTGTCTGAAGTACAGCTCTTAACACAAGTCTGCTGCATTTTTGCTTCATGGAGCAACAATGGCTTCTTCGTTTGTACCTGAAGTCTTTGTGGGTACGTCTCCACTTCACTTAAATTTATTCTTATTTGGGTCAAATTGTCTGAGTAGCCACAATGAGACCCTCCTCAAAGCTTAGGAGACGTTAATATTACTGAAGTCTGGTTTAACCCTGTCTTTGTCGTTCTGTTTTTAAAAGGGGTATCCATGCAACAACAAAAGAACTGGATTCTCTTGGTGAAGATGGTTTTCAGGGTCTTTGTTCATCACTTGCCTCAAAGGATAGTCCTGTTGTTCTGCAACCAAACAGAAAAAAAACCAAAATCCCAAGACTTTCACCCTGCCATCAACCCTAAGCTCATAAGTAAAAGGATGCAAACACTGTACTGCATCTAAATGCTTTGCTACAGAAATTTTCACACCCAAGCTGGGGTGGATCAGTTGTCCAAACTTCAGTGCCAAGGACACAGTAACTACAGAGAAAATGTAAGGCAAATTTAAATACTTGCACTTCCTGAATTCAACCTTAGGTTTATAAACAGGACCCTGACTGAACCTGACAATGGCTTCAATTTACATAATCTAAATTTGAAAGAGTAGACATTGATGTGTTACTTTAAATAGCATACTATTCAAGAAATTAGGACTTCACTAGCACTTTAAATACATTAAAAAGTGCTTTATTCTTTTATTTTACAGTTTCCTAATTCCTCCAGCATGCATTTTCATTTTAGTATTTAGGTATTCTAGCAATATCTGGTGTTTTCACTGGCTTCTGTGTTTTAAGTATTTCACTCCTGTGCCTCATAGGAGTAACAGTGTGAGTTTAATTTGTCTGTACAGTCCTTTTAAATAAATGTTTGTTTCATGTCATGCTTTCTTCCTGCAGAGTACTTTCACATCTGTTATTTGCTTATGCTAAGAAGCCCTGGTGGTAAAACTCAGCTCTCTGATTTTAAAGAATACACTTAGCCACAATACTGTTATACTTTTATAGAATCTTTAAGGAAATAAATATGGGGTAAGAAAGATCCCTTCAAGTGGGCTTTAGAAAATAGAAAGGGAGATAACAGAACAGGTTTTAGCCTATGTCTCTGGGTCACATTTTTTGTTTTGGTCCTACAAATAAAGATACATATGGGCTTGAAAATACAAATGCAACTTCTGTACATATAAATTATATAAATGAAACAATAAAGGGCTTGAAAACGGGAGAAAAAAACCCGATTTCCGTGCAGGCAGCGGGAGCAGCTCCGCGCGTTTCGTGCCGCTGCAGGGCTCAGCGCTCGGGTCGCTGCCGCCGCCTGGTGGCAGCGCGCGGTACTGCAGGCCAGGAACGGCACTGCGCCCCCGAATGCGCCTGCGCGGCCACTCGGACGCCTCGCGGGCGCCCCCTGTGCGTCAAAGGCGGCGCTGCAGCCCAGAAATGTGAACGAGACCATCGCAGGGACTTGGGAAGCGCCGGGGCTTTTTACACTTCGTACACTTTCTTACTCTTTTTACACTCTGTACACTATTTACCCTTTCTACACCCAGTGCTGCCGCCAGAAAGAATCTCGAGTACTGGAGCTGGAGACGGTGCTGTCCGTGGCCGCCGCTGCCTCCCGCTGGCCGCAGCGCGGCCGCACCGTGATCTCCCCGAGCAGCGGAAATCCAGCACCCAAACCCACCCAAACTGCCTCCCCTCCGAGCAGCGGAAATCCAGCACCCAAACCCACCCAAACTGCCTCCCCTCCGAGCAGCGGAAATCCAGCCCCAAACCCACCCAAAGCGCCTCCCCTCCGAGCCAGGTAAAGAAATCCAGCCCCAAACCCACCCAAACTGCCTCACCTCTGAGCCGGGTAAAGAGGGACCACCCCCGGTTAGAAACTGCCAGAAGAACCCTGCTCCCCCCTCTCTCCCAGAACCATTTCAAGGGTTGGTATGGGAGTCGGCTTTTGTCTCTGCTGGAATTCAGGACATCCCTCTGGCTGTCCTGGACTGCCGAGACCCCGGCAGAGAGCCCAAGAACCCTGTGGTTTTGATTATGACCCATGGAGCAAATGACCAACCTTAGATGAAGATCTGCAAGGCACGACAGTTTAAGCAGAAGGATAGTGAATTTATCACGGGGTGAAAAATAGATTTTTGGGGTTCTAGAGTGGGGGTTCAAGGGGGCAAGATGGAGGAATCTGGGTGTGTCCAGCCTTTCTCCTTCTTCTTCTTCTTCTTGGCCTCCATCTTCTGCTGTGATGTTGGCATTTGTAGGTTGGTTTAGAGTAGAAGCTCACTGTCTAACACAGGTGATATGTCCCGGCTGCCCCAGGGATTCCTTCACCCAGACCAGGACACAGCAGTGCCCACATCACCAGTGCCTGCTGGGGCTGGAGGGGTTGGTCCTGTGCCCTCTGATTCCTGCCCATGGCTGGGGCTGTTTTACCCCTGCCCCTCATGGCAAACCTCAGGCAATTCTGTGGTTTCATTCAGACACATTTATTCTTAGTGCATCCTCATGCCATCCACACTCTGCTGTGGATATTTTGTTTGGGGATTTCTCCTTTAACTCTTTGAATTCCTCTGTAAATAGGCAGCTGCCTTTACTTAGCAACTGCCTGAGTCATTTCCTCTCTGAGCGATCCTCTGGGTTCACACTGCAGTACTTCCTCTTAACATTTTCTACATCTTCTGGTATTTTTCCTTTCTTAGCTGAAGTAGGCTGTTAAAATTAGCAACAGGATTTCACTGTGTATTTGTAAAATCGATACCACCACCCCAAAGATCTCTTGATGTTCTTTCTCAGAATAATTTCCATTTTCAGTTGTATAATTATTAAGTCTCGAGGCAAGAGAAAAGTTGCATTTTAGTGGTCCTAAAAAAAAACCCCCTTTCTTAGTGAAGATATAAACTGCTTCAATATGATTCAGGTTTCTGTTTTGAAACATTACTGAAATAATATTGACATAAACAATCTTGTCAATAGGAAAAACAGACTTAAGGGATGAAAGCTTTTAGCCACCTTTTCATTCTCACCAGATGCCTGGAGGATATCCAAGAATCATAGAAGTTGGAGTTTTTAAGGTTGGAAAAGACCTCTAAGACAAGTTCAACTGTTAACCCTGCACTGCCTAGTTCATCACTAATCCACGTCTCCAAGTGCCACATTCACACATTTTTTTAAGAACTCCAGGGGTGGTGATTCCACCACTGTCCTGAGCAGCCCCTTCTGGTTTCTGACAACCCTTGCAGTGAAAAAATTTTCCCTAATATCCAATCCAAAATCTATGTACATACATATAAAAATTGTATATACTGGTTTTCAATACACTCTTCTACACTAGTTGACATTGACTATCACCTAGAACTGTCCTAATATGAGTTTATTGTTCGCTGTACAGAATTACCAAACTTCTGGGATGTGAAAGCCCACGTAAGTCAGTGGAATGAGATGTGCTGTGCCAAGATAATTTAAGGGGAAAAAACCCCAAAAAAACCCACCACTAAAAACAAAAAAATAAACAAACAAAAAAAAAAAAAAAAAAAAAAACAAAAAAAAAAAAAACCACCACCAAGAAAAAATAAAAAAAAACAAAACAAACCCACCCTGGTTTTAGGTAAAGGAGGAGTTTGGGATTTACCAGCTACAGTAGCATTGCTTTAAGGAAAAAGTGTCCTTGTCTCACTTCAGGGCAAGGACCTTGTTCAGACCATGGAGAATGAGGCTTAAATATGAGGCTTCCCAACACACATCCAGCAAAATGTCCTTCCTGAAAGGAGAAAAGCCACACCTGATAGCCAGTGGCATTTATGCCATCATCATCCATGCTTAAAATTATTCAGCACAGGTTGTTTATCCAGTTTCACTGGAGGTGATTGCAAAGGGTCTGGAACGCCACGAGAGGGACTCTCTCTCTTAATTCAGAGGCAGACTCCGATGGAACAGCCAGCATCCTGCACCCATTTCTAGTCAAAACTTTCATTTAGAAGATTTAGAAGGTGGTTTTTAGGACTTAGAGCAGGAAAAACTGTGTCTGAGGAGTACAATGAAATGAAGCAGAGAGCCAGAACACAGAACACGTTCAGGCTTACTATGGCCATTCAGATAAAAATAAATTTTGCTTTATGTTGGATGAGTGAAGATTTTTGCCAGGAGGTTGCTATGGTGACTTTTCAGCTCTCCCAAACCTCCTTACACTGTAATTACATCTCAGAGCCCAAGAGCTAAGAATCTGTAATTCTTTGGAGGAAGAATGCAGGTGGCTGACTCTTCAGGATGTTTGTTAACCAGCCATTTTTATTCTAAAACAAAAAGATCCATATATTTGTGCTTTTAACAGGTGCCTGCAGTTTCTGTGAACTCTTCAGGCATTTCTGGCTGCCATGTTCCAAGACCTTCTTGAATAACTTCTAAACTAAGAAGCTTCCTATTCAGAACACCTCCATCCTGCAAAGGTTAATTAAAGGATGTTTAGCTTCAGTTGGGCTGAGCTTTCTTCAAATCACTGCACATTTCACTTTGGTACCTAAACTAAAAAGCACACAATGACAGGAGCATTCTTGCATTTCCTCAGCTTTTGTAATTTATATTAGTTGTCACTGACTGGGCACTGAAAACACAGAAAGCTGCACAAATGTTATTCACGCTCTCTAGCCATCAGACTTATCCAGTTCTGCCCAGCTCCCCTGAGATAAGGCACCATTAAAAAAGAATTAAAGCCCAGAACACATATTCTTTGATTCAGTGTAAAATACTGAACAGCAAAGGGAACCGGTACTAAGTTTCAACACACAATTCTCACTCTTTTTCTTCAAAACAGATGCATCACAGCTGCCTTTTACAGCCACACAGCACAGGGGCCTGGCTGCACAGGGCAGTGGGCCAAGGGGGGGCTGGAACTACCCTCAGAACACTGACCTGTAAATAGCATCATAAAACCATAACAAATACCATTTAGAGTTCACGAACCAGAAACCAGTAAATTTTATTGTAAAATATTCAATTGTTTCACTATGTAAGGGCAAGAAAAGATAGCAGGGTGTTTAATTTCCTGAGAGCTGACAGTTAGCCCATACAAACTTCTAGATTACAAATTGCTTTAAGTACAAGATTGACTTTGTGAAAAATGCATGTATTTTATGATTGGCTTTTCGCAAATATTAAAATGAATATTATATGTGTTGTGTAAGAAAGTAATGCCGTATTAATTCTCTTAAGTACTGTGTTAAATATAGTTTTAGGTTATAAAAACTGTTAAAATAGAAATGATGCTATGTAGCGTACTTTTTTTAAAGAAAGGACTCACAGCGAGATAGCAGCCACAGAACACCTAATTCTTTCAGAGGAAAAGAATTCATTGCCCTCTTATCAGAAGAAACTACCTTCTTCCTGCCTCAAAGGGGCTGTTAGGATTCAGAGCAAGAAGTTGATGATGACCAGACAGAATCCCGTAATTGTTGCTTTTAAGGGTTAATCCTTTGTCAACGTGGGTCCTTTTTCGGGCTTGTGCTGCCCAGAAAAAGGTACCCGGACGTCTGTAACTCTTTGTTTTTATTGTCTCATATTGTCCTAATTCAATTTGTCCAAATTGTTATTACTCTAATTGCGTTACTATTTTTTAAACCATTTTATTACTATTAAGCTTTTAAAAATTTGAAAAACAAGTGATTGGCATTTTTCACAGACTTTGTTTTGGTTGTGTTTTTTTGGTTTTTTTTCATTTCACAACTTGGAGAAAATCTTTTTGACCATGAGCTACTGAGTCCTGCAGCAAGCATTCCAGAAACCTGGCTCAAATCCTCCCACTCCAAGGTGCAGCAGCTGCAGGCATGACCAGTGAGGATGAGAAGGGGGCGGGGGGGCAGCTCCTGCCAGAGGCTGCTTTACCTGGGCACACTCGCACAGGGAACTCTCAGCGCAGAGAAGGAAATATCCCAAATGTCCCTCGGGGAACAGCGGTCAGAGCATCTGGCAGGGGCACGGAGCAGGCAGGTGCGCCCGGGCACGGAGCCCCGCTTGGAGAAAATGCCAAGGGAATTTTTGCCTATTTTTCCCGTTCCTTTGAATGGGTTTGTTTGTTTGCCCTTGGAGACTGCACACACAATAGGGAGATTTTTCAATTAAGCCATTTTTTCCCCACTTTTAGTCTTCAGTGGACCCCAGGTGCCAATTGTTTGCTGCTTGGTTTCTGCCTTCCCTTTCCTGCCTACAGCTTAACCGCTTTTTCTCCTTCCTGCTTTTTGGCCATCACTGGTCATGCAGATGATGCTGATGCAGATGGCTGATAAATAATTATCAGACAGCTTGGGAATGGGCTGTATCAGTAACATTAAAAGATGCATGATATGGACAATCAACCAATGAATTTAGCAACAGTTGGATGCTACGTAATCATATTTCCTTTGAAGCCCTCTTCATAGCATATTTACTTATAAAAGGAAAGCATTTGGATTTTATTTTAAAAAATATTACAAATCACCAGTAGACAGCTTAAGTGAGCATGGAAGACTAACAGAGGCATTGTCACGTTTTTCTTTTTAAAAAACTGCCGTAAAGCGCGACTGGCGTGAAAGGGGCGGGGCATAAAGGACGACTGTCATAAAAGGTGCCATAAAGCGCGACTGTCGTGAAAGGGACAAACGGTAACGCACAACTGTCGTAAAAGGTGCCGTAAAGCGTGACTGTCATAAAAGGGGCGGGGCCTTAAAGCGGGACTGTCGTAAAGCTGGCCATACGGCGCAACTGTCATAAAAGGGCGTGCCATAACGATCTGCTTGAGGGCACTGCTTCTACAACCTCGAGGTTGGTAACACAGGGGTCTAATAATGGAACAAACTCACTCTGCCCACAGCAGAGATCTCTATAAGCAACTCAGTTCCATGCTAAGTCAGTTACCACAACAGGAGTCAAAAAAACCTTAGAATGCACTTAATTGAATTTCCCAAATGCTGATTGTTCAGCTGTGTTTACCAGAGACTTTTGCACACAGTTGGAATAAAGCACTTTAATTGTTATCTCCTGCCGGGCCATGGCTGCCGCGGTGCTGCTCCCACCCTGCAGGGCGCAGCTTGAGCTATTTGCTGCACGGGGGATGCCCCGCAGCAGCCGCCCCGCCGAGCTCCGCCGCCCGCCCCTTGCCGCCGCGCGTCCCCAACGGGACACGCTCCCCACTCCCCGTCGGACGCCACGGCTCCGGTAACTGCAGCCCTGCTCCCTCCTGTCGCCCCGCCCTCTTCCCACGCGGTCCCAACACCCACCCCCCGCTCCCGCCATCCCGTTGGTCTCAGCTGTCCCGGCTACCGCGGGCGCCGCCCCTCAACCCCGCCCACCAGCGGCACCGCCGCCCCAGCCCCCCCGCCCCCGCCGCTACGCGCGAGTGCGGCCGCTCCTCCCGCCCCGCCAAGTCCCCCTCGCTCCCTTTGCCGACACAGCGGGGCCGCTGCTGGCCCAAGTCCCGTCGCTGCCGCGTCTTCGCAGTCCCCGACGGCTCCCGGCTCTGCGGTGCCGAGCGCGCCTGGCGTTGCCGCGGGAAGCCGCCTCCCCCCCCGGCCCCCGGCGTTCAAGCACACGCGGCACAGCCCGAGCCGCCCGCGGGCCCCGCGGCAGCGCAGACGCCCACGGCAAACCCTGTCCCTGCCGCCGTTTCGGCGCAATCCCCCCGTCCCGGCACAGCACCGCTTGCGCTGGCACCGGAGCGCCCCAGCCCGCGAAGCCGCCCCGTGCCGGCGCCGCGGCGTCTGCACCCGCTGCCGTGCCTGCCGCGGCTCCGGCCCAGCCTCCTGCCAGCGCCGCCGTGCCCGCCCGGCCAGCAGGCACCCCAGCTCCCAGCGGCTGCACGCCGCTCGCAGCCGCTGCGCGCCGCGGCCCCCCGCAGCAGACACCCGTCGCCTCCACGCCGCTCCTGCTGCCCCCGCCACCCCGGGCCCATCTCCCGCTGCCGAGGCCGCCCCGCCGCCGCCCGTGCTCCGCTTCCCGGCTCCTGCCCCGCCGCCGGCGGGCGCGCCGCGCATGCGCAGTTGCTACAATGCCGCGGCACTGATATCACTCCGCGCCGCTTCATCCAACCACAGCGCTGCTTCCGGGATCACCCGCACGCATGCGCAGTTCTATCCCCGCGCCACCCCGCCCCTGCCACCCCGCCCCTCCCTCCCCGCCCCTCCCTCCCCGCCCCGTTTTCGTCGCAGCTTTGGTACAGCCCGGTCCTGGTTCCGAGCCGCTCCGTGCCGCTGTCCGGCCACAGCCGGCACCCCCCTGCCCTGTCACGCCGCTTCCGCCGCCACCGAGTCTATTCACGGCACCGCAGCAGGCGAATACTGCAGCGCATTGCATGTATCCTTCCGCGTCTCTGCCTCTGCCGGACCTTGAGGACTCACATCACCGAGAGATCCCTCCGCAGCGCGGGACGCTGCACAACCGACACCTGGTGTGCCTCCGCGTATTCGCCTTCCACACTCCTAGCACAGAGTGGGACTACTTTGTGTCACGATTCGTCCGCACAGCCACATCCGCGCACACAAACCGTGCAACGAGGAGGGGGAGGCTGGAGTATAACAGCTGGAATATAACAGCTGCTTTAATAAATACAGGACAGACAGAGAATTATTTTGCCCCTGCAAATGCCAAGCTGCATCTTAGTTCATTTCTAGTGTTCAACTCTGCAGTGTGTTCAAGTGGATGATTTCTGAGGGGCTGTACTGCATCAGAGGCTTTTAAGGAAAATAGTCCCTAAGGAAAGCAGGATGAAATCTGAATGTAGAGGACAGCTCTGTGCTTGTACCACTTCTCTCTGGAGCTGTTTGTCAGAAAAGCAGCAAGCAGGCATGAGTAGTTCTCCTTTTATTTCTGCAGGTGGCACCAAGCATTTAGTTCTGAGACATGTTTGTTCTTTTAAAGCTATTTTGAACTCCTAAAAGATGGTCTGCTGCTGTGCAGACCCTCTGTGGCTGCACATGGCCTCTCTGCAGCTCTGTGAGCCCGTGCTCCAGGGAGGGGTTCCCCATCCATCCTCGCTGTCCCTGGGATGGTGCTGGGAGCTGAGGTGAGAGCCGTGGATAGCCCAGCCAGGGTGAAGTCTGGACAGGGGCCGGCGGCACGAGTGAGTGTGGGATTGCAGCTGAAGCAAGGCAAGAGCCTGGCAGGGGTGTCACTGACCAGAGCCCTGTCCCAGCCCTGCAGTCCCATCCCATCCTCCCAGCATGTCTGAGCTGCTGCTGTGCCCAGACTGCTCTCACAGGGTCATTTCTCTGCTGACTTTGGACACAGAGACACCAAAGGGCTGGTGCTGCATGGCCAGGGCAGCCTTTGAGCTGTGAGGTCTGCAGAGCCACATGCAAGGGCCAGGCCAGAGATCCCTGTTCTGTGACAGCTCTAGCTAGTCCACACAGACCCCACGCTGACCTGGTGAGCCAGGGAAAGAGCCAGGACTAAAGTGGACAAAGCACAGAAATTATGTGTTTTAAATAATAAATTTTATTTATTCTATTATTAAATTTAAATATTAATTTTAATATTTACTAATTCTTTAAATATTAATTATTACCGCGCCTGAGTGGGTGCAGCTGGTGAGAGAGAGATGGTGAATTTTGTTTCTTGAATCAGAAGGCTGAATTTATTAATATAAGATATAATACATTATAGTTATACTAAAAAGAATATAGAGAGAGGTTTGCAGAGCAGCTAGGCTAGCTAGGAAGAGATAGAAAAGAATCTACAACAAAGCTGTGGCCAAGGACTCAGTCCTCTGGCTTGTACTGGTGATTGGCCCTTAATTATAAACATAAAACATGAACTAATCACTAATCAAAATAGGTGCTCTTGTTGCATTCCCCAGCAGCTGATAATAATTGTTTACCTTGTCTTTGGAAGCCTCTGGCCTCCAGAAGACACAGAAATCCGAAAGAAAGGATTTCTGTGGAGAAATGTCTGCGACATCTAATACTTAATAATAGTTAATCTTATTAAATATTGATAATATTTAATAATATTATTATATATTGTTATTTAATAATGGATATTAAAATACTAAATATCCATATTCCTAACCACTTTCCATCACTGTAAAACTTCAGTGCCGCACTCACAACTCTCAAATTTGCCAAATGGAAGCTGCCACATACAACCAGGCTGGGTGCTTTGAGTTTTTGAGCCAGTCACCTTTTTGGGTGCCCTTTCCCAGAGATGGCCTGGCTGGCTGCCCCATGTCCCATCCAGATTTGATTTCACTGCAGCCCTTGGAGCTGTCACTGTATCCCCAGGATAACCTGTCTGCCATGCTCATGTGCAGAGCACACACTGACAGCTCCCTGGCCCCAGCACAAAAGCATGATGACTTATTAATTTAGCAAGGCAATTAATTCACCACTGGCAGCACTGGCTGAAGAGCAAAATGAGGAAGTCAGATTCATCCTTGTCTCCAATGCATCAAAATAAAAGAACATCTGTAGTGTGCACAGCAGCTCCTGGGCTGGATATTGGAGGAAATAACTGGAAATCAATGGTGCTGTACCTGCTCCATCTGCCTCCAGCCCTACTCTACTCTGTGATCAGATTGTGCAGAGGTTTTGCACTACACCAAATATTGGGGTTTTTTGGCAGCTATTCCTAGTCTGCTTTTCCATGCTCTGAAGGTACACACACTACAAATTTAAAACTGATGAAGATTTCCTTT
This sequence comes from Ammospiza caudacuta, assembly GCF_027887145.1. NCBI lineage: Eukaryota > Metazoa > Chordata > Aves > Passeriformes > Passerellidae > Ammospiza > Ammospiza caudacuta. The sequence continues at coordinate 13,679,163 of NC_080606.1, read as the reverse complement.
TGCCATGGGGACAGAAACTCCTGGATGATTTCCCTTAGGAGGCATTTCTGGCCTACCACTGAGTGTGCAGCTATGCACTGAAGCATGTACTTGTTAGAATATGTTGTAGAAACATTATAATGCTTAAAAGGTAGATAGTGTCTTATCATTTCAAAGCACTGTATAAGCACTGACTAATTGAGGTTCATGGCAGCCCTTTTAAGCAGATAAGGAACTACCACTGAAAAATAAGTAGCAGACAACACTTACTACCCTGAGGTCTGAACTACAGCAGTTATTTTTTCAGGTGTGGAAAGGCAAAATATTCGAGTTTGCTCAGATGCCACAGTACAGTAATAACTGGCAAATGTCAGTATTTAAATGAAACTTCAGATGGAAACCCCCCACCTCCATCCACTCCCCACGCACTCAGCAGCCACATTTGTGCAGCTGAAGTAATGCCATGACAGGACTTGTCACAGCCTCTTTTCACACAAGTTACACAGCCTCGATACCCCCACTGAGCACTGGGGTGCAGGTTGGCTGAAAATCCTGCCCCCAGGAATTGCCTGAGAGAGGACAAGGCTCCAGCCCTGCTAGGCTGAGCAGGTTGTTGTCACACTAAGAAGCAGAACCAGTATTGCTGGTGGAAAGCCAGCACCTCGTGCTCAGCCCTGCCAAGGCACTGCCTGCTCCTTTCTTCTTCATTTCCTGTAGCAGAACAAGTTTCAAAGGGCTCCTGTGACAGCCACCAGCTTTGATCCAGGCTAAAACACCTTGAGGTGGGAATCTTGGAAACCAAAGCAGGTGCTGCAGCACCATAGCTAGGCAAAGGAGAATCTCTAGGGCTCTTCAGACTTCTCTCCTTTTTTCTTCTTCACTGAACAAACCATTCAGCCTCAGCCATGCTTGCAGCCCAGTTTATGCACATGTGGGTATCACCACACAGTGCTCATTGATACCAGGCGACTCACCACAGGATTTCAAACCACCCAGGGCTCACCACTGCTGACTTGAGACAGAAACCTTCACACGTGAAAGCCAAAGTCGTGGCATGGAAACCAGTGGAAACTCTATTAGCAATACTGTGACCTGCTAATTAGCAGTCATACTGAAAGCCATTAACTCCCAGAAAACAAGAGGCTAGAGGATTCTGATAGCTGAGTGTGGGTTGGACAGTACCAAGACTGAAGGGTTTGCCTTGAAAAGCTCACAGAGCTTGTGCTCAGTGCTTGACTGAAGCTGTTTTGCTGGGATTTCAGGTGGCTGCTGTGCCTGGTTCACTGAGCAGGGCTGTGGAAGGGAATTACCCTATGGAAGGTTCTTCAGGACACACTATAAATTATCATCCATCATTGCCACAAAATATATCTAAAGGATTCCTATGCTATGCTACATCTCATTTATTTCAGACATATTTAAATGTCTTGCTAGTTTGGCCCCTAAATTTCTAGAAGGAAGAAATCTGTGTCCTTGCCACAGATGTAAATAAATGTAGATCTAGAAGGCACCAGACTGGACAGAATGGATTTCATGGAGGGGCTACAATCCTTCATTGCTGCCCACAGCATCAATTTACTCATCATGAGGAACTTACCTATTATTTTACACTCACAGTGCTCCAGGAACAGAGCCAGTGCTCATTACTGTCAGCTACACCGGGGGCCTAATTGCAGAGCACATCCCTGATTGCTTTGGAGGGGCTGGGTAACAATTGGCCCTGCAGGCAGAGTGCCACTGCCAGACTGTGAGCATCTGCATGATTTGTGTCTCTGACTTCCAAAACTCCAGATACCACAGAAAGGACTCACACAGACAGACAGACAGCCTCACATCAATCACCTTCACACAATCCTTCTTGTTACATTACCTGCCTACTAAAAACTGAAAATTTTATAATAGTAAATTTGATAAATTAATTTTTTTAAGTAGAGAACATGTCTTTTTTCTCTGGTGTAAAGCCTAATTCTTTTGCACAGCCACATTTTGAAATGTGTTCGGCTAGGAAAGCTAGAAAATGCTCTCTTAGATTTTACTCTTGAAGACTTCACAACTGATATTAAATAAAAACATGAAGCCAGAGGAATCATGGACTGGTTAACTTTTGAGGAAGACACAATCAGAAAATGCTCAAGGAGTAACATTTGGCCTTCCTCTTCCTGCTCCATGCCACCAATCAAAGCTTTTTATGAAGAGTAACCCAAATGGAAAACCTGCTTGTTGCAGATGCAAGCAATTCATTAGGGCTGTCCCTGCAATGCAATCCACGGTGTCAGGAATAAATGGCACTGCTGTGATTCTGTAGTAACAACTTCACAAAACAACCCCACCAGGCAGGGAAACGGCCACAGATGGGCTGGTGCTTGTGTTTAAGGCTCTCAGCTCCAAATCTGGCCAGTTATCTCTCCTCCTGGAGTCTGAGGTCCTCAGCAGCACAGCTCTTGTTGGGCTGGTGTTTACAAGGAGCTGTTTAGTGCATCCAAAAGTGGTTTGTGGATGAAATTCAGAAAATAAAAAAGTGAAAAAAGAGAGTTTTGTGTGTGTAAAATGAGCAGAAGTCTGATCAGAATCTGACCCTGCATCTCTCGCTGTGTGTGCACGGATGTGTAGGAGCAGGAAGGCAGAGGAAATATGTGAGAGAAGCCATAAAAGCTCCCAGATAATGCCTCCAAAGTATTTCTAAGCCATTGCACAAGGAACAATATACAGAGACTTAAATTCACACAATTTAATTTAGACACAAGGGATCTATTTACGTGGCTAGAAGAATCCTCATGTGGAATACGCTTACAAAGAACCTTCTTTGGGCAAAACAAACAAACAAACACTGCAGTCATTTATCTGCTTGCCCTCTTCCTGTGCTGGAATACAGGAGCTTCACAGTGCTGCAGTCCCAAAGCATGGCAGGGGCCTCCCCCTGTCCCTGCAGAATCCCACTGCAGTTCATTCAGCTGGGCAGAGGGAAGGGCCCATTTCATGGGAGGACAAGGTAGGGTCTATGGTGAGGCAGCCTGTGAGACCAGGGTCTTTCCAAGCCATGTAAAGAGCCAGTGGGAGTTGCCAAGGCAGCAAACTCCAAGCCAAAACAGGAAGGAGCACCATAGAGTTCAGTAGCAACCACACTGCTAAAGCTCTTCTCCAAATGCATTTTCTTACAGAAAGAAACATTGCTGTTTGCCTAAAGATTGTTTCAGTATGAAATTGGTCTCCTGAAACTGATTAAGTAATCCAAGAGCTGAACATTTTTCTTGATGCTGCTGAATAGGACCCATAGACTTTACTCCATACTGAACTTGGTAAGATTGGATTAATTGAAGGAAGGAGAGGCAAATTCAGCAACAGAATTAACACATTGGAGTAACTGGTTGTTACTTCCAGGTGAGAAATGGAATCACAGCTCCTCAGCAGGGTGAATGCAGCCAGCACTTCCCTGTGCCAGACTCACATATGGGCATTTATGGTGCAGCCTCAACAGCATCCATCCCACACCAAGAGCATCTTTGATCTTGGGGAGAGGAAAGCAAACTGGAGGAAGTCATCCCAAAACACAATTTGTTAGTGCCCACACCCCTTACAAACTGCTTGGAACAGCAGCTAGAAGGCATTGGGATAAAGGAGGGATTTTCAGGTAGGTAAATGCCAAAATACTGCAGAAAGTTAAAATTTGGATTAAATTAGCTCCAGATATCAAGTGCGTTTATAAAATCAATATTAGATTTTTGGTGGATTTTTGCTGCTGCTGCTGAAAAGCCATTTCTTTGTTCTCTCTTACTGTGTGAGTGGGACAGTGTAACCATCATTTCCAGGGTTCTCCTTGGCTCAAGTCCCCTCTCCTTCAGAATGGGAATGGCTGGCCAAAGGCAGCACATTGCCTGCACCAAACCTCTGCAGGGAATCCAGACAATGTAATGGGGCTGTTAAACCCAGGCCTGCCAGGAAATGTGGGGAGAGCAGGTGGCAGTCTGAAGCAAAAAGTCTGCACAGAGTCTGGGAAATGGGAACTATTGAACTATTCCTGACAAATCTTGTTTTTACTGCAGGAAGAGCCACTCTGCAAACCCCAAGCAAATATCTTACATCACCTTAGGGAAGCAAATACTTCAGACCAAGTTTCTGTCCTTGCACTAAGAATGTTCCCCACCATCCCTACAACCTGCTCTTTATTCTTGCTTTTTCCAAAGGCAGTGAGGCAGTTACCAGGGACTCTCCTGTTCTCTGCCAAGGAGCTCTGCACAGAATAAAATTTGCATGACTGGCTTTTCTTCTTTTTGTCCAAGGAGACTTCCTGGACAACTGATCTTTCAAAAGCAGTGACCTTCAAACTGTTACAAAGAAAAACATCTAAGCAGTGCTAAGTTACTTAGAAATATTTTCATGCTCAAACAACTGAAAAATTATTCTGTATTTTCATAGCTCCCAAAACTGCTCACTTCTAGGCAGGGATCAATCAGTCAGATTTTTAGATCATTACATAGATTTGAGAAGTCTTTTAAGAGTCTTCAAAAATGTCCTTTCAGTCAGATGCACAGCACTGCTAACAAAATACTGTAACTCACATCAGTGACTTATCTCAACACCACTTGGTATAATAAAATATTCATAAAAAGCCCTACTGAAATATATTATCTCATCAGCACGTGGTGATAAGATTAAATTGTTTGGCATTAGAAGTGATAAGGATTACCATATCAGTGTTTAGCTTGTTGAAATCATATTACCTAGTGCCATTGATGGTAATCACACTGAAATTCTGGATAATTTCAAATGATTCAGTAATAATTACCACACTGTGCTGTAGGCAAAGGGAGATGCTGGAATCTGCATAGCCAGTGCTGGATTTGTACAATGACTCAGTGTGATGGGATTTGTACCTTAAGAAAATTGACTGAGCTGATTCCCCTTAGTCTTTCCTTTGGGGAATGTACTGCTCCAAATCAGAGCAGGCAGGAGGGAAACAGCATGGAAGTTATTTTAAAAATTATCCAGCTGCTCTACAGCTCCTTAGGAAATTCAGGACAAGGTTTGGGCTCTTTGGAGCAGGGAGCAGCCTACTGTGGTCTGTGTTTATCCATTATTCCTGCAGCCTCACAGACCAGGTGGCAACACAAGTAAATAGGCAGTGATGACACATGCAGTGAGAACTTGAGCACAGAGCATCTCAGTTTGGCTGAACAGATGCAGCTTTGACACACACTGCTAGGCAGCCACTGTCACAAGAAGTGGCCTGAGAGCTTAACTTTTATAACCTACTATTATTTTTTTACTGTCTTCAGTGTGCTCAACCTCCCAGACACACCCATACACAATACAGCAACTGCCAATCTCAGGGAGAGCTTATGCTTGATGGAATGCCACAGAATAAATAAGGAGGTCCATAAACACTGAAAAGATGAGAGGTGGTGAGAACAGACTTACTTATCCCTATTTTGACCCCTGCAAGCACTTAAATTTGTGTGGGAATATGTTTTCTAAGACAACACATAGGTATAATTCTGTGAAGTGAGAACTGGTGGGCAGGCACAGGATGGCAGATAGGAAAGGAGAGGATCTGTTTCCATGTGTTACATGTGCATGTTCTTTCACAATTCCTTCATGTGTAAATTGGTCTCCTGCCCTGACTAAACTATTATACATGAAAGGATGGTCTTAGAGACAGAACTGGTGTTAGGCACTGAAGCATCAAACCCTTTCTGCCAGCCAACCAAGCAGCCACATGACCACCATGTCTTCCCTTGAACTCATTTATCTTTTGTCACTGCTTAGAACACTCTGTCTAATTTTAGAAGGCAGTTCTGCAACCCTTGCAGTGAATAATACTTGTTCTGGCCAATAGTCCCAAAAGGCACAAGTAGGAGTGCCAGAATCACAGAAACACAGAGCTGAGGCAGAGCTCAAGAGGTCATGGGGTCCCTCTTATCAGACCTGTCTTTCTGGGCTGACATTCACCCAGACACAGACCCCCTATGCTGGAGCTTTACTATTCCCCAGCAATCCATCCCACTATTATTTCCCCACCCCTACCTGATGATATTTTCCTTGAAATCAAATAATCTTCCCTGATTAAAATCACATCAATCATCTTTTACTATCTCTGTTTCAAAGAAAGCAGATTCTCATCCTTCATTTCCCTCTTCATTGGACTGAAAAAAAATTCAAATTCTTTAACTTTCTTCATTCATTCTCTTATTATTTCCTCTGACTTGCTCTAGATGTTCCCCAGCTGGCTTGCATCTCCTTGGGCAGCACCCCCAGAGTGGTCCTGCTGCTCCCCAGTAGTGCTGATGAGCAGAGAGGGGCTGTGTGTCCCAGAGCCTCTGTCCCTGCTCTGGGGCTCTTCCCTTTTCACAACACCAGGCCACTGTTGACTCATGCTCAGCTTGTGACACCCAGATTATTTTCTGCTCTATCTGCTATTAGCAAGCTGTCCTCTGTCATACCTTTCCACAGTGAATTGTTTTTGTCTAAATGTTTTCTCTTGCATCAGTCCCTATTTACCCTCATCTTCTCCTGGAGTGTAACTTTCAGAATTCTATGCTTGTACTCTACCATATCAGCAGTGCATACAGATGATAAAGGAATGTTTCCCCTTCTATCATCCAGGTAACTAATAAACACACTGGGACAAGGACAAACTAACAGCTGAATTCTGTAGCTCTTCTGTTAGGCAATCCTGTCTAATAACTTCACATCTAAGGAATTATTCACCCAGATAAATACAAGTGAACTTGAGCCAGAGCTGAGAAATTAGGTCCTAAGCATACAGATGTATTAGTAACACCAAGGTTTGCAGGTATTTGTCCCAGCAGGAGAGCAATAAACAAGAATGCGCAGTTAAAGCCCAGTAGTTTTCATGCCATCAATTTCCTTTCCATCAGCCACAACAGCTACATTCACCACAGGAAACGCGCTCTAATCTGTCACTACAGGTCTTACACTTTTGGACTTACAACATTTTGAAACACTTGTTCATAAATTTTCCAAATCCTACACATGGATATTAATATAAAGATACATTTATTTTCCCTAGTTTCTTTTTTTAGCTCTTACTCAGCAAGACTCTGACACAAATGAAGTTGAATACACATGAACATTTCAGTGTTAGATACTTCAATGACCAAAGGAATGAAGAGTTGCAGTCTCAAAGAAAACAAAATCTGGGAGCTGTTTTTTTGAACCATTATATCAGATTTCAGATTGAATCCAGAAAAGCACAACATCTAATACTGTGTAACAATGGATACTTTGGGAAACAGGTTAAGGAATAAATTAATGGGTGGGGGCTTCTTCCTCTGGCAGCCTCCCCAGATCTATCAGTGGCTTAGGTATTTTCTGAGCATTTCTTTTTGCAGCTGGGTCATCACATGTGCAAGTTCTACCTGGCTAATTTCATCCACTATTTTCCAACAACTTTCAGTATTCTTTAAACTGAAATGGATAATATAACCCCCTGGAATCTCACATTGCATGCAGTGCCAGGGCTCTGTTGATTCTGAGCTCGCAATGCCAATATGCACCCATCAGTGATTTGGCCTGAAACAGCTTTGAAGATTTGTCAGAAACTATCACATGAAAATTAAAAGGACAGAAGAAGTGACTGTAAAATTAAATTATTCATTTTTCCACAGGGACATGGAAAGAAGGAGTCTTTCAAGGATTAGGATAAATCAGCTACTACAATCAAATCTGCAAATTGTGCAAAGTTGAAAGGCAATTCCAAGTCCTGCTGATGCCATGTGAGGTCAAAATTTTAATGAAGTTCCACCAAAAATGCAAAAGCAGTAATTGCATGATTGAACTGAAAATCTGAGAAACAAGGTCTAAAAGGAAATAACATTATTATAACAAATGTTACATTTACAATTGCTGCAACATTAGCTCAAAAATTCCTAAACTGCTCATCAAAGAAAATGATAACACATTTTCCACATTGGGGCAGATTTTCTCAGCTCAGTTCCTGTGTGCCTAAAGATAAAAGATTTGCTTGTCAAGCAGTTTGTAGATAGATGGAGAGCAGGGAGGGACAATGCCCCACTTCTACCTCAAGAGTCCTTTTATCTCTCATGAATTTATATGTGCTTGGCCTTTTTATTTTAACTTTACAGCCTCCACTGCACCACCACAAACATCCTGAGTGTGCAACACTTGGTTTATTTCCTTTCCTGTAATTCATAGCTTCTACTCTGAAGCTTTGCACATACAGAATATCAGGCGAGTCAAATTGCAAGCAGTGAGACCACTCATGTATGTGTTGGTTGAAGTGGAAAGAAAAGAAAATGCCATCTCATTTGAAAGTGAATTTTAGTTGCCCATTCTGTTTGCAAGCATTCCCTTCAGTGTGATTGCTCCCATGCCATTTCTCAGAGGAACAAAAATGTATAAATAGACTCTGACCCCTTTTATTGCAGTGTGGTAAAGAAATGGGAAAGTTAAGGAAAATAACTGTAACCTAATAAAAATTCAGAGGCACCTCAAAACATTAATGAACACTTTATTATTACAGATATGGAAAGTACAGCCCCATAACTTCATATTGCTTTTGGGGCTTGCAAAACTTAAAAATTACATTCTCTCAGGCAGTTTGACCATTTTTTAATACCACATGTATTGTATTTTTTGCTGTTGAGAAGGAATACAAACCATTTTGGTGATATTTTCTGATAGTTGCTGATTAAAAGAAGATGGAAAAATACATGGATACAGAACAAGGAATCAAGAAACCTGGGCTGGGCTTTTTTGCTGTGCTGCTTTGTTCATGACATAACCAGAGACTTTGATTTCAATGACTCAGTCTTCTCATCTGCAAAATAAGGATAACATCTGAATGTCTCTCAGTGGAATGGTGAAATTTGATTTCAGCATGTGTAAAAAGGACATGGAGATTGCTAAGTGGCAAGGTGTTATTACCATATATTATAAATATAAACCTAGGAAATTTGGCATTGAATGTGTAGGGGATTTTTCCCCTTTAGCTGCCCTTTAGTTTTAAATACTACTAGTAATAATTGACATTCTATTAACACTGAGAGGAAACAACAGACAAAGGATTCTGTGCACACACATATAGCCAACATAAAAAAAAGAAACAAAGAACAGGGCAAGTCTGTGTGTGCTCTGAATATTCAAGCTAAAATGGAGCTGTACTTGGAATATTTAAAAGGTTCCTTTTTCATTCTTTTGAAATACTACCTGATCTTACTGCTACTTTTTCTGCATTCATCACAATTATGGGTTAATTTTTTGGCCCACTGGCAGGCAAACTTTCTGTTCATGGTTGCAAAGGGAGTTTCCTGCACAAGGCCCAAAGAGCCTGCCCTTTGGAATGGCCATGGATGCTGCTTTACCTTCACTCTTCTCAGAGTGCAAACCCAGAGGTAAAACAAGATTATTCCTAAATTTATTGATACCCAACTAGAGCAGCATCTCTCTTTGAGAGCTAATGGGAGGCAACTCATCATGGTTAATAACACAGTAGTTTAGGTTGGAAGGCACCTTAAAGACCACCCAGTTCCCAGCTGCTTGCAGTGATGGGATGACATTTGCAGTTGCTGTGGGGACACAAACTGCCCCGCCCTGTGGGGTATCTGGGGAGCTGTGCCGTGCCCTGCCAGGCTCCCCTCAGCACCGGCCACCGGGGACCACGATGGCTCCCGTGGGGCGGCCAATTCCACTGGCCCCTTTGGCAGATGTTCAGAGAATATTCAAAATATTCAACCCCTAAACCACTAAACCAAAGGCGTGCTTAAGAGGTTTCTGGATCTGGCACTGGGTGATGTGGTTTAGGGGTTGCAGTGCCAGCTCTGAGTGGACTTGATGATCGTGAAGGTCTCTTCCAGCCTTGACAATTCCATGATCCTAAACCACATCGCTCAGCGCCAGATCCAGACACCTCTTAAACACCTCCAGGGACGGTGACTCCATCTCCTCCTTGTGCAGCCTGTTCCAACACCTGACCACCTGAACAGTGGATTCCTTTTTTCTAATCTGAATCTCTGCTGTCGCCGTTTGAGGCCGTTTCCTCTCCGTACAGACCCGGCAGAGCAGACCGGCCCCAGCTCACTCCACGGTCCCATTACGGGTGATGAGCTCCCCCCTGAGCCTCCCGGAGCCCCGGCTCCCTCAGCCGCTGCCCATCAGACTCCCAGTCCTTCCAGTTCCCCAGTTTTGGTCTCTCCCAGTTCCCCAGTCCTTGCAGGAGGTTCCCCAGTCCATGCAGGAGGTTCCCTGCCCCCGGCCGGACCCGCTCCAGCAGCCCCGTCCCTGTGGAAGCGCAGCCCGAGGCAGCGCCCAGCGCTCGCCGCGGCCGCCCCGGATGGACGCGGGAGCGCTCCCGGTGCCGGCGGGGCGGGAGCGGGCGGAGCCTGCGCACTGCGCCCCGCGCCCCGCGGCCCGCCCGGCACTCCCGCGGCCCGGCGCTGAAGATGGCGGAGGGCGGTGCGGCGCCCCCGTCCTGCGCTTCCTCCTCCTCCTCCTTGAAGGGGCTGCGGGAGCAGATGGGTGAGAGCGGGCAGGGAGGGGTAGCACGGGGGGTGTGTGGGGGGTCCGGCGGCCCAAGGGCGCGGCTGGCGCCGGCCGCCCCCCCCCGGCCGCCCCGCTGGACGTCCGGCCCCGTCCCGGGGCGGGGAAGGGGCACCGCGAGCGGAGGCCGCCGGGGCTGCCCGGGCCCGGCCCGCTGCCCGGCCCGCTGCCCGCCCGGTCCCGCTTCCCGCAGCTCCGGGCGGTGATTGCTGGCTCGGGAGCTCCCGCAGCTCGCGGGCTCAGCAGCGGCGGTGCGGGGAGGCTGCGTTACACGAGCCGCCCGTTTTTCACCGGTTCTCCAACTTCGCGGTGTCTGTGCTGGCTCTTCCTTTCGGAGGGTTTGCTCCAGCGATGTGTTCGGTCCCGAGTGCAGAAGGCAGAGACAGCCCCTGGCATTGATTTCTAATCAAATATTGAATAATTCCCGATTTGACTTTTCACTTTTTTTTTTTTTTTAACTGGTGTTATAAAAGGGCTGAAGAAGCTCTGCTTTGGTTTTGTCTTTTTGTTTTGGCAGTGCTTATGTGCTTATTTATTCTTAAAGTCCTTAATAAGATACTCTGCAAGGAGTATTGTGCATGCACGATATGTGTTTGCAGCAACATTTCGTGGTACATCTCCATGCAAAAGCTTTGTGGGTGAGCATTAGAAAAGATAAACATTTACTTATCCCAGTCACAAAAAACAATAAGTAAAGAGACTTGTGGTTTGATCTAAGCTAACTAACTAGGGCTAGGTGCAGCAACTACTCTTGAGAGCCTCTTGCATGATTGTTTTCAGTGTATCTGTGTAATTACATAAAGAGGCGTGCTGGCGAAGGGTCCTGAATGCACAACTCTCATCTGGCATTTTTCTTCAGTGTGGTGGGTGTTGGAAATACTATTTAATTACTTTTTGGTTTTGTTTCAAAATTAAGACAGTTTAGTGCTCCAGAAGGATAAAGATCTACCAAAAGATAGCACTTCCCACCTGCAAAGGCTGTGTCTGTTTGAACCTTATTCTTCCTGCTAGAACTGCTGAATTTTATTTTGCATATGGGATGCACTTACATGGTGGCTGCTAAGTTTTTCTAAGGATGGGCACCCATATTTGGTTACAGCTGTCATGACCTAGATTTAGTCCCAAAATCACAGAGGAAATGCTCCATGGGCCAGGCAGCTCCATCTCCCTTCAGATATGCACATGTTGTAATATGCACATCATGTTGAACAAACAACCCCCCTCCCTAGATCCTGGAAAGGCTAGACTTTGAATTTTTTCCCCTGAGGGGATAAAAGTCACTGAACCAGAATCTGAACTTCAGTGTACATAGAATGCATTTGTAGCAGTTATGTGCTCAAAGATAAACTCAGTGCTAATGTGCAGTGAATCAATGCTGACTGTGAGCTCGCAGGCTGCTGCAGCTCTGCTCCCGACTTCTGGTCAGTAGTACTCCCTGGAGAGAGCAAATGATGTTTAGAAATCATCCTTGCAATCCGGCGGTTGACGGTGGAATTTGCAGGATAATTTGCCACAGTATTTGCTGCTCTTTGGAGAAGTTGTGAGCAGCAGCCAAGTCTGATATCGCAGCTGTTTGGAGAAGATGTAAAAAAAAAAAAGAGAAAGACACCCGAAGGAACCTCGAGGTTCAGTCCCACGCTCCCCTTGGGCGTGTTTGGGGAGGGATAGAACTTCCTGCCTGTCTGAGCTCTCTTGGCTGCGTGGGGGGACTCCTCACTTCCAAAATACCTGCTAACAAAAATGCTTGGAGCTTCTGCTGCTCTGGGGGCAGTTGTGTACTTTGCTGTCTCAATCAATCTGGAGAACAAACATCTATGCAAAATAAATACAGTGTTGTGTGCCTTCAGCCATTTGTCAGTGAACTTGTGTCTGGGAATCTCACGTTTAAAGACAATAAATAAAGAAAATCTTGCTGAGAAACCACAGCTCTTTCTGGCAGCCTAAGAGGTGTGTGTACATACTGTTTGTATAGTCACCTTCTGCATAGGTACCTTTGTAGTCCTTATTAAAGGACACTTCTGAATTCTTGTTCTGTTCACTTCTGCTCTCTGTGACCAGCCTCTTGATGGTGCTTGTTAATGTTTAGGCCTTGTACACGTAGAATCCCATGATGCCACTTGTAACTAACTTCCAATTTTGTATGTTTAGCAAGAAAAATATTCTCTCAAATTCAGTCTAGTGTTGAGGTAAGAGAAAGGTGTTTCTGCTTCTTTGAGAGAGTATCAACTGTAATTAAGATTCTGCAGGCCACCTCATGCCTGCAGTGCCAGTTCTGCAGTTCCTTTGTAATAATTTTCTGCCCTGACACACTTGTCCTATCTTATTTCCTTTATGTGGGTGACAAAAAGCAGAATCTGCTACCACAACTAGAAGGCAGTTAAGGTTTCTGAACATCACTTAACATTGTAGTTTTACACTGAACCAGCAGTGTTGCTTACCCCATTTTTGTTATCCATGCTTGCTGCTGTCATCCCTCAGGGATGAAGAGGAATTTTTGATCCTGTTCTAATGCCATAAGTACTTCTGAGCTTGTTAAGATGTGAGAAGAGGGGAATAGTCGCGTACTTGTGGTTTATCCAGTAAGTGAGGTTTTCCTTGAGTAGTGTGGGTAATCAGAGGAAAAATACCTGTAATTTAAGCTGCTGTAGCCTATATTTATTGTCTTCATTTTCACTGGAATACTAAAAACTCCTCTTTTTCATAGTATGGGTGGTAGAGAATGTTTGGATTTTTTACTAGAGCTTGGTATTCCTGTGCTGTTGCCAGGATTTCCACTCACATATTGAATTGCTGTTGCAAAGGTTGTTCAAAACACTATATTTAAATGCTATTCATACATATTTTCCTTTCCAGGACCTGCATCATCTTTTAGGAAACCTGTCTCAGGTTTGGGGAAAAAAAATAAAGTGCCTTTTTCAACAGGCATAAATTCCATGACCTGCAGGTCCCCGTTTGGTTGGAAGTTTTCTAATAAAACAAGAACTTCATTCCATGTAATCAGTTCTTTTCTCCCAGTGTAAGTGGCACTGTCTGGCTTTGTCCATTTTTCCCAGATCACAGTTCTTAGCAACAGCTTTATCAAGTGCATGCACACAGAATTGGCATGAAAAGAGGATGGATGGATAATTAATAATGCATCTTCATTGCTCAGGCAGGTAGTCAGGGACATGCACAGATTTATCTGGTGTCTAGATCAGTTATAAAACATAAGAACACAAGTTTGCACCAACATCTGTAGGAGTACTAGAGAGCTCTTGGGTACAGTCTTGGTCCCACAACAGAAGATGGTCAGAGGAAATTATTTGGGACCCAGAAGCATCTCAGACAATTGATGAGTTGACCTGTGTGTCAGAGCTGCTTGCTGGAAGACAGAAAGAATTTATTTACAAATTTGGATCCTTTAAAATCTTTGGGATTTGCAGTGTGGCTGTCAGTAGAGGTGGGCTTCAGATCTTGCCTGGGAAGCAGCAAGACAAGGAAAGCATTTCTTTGCCAGGTTTCTCGCAGGGCGGGAGTGCTGCATGAAAGGCATCTTGAGCATTCAGTTGTTGTTTTACTTGGTGATGTTTGAATGAGTGACTGGTACAGGTCCCATCTGCAGAGCAAAGGCAGCTCATCACTGGGGCATCCAGCTCAAGAGCACTAGGGCTGGCTTCAATTTCTTCATTTGTCAGACTCCTCAGAACTTTGGAGAAAGTTCTGAGGGGCTTTTGTGCTTCATCTTTTTTCCTTGCATGAAATTAGTAATACTGCTTTGCAGACTGCCAAGGCAATAAGTGCAAAGAACTGCACAGAAATTGGATTTCATGTAGATCTCAGTGGTGAGAGAACATTCCCAAATCAGGCTGAGAACTTAATGTAATTGTGATGGCTATGAGCTCTAATTTCATTTTCTTTTTGTTCAGGGAAATACAATCATATAGGGTAGGGATAATTTCATGCTGATTCAGAAAGATGAATGCTATGTATTGAGGTGCTTAGCATTCTGAAGATTACTTCCAGTTGTAAGTGGTTTATAAAAGGTTTTATTAGAATTTAAAACTTAAAATTCTTGAGATTTCTCCAAATATATTCAGGAGACATATGCTCCTTGCTGTAAGGAGAAAAAGCCAAACAAACAAAAAAAACCACCCAAACCATGTGCATATGCAGAATATTTTTTTCAGTTTCTTGTGTTGAGTGTTCCATTCTCTACATATTTCTTCATGTGTTGAAATTGCAGAATATAAATTTGGCTTCCATGCTTCAATTCAGATGAAACTGTTCAGCAAATAATGATTTGCAAGGGTCATAATTCCAATGGTGAGAGCCCAGAGATGTTGTGGCTTACACTGTCCCTAACTGCGCATAGTCCTAAAATGTGACTGTAAGTAAGGGTTGCTGTTTCTTCATACAGTTGTGTTTTTCAAAAAGAAAACAGGGGAGTACTGGTATGCTATTATTAATTTTCAGTTCTTAAAGGTGATAAGAGAATAAAGAAGGGTTACTATGGGTTACTGTAAGATAAATGGAAAAAATAATCTAGGTTAGTCATAATAAAGTAGGGGTATCAAAAACTGCTGATTGTCTTTAAATTTGATTAAATAATTGGAGATGCTTGCAGTCCTCTTGTGAAAGGACACTGACAAATAAAATTCTGAGCATGCAGTTTTAATGACTTCTGTGGATATGAGTTATCAGATTACTTGTGGTACTTCAAAATCCAACTGGGACTGCAAATTTCTTGTCTGCCACAAATAAATTAGTGCCATTTAGTTTCCAATTATGCAGCTTACAACCAGGTTAATCTTACTTGATTATATGCTTTCAGTGTGTTTGCATATGCCTGTCCAATAATCAGAACCTTTCTAGATGCTGGAGGTTTAAGATTTTTGGAGTGTGGGGTTCGTGGAAGAAAAAAATGTTGCTCAGAATTGTTTTTGTTTGAAAGAGACAGAAACCTCCACTGTGCTGCATCATTTATGCTGTGCATAAAGGGACCAAGCCTTTGCTTTTAAGGAAGGCTGACATAGTTGCTTGGCATTAATTATTACAGAATAATTTAGATGTTTTCATCTAAATTATTTTTATATTCCAGTCAATTTGGAAGTTCTGCTTTCTAGGTGAAGAATCCCCAGCTGATGTTGCCTTTGAAGAAAGCAGTTACCACTGGCCATGCTCAGAATACCTCTGTCTTTTCTCATAGTGTTTTTTTCCATTCATAATTCACAGGGAACTTCTAAAATACTCCTTTATGAGTACTTAACTGACTCCTAATTTACAGACACTCTCTGTTGTTTAAATGCACTGACCTGAATCTTGGGAGGGAGAATAGATATTGTAGTGCCTTGTTCTCTGGGCAAGTGTTTCAAAGCTTCCAAGTGTTAGAATTCCTCTCCCAAGCCCAAGAGGGCTTGGCTACAAGAATATGGAAATACTGTAGGGACCTTTGTACTTAAAGAACATAATTTAATAGAATTCATTAATTTATTAATTTCAAAGATTATCCTCTGTTTAATTTTGCCAAGAGGACTTCTTAGAGGAACATTTTTGCAGCACAGGGTTGATCAATATTATTGTGTTTTGTGTTCTGGACATTAAAACCAAGGACACTCATCTCCAGACCAGATAAGGGAGTGTCACCTTACTCACATTCACTCACTTACTTACATTCACTCACATTACATTTCTTGAAAAGACTTTCTGCCATTGGGTAATGAATTTAGAAAGAAATATGGTCTCTTTATTTTCTCTTTAGTTCTTTTTTCCTACTTGTTTTTTTTTTTTACACCCATTTGCCATTTTTCACTTATCCTTCAAGCTCTTTGGAGTAGGAACTGATTCATGGTCACTGTGCTGGAGTCTTACATTGCACATGTTGGAGTGTCCCAGAGCCTTCATTTTCTAATTAGCTGGGTGAACTGTGCAGCTGTAAGAAAATTTGCAGTTTAATTCCTTTTACATTTTGCTCCCCTTTTTGGCTTTAGACAAGAGGGTTTGCTGCATTAAACACACTGTGGACCTGTCAGTGTCCTGCAGCACTTTCTGTATGGAGTGATTTGATTTGAGACTGGCCTGTGAGGGTAAATGCCAGCACCAGTCTCTCCTTTTGAAACACACAGTGTTTGAATGAGGTCTACATTTTCCATGAGAAATTCTTCAAGTGTAAAAAGCAAAAGCAGTAGTTTTCACTGCTGTCTTGGAAAGAAACTGCTATCCTTGCACCAGAAGAAAGCTCAAAATGGAGTTTTCCCAGGGTTTGTCTGAGTGTGTTGTGACTCTCGGTGCTAGGCTGTGCTCTGGGCTGGCATTGTTTGGCCTGGGTGAATTAAACAATGGGCACAGCCTGCAAACAAGAGCACAAAAGCGTTTTCAAGGCCGTGCTTCTAGCAAGCAAAAAACCCCAGACTGTTCAGGAAAGAGGGAAGTCATGGAGAGAAGTGAGCTATTGCCAGTGTTAGGGATAGTGCACGGCAAGGGAAGAAACAATACAATGAAAAAAACAGATGTGAAATAAGAGAAGAGAGCAAGGGCTTGGCTTGAAGTTACTTTTTGCCATGGCTTGCAGGAGTGTGAAGAGGAGTCGGTGTTAGGCAGCCCAAAGCAGAGAGCTGATTTCTGTCTGTAGCTTTTGCCAGTGCTTGAGTTAGAATTCCAGTGGGAATTCCAGTGAGCTGTGCAGAGGAGGTTAAAGTGGGACTGCTCTGGCATCTGTGGAGCCAGTCCTGCATTGAGGGACACATGTACTCCTGAGCACTGGGCAGTGCTATAAAATAGAGACAATTATTTGTACAGCAGACTGGTTATTGATAATCCATTTTACCTTTTGGGTCCTTCTGCAGCTGTTAAACCTGTATCTAATTCTGCCCAGTTGAGAATGTTAAATCTGTGTACACCTATATACAAGCATTGATGTCACATAACTAGTAAATTTTACAATGAATCCACTTGAAATTATGTAAGGGCATTTCATTTTAGTCCTGTGTATTAAGATACTTTGGAATTTCCAGTATGCAGAAAACAGGTAAATATTTCAGGTAAACTTGAGAAGGTTCACAAGGGTCTTTGTGAGAGTGGAGTTTCTGCTGTCATTCCACTTAATTTCTTTCAGGAGATGAATAATAATACATCTCACTAATAAAGAACCCCAAATTGTGGAAGCCAGGTATCTTTTCCAGAGAAGGAGATAGATTTATCTTATCAGCCCTGTGTGCACAGCACAGACAGTGCTTCTTACTAACCTTATGATGGCTTCTGCAAGAGTTGGTGACATGTCTTTGTCCTTTCTAAGCATTGTCCTGGCAGTTGCTTTTTCCATTAAGTAGCAAGAAGCATAACTCATGGCTGAGCAGTGTAAGTGAGGTTAAAATAAGAGAATAAGTGTCAGTGGGACTCCACAGATGTGTTTTCAGTAGTGCTCAGACAGCTGAAGTGAGGATGGTGTGGCTGTTGAGCAATGGTGTAACATCTCTGACTGTAGAAAGTCTCTGGAGATGGCTGCTAATTCTGTTAAGGACAAATTTCAATGCCTTGGTCTGTGCTTATATTATAGTCAAGTTTGGTTTAGATTATGTGCTTCCCCTAGGGCAAAATGTGCAGAGATCAATGCAAAAATTAACCAGCAACCTTCCTGGTGTCTTTCAGCCCTAGGCTGAGTACATAGTATGAGTACCATACGTCTTTGAGATTGCTTCAGCTGTATCTTTGCAGGTTTCCTTATAAGAAATAAATAATTTTGTTAGTTATGTGATTTAAAAAAAAACATTTCTAGGTCTTGATCTGAATGTGAATGTTTGAAGAGAAGTAAAAAATTAGGTTCTTGCAAGTATGTCTCAAATACTTGCTTGTGGAGCTGCTAATTCATATACTGCAAAGGAATGCTTGTGTCAGTGGGTTCAAAACTTGTGATGAACTCAAGAAATCACCCTGAACTGCCTTGAGCTTTGGGAGCAAAACCAGATTGTTGTACAGGATTAGCTGAGGAAATGGTATTCAAGGGAGGAAAGCACATAAAGGTAGTAAAATAGGTATCCCATGTAGGGAATAAATAGAGGACAAAGTTTGCAAATGGAGTCTGGGATAGGGATAAGACAACAGGAAGCTCTTGTAGCCTGATGAGGCTGAGAGTGTGCACTGCTTTCTGGAGATGTCTGTGCTTCCCATCTGGTGGCTGCCCAGACAAAACAGGAGAACCATCTGCCTCCCAGCTGCTCCGTCAGAAGGTGCCTACAGGGAAGCTCACGTGTGTGTTTGTTTGTGGAGCCTGTCAGTCCTTGCAGCCCAGAGATGGGATGTGAGGGTCAACGGGGGGAGACAGAAAAGGGGAAAACAGGGAAAAGAGGAATGCACACAGAGAGGGCTTCTCTTCATCATTAAAAACTTTCTGTGTTGTCCACTTGTTTGTGTGAAGGTGCATCCTTCCTCTGCTGTCATCTGGCAAGGAGAAGTGTAAAAGCCAATACCTAATTTTTCTTAAAGCTTCAAACATATGATCTTGCATCTGTTTGTCTTAACCTATGCTAATTAATGATTGGAAATCAGCTTCAAAGGCAGTGCATGGAAATCTCAAACTTGAATGCTGACTTTCCTCATCTTTCCTGAAAGTATGTACAAAACTTTTAAAGGATCTGAACACTTACTGGCAAACAGTATCTCCCTGTAGTGGAGCAAGACAAAAATGGAGGCTTGCAGATTTGGCACAGCTTGTTATAAAATCAGAGATATTTTGCTGGAAGGTTCGCTTTTGATTCATGGGTTGCTTATTGGCTTCTTGTTACCTGCTTTAAACTTTTATGGACACTTAAAATCATAACAGTGCTTAACATTCAGGACCCCTCCTAACACCCTCCATTTCAGAAGCTTAGCCTGGGATTTTTTCATTTGCTTTGCATAACAAGTCATTAAATCATAAGAAGCAGAACGATTGCTGTGAAAGTCAGAACATTCTGCTCTCTCTGTAGTTCCACAAGGGAAGGGAAGGGAAGGGAAGGGAAGGGAAGGGAAGGGAAGGGAAGGGAAGGGAAGGGAAGGGAAGGGAAGGGAAGGGAAGGGAAGGGAAGGGAAGGGAAGGGAAGGGAAGGGAAGGGAAGGGAAGGGAAGGGAAGGGAAGGGAAGGGAAGGGAAGGGAAGGGAAGGGAAGGGAGAGTAGGGCAGGGGATGGGATGGAAGGCCTGGAGCTCACTGGGTGAAGGGATGGAGCTGCCTCAGTCTCTAATGAGGTTTACTAAGAACAGCAGTGGGTTCTTTGCCAGTCTTGGCAGGGCCGGGGTATTAGCCGTGTGCAGGGGTTGAAATAGAAATCAAGGTTTATTTTTAGCGCCGGTCTCTTCAGGGCATATTGGAAACCTGATAGGGAAGGGAGGTACTGCCATGCTCTGTGTGAGGGAGGCACCTCAGCACCTGCACTGTCAGGGGATCGTGAGCTGGAAGTGAAATTGGGAGAGTTGGATTTATCTAGAATGTCACCTCCTGGTGCTTCTGTGGGTTTGGTTTATCTCTGATTTGCTTGGCCAGACCTGGGGTGCTAAATGGTGATGAGGGCACAGAAGGAAAACTGCTTTCCAAATTACCTAATCATTTCATGGTTCAAATAGCTCTATTTTATTATGCATGAATGCAGATATTATTATTAGCCTCATGCATGGCTTATATTTTTATTGATTTTACCTGGAGCACTTAAAGGTAGACTACTGTAAAATAAACACACAAATTATGCTGATCACAAAATATTGTTGTGAAAGACTGCTGTGGGAGGGCAAGCTCAGAATAGAAATGAGATATAATTTGACTCTAAGAGAATTTTTCCTCTCCAGGGAGTTTGCTGAATATGTCCATGAAGGCACCCCCCCATTAATGCAACATGTGACACAGATTCTAGTGAAATGGTTGTTAAATGTTTCCTGTTCTGGGGTATTCTGATTCATTACAGAGGTATTAGGCTCTGTGTTTTACAGAGATATATTTTATGGAAAATACTTTTCCATGAAGCTTCACTCTATAGCAGACTGCTACATTCATTATGGAAAACTAGGCAGAGAAATTATAAATATCTGTGCCAAAAACCATTTAAATATAGTAATTATTAAGGTTTATTTTATCATATCAAAGCAAAATAAGATAGGTATTTCATAAAGATTGCATAGTGCAACAACATGCAATGCATTTTCTTTTACTGTAGGAAAATGTGGACTTTGAAAATCACAGTTTTGTATTGTAAATTTACAATGAAATTGTCAAGGGCCATAAAACCTGTCTGTTGACTAGAACTTGGTGAAACTGAGCTCATGTATTTCAGGAGTGTATCTAATGTGATGTCTGTCCCCCTTTTATTAATCTTCTGTTCAGATCCCCAGTTCACATTTGATTCTGGCTTTCTGTTGGTGAAATGGATCACATCCGTGTGACATGAAGGTGCACACCTTGTAGCTTAAATCTGCTGCTTTCAAATGTGGAAGCACATTGTTTCTATGCAAATAATGAAGCACTGAAGGAGTGAACATAGAATATTTTAGCTGACGTAAAAAAAACGTTGATGTGCAGAGTCCTCTGGCTGGATATTTCTAGAGTTTTTTCACCTCTGTGTCCTCTGCAAGCTGAACTGTTTCTGTAACCCACTTTTCTGTCTTACAGAATCTCAAATAATCTTTTGCAACCTGAATTAATTAAAATAAACTGACTAATTGCTTTGCAGATTTAACACATTTTTAAATCAGTGCCTTCTAATCATGAACATTATTCCAACTGTGCATTTATCTTTGATTGAGTAAATAAATACATAATCTCCCATATCCATTATGGCTGCTTTGTTCACCAAGATTTCTAATAGGAAAATACTTCTGCAAGTAAAATAAAATTAATATTGTACCTGTTTAATTGCAGGTTGCTTCTTACTATAACTTTGTTATAGAAATTTGGATATTTCAACTTTAAAGCAAAATTCCAATGTTGGTCTTAACTGAAGCTGGTTTAGTTGCAGAGTGACTTTGTTCTGTTGGGATAATTTCCTGCCTCAGTTAGCTCAGGCTTCCTGGGCACCACTGCCTCCTCCTTTGAGGAAAGATGTATCTGGATTTCTGGATTTGTCTGAAATCTCAGTGGTATTTCAAGAAGCTTGTGTTCCTTCAGCCTTTGTGATGTACAAAGGTGTCATTGGATATGAATGCCCTGGTTGTACATTTCTGCTCTCAGAACACCTGCAGTGGGGCTGCTCTTCCTCTGGCTGTTTGCACTTCTATTTGGGTTAGAATAGATAATTCTGTTGTTCTCCACTTGGTGTTTTTTTGGGCAGGATTCCCATCCATGTGACATGTAACAGTGTACAAAAATCAGAATTTTGTCTGATCTAAAGAGTGAAAAAACAGTGAGCCTTTTTTAAGCTGTTTTTTTGCCAGTTGGTAATCTCATCGTGTTGTAGTGTATCTGGTCTGTGACTTGTGTGAAAAGAGCCTCAGAGATGTATAGGATGGGTTGAGGAAGACTTTTGTTTGCTGCTGCAGTGAGAAATTAATTCAAGACATGGCAACAGCTGCGGGTGACAATTTAGAGTTGCTGAATAAGTATTGTAATCAGCATTTATCACTGAAATCACATGGGATTAAGCACTTTGAGGTGATTGTTCTTGGGCACAGCCTTAGGGAGGGTTATTACCATGACACAACTAGTTGTCATGGCAATGCATGGAGAAGAGGGAGACTCTTCCTTCCTCTTTTGCATTTTGCACTCCTCTTATTAAAGGGAAGTCAGATCATTGGCAAAGTTGTAGTTGCCATTCTTAAAATATAACAGCAATTTGTACTATTGGTCCTGCATGTTCTGGGTGAGATCACAGCACGTTACGTGTTCCTTTTGTGGGTTTGCCTTTTCTGTGTAAAACTGCCCTCAACTTTCTCATGTGTGGGTTTGTTCCCTCTTCCCCTGAAGCTGGGCTTTCCCATGGAAGGCAGCTGAGCTCCCAGGGCCTGTCAGGCAAGGGGACAGCAGGGTGGCACTGTGTGGGGACACGTGTGTGCAGCTGTGCAGGGCACTGGGCTGATGCTGTCCTACAGGGTGCCCTGCCTACTTTCCCTGTAACTCTTCACACCCTGCAAGGTGATTGGTGAAGGTTGATACCAAAACAAAGAAAATCTGGGAAGAGTGATACAGTAAATTGTTAATGGTTTTTTTTATTTAACAAAAGTAATATTGGTAGCATTTCCTTTCTGTGTGATTATCTGTGAGTTGTTGCCCTGCATTTTGCTGAAGTTACCTTGGTGAAACTCAGATAATGTGAATGAGTCTCTGCACAAATGCTCAATTTACTGTTTTGGAGTCTAATTTATAATTAAAATTTATTTTTGAAGCTCTTGTTTCAGAAGTATGTTGTAAGCCTCCCTCAGTGGTTTACTTTAATCCCCTTTGTCTTGCATGTCATGAGGTAATGACAGGTCTTCATAGACCTCTCCCTGCTTGGGTCTCATCAGAATATGATTCTAGTAGTGCTAATGGGTTATTACATACCTGTGTGCAGCCCACAAATGCTCATGTGGCAGCAAAGACTTTCTGTTATTAAGTGTAAGTCACATACAGCTTTGCAAAATAATGGAGTTTGTTTTGGAAGTGTTATTAAATAGGTTTGATCTTTGAAACTCTGTAGTCTTAAAACATAAGGTTTGATAAATATTTTTACAACAAAATGCTTTGCCAGGTCTCAAGTCTCATGACAAATTTTTCCTCACAAGTTGAGCAGCCCCCAGTTAGCTATTTAATAAAAGCATCAGCGACCTCAAGTAGAATTTTATGTATTTATTTTGGATATTTCTTTCATGAGTTTCAGTTGTAGAGCTTCTATTAATGTGGATTGATTCTTTCTCACAGTTGCTGCAGCCCAAGCCATAGCAGAAGAAAGAAGAAGCCAAAGTGGCATTAGCCCTCTTACAGTCCAGACCTCAATAAAGACAGCAACTAAACCAGGTATAATTACAGGTCATTGCTCTTAATGAAGTGCTGGGCTCACAAGGGAGGGCAAGTAGGGATTGAAAAGAACATATTTAGAGAAAAGTTTGGTGCTCTTTCTTCAGGAGGCATCAGGTCACCTGGTAGATGTTTTGTGTGTCTGGTTTTGATGACAGGTTTCTGTTTTTGACTCTCTCAGAGTTCAGTTGAAGTTGCCTGTCTTGTAAGCAGGGTATGACAGCAAAGATAAATGATGGTAACTGGGCAAGTTACCAGCTCACTTCTTGCTGAAATTCAAGTTTTTATACCTGCAAAGACTGCTTATGTCTTGGTTCTGCTTAGTCTGCAAATGAGCTGTCCTACAGTGCTCTGAATTTGTAATGACAGGTGAACTATCTGTTCCCAGATGACATTTTCCTAAATTCCTGTCATTCTTGTTCATGGGAGTTAATATGTACAATTCAGGCTGAATTTGGAATAGGGTATGTTCTCACATGTCTGACTTAGGCTTTTCTTTGCCTGTACCTATTGAGCCTTTAATATGATGTCTGCTTTCTCTTGCACCTGTTAAAAATAGAATTATGAGGGAATGGAAAGAGGGAAGAGGGCGATGTTCAGCTTTCTGTGAATTTTTCAGATGGTGTCTTTTATCTCTAAATAGAGTGTGCAGTGATTTGGTGGTGTGGGCATCTCTCAGGAAGTTTCATTCTCCTTTTGATAGGGAAAACTTTTGACATTTTATTTAAATTTGAATGTTCAAAATCATTGACAATTATGTGTCTTCAATTTTTGTTTTGACAGTGATAGATGGTTCCATGCTAAGAACAGAAGAAAGGCAAAGGCTGGCCAGGGAGCGGAGAGAAGAGCGGGAAAAGCAACATGGTATTTTCATGTTTCACTTCAAATATCATTTTCTAAAATGTTTCTCTTAAAGGATTTACTGTCCCACTTACTCCATGTTTTGTCACTTTTTGTCAGCTTGCTGGGGACAAGAGACAAGGTCTGCTCTTGGTCTTGCATCAGTGTCCATCTGTGAACCTGAATGAAGAAGGTTTTGATTTGAGAGGAGAACACTGTACAGAGTTGTAGCTTGTTCAAGCTCTGTGTCACTTCTGACCTTCCATTTCTTAATGACCAACCCAGCAAATTTTGCTAATTCCTTACTGAAAGCCTTAACAAAACTACTTTGGAAAATAGAACCTTTAGCTTAGAACTCCTTCCTATAGCCCTGAAAACTGATGTTTGGAGAATGCTGATTCAGAGAAAACCAAAAAAGATTTAGCTACTTGAATGGCTTGTTTGCCTTGAACACTGCTTCCCTTGTTTCCCAGCACACTGAAATGACTCCTGCATTGAAGTGTCAGCAGTATACACTTTATCTTAGCAGGGAATCTGAACTAGATAACAGCAGAAAGCTCTCACCCAGCTTTGTGCTGTTTGTGATGTGAATCAGTGCATGTGTGTGTGTAGCAGGAGATGAAAGGGTCACAGTGTGCCCTGCAGTGCTGGGCCTTGGGCTCCCAGCTTGTGAGGAGAGATGTCTCTCTGAGCTGTGTGTTTGTTTCTCAACATAAAAGCAAAAACCCACAACAACAGGAATTATTGTGTTATCCTAATATGGGAACAGGGTAGTATTATGACACATAAAATTCAGAAATATTTTGGAGGCCCTATGTGTAGATGCTGCCTGTGCATTGTTGGTGTGATTATCTGGTCTCTTGGTTCATTTCATCTGTCTGGCCATGGAAAATACTCTCTGTGCATTCTAGCTTTGTGTCACAGGACCTGAGGCTTCCTGTTGAACTGCACACAGCTGTTCCTTGCTGGAGGCTGCAGGGAATGGTGATAGAACTATTTTGAACTCTGATGCAGGAACTGTAGGGTCTTCCCATCTTGTCATTCAGTGCCTTAAATACTATTATATTTTGTTCTTTAAAAAAAGCTACAACATAGAAAATTCTGCTTTTTGATTTTTAATTTACAGCTTCCTTACAGAGACATCACTATTATGTTGATAAGAAAGGTATATGCTTAATTTAGGGAATATACATATCCTGATATTCCCGTCTAGACAGTAAAGCCTAGTAGCAGGCAAAGTTCTAATTCCACTTCCAGCCTGGGGACAGAATTAAAGATGAGTCTGTTGTTTGTTGTCACCTCTGCAAGCTCATCTTCCTGTACATTTTCACTTCAGGTGGTAAGAATTCTGCTTGGATAGTCTCTTGCTTGTAAGTTGCATTGCAGTATCCATGAATGGCTAAGTTTAATTTTAATTTTTTCTGTAAAATATTCTTACAGCTGCCAAAGAGACACAAATCCTTGAAAAGGAGAGAAAAGCAAAACTCCAGTATGAAAAACAGTTAGAAGAAAGGCAGAGAAAGCTAAAAGAAATGAAGCAAAAAGAGGAACAACGGAGGGCAGCAGTAGAAGAGAAGAGGAAACAAAGAATAGAGGAGGAAAAGGTAACACACATCAAAGTTCCATAGTTTACAAGAACTACATTGTTTTCCTACATTACCATGCTCTGAAGTGCTGTGAATGAGAAACTCAGGGAGATGATGAATGTGTTAGAACATAAAAGTATTTTCCACATCTACAGTGGGCTATGTAGGCACATGTCCACCTTCCCCATGGAGCTTTGGCTGTAGCTGAGGCACTCAGGACTTCAGGAGCTGTGGCTGTTTGACCACTGGCTCTTTTCACATGAGCAAAACCCCCACCCCATATTCCTATATTTCCAGATACCTTCAGAGCACCTTGTAGAGTCTCTCTGTAAATCAGTGTGGGTGACAGATCTTAGACTTCTCTTGGAGCCCTGCTGTGGCCTGAGACTCACATTCTCTTAATTCTTCTAAATCAGAATTCATTCCTGTATGATGAAAGGTGCTGATGTTATCTGTGTATTTGTCATTTGCTGCTTTGAACTGTGTGGTGTCTGTTCTCACTGGCCTTTGCTCTGACTGCACATGGACAGGCAGAGCAGAATTTGAGTTTGGGACTTACTCAATGGATAGTAGCTGACAGCAGAAATAAATACATGAAGTTATTCCATCCTTTTGACAAGTAGCTCTGTTAGTGCATATTAAATGTGCAAGTTCTTATTGTTAGCTTTTTCAGCCCGGTCTTGTTTAGTTAATCTTCTAATAAGGGAGGAGCAGTAGCACAGTAGCAAATACTGTGGAAAAGGGAGTGGTTCTAAAAATCTTGAAGACCACTAGCTGTGGTGAGGATTCAGATACCTGTCTCCCCCCTGCTCCTCAGGTATTCTGCATATCTCTGAGCTCACTGTATTGAGGTCTTCAGCTCATTTCTGTCATTTGTAAAGTGAAGCCTATGTCTTTAACTCTGACTGAAGAATTGCTGCACTGCAGATACCTCCATGGAAATACAATCTACAGATTACATAATGTCTGGGTACTTTGGCACCTTAGGTAAACTCTAGTTCAGGTTTCTCTAACAGAGGGGAACTAAGCTCTATATTTCAAACAAAAACTTCTAGTTTTATCTTTTACCAGTGAGCAGAATCCTCCCTTCCTTTCAGGTTTACATTGTGTGTTTTGCATGGTGACTTCTTTAGTTTGTGTTGTGAAATGGTGTTGAAAGGAGGTGAAAATCTAGTGTCCCCAAGTGGGAGAAATGACTGTATAATGAGTTCCCTTGACATCTTACTGCAGTGTATCTGCAGAAAATACTGCTGCAAAAGATCACTTGGGATATAACTATTCCACAAGAGAAATGTGTTGTTGACACGTGTGGAAACCTGGCTGGCAAGAAAGAGTCCAGCACAGTTCATCTTATGCACAAGAGCTAAAGCTCCCCTGCTGGCAGTTACTGGTTCTGGAGACAGCAGCAAAAGCTTCTTTCAGCCCCCTATGTCCTGTCAGCAATGGCTGCTGAGGCCTGAAGTTGATTGGTCTTCTATTGTACTTTTGCCTTCATGTCTTGCTGTTCCTGATTTCATCACATCTCTCATTCTGTCAGTGTCTGTTAAGACCTGGGTCATTATTTTTACAGTTCTAATTTTATACTTGGTATTTTATAATGGCGAATTTTTATCACCTTTTAGAAATAACTGGATGATATAAATATTTCAAGGGTAACAGGTTACTTTTGCTCACTTTGGGGTTCATCCCTATTTAGAAAATAAGTAGTGCTGTTTACTGAATAGGAAATCTGTTTGGTGGCTATTTTAAGTAAAGAGTAGAATAGATTATCTGTGCTTTAGCTCAACCTAATCATGTTTGCAGTGTTTTGAAGCCATTAATTACCTCCAGCATTCTTTGCATGATAATTTTTGTAACAGCAGTCTGGTAAAACAGATAATAAATCATACTGGGGAAGGGAGGGGGTCTGTATCTTGTTCCCTGGCATGGCTGTGGTTAGCAGTGAAGCTTCATGGAGCTGTTGTTTGGTAGGAGCGCTATGAAGCAGTTCTGCACCGCACCTTGGAGCGGAGTCAGCGCCTGGAAACACGACAGAAGAGATGGTCATGGGGGGGGTCTGTAACTCCAGACTCAGAAGGCAAAACAGGTAAGCAGCACTGGGTTTAGTAGGACTGAAATAATGGAATATTCTGTGTGAACACTGGCAGGTGGAGCACTATTCACAGGGACCTGGGCATCCTTTCCTATCTGGGATCTGAAAGCAGGATCTGTGGGTAGCTCCTGGGAGGTGTCATATCTGTACTTGCCCTGAAATGCTGCTCAGACTCAGAGCTATTTCTGACCTTGGGAAGAGCTGGAGAGAAGCTCCATGGGAGATACAGCACGTGACAGCACTGCCAGCCCTCAAACATCAGCCAAGGGGAATCATGATCTGTAATACTGAGATAATTCAGAATCCTTCAAATGCAGTTCATGTAATGGAGTGCTGGGATTGGTGATGAAACCAAAAGTACCCAGTTGTCCTCTAATATCACATCTAAAATGTTTAAAACACACCCTTGGAGTTACAGAATGCTGACTGATCATTTGAATGCCCAGTAATGGGTAAGGATATGTGGTGGACAGTCCAAGCTTCTTGGAACATGAATTCTGTTCTGGATTAGGTGATGCATTTTAACAGTCCTTAATTTGAACTGAGATAATTTGCTGTTCCACAATTAACTGTTTCTGCTTGTAAACATTCTGAAATCAGACCAGCAAATAAAGATTGCAGTGGAAGGGATCTTTTCATGCACTACCTAACCACCAATAAATAACATAAGTTATTGGCCAAGAATAAAATAAATCAAAAATGCTTTAGTTCAGCCTATCCTCTATATTGGTGGAACTGTACTGAGTGTGGTACTGTCATTTTCTGTCAGCTTGAGTGTGTGTTTGTAACATGTTTGAAAGTGCTTTGATATTGATATGCAGCATCCCCAATTTGTGGTTAATTTGCATTTTTTTTGCTATTTGACCTCATGACTTCACTTACAAACCTTCTTCTTCTACAGAACAACAGAGCACTGATGAAGGTGGAACTGGTGGTATAGATTTCTAAAATTTTCTTTTTCTGTTATTTTACACTCTCTACTAACCTTTGAGGCTTGAGTTCTTCTCACACTAAGGAAAACCATCTTCTTTAGATCTTTTCCTGGATCTTGGCCAGCTGTGCAACAAATGTGATCCCTAAGTAGAAAGCAGCCCCCCTCATTTTGGCTATCCCTCCCAGCTAATTCAACTACAGCTTAAGTCATGGCATGCTGAGGGAATTCTCAGGGAAAGGCTACATGCATTTGGGTTTTTAAAGAGGTCTGGATACAGCACAGGGAGAAGAGAAATTTCTATGGGCATGTATTTGAACATAAATTAGTTCAGTGGTGTTTGGAGGGTTTAAGGGCAGTTTCAGACTCTCATTGCTTTGCAGAAAGTACATGGTAGGTCTTGGTTTGTTTCCCTCTTGCTTTGGTATACCAGCAGTTGAAGTCACATTTGCAAAATCAAAGATATTTTAGTGAAACTTTTTGAAAGGGAATGGGTCTCTTGAGCAGTTTGATACTTTTCCCATGAAGGGTATTGCAAAATCAGAGCTGTCCCAGTTACCTAAAGGTAATTCTGTACATGAAATGTGTTTTCATTGGATTTCTGGCACTTTCCAGTTTACAGACTGGGCCATTCATAGAAATGCTTTGGATCACTGATACAAATGTTTAATAAGCAGAATTACTCCCTGTAGCTAGATTGGGGTGAAAACTCTCAGCTGAGACCCAGCTGAGTCTGAGTCCTGGCAGTCTGTGCGTGCCCACAACGTTACTAATGCAGTGCAGCTGTCTGTGACACACACAAGTGAGACTTGAAAATGCACTGAGGTCTGACTGAGCACGGTTTAACTACTCTGGCAACACAGCAGAAGCATGTGTATTTTAGTTAACTTTTCTCCTCCCTTGCCCTGCACATCATGAGCCCCTGATTTTCTCCAAAATCATCCAGTTTGGCTGGGTTAGTTTATCTATTTTACATGTTTTCCTTGGATACATAGATAAATCCATTCACTATCTCACACTACCAAGTATCATTTAACCTTGAAACTGGGAAATCACATTTGTCCTACATGTTTAAGGAAGCACTGGGTTTTATTCTACTAACAAGCACAAAATAATGTTCTTTGCTCTCTCCTGATTTGTGTGAGGAAATGAGCTTTGTCTGTTCTTTGCATTGTGGAAGAAGATCTTCAGTGCTGCTGAAGCACATTTAAGATAAAATATCCTCCAACACAAATGCTCCTGATATAATAATAAGTGTTTAAACTGTGATTTATGCATCATAAAATAACTATGTAGGCAGTTCAGCAGCAGTAGATCAATTTGGGTAACTTGGCACCAATCTGGAAAAAAATTGCTATGGAGATAAACAGGTAATGCAATGTCCTAGGCAAACCCTTGTGCACCCACATTGTTTGAAAATTGTGTTTGATTTTATGTTAATGTTTCAAACATGAAGCTATGATGTGTGGGGTGGATAATGTGGAACCATGACTGGTTTTACATTTCTCATATTTATTCCTATTTCAGGGTTGTTCCTTTTAACTTTGAGAACTCGTTACTTTATTGTTTAAAATCTTCCTAAGCCGTGTGGGATATTTAAGTTCAGCTGGCTTTCTAAAAAATCCTTATATGGTCCATTTTGCTTTATATTTGTGTATTTTCTGGAAGGTCAACAATTACCTTTTCTTTTTACTCTGAAAAATGACACCATGTGAGCTCTAGTCCATTACATCATTGTGGCTGAATACTGCATCTTCTCTAACTGCATGTCTGGAGCAAATTTCAATGCAATATTATATTTCCACTGTCAAATTCTGTGGCAGATTTGGGATTAAATCCCCATTTCTTGAAATGAGAACCATTTGGGGATCTGATTTCAAATATTCTTTAAATATTTTAGGACAAAAGGCATTCTTATCTGTTGTAGTGCTGTGCAAAAAAAAAATGCAGAATCAGATATGTCTTCCATGAACAGGGTGTGTCAACAGTAATATTGAGGAACATTGAGTGGCAGAGCAGAGGTTTTGGGTGATGGTGTTCTCTGGAAAGTGAAGCCCATGTAATGGAACATTTCCCCAGCCATCAGCACTTCTGTGGGATGCTGAGTGTGATTCATGAGACCACAGCAGGGATCCTGCTGATGGAGAAATGTAAAAAGGGATGAAAGCCCCAGAGTCAAGTGTTACATTAATGGCATTGCTGTCAGTGCAGAGATGAAGCAGGCAGGGTGTGGGTCTGCCAGGAGAAATGGCCAGGCTGTGCAATAAAGCATCCTTGATGACAGCCCTGCTAAAGGGGTGTTTTAGTGGTGCCTGCTGAGCAGAACAAGAGGTTCAGGTGCATCAGGACTGGAGACATGCAATTAGAATAGAAATGGGGCTGCCAGAGCCTCTCCTTGCTAAATAAAGAGCTTCCTTGTCCTAGTAGAAATTTGGGAGGAAGTGAGACACAGCTGATCTTATTTCATGTAGCCTAATGTTACCCAGCCTCAGGCAGTGCTGCAGCACCCTCTCTCAGTGAAATCCTGTGAGGACTGAAAGCTCCTCCTCTGATTTTCCTAAGATCCCATGTTTCCCAGCTCCTTGCCCAGTTCCAAGTCCTGCTGCATGGCAGACATGTGCTTTCTTCAGCTCTGCTGCTGCAGTTTGCTTTCCCCCTTCCATTAGAAAAATAGAGAAGTTGGTGTCACGTGGGCTGTGTGCTTCTTGCATTTCAAATCCCTTGATGGAGGCAGGAATATCCTGCCTGTCTTCTAAAGCTTTTTTTTTTCTAGAGAAAGGAACTTTAAAGTCTCAGAATTTGTTCTGCGAATGAGGTAGGGAAGAAGTTGAGGCCATCTGATCATGCAAATGTATTGATTGAAAAAGCATTGACCTCTGTAGCTGGGTCCCAGTAGGTGATAGACCAAATCTCAGATTTCATACAAGTGCTGAAGTGCTAAATTGAACCAAGAGAAATCTGTGTGAAGTGTTTCTGTGATGTTTGGAGGCCTTGGACTCAGCTGAGTTCAGTCAGGAGCCAGGATTTCCTTTAAAGAGCAGACACTAGAGGGTAGCCTTCCCCTTCAAACGTACTGAATACGTGAATTATGAGCTTCCTCATTTTCATATATAAAACCTCTTAAGGCTGTTTAGTTATCCCAGTTCTCAGACTCCATTCATAAAATGCTCCCTTTTTTTCTTCTTCTTTTTAATATGTTGGGGAAGCATGCACTAAGCTCAGATCTTTATTTCTAAACTGGATTTGGTAGATCTCCCTGTTATCCCATGGGGACTGTGCTCTTTTCCACTGTCCCAAGAGCTTCCCATAGGGCTGTCCATAGGAATCCTCATGTCCTGGCTCTGGCTGTAAGGGGCTGTTGTAGCAAGCTGGCAAAGGGAAAAGATATTGCCTCTGTGGTGAGTAGTGCTGCTGTGTCCTTTGGTATTTATGCACTAATGAGTTCAGATTAATCATCTTTGCTGTGCAGTGTGTCAGTAAAATTGGTTACTTGTATTAGATGTGTAGAATTTTGTGTGTTTGTTGTGCTGGTCTGCACCACTCTGTGTACATTAATGTTTTCTGCTTACTGAGTTTCTATAGCAACAGGTATATGCTTTTCCAAGGCTTTCACACTCTGGAGTAGTGTTCATCCTGAAAGCACATTATTTGAAATTAAAAAGCAGGTATCTATTTATCTGCCTTGTAAGAAACTTTCAGTCCTGCCACACGAGATGCGATTTTTATCCATGTATATATATCTGTATACACATACAAAAAAAATATTTATGCCTCATGTGGCAGTTTTTTTCTGAAAAATTTCAGATTTGATAGGAAACATTAACTGAAGAGTAGCTTTTAGAGAAAAATTGGCAGTTTCTAAAATACAGCAATCAGGAATGCTTTCTTGCCTTTCCTCACGACTTGGTTTTATTCCTCCAAAATAATTTGTTTTGGTTTGGATGTATTAACTAGTGATTAAAAAACTGTTTTGACATACCTATGTGGCAGGAATGAAGAAAGAAATTTTCCAGATTTTGTTGTTATTTTCTGTGTCTTGCCAGTCTGATAACAGCAGACAATCTCAGTAGCTTTTGTCTTTACATGTTAGGGGCACGGGGTTTAAAAATCCCTTTTTTGCACACATATGCATAAATCCTGGCATGACTCCCCTAAACTCTGCCTTTTCTGTGCCTGTCTCAGCTGGTGCTAATGGTATCAAGCCTGTTCAAAGGAAAACAAAATTTTGTATTTGTCATCAAACAAAAGCAGAAATAGCTTTCAGGATGTAATACTTGGAGAGTGAGCTCTCAGCAAGGTGTGGAAGGCTCAGATTGAGGGCAGGTTCTGAAGTTTTCACTTCTCTCCACAGCCAGCAAACGCTCGCCCTCCACAGCCAACCTCAAACAGGCAGAGGCTGCCGTGAGCAAAGGCCTGTCCTCGTCATCTGCAGCTCAGTTAAATGCCTCAGATCGAGGTGAGTGGGGATGTGTGGGGTGCTGGGAGCAGGGCACTGCTCAGCTGTGCCTGGGGAGGACACAGGAGGTGGAATGGGAACTCCTCCCTCCTCCCCTGCTGTGTGACTCACTTCGTATTTTGATCTCAGATGCATTTCATGCAATTTGTTAATCCAGCCTGACTGGTCAGGGCTTTGACCCAGTTGGTGTGATCTCTGTTAGAGAAGAAGAGCAATGGTAAAAATGGTAAAAACTGCTGGTTTTTTTATTTTTTATTTCTGTAATTCTGTTTCTAAAGTCAAATCTTGCTGAATGATTCACAGATAATTTCCCATCATCTCTATGGATTTGCATGCTTAATTCACACCCTAAAATTTCAGCAAAATAGAAACAGTACAAAAATAAAGTTTGCCTTGTTCTGTTAGACAGCTTCAGTCATTTGATTGCCAATGGGATGGAAAAAAATCAATTTTGGCAAGGAATTGTCCTAATATACTTGTTAAGATAAATAAAAACTATTTGTAGGAGCACATATTTTGACTTGTTTTAGCATGAGCTTTTCTTACTTGGATTCTTCCCAGAGTTTCATATGAACCTGCCTATATCACAGATATGGAGGATTTTGCTTTTGCTTTTTTGTTTGTCTAAAATGATGAATAAGCTAAAAGCTGTTTAATACAAAAGCAGATTCAGCTAGGTCTGTGCTGCAGTGTTCTGCCAATCTGCAGCCTCTGATCAAGCAAACTGAGCTAAAAGAATCCCTGACACAGACACAGCTAAAGGTGATTTTGCTGGTTCGTGTTGGAAGGTGATGCAACAGAAAAATTTGTGCTCATCCCCTCTGTGCCTGGTGGGGAAATCAGTGACTATATTTATACTGGCAGGGGCTCTGAGTCACTGGAGGCTGCTTGTGATTTTAAATTATATTTATATATTATGTGTCTGCATATATTATGTGTTATGACTCTGGATATGAGTCAGAAGCAGAGTTGTAAAGTACAAATTAAACCTCTTACAAAGGAAGTGACTAATTATCAGCTAATTGGGATTGCTTTCAATCTGTTGTCATACCCTGAAATCCTTTGTGAATACTTAGTCACTTTGGTGAAAATATTCTCAGGTGTCCTAAAATACAACAAATTTGGATAAGACTCCAAGTGATCCGTGTGGTCAGGATGTAGAGGGTGACTTAGAGTGATCCTGTGCTCTCAGTCTGACACTCAGAGAGAACTGTCTGTTTGATAAAAAATGGTAAATTCACAGGACATTAAATAAAGCCACAGAATGAACCAGATTGCTTCTGTTGTGCATGTGTGCCTGGGAGGGTGAAGGAGCAGAATGTGGAAATGAGAAAATGATGCTTGTCCTGGATCAGTGAAGTATCTCCACTTACCACTGTGTTCTGTGTTAATTCTAGGCTCACTCATACCCATAGAGAATGTGAGCAATTGTCTTTTAAAATTCTCATGTATTTTAAAGGTGTACAAGGATGGCCTCAGTAGGTCAAACAAGAATCTGTTGTAGCTGACATCCTGCTGCTGTGATCAGAAACATGCAGAGATAAAATAAATAATGCTTTCTATAAAGTGGTTCTTCCCTGATCCAGTTTTTCTGCTTCTGAAGAATTCAATATTATAAAGCAATTTAATCATTCCTCTCTCTCTCTTAGGGCAATGGGGCAGGTGTTGGAGGGGACCTCTGGGCTTTTCAGCATAATTAATCCATGCACTTTCACTTCCAGGTACCACAAAGAGAAGTGCCTCATTAAACAGACTGAGTAACAAAGTCTCTCCACATTCCCAGCAGTCAGCACCCAAAGGTTCGCAGGTGGAACAGAAAGGTGCTAGAAACCAGTTTGTTTTGAGAATTGGGAGGCAGTAAATGGGATATTCAAAGATGACTTTAAACCAGGTCCTTTATAAATATTTTCACTCAGGCATTTATGCAGTCTGTGCACTGTGGCATAAATATCATTATGCACATTGCAGTGCTAGATATTGGGTAACTGTCTCTAAACCAGCCTTATTCCTTTGAAAAATGGAAGGGTGGGGGGAAAGTAGACAAATGGTAGCCAAACCATTTAACTAATGAGAAAATAGTGCTTCATAATGATGCATTGATGATTTTAGCTGATTAGTGAAAGCAAAGCATGGGATGGCAATTAAGAAAATCATATCTTGTTAAAAATAATCTTCCTTACGCTTGGTCTCTAGGAGGAACAGAAAAGAAGAGGAGCACATCTTTGAGTAGAATGAGTAGTAAACCCCAATCCTCTCCAGAGCTAGAAAAAGTGAAAAAGGAAGAAAAACCAGGTGGTTGTTTCATAAAACTGAATCTTTTTTTTAAGCTTTTAAAGTTTGGATAGGCTTGATTTCACTAGTTTCCTAGGTTCTTAAATTTCTAGGATTTTTTAATGGCTTTTTAGTTACTCAGTGTTAAAGATAAAACGGTAAAAGTTAAGTTAATTTTTTTTTTTTCTGGACAGAAAAAAAATCCTCTGAGAAGGCCTTTGTCTTTATTAAATGGCACTGCAAGCAGATAGCAACATGTGTCTGTTTAAGAAAGCAATCTGTTTGAGAGCTTGTAGATTGAAGTACAGAAATTGTAAAAATGTCACTGATCTGTTCACTTCTTAGTTAAATCTTACCTTTGTTTATTAAGTTCTGTTTCACTATTCAGTTTAAAAGCAACTTCTCTGTTCCTGCTGCTGGAGTAAACCATGTGCATGCAGAAGGAAGAAACCTGTCCTCGCTTCAGTCTCTTTTGATCTGTGTATTCCCCACTAGGTTACAAATAACCTTCCTGGGAACTATTCCTAAACCTGAGGAATAGCACCTTTTCTAACATGTTTTTCCCTCTGAGTTAACAATTCTGAAACTTTCCTTTTTAGCAGCTGTTGCCAACAGTTGAAATTATTTCTGCTTCAGAATCTTTCCTGTATGAGAGAATGTTGGGTGCTGTCCGTGTGAATCTGTGTGTGCAGGCAATGCTTGACCATAACTGCTGGCTTTGACTTGCAAGCCTTCTGTTTATTATGTCAAAACAGCCTTTGCTGCAATCTAGAGAATGTAGCCCTGAAGAACTCAGTCAAAAATGTCTCATACTTTGACTGGATTCAGCATTCACCTCTGTTGTACGTGTGCCAATCTCTGCACATTAAAACGACTTGTACTAAGCAAGGCAAGAAGTGCAACATAAGGGATTGCAGTGTTTAACCCTTCTGTGCTTTTCCTCTGGAATTCCCCCTCCATGACTTCAGTATTGTTCTTCCAAAACTGTTATAATTTGCAACAATGCTCAGTCTTCCTTTGCTTTGTACTGCTTGTGTTTTCCATGATATGATTTCATGTTGGATCCTTTTTGGTTTGTTCCTGTCATCCAGCTCGCCGCTCCCAGCTCAGTCCCCTGGACAGTGGCATAATCAGCCGCCTCCTGGCCCCCACACAGGCCTCCCTAGCTAGGAGTAAAAGTGCTGCTACCTTGGCTGATGGACAGGACCCCTCAGGTAACAGCAGGGCACCAAAGCCTCAAAGTCTTACACAGTTGCTCTTCAAGCAAGAACTTAGATGGTAGCTGCTAACTGTGCTACACTTCTGTCTGAATCACACAGTTAAACATGGTTGTGTGTAATTTTACTTACCCAGTATTTTCTGTGGTCATTAATACCCAATTCATATGCTGTGTTGCATGTTTACTTTACAAAACCATATAATAATATTGGCTTTTAAACTCCAGTGCTGGTTTACTTGTTCTGCAGAGAACCAGATGCTGGTGTTGATTCTGGGGATTTTGTGTGTGGTTTTTTTAACTGACAGAGATCTGCATTTGTACCTCAACTCAGTCTGAGACATTCTGGTTAGAGCAGTACTAGGTTACGAAAGGGAAAAAGAATCAAAACAAGCAAACCTGTAATTTCAAAGTGCAAAACTTAAATTTCTTTAGAGGAAGAAACACTTGCAGGAACATGACAGTGGGAGTACCTGGAGATAAGTCCAGGGAACCCTGAGCTGATTTTGTTCAGCTGATAGGAGAAGTCAAGGTATAATAGAAGAGAGAAACCCTGGCTAACTCAAACAGTTTTGTGTTGGTCCAGATTGACCTGATACATCCACAGCAGGGCTCAGTTTACTACAGCAGGAATTTGCAGGAATTAGCCCCCCTAGCTGCATCCCACATGTCCTGGAATTGTTACTGGCTAATTAATAATGCCTCAGTAAATGCTTCTCTGGAACCAATGTGGAGTCCTTTCTCTTCTTTTACCTTCCAACTTGTGTTCCCAGTTTTGCTTGTTTCTTCTTTAGTATGAAATCACATCTTATTTTTTTATCTTACACCATTTCACTTGATCCTTATCAGTAATGGTGACATTTCCACACAGTTCCCCTTGTCTAATAATCAGTATTTATTTTTTGGTTTGTAGTCATATTTTTACACACCTGTTGTATGTGCTGCTTTTATTTTACCATGAATACTTCAGTTCATATCATGTGGGGAAATGCCATCTTTTTTTCTGTTACTGTTAGCACATGACACTCCCTATTGCTGAATTAAAATACATTTTTATAAGTTTATTTAGAGGTATTTTTTTCATTTCAGTAGAAAAGTACCTGTGCTTTAACACAACCTGTGCACAAATAGAATGCAGGTCTCCATTTACAAATGCTGTAAATACAAAAATAAAATGTATTTTCCATAAAGTTACAAAAGTAAGTGCTGCATTTGTCGCAATTTACTTGAATTATCGAAGGATCCAATATCTAGCTTTAGAATATTTTTGCATCTATATTTGCTTATCTGTCTGTGATCATGTTAGTAAAAAAATAATAAGAAATTGGAAATTTCTTCCAATATCGTATATGTGAGAAGATTGACACTTCAGGTAGGAAAGGTATCATAGTTAAATAGTTGACCTTTTTCTCTACATAGATTTCTTTTACACCACCTTTGAAAAAAAGGGAGATTTCCTCCTGGAGTGTAGAGGAAACATGCTTAAAGTCTGAACCTCTCATGAAAAAATTGTCAGGAAAGATGCTAAGCTATTAAAACTGAAGCATTTGTGATCAAATGCAACTTGATTAAAATGAAAGTAATGCTGGTGTACTGCAAATTTGGTCCATTTTTGGAAAAGCATTTTATTTTTATCTACTCCAGACTGCTGCTTTCAGAGTGTTTATTCTTGGTGCTGTTGCTTCCCAAGTACTAATTGTGTGGTGGTGTCTGTCTGTGACCCGTTGCACTGTGCACTGCCTGCGGTGTTTCCCTGTATGGTTTCTAACACACACAATCTCTCTTTCTCTTTTTCTCCCTCTTCCTTCTCTCCTGTTCTTATGCTGTGCACTTGGTTCTTGTTTTGTCTTGTCAAATTCCTAACTTTTATAGAATCTCACCTCTGTCCTCGTTCAGCTTCAGCCAGTTCCATCAGTTCCCCAGTCCCAGCTCCAAAAGTGCCGGTGCGCAGCCGCAGCATCGACAGGTTGAAGTCCTCTGTGTCTTCATCTGATGCAAGCTCACCTGATTCAACCCAGGTTTGTTGAAAACCCACAGGAATTAAGTTTCTGTTAAACCGGGGGGTTGGAACAGCTCAGGATGGGATCCTGTTTCCCTCTTTGCTGCTGCTTTCAGTAAGCATTAATGAAATGTACAATAGCATTTGCCTAAAAAATACAGAGGATTAAAATCAAATTGGAATTTTATGGTACTTGATCTCTCTTGTATCTTGAATGCATGTTGTTTGCTGCTTATGGTTCCCAAGGTTTAATTTATGTAAAAGTTAAAACACGGACCAGGTCTGTGTTTTGGAACATAAAGGAAATTCAAAGTGTGTCTTGTTGACCACTTGCTTGTTTGTTGAAATAGCAGCTCCTCTGTCTGCAGTGTATTCTAGAGTCAGCAGTATTTTGGGTTTGTCTATCTTCTAGAAATCAGAGACAGAAAAACCATCCCCAGGTTCTGGCTTGAGGCGCCCTCCCTCTCCATCCATGTCTGCCCGTAGAAGATCCCCCTCTCCTGCTAATTTGGTGAAGCGCCCTCCGTCCCCTTCTGCAGTCAGGTATGTGCCCAGGTTAAACCCTTCCTGCAACCAGGTGTGTGTAAACACCTTGTATTCAGCACAAAATGAAGGCTTCTTCCTGTCTCAAGACAGCTGAGCTGTTAGAGTTTGGATGACCTATGCTGTGCCTTGTTTGTACAGAAAAGTCTTCATTTTGGGTCCGATTTCCCTTTCCCAAAGTAGGGATGAGGCTTTTACTTCAACCTTTGTTGTGCAGAAAACACACCCTAATCTTCTCTGCAGTCTGTGCACTAAAACCAACAAAAGTCTGCAAGCTTTTGAAGAAAGTATTTGCATAGGAAGTTTCTTGAAGGTTCATCCTAGATGTGAAGTAAATGGAGATCTGGGCCAGGAATCCTTTTCTGATGTTAGCCTCAGGTAGTAAGGCTGGGTGCCCAAGGTGTCTTGGAATCCTGGTTTGAGTTTTATAAGGAAGGCACCAGTAATTTGTGGGTGGATTTATTTTTAAATGTGAGGTACGTAATATAAACTAAACAAAGGAGACTGCTCTTCTGAGGTGTGTGGTTGAGGTTTTCATTGTTAGCTCTGAAAAATACTCTTTATTTCAGCAGGCAGCTCTGAAAAATACTCTTTATTTCAACAGGCAGAAGACTCGCCCACCTTCACCTGGTGTGTCTAAACAAAGGCCACCATCTCCTACTCCAGTCTCTAAACCAGCACCCATCCAGCGTCCATCTCTCACACCAACTGTTATAAACATTACCAAAAAGAAAACTGAAGCAGAGAGCAAACCAAAGGATAAGAGCACAGAAGGAATAGGACAAGAGCAAGGTGCTTCCCCAGCCTTGGAGAGGGATACAGGAGCAGCTAGCACAAAGACCAAAGAAGGTGGGTGTTCCTCAGTGTCTGACTCCTGCTCCAGGCCTCTCCAGGGTGTGCTCAGAGTGGGGAAACAACTGGCTGGTGAGGCAGGGCCCTGGAGGGTAGGATGCTTTAAGGCAGAAGCTGTTCATTGTTCTTTGTATAAAACATGAGTTTTTCATTATATGACTTTGGGATGTGAATTTTAATGCAGCAGTTGGTTTATTTGACTCAAGGATTTAAGTCAGGAGCTGTTAATATCACTACTTGTACTGTAATTTTAAGAAAAGCAGAAATCCTCTTTGCCTTTTGGGCTTCAGCTGCTCTAGCTGAGGGATTTACTAGCTTAGGTTTGTAAAGTCAGTAGTTAAACTACACAGAGGTCTTTCAGTTCAGCTGATGGTTCTTAAAGTGCTCCTGTAGAGACCTTCTTGGAGGACAAAATCAGCTCCTGTTCACCACAGGATGAGAGAGAGTTTTCTCAGTGCTTGAAGGCTGCCTTGGCCTAAGTTCCAGTGAGTGTGCAATCATTTCTGCCTTGGGAAGGGTGATCAGTTCACAAGTCACACTAAGAAATTATCCTGGTAGATTCAGGAAAGTCATGTACCACATAAGTAATTAGTGTTCTAGTGCTTTCCATTGTGCCCTGAGCCTGGCTTCTGTCCCTGGGGAAAATGCCAGCTGCCATCTCCAGCAGAATCCAGGAGAGCCTGCTGATGAGGTCTGGCAGGCAATACACTTTGCAGAAGGACTTAGGGGACCCTTGACAGGAAAAGGAGGGATCTTTAGAGTGTAAGTTAGTGCCAGTGTGCAGTGCTGGGGGTGAGTCCCTCACACAGCAGGTAAGTGGGAACATGTGCTTGCTGCACGTTACTGCATGTTCCTGTGTGCTTCCCTGGGCTGCTCCTACTCTCTGCCACTTCTGAGGCTCCTTGTGATATGGCTTCTGTTGGATATGAAGTGTCATTCACCTGAAGAACTCATGGTAGAGCTCTCTAGGCATGTGTTCCTGTGGAAGGAAGCCTGGCTGTCAGAGGTGGATGTTTGTACAAAGTTCCACATCCGTCTTTGCTGTCATGTCCTTTGTCTTTGCAGTGAGAACATCCATCCCTCAGTGTGCTGCCATACTGCGGATAAATGTCTTGTGTGCCCCAGAGCATCATCACTTCTGATCAATGTCATCAGTTGGTTGAAGCCTCCATAACAATGTGTCCTAGTCCTGTATCTTCCCATTGTTCTGGAACAAGAAGCTGTGTCCTTGTTCCTTGGATGCCTGATCTGTCTCCTCTCTACACTGACTTCTGAAACTGTATTAACCCAGTTTATCTGTTTTCCTTTTAGTTTATTTCTAATCTCAAAATAGTAATCTTTGTAGTGATTCCTACTGGGGCTGGGCAAAGCTCTTCTTCTTTGTTTGACACATAGAACAAAAGGAAATAGTGAGCATGTTCTTCAAAATAAGAGATTATTTCATTTCTCTCTTGGAACATTTTGGTACACTGCAATATTGCTATGTGAGGCAAAAATATTTTTTCTTAAGAAGTTACTTTCAGTTTTCAAGGCAATTTTCATTTTACATGTCTGTGTCAGCAGTTCACCCATGGGTTGGTGCAATTCCCTGTCCCAGACAGCTTCTGAAGTCAGAGCACACCAGTGAATGGCATGTGGCAAATCAGTCTCTAGGTCTTGTAGGTTTAGCCTACTTTCAGCTTTGTGCAATTGTATCTTCATCCCATCTCTTCTTCAAACTGAACTTGTTTGCCTGTTGTCAACA
Organism: Ammospiza caudacuta; assembly: GCF_027887145.1. Classification (NCBI taxonomy): domain Eukaryota; kingdom Metazoa; phylum Chordata; class Aves; order Passeriformes; family Passerellidae; genus Ammospiza; species Ammospiza caudacuta. The sequence continues at coordinate 13,637,212 of NC_080606.1, read as the reverse complement.
GCAATCAAGTTTTTGTCTTATTTTTTGTGTCTTCCTCCTGCAATATACTGTTCCACAGTAAAACACTTTTTATTTTGCAGTGACTGGAGCAGTTGTCATTTCTGGCAGCAGCCTCTCGCAGCTTCTCTGAGAATTAAAAGGCTTGTTCAACTTAAAGCATAAGAAGTGCTCCTTCATGAGCTCTCACCTTATGCATGATGATAGGTAATAAACTATCATGGAGCCTCACATTTTGTATCTGGGTATTGAAGGCTTTGAAATATGATTCCTAGATTAGTTGTGAATTAATTATTTGCCTTAAAATCTGTTGGAATCTTCCCTCCATCCAGCTAGTACTAGATTTTGCCAGTGTTCAGAGATTGTTTCTCTTGCCTCTTTCTCTCTTTCCCCTTCCCTTACAAAGAGGGAAGTCCTTTGGTGAAAAGAATGACTAGGAGTACACGGAAAAGGAAGCTGAGTGTAAAAAACTGTCAGAATTTTCTTATGGCATGTTAGCAATCATGTTGGGCAATCTCATGTCCTGCCCTATGGAAACAGCCTGTACAGGGGTACATGGAGATGGAAACAGTTTGAAGTACCCATATGGAAATCATCAATAAAACTGCAGAAGTGAGAATGCAATGGGAAGGTCCCCAATCCCTTCTTCTTTTTTTTCCCCCTGTTCTTTCCATATCTGCAGTGTTCTGTTGTGACTAATTTTCTTCTGTCAAATCCAGATATCATAATTAAGCTGTCATGCTGTAATCCTAGAACTTAAGTGTAAAACCTTTAGTCTTCTTGCTGAGCATTAGGTTGTTCAGTTTTGAGGAGGGGAAATAGGTTAAACATGACATTAGGTGTCAACCAGATTTGATATAACTGGGAGAGATGGCAAATGTGCAACAAAAAATGGCTTCTGCTGTGAAAAGCGAGTAGTCTGAACAGAAAGTACACTCATGTGGCAGAGGAAGAGAGACATTTTGACTTCTTCATGGCTGTACACTGGCAACAGTAAATGAAATCTAGTAAGTTACAGAATATTGGAAGAAAAGCATCTGCCTGTCTTGAATAAGCAGATATGCTAATGGTTTTGTAAATGCAAAATGGTCTTTCTTGCTCAGGAGGAGGAGGACCCCTTTTGACCAAGTTCAAATTTGGAACACTCATGGCTGATTTTTGTTAGTACCAACAAGACTGCAACTTTTTTTCCACATGAGAAGCAATGTGTTGTCTGGGGAGGTGGTGTTTTCTCAGCTTTGGGTAAATCTAAATGTTAGAGCACTGTCTATGCCTGCACTACATCAGTGTTGAAATGCTTTTCCTAGGACTGCAAGAACAATTTTTATGCAGAAAAGACAGCCATGATTCAGCTGCTGAGAGTTTGCTGTGTGTAATTATACCCTGTAGCTGCAGGTTGTGATTATGTGTCCATGGGGCCTAAGCAGCTTTTCAGGTATTAAAGTTCCTAATAATGACATTGTGTTTTGAATGATTTGTCTTCAGGTCAGAAGTAAAACAAGTGGTCAAACCCTGATGTCATAGTTCATTAAAATTACCTTGATTTCAAGGCTTTATAAATGTTAAGCAAACATAATGTGCTGATTTGTGAAGGGTTCAGGAGAAAGGCAGGTCCTCACCAACATTATGATGCTGCTGCTTTGCTGACATCAAGAGCTGATTCTCTGAATATTCAGATGATGAGCTTTTAAATCTCATTCAAACTGAAATATTTCTAGGGAATACCTAATAGAAATCAGAGTTCTTTCAGTATACATATTGAGAGCAGCTGGATGGCAAGATGGTTCTGTTTTGACTTTTTTCCTGATGTTAATTAGTCATAGTGCCTCTGATGTTCACACACCTGAACACCAGGCAGGTCATGAGGAAGCATAAACAGCACAACCTGCAAAGATCTGCTCACCTGGTGGTTGAAGCTGTTTTGATCTCCATGTAAATTGGAAATTGATTTGTTGCTGATGTATAGAAATGTGATATTACTGAAGTCATTAGTATGTGCCTTCAGGGCCAGATGAAATGATGATCATTTGCACTCTAAGATACTCAGTAAATATAAAAGCATGAATGTTAATGTTATGAAAAAGGAAAAAATAAAAGAATGATAATTTCTTCTTTAGGGTCTTGTGTGTCCAGTTTTATTAGAAGGAAGTGAAAGGTATTTCCTACAGCAGATTTTTTCCAGTTTTCTTATCAGTGTTCAAGCATTACAGAAATGAGGGTGTCTTGTCAGAAACATGTTTTTAAATGCTGTGATAATTGGAGAGTATCTTTAAGTGTATCATCTGGAATATGGCTGGATCAGTGTTGAAATGAGCTGTTACTATTTCAATGTCAGATATTGTGGCTCTGCATCTCCAGGGCTCCCCTTTGGCTCTTGCAGGCCTGTTACAGATAAGGATGCAATCACTGTGATGAGCACTGAGGGAAAAGATACTGAATCAGTTGGCCATAAGATCTCATCTCACAGAGATAACGTCTTTCATCATTTTAAGTTCCTGGAACTTTCTAAGAGCAGATTCTTTTAACCTTTGCAGAATCAGGTAGCAAAACAGTAGCAGGGACCACCACAGCTGAAGAAGCTGCTAAAATCCTGACAGAGAAGCGACGTCTGGCACGGGAGCAAAGAGAGCGTGAAGACCAAGAAAGAATTCAGAGACAAGAAGAGGAAAGGTAACAAATGAGGGGAAGAAAGGGATGCTTTCAGTGGTGGGGTGTGGTTGGAAAGGACAATCCAGCTGTATATGTTTTCTAAGTTTTAATTTAAGTTCCTGCATATGTTCATACAGTTCCTGAAGCTGAGAGGCACTGGCAACAACCTGGGACAGGTTACTTACTGTGTGTAACATCAGTTTATATCTCAGTACACATGTAATGCACAGTCCCTGTGAAATCACTGCTGCTTTTTCCTTCCAGACACCAGTGGGGCTTTTGTTTCACAACTAGAATGTGCTTTGTGCATCACTTGTGTTTGGTTTATTTGTATTTGGTTTGAAAGAGTAAAACTCTATGTATTAAACTTCCATTTCATCAGCTTAGGCAGTGGTTTGATGGTACATTAAATCTCACTTTAGTGATGTGAAATATGGATCAGAAATGTTGCAGGCAAGTAATTCAAAGTGTTAAATCAGTGTGCATTTGGTTCACTGCATAGAAGTTGTTAAAATAAATGGCTAAGTTAGTGCTGACTAACTTTATTCCAGATCAGGCGTCGCCTGTATGCTTCTATAAACAGAGTGGAATGTCAGATTTTTTCAGTTTCCCAGTTGTGGATATGAAGCTATGAAACTTGCATATAATCTGCTCTAGAAATATGTCATCAGATCTGCTCTGTATGTCTGCAAGAGCTGGCAGTGTACCCCTTCCAGAGAATCTCTGAATTCAGGCTATAGAAGAATGAGTCTTTTAGGAAATCCCACTACATTTATGTTTGACGGTGATTGTAAGCTTCATTCATGCCGTGGTTGCAGATGGTTTTTATTAAATGGTCATTGTTTAATCCAGTTCTTAATCAAACATTCCATTATTGGAACAACCTGCCTTGACTTAATCAGCAAAGAGCATTTATTCACAGATAATTTCTTCCAAGTTATTCCAGTTTTCGCTTTGACAAGTCTGGATGGTGGCATTTGTAAATCCACACCAGAAAGTGTCTTTATCCAGTTATTTCTGAACTGCCTAGAACTTTCTTGCTTTCCTACTCTGTCTCTCGTGCATGCACACTTTTAAAGCAATAAATACCCAGTAATCTGTACCTTGGAAATTGTAGAATCAGAGAAGAAGAAGTGGCCAGGAGAGCAGCTGAGGAGAAGGCGCGGCGGGAGGAGGAGCGGCGGAAGCAGGAGGAGGAAAGGAGGCAGACCCAGGAAGAGCAGCAGAGACAGGCTGAGGAGGAGAGGCTCCGCCGGGAGCAGGAGGAGCAGGAAAAACTTGCAGAGCTTCAACAGCAGGTCTGTGCCTCCAGCTGGGTTCCTGGAAGAAGCTGCTGCTGTGGTTTCAAGAGGCTTGTCTTTGATTTTTCTTTCCCAGAATGGTTTTGACAGTTCTCTGTCAGGCATGATGTGAGGCTGAGTTCATCCTGTCTGAGATGGATTTGGGACTGTCTGTAGGTCTTTTCCTTGCCCTGGTCTCTGATTTTTATTTTTTTTCCCTAGCATTTAGTAAATTCAAGTGTGGGCAGAAGCAGCTATTTTGGAATATTTTTTTAGTCATCAGGGATGCTGTTTTGCATATGTAAAATATTTGTACTGAGCCCACTTAACCAGCAGACTGTTATGAGTTACAAGGAGATGGTCTGTCTGGAATGTAATCTGGTTTATTCTGATTCCTCTCAAAGAAAGACTGGTAGTGTTTTCAAATCTGCCTTTCCTGTTGCTGAATAGTCTTCCACAGCAAGTACCTTTACAAAGGCATCCTTTGAACTGAAGGGAGCAGTTCTGCAGAAAACAGGCTTTCCTTAGTTAGATTAATTCTGAAAACTAAAGCAGTTTTTCATTGAAATTATTTGTGTTCAGAGAGCTGTGAATGGCTTTGCCATGTGTCTGGATATTTCTTTAAATGTTTGTTAACAACAGTTACTCAGAGTGTTAACTATGTTTCTATCTTCTTTCCAGTTATACTGGAAAAGATTTTCCAGTGTAGACGGAGTAGATGTTCAGTACCAAGTGTCTTGGTAGCAATACCTGACTGCCAAGATTTTTAAGTTAACTCTGACACATTTAGAATTTAATTGCTGTCTTGTTACTTTATAGATTGTCCTTGTTAACCAAATATTCATTCCAAATCATAGTCTGAACAACAATGTTCAGTATCTCAGCAACATTCAGAACATTTGCATTACCTCAATATAGTTGGTTTCAGTTTTTTAATGTCATAGTAATATATATTTCATGTCAGTAACTAGGTAATTGACATTTAGTTGTAATGTGTGGTGATATTGAATAGTGATTGCCTGATGTTCCTGTCTGTGTTGAACCAGATTCTGTAACTCCTTTGCTTTTTACTGTTGGAATAAGTTATGCACTGGGTGCTCTCTTCTTTTTGTTTTATTTTCAGAGAGAAGAAGCTGAAGCAAAAGCTCAAGAAGAGGCTGAAAGACAGCGACTGGAAAGGGAGAGGATTATGCAGCAAAATATGCAGGAAAGGCTTGAAAGGAAAAAGGTAGCCTGTTTTGAATTCTCAGCCTAAAATGAACGGGCAAATGGTCTCAGATACAATTAAATAGAAGCGTGTTTTTTTAAAGGCTGCCAGCTCTGGTTTGTGAAATTTAAAAACAGTGATGAAAATAGTATACTCGTGAAATATGAAAATGTATAATGATTGATGAATTTGAACCAGAATGCTGAAATATAAAGTTCTGTATGTCACATAAAATGTTCTCCATGTTTTAACAGAGAATTGAAGAAATAATGAAAAGAACACGGAAATCAGATCAAAACGAGTCCAAGGTACTTTTCTGTTTGATCTGTATAATGACAGAAAAGGGCTTTTTGCCTTGTGTCATATGTCTTCCTCTGTTATCCTTACACAAAATGGCTTCCACAGGAAGTGCAGAGTTCTGATGCACCAGAATAATTTCCAGTACCTTGCCACTGCACACATCTTCTGCTTTGCTGGCTATTATGAAGAGTCTTTGTTACATTTTTGTTCCAGGCCTATAGACAGGATGTTATCTGATGTTATCACTTCCAGACTGGTTTTTAAACACTGTTTTAACACAACACTGGTTAGTAATTTTTTTTTAACTGTGTGCATTCTGCCAGAAAACATAGAGTTCTGGCATCATCTGTTTGATTAAAGCAAAAGAATTGTTTAGAGCAATTCTCTTTGGATTGCTATAGAAAACTGGATGTATTATTTCTGTTAATGCAGTGACCTAAGTTTTGTGGGAAATTGTATATATTGAGGAACAGTTGTTCCTCTTTGAACATTCAATTATTCAAGTCTTCCAATAGCTGAAAATGAATAAAAATTTAGCACACACCTTGGAGAAAAGAGGGGAAAAGGATCTCAGAAATAATAGGTGGGAGGTGGAAGTGGGTCCCACAGGCTCTGGCTCTGCAGAGCTCGTGTTGCTGGGTGACCTGATTGTCTGTGAGCCTTTGAATTCATGTGGCTTCACTTCTGGGCACAGAATGGTCTTGTGTGGGAGCTGTGACTGAATTTGTGAAACTGTGGAGGACAGGGAGTTGTTCCAAGTAATACTGTGGCAATTCAGTTGCAGAATGAAGGGAAGTCTGTCTCGGAAGTGATGGAGGGAGAGGATATTGAAGAGGAGGAGGAGTTGGGTCTTGAGAAGACTGATCAGCCAGGTAAGGAAGCTGGGGGAGTCAGGCCTGGGAGGCAGTGAATTTCAGTGATCTTTAAGCTCTGTTGCAGTCCTAACAGCACTGGGATGACCTGAGACACCAGTCCCAGAGGTGCCAGGGGAACTCCTTTCTTGAGCAGAGAATTGCTCAAAATTATTTGAGAGTGAAATTCAGGCAGCATGCTTTCATTTTATAAGTGGATTTTTGAAGATGAAAAATTTCATGTTGATATAGGCAGCTTGTCTATAGACAAATGAATCTATTGAAGCCAAGTGCCTCGGGGTTTGACTAGGAAGCGTTATTTGGCACTTGTATTTTATTCATTTAGAATAGCAATTCTGCTACTCACATTCTTTTTTCCTTTGTTTTCTCTCCTCCCCCCCTCCTCACACATTCAGAAAAGCTAAATGGTGTTGACTTGCTCCAGGACATCAAGGGGGAGACAGAGAATTGTTTAGAGACTGCACAAAGCATGATCTCTGCAGAATGTGAGGCACAAGATGAGTCAGAGCTGAAGGCCAGTGAAGTGTTCATGAATGGAAGTGACTTGAAAAGTCCCAAGGGGTCTCTGTCTGTTTGTGAGCTAAAGGATTCCGGGTGAGTCTGCTGTACTGTGGGAGCACTGAGCTCTCACACAAGAGAGCTCTTGTTTGTGCTTAAATAAATGCAGAGCTGTCTGCAGCACCTTGCTGGCTCTGTGGGGTCTGTGAGCCTTTCTCCAGCCCTGAGGTGTGTGCTGCCAGCTCAGAGCCTCACACAGAGCAGGTAGCTCAGCATCATTGTTTGTTTAGATGGCACCACGTTAACAGTGCTGCCTTTGCTGAGGAGTGAGACACACAGCCAGCAGCATGGCAATGTTGGTTATAAAAACTGATATTGCCTTGAAGCCTTTTCCATTTAAATGCCTTGCAGTTCTTATTAACAAAACATTAAACAAGAGGGAGGAGGATAACACTGAAAAGGAAGAATAACCTGCACAAAGCTCTAGAACAATTTCAATTGTGCTGAAACACCTGATACAATGCAGAAGCCTCCCTTAGTGAGGAATTTAGGTTTTTTACTGTTTAATTTTTTTTAACATAAAGCTTTTTCATCTACTACTGGAAAATTTGTCCTCTGATGCTTGTTCCATTTGCTCATCTAAATGCTAATGATTTAGAAATGACATTGTGAACACTTTTTTAAAGTGATGATAAATTAATGTCATTCCTCCAGTGATGGAATATAAAGACATTTCCATGATTGTCCTAAGAATGAGTGAAAATGGATCCATAATTTGGGTTTAGCTTTTGAATCTGTTTGATCCATAATTTGGGTTTAGCTTTTAAATATTGCTGGTCTTCTGAGACTTAGTTTTGGGTTCAAAAAATCTAAGCTGGAGAAAAAACGAAAATGCACCCTACAAAAATCAAGACTTAATAATCAAAGCTTTAAACTTGTTGCTTTCTTATATCAAATTTCTAAAGGCAGAAACCTTACCTGAGGGCTGTTAGTGTAGTAAAAAATGAGTATATATTGCAGAGTTGTTCTTTGCCATTGGCTCTTGGAGGGGAGATCCTGTGTGGCAGCTGAAGCTTGTCTGGGAATGCCCTGTGGGATATTCAGTGCTTTGCAGAGTATGCAGACTGTTAATTATCTGTCCTGGAATCAATGTAAAGGTTAAACATGTGGAAACTGTAGTACAAGGTTTTTATTTTTCCATTCTCTGTTTTTTGTAGTCATCCTGCAAAAGAAGTGGTTATTGATGACTCGGGGAAGTTGGGTGTTCATGAAGCTGATCATACAATTGGACTTATTCAGAATCTTAATGGGAAATCTGGTTCCTGGACTTTTGAGGAGTTCATTGATGTTGGAGTACATTCCAAGTCAACCAAACTGAGCTCGGACAGCATCTCTGCTGGTAACTGTAATCAAAACTTGAATGATGCTGCTACACTACCTTCTAGTCCCAAATTGGCTTTTGAGGAAGATGGTGCAGTGAATTCATTGACCAAACCTATAGATGCTTCATCAGGTAATCCAAGCTGACTTCCCTGTCTGTCCCTTCCCCTGGCTAGGCAATTCACCTTCTTGCATTTTGCTCTCCTTGCCTTAACTACAGCTTCATATTTTCAAGGCACTTTTTCCAGTGTGTAGACTGGAGGGAAGGCTCTTTCTTTAGTGCTTCTAACTTGAATTCTATCAAAAGGAGTCACCAACTGATGCCTTTTTAGGGGCTTGATAAGGCCCAACCTTAAGGCTCTTCCAAAGACACAGCTGAGCCCTTGTGAAGTTCCAAACAGCATTGAAGCTCATGTGTTGTAATTAAGGTTTTTCTAAGACATGTTAAATGGCACATGTTACTTTTGAAGATACAAAATAGTTTAAAAGGTGTCTGATGTAACTCTACACACCAGATCTCTTCACTCCTAGGCATGTTCTGGTTTTGATGCTGACCTATGTGATCTTACAAGGTCTCTTCAGTCTCTTAGCAGTGTATTAGCTGTCCTTTCTACTTACTGTAGAACGGTCTTTCACTTCACTGAGACAAGTAACACAAACCTGAAGTTCCACAGATGGTTGTGTTACATTGTGTTAGGAGTAGTAAAGCTGTACACAAAATATTCTGAATTTTCTGAAAGAGGCAGGGCTGCATCTCAAGCCTCATGTGCTTGAGAAGCCAAGCCCTGATGCAGCACAGTGCATAGTGTGTCAGAGAAGCTTCAGGAGGCCAGTTTATGTAAGACTGGACTTCTCTGGTGTTGGAGCCAAACCCCAAAGAGCTGTTTTCACAGGAGATCTCTTTCCATGGGATAAATGACTGTGTGATCAGTTGAAGTGAATGCTAGTGGAAAAACAAGCCTTGCTATCCACATTTCCTTCCAGTGATGTGTAGCACTTTCTTTGATTAAAGTGTAGCACTTTCCTAGACTGAGCTGTTTCCTGAGTCTCCTCTGTCACTCTGCGTCTTGTGAATTTGAGTTCCATGGGCACCCCCTGATGGGGGCTTCCCTTGAGGCCACACCAGACAGGGCCATGGGAATAGAAAAAATTATTGTGGTTCTGCTGTTCACTTTGTCTTGTGAGCAGACTCATTAACTTTTTAGTGAAGGAAGTGTGGCCTTTTAATTTTGAACTTGAAAATTTTTAAATGTAATACAGTTTAAGAATTCTGTACATAACTTTGAGAACTAATGTTCCTGTAAAAAGAAAGAAAAGCTACTGTGCTGGTTTTGGACTGTAAGTGACCACGTGGTTCTGTGCTCACTCCTGGATGTAGACTGACAGTGATGATGGATGCATGTGGCATACACACAGTTATGATGGTTAAATGTTTTCTTTTCTTTGCTCTTTGGACAGAACTGTGAACACTAGAGACCTGGAAATAATCTGATTGCACTTCAGTAATCCAGTGTTTTCTCAAGTACCGAAGGCCTTGTTTTGAAAAGCTGCTTGTTTACCTTTATCCATCTTCAAGTTTGCAAAAAACAACAGGGGAGGGATGACAAACTTCTAATTTGCACCTTGAAACATTTCAGGGAAACTGTTGTGCTAATGTTCTTTTTTTGTTCGTTTAGCTAATTGTTAGATAAAGTTTCCAAGTTCAAGTATTCTTTGTTTCCCCTTTACAGACTTTACAGTAACCTGATTGAGTCTTTTTTTTTATTATTATTTTCATATCAGTATCATGTAGAACATGCCACTGGAGGCTCCTCACTTAGCTGCAGACTTTGCATATTTCTAAAATGATGAAATAAAAGACTCACTCAGTGTATGTTAAAGCTGAACTCCCTTTTTAATGTCTAGAAATATGTTGTTGCTTGTTGGTTCATGTGCTATTTAAAAATGCAAAATTGAGTATCTTCAATTTTGAATGGAGAAGAAAAATCCCTTATTATCTAATGTGAAAATACTGGCAGTTTCAAAATGCAAGTGTTGTACCATCACTAATATGTTTTAATCTATTGGCAAACATCAAAACATTTTTCAGCATGTGCTCTAATACATTACAAAAATGTTGAGTCCCTGGATTTGTCTGTTGGTGCAGTTTAAGGTGTTAGGCTTTTAAAAAATGTTTTCCTTTTGAATTACTTATTTATCTACACTTATGGAAGTATTATTTTATTGTGTACATAACAGTATTAGACCATTGAAGTCATGTTTTGTTCATGTTATTCCAAGTGTTCCAGTTCCAGCTCTATAACAGTGGCTGCAAACTGCATATATATTTCCCTTCCCCTAAAGCCTGCATTAAATAATCTATTTAACCTGAATTTGCCTGCTTTTTTCAGCATGAAGAGTTTAACGAAGCATCTTCTGAAAATTGCTACTAAAAGTAATAATGCAGCCTTGTTGTCTCCTGTAACAGATAGACTGGATAGGTCATTATTTTAAAAGTAGCTGTCTCAAAACCTGCTCCAAGCCACTGGCTGTTCCCTCAGTGGCAGTGGTGCAGCCCAGCAGCAGCTGTGTGTGCAGTGGGAGTGCTGGAACCACAGCTGTGCTTCCCTCGACTCCTCAGCTGCAACAGGAGCCCTCAGCCTTCTCCCTCTTGCTGTTCAGAGATCCTGTAGAACTGTTTTAGACTTTAGAGCAGTGCCTTAGGTGAAAGGAGAACTGTATTTTTGTATGATAGCTGTTTGTTCTGGCAGAGACAATCATTCTAACAAAGATGCCGATATTTTTCTGTGCTGAGATTTGTTGGCTGGCCTGATCCAGCCCTGTGTAAATACGTGTGCACAGTTAAATAAACTTTGCAGTTGAACAATGCTTTATTTCTGTAATGTTAAATGTGACCTTACTAGGCCTCTCCACCCCTTGCCATGCTGACCTGCCTTGGGGTGCACTCTGGTGCTGCTCTAACTGCTCCAGATTCCCACACTAGCAGCCTGTGTGGTTGGGAGGGGATTTGCACTAACACCCTCAGCTCTTGCTGTGTTTGTCCGTGCTCGTGGTGTGTTCTGAACTGAGGGATTCTTTAACCTGCTTTTCCCTGCCAGCCTTTGCCTTTCCCCTGCAGCAGCAGCATCTCTGTGTTGTGAGGGTGAGTCCAGCAGTGGAGCAGCACTGCCTTTTCGTTTTCTTGCAAGGGTTCTTTATCAATTGTTGAAAGGGAATGGCTGGAGCAGATCCAGTTGATAAAGTATTTCACTACTGTGGAAAAAAACTTCCTTAAACCAGCATTCAGGTTGCTGAAGCGTGGTGGATCTGTGCATGAACAGTGGCTGTACATATGCTCTCCAAAGGGCTTTTTCACACAGGCTGTTTCTGGCAGATGGTCCAGTGTCAGTTATATATTTAAAAAATTAATTAGTTCATGGAAATTGTTGCTTTAGTCCTCAGATACTTAAGGGTGCAATGACAGCACAGCTGACTCTTACTTAGCCAGTATCAATGTAGTAGACTTGGTTTCAGTAGCTCAGCCCTAAGACATGTCAATCATATAAGATGTTAAAATGAAAAAAAATAATTTCCAGACTATGGATTCCAAGCAGGCACTAGTTTCACTTTTATTCAGTCACTAAACATACACTGACATGATAGGAGAGCTAGCCTTGTATGAGCTATTTTTAAGGCACTTGTAAATGCATGTGCATGTTGTAGGTGAAAGATTTACTACTTGTTAATGGATTAATAATTATACATAGACAGCCTTGTTTAAACAATGATATAAAAAAAGCTGATGAGGAAAACTTGCAGGCAAACCACACGGAAATCAAGACTAAAACAAGTTTATGGAAACTTAACTCAGCTAAATGTCACTGCCAAAACATTGTTATCTGTAAGATGAAGCCATTCCTTACATGTGCTGCAATGTGGTGTTGTAGAGTAAGCTAAGGTATTTATTACTTATTAATGGTGCAGTGTTTGTTGTGTATTTGTACTTGTAGAAGCATAATAATGGATCCCTCTGATCCCACATGCAATCTTTGCATCTCTTTGTTGGAGGTGCATGCCTTGTCAAACCCACTTCAGTTAAGTGCCAAGCTTAATCACATACCAGATAAGTTTAAAACTAGATTTGTTTAAGCCACACACAGGTGATGCAGTGTGTGGATCTCTAAATCTAACAGCATTTCAAGCCTTTATACTAGGAGCTACTTGGAAACAAGGTTAGATTTTTGCAAGGCTACATGCTTTTGTACTGCGAGAGCTTCAAAAGTCAAACCCAGTATATTGAGGCTAATTTAGTTCTTACACTAAAATGGAAAAAGTTAAAACTCTCAACATGCAAAAACCTGCTCTTTTACCAGGGCTGTTTGGGAAAGCAGGGCTTTAAAATCCATCTTACATCTGCTCATTTACAGTCGTTTGGGGCACTCAGCACAATAAATTTTTCCATTATGGCAAACAAAGCGCTTGTTGGCCAGCCCACGGGCACACTTTGTGCATTTGAAACAGTAATCGTGCCAGGACTCATCTTCATAGTTAACCACACTGGTTCCTCTTCCAAATCCTGCTAGGAGAGAACACAATTATAGGACGGCGATAGTAGCGCTGCCTTGGCCGGGCTGTCCCCAACCAGCCCTGCCTGGTGCTGTGCCCCCAGAGCTGCCCTGGGCTTGCAGGCCACAAGGGCTGCCTGAAACACCCATGTGGCAACTGAGCCACGGTTTTGTTGCATCTTGTGATGTTTCTTGAATAAGAAACACAAGCATAAGGCTTGCATGGCTTGTTTCTGCAATAAGCTTTTTCCCTTGGCTCCTTTCTCCAGCAGTCAAGGAGAGATGTGGAGCAAGGACAGGTTGGGATAGACACTTGTGGGCTCTAAAATGCAGGATGGAATGTGAGCCTCGTGGGACTGGCAGGACAGTGCCCACATTTCAGAGCTGAGCTTTGTCATCCAGTGAGTTTTAAGTGTAAAATATATCAGAAGGGCTACAAACGTCCCTTTGGGACAGTAAAACATCAATCATTTTAGACTTAAGGGTCCCAGTCTAAGATATGGGTGGGAATAGTTCTGGTTGGGGGAGTTTTGAAGGAGGTAAATTTGAGACATGCAGAGGCTGAAGAGCTCAGTTACCAGCTCAGCCTCCTTCCAGCACAAGCACGTGGCTCACAGTCAGATCACATGTAAAATGCTGGGATTGGGCTTGGGTTACCAGAGCTGCTTCTGATGTTACCCCTCCCTGGGCTCCCTGTCTTTGGGGGATCACTGTCCTGACCTTCAGCACCCACTGCCCTGGAGCTGCATTTAAGCCAGCATACCTGTAATAGGATTCTTGCATCCAGCACACTTCTTGGCAACACACTCCTTGTAGCACTCAACGCAGTAAAACTGATCCTCCACAGCTGTGAAGCGCTTCCCTCCCAGTTGCTTCTTGCAGTTGGAGCAAATGAAACACTCGGAATGCCAAGGCTGTTCCTGGTAAGTGAGGCCTCCAGAAGTGATGGGCTGGGAGAGAAGGAGCAGAGATGTGGTTTAGAATCAGCAGGGGACAATAGAGGTGACACATGCAAGGGGTGTAGGGTAGGAAAGCTTTGTCACGGAGAGGATCTTTGCAAAGTTTGCATCAAAATTTAATTGAACAGTGCACTTGAGTCCCTCTAACCTGAAATCCCACATACCTGGCACTGTTGTAATACTTTTACCTGCAGTAACTGAAATTCCACACTAACCAATTGCAGAAGTTGTAAAACAGCTACTGTTTCACTTCTTGAATGTTCAGTACCACTACAGAGCCTAAACTACCCCAAGGCAAGTGCAGGACTGGTATCACCTGGTTTCTGCAGTGTTGCCATCAGCTAACCCAACCACCCCTGCCCAGATCCTGTACTGCACAGGAAACATCGGCATTGGTACAGCTTCAGCATGATTGGCCTGCTGGTTCACCCTCCCAGCTCCCAAAAGGCACATGAGGGCTGGTTCTGGTAGCTACCTCTGCAGAGGGGAAGGACTTACATTCTTGCACTTAGCACAGGTCTTGGCAAACTTGTGCTCATGGCAGGAGACACAGTAGAAGTCATCACCCTTGGGGAAGAAGCTCCCAGATCCAATCACTTGCTTGCACTGGCTGCAGGTGAAGCAATCCTTGTGCCAGACCATCTTCTTGTACTCAACGTTTTGGTCTCCTACAACAGATAAAAATAACTTGTCCTGTGAGATTTCAGGCTTATGGCAAACCCTTCCCCCTGTGCAGTGTAACATCTGAGGGCAAGACCTGTCCATAGCTATGCCCAGGATTCCAGGAATGCAGACTAGGGATGAGCTGGTAATTTCTGTATCTGATTCTAGCCAGGGCTTGCTAGATTTTCTTAAAATAGTTACCAGCTGCCTGAGCCTTTTAGAACCTTGATTTACCGAGCAAAGCTTTTGGTAGAAATAGTGTAAGACTGACATGAGGGTTAATTATCCACATGAGAGTTAATGGCAAAGCAGCCTTTCAACACTTGAATAAAATGGACAAGTGAGAGCAACAATCAAAATTTACTATTCTGAGGTGCTCCAGCCTTCCACTCTGTTGCCCAAACCCCTAACTGCAGCCTCCACATATAAATATGATAAACCCCCTTGATAAACCCCCCTGGTTATGCCCTGGAGCAGAACATGGCCCTCAGACCCATCACTGGCACAGTACCTGCAATAATGGGCTTGAAGCAGCCCTTACACCTGGGTGCATCCTCAGCAGCAGTGCAGTTGCTGCACCAGACCTTGTTGTTCTCCCTCAGCATGAAGGGTTCATTGACCAGGGACGTGTAGCACTTGAAGCAGCGGAAGCAGCTGTCGTGCCAGTAGCGGTTCTTGAAATGCAGCTCCTGCAATGAACAGAAAGGGAGGGAGGAATGGAGTGAGAAGCTTTTCTCTCCCCCTGAGCAGCCCTAAAGCCAAGCTCCTGTCTCACCAGCCTGGACAGATTTGTTGTTCATAAGTTTGTCTGACTCAGTGGGTAGGGCTACAGCTCCTCTTCAAGCACTTAAGGGAAGGACATTTAACCAAACTCACTGACACAATCACATTCACTTTGAACTTTCAGGGGGGCAGAAGACACTTCAAACCAACAGCTTGGAGATTTGAGGTTCTGCAAGTTCTCGTGTTCTTACATTCCCTCTAGTTCAGGTATACATTATTATTGCCATAAACATTTATCTGGCCCTGAAGATATAGGCTAATGACTTCAAATAACATCATATTTCCATACATAAGCAACAAACCAATTTCCAGTTTTCGTGGAGATTAAAACAGTCGCAACTACCAGGCTTGCAGATATTTGCAGTTTGTATTTCTTCATGTCCTGCCTGGTATTAGAGTGTTGATCATCAGAGATACTATTATAAATTAATACAAGGTAAAAAACCCAGCAGAGCCATCTTGCCATCCAACTGCTCTCAAAATATATATACAGAAAGAACTCTTGATTTCCATCATGAAGCAAAAAGCATCTGACAAAAATCAGACCTCAGTGCTTTGCCCAGAAGATGAGTTTTGCAGGCCTGCTCCCTGCAGCTCTTTCCAGGGCAATTCAGCATTTGCAGCAGGTCATGTTGCTGGATCTAGACCCTGGAATAAGATCCTGTGCCCAAGTAGCCCACCATGAGCACCCCTGCGCACACCCCAGCACTGCTCTTTGTCTGATGAGCACACAGCTGGCAGCCAGAGGACTCCTAAGAGCTGCTCAGAGCCTGACCAGAGAAAACAGGAGGGTGACCAGCCTCTGCCTCTCCTCCTCACCCACCAAGGAGCTCAGCACTGACCTTTGAGTCGGCCCCGATGGGTTTCTTGCACTCGATGCAGGTGTTGGCGCAGAACTTGTCGAAGCACTTGACGCAGCAGTGCCGCCCCTCCTTCTGCACGTACTTCTTGCCCTGCAGGGGGTCCCGACAGTAGTGGCAGTCGAAGCGCTCCGACATGGTGCCCACGGTGTAGCTGCCAGGCCCTGCAAGAGCACAGCCATGAGGGGACAGCACTGGGGCCCTGACTGAAGTGCATGGTGCCCACAGTGTAGCTGCCAGGCCCTGCAGGAGCACAGCCATGAAGGGGCAGCCCTGAGGCCCTGACTGAAACACTCAGACATGGTGCCCACGGTGTAGCTGCCAGGCCCTGCAGTAGCACAGCCATGAAGGGACAGCCCTGAGGCCCTGACTGAAGAGCTCTGACATGGTGCCCATGGTGTAGCTGCCAGGCCCTGCAGGAGCACAGCCATAAGGGGACAGCGCTGAGGCCCTGGCAGCTGCTCCAGCCTCCTGGGGCTGTGCGGATCAGTCGGAGGAACATGGCTCAGGAATGAGCATGTGGTGGGTTCTTGATAGGTAAAGGAGCTCCAATTGAGGAGAGCAGAATCCCAAACCAGACTTTTCCCCATCCCTTTGGTAAGTGGAAGGATGCTAGGCTGGTTTATTTACATGCTGCACATCAAGCAAGGGTAATGACACCTGATCACTCCCTGGGAGTCCCTTAGTTCATTACTGCAGGCCTCAGTGAGGGCCTGGCTGAGGCACCTCATCACTTGTGTGCAGAAATCACCAGCAAACATGAGCACAGTGGAATTGTTTCCATGTTTTCAGCCTGAACCCACAGCCAGCTGCAGCCCCCCAAGGCCTTTTGTGCTGGATAGTTGTGCAGCTTCCAGCTGCCTCTTTTCACCAGGCTTTCACATATAAAATCATAAGGGAAAAAAAAAAAAAAAAAGAAAAAAGAAAAAAAAAAAAACAAAAAAACAAAAAAACAAGAAAAACGTCTGCCTCCATGGAGAGATATTTTTCAGTTCACACCATCAAGGCTCTGCCAAGGTCTGATGTTCCACCACGGCCAGGGCGCTGTCAGCAGGTGTGGGGAATCATGACTGGAGGATTTTCCACTTTGGCTCACACTTTCTCCCCAGACACCCCTTCCTTCCTGCACTCCCAGTCTCCTGCTAATGGCTCCCTCCATTTCATGCACCCTTCCTCAGCAAAAGCCACTAACACTCTTGCAAGGAGCTACAAGGGCTCTGTCAGGATTCAGAGAATCCTGGACTGGTTTGGGTTTGAAGGAGCCTTAAAGATCATCTTGTTTCAAGCCCCCTGCTAAGGGCAGGAGTGCCAGCCACTACATCAGGTTGCTTAAAGCCCGATCCAGCCTGGCCTGGAGCACTTCCAGGGAGAGAATACAAGAGTTACAGAAGCCCATGGAGTCCCATAGAGGCAGTTCCATCCCTGCCTCTGGTGCCCCCAGAGCCCCAGCACTGCAGAGCCCATTTCCCTGCACAACCAACACACAGGGACACAGCCTTGAACCTTCTGCATCATCACCAACCCGATGGGAAATGTGGCTGTGGTCTGGCAGCAGGGACTGCCAACAGGAAATGTCCTCTCTTCCTGACCGAGGAAGGGAGGGGAAGGACAGAGTCAGGCCACACAAACTGCTGCTGCCTCCATCACGTGGCCTCACCTTGGACCACCCCACGCAGCCCTGGGGCTACCCTGGAACCTGTTCCTCACAGAGCTCAGGGGAACAACAGTGCCCATTCCAGCTGTGCTGCTCCCAGCCCAGCACAATGTGCCTTTATACACCAAAACTGTAGGGGTTCTGGGGTGCAGAGAGGGTGTGTCACCCCTCACAACAAGGCAGGGTCAGTGGGACCCTGCTGGTCTCACCCTTGGCTGCAGGATGCTCTTGGTGTGCCGTTAAGGCCTAAGGCTCACAGGATTTTCATGGACACTTGCCCACCCCAGTAACTCCAGATGTACCATCAGCTACAGGGCCCAGCCTCACCAGAACCCTGCTGGGTACAAAGCCAGAGGAGTTGTACATGAACACTTTGCCATCACAGCAGAGCATCTGCCTCATCTGGGCCCGGGAAGAGTGGGACTCACATTGTTCTTTGCATGCTTTAAAATCCAAGAGTCTTCACACTATCTCCTCTGTCACCTTCTCAATAACACAGGGCCTGAACAAACTGAAGGATTTGTATTTCAGAGAGCAGGACAGAGAGCCCTAAAGAGAAGTTTCACATAGGGAGGCTGCAGCAGAGGTGGAGGCTCTGTTCATGCCCTATTCCTGCCCCTAAAACTGACAGAGGCAGCCTGGAGACCAAGCTGGTAGGAATTGTACTTTGTGGAGGGGCCAAGGTCTGGAAATAATCCCTTGGCAAGGCCAGGGGATGTCATGTCCTGCTGACAACTACACCAAGGGCCTTTGAGGTACCTGTTCAAGCAAATGAAACAGATAAACAGCTGGGAAACATGGAAACTATGTGAGCCACCACCAGCTCTGCAGAGCTCTTGCAAGCAGGTGGGTTTTATTTGGAAGAAATGCAATTGCAGAACCCAGGGCAAATGGTATTGAAATGTCCCTGATCTCAGGTTTAGGGTTGCTTTCAGCCTGAACACATAATCTTGAAAGCATGGCTCAGGGAGCAGCACAGCCCCGTGTTCCCATGTAACACATCACCTGTTAATGTGAGACACATTTATCACAGCAGCTCTGCAGCTCCACAGGCAAATTAACACCAGGCTGGAGCCCCCAGACTGGGCTGTGCCAGCAGCTTCTGCTTCAGCCTTGTGCCATCTCACACAGCAGGAAGTGCCTCTGGTACACAGGCAGGGGCATGAATTTGCTTCCAGCTTTTCCAGACTTCCTGCCCTCAGCACGATCATCCCTGAACTCCTGATCTGGAGCCAGGAGAGGCACCTCTGTCCCCTTGCGTGCAGTGAAGATGCAGGGTCCCATTGCCCCTGCAAATGTGCTGGGCGCTGGTGGGCTCTGCTCACCTGTGCCATGTCCAGAGCCCACAGCAGCCACAGGAGCAGGACCAGCCCACCCAGGGTAGGGTGCACAGAGCCCTGGAAGCCACCAGTGTATGCAAAGTGGAGCTCCAGGCCAGCAGCAGCTGTGCTGGGACCACCAGATTATTTTCCCCAAATGGAGCAAACATCTGTGGACACTTCAGAGCTCAGCTTCATTTAGTGTCCTACAGCTGGTTTCCTCAGCAGTCCTATCCCCTCTCATGGAAGGTAAACAGAGCAGATATTTCTTGTGCTTTGTATAAAAATAAATGTATTTCTAAAGCCTGCTTGGCAGCAGGTCATGGGTTTGGAGTTATTTGTCTCCTAAATAACCTGTTCACCCTCCAGCTGCACCATGTCCCCACAGTACAACTTTCCAGAGCTTCCAGGTATATTAACTCTGGCCTGTCTTTACTGTCTGAAAAGTAGGCAAGTTATGAAACTGGGGGTACACTGGGGGTGCATGGAAATATCATCACTTCCTTGGGTCTTTATTCAGTGCCCTCATCATCCCTTCCCATCCAGCAGATGCTGAGCACAGGGTAGGGATCCACACCAGGGGTACAACAGTGCTACAGCAACCCAAAACCAGGGAAATCACTCACCAAACCACCACTAAAACCCAGAGCACTGAACCTCTGTGCTTCTTTTCACATTGCTGTGCTGAAAATGAGAGCAGTACATGCAGCTATTTTAGCTGGGAAGTCACTTGAGCACAAGTTTCTGTGGCTGTACCTTTACACCAGACTATGGCATCTCTGAGGTGACAGCCTGGTCTCTTTTTTGGCCCCAGGAGAATCTAAAACCCTGAGGACATGCACTGATCCAAACCCCATGCCAGCCTGACACTGAGGCCATAGAATGGGATTTAGAAAGCAGAGGAAGAGCATGGACAGGCTGGAACTACTCCCCCTCCCAGGCATGTGCAGAGGATTGTTCTGCTGGAGAGAAGCAGGTGAAAACAGCAAGCACAGGCAGCTGGGGGGAGGGGGAAACGCAGAATGTGCCCATCCTTAAATAGCCTAGAGGACCCTCAATAAGATGGAGAAAATGCAGCCATACTTCCCAAAATGAATCTTGCTCTAAGCAAGGGATCCCACCAGCCCTGGCAGGGGGCTCTCTAAATGTAGCTCCCTGATGGATTTGGCTACAGCTGGAGGGCAGAAGGCCAGGCCAGTGGCCTTCTCAGATATCAGGGTATTTGGCACAAAGACCCACTGGAATACAACCCTAACATTTACCTGACCACAGAGGTGCCTGTTTGCCACTTGTCCCCTGAAAGCATCTTCTACTCCACAAAAACAGCCCTTGGACAGCCACACCTTCAATCCTTCAGAGACCTCAAACACTTGGGCCCCAGAGGCTTCCAAGGGCCACCAACACCAAGCAGACACTGAGGGTCAGGGCCACCGCTGCACCCTGCAGTATGGCCAGCTTTGGGATGGAAAGGGTACAGACCTAAGCACTGCCACCCCACAAAAACTGCTGCACCCACACAACCACTGTCTCCTGCTGGGCTCCTGCATCACCCTGGGCTGGTTCATCCCAGTTCAGCCAAAGCAGCATCACAGTGGTTTGCACAATAAATGGAAGCAAAGCACTCAGGGAAGGAAGCTGAAGCACGGCTGATAAGCAAAGCACTTAGCACAGGCTATGTGTTAATGTCTCTGGGGAATATGTTTAAATGTGATAAACCACCAAGGAAGAACTTGAAGTGTAGTCTCTAAACACAACCAGAGAGACTGTACTGACACTTTACAGATTATTCTGCCACTTAAGAAAGAAGATGAGGTTGGAGTTGTTAACCCTCTGCCCTACACACAGTTGCATATGGAAGAAAAAGAGCTTTTTGATTCTACATTAGTTTTATTTTTTATCAGCAGACTGAGCACACAGCCCCACTCTGCCAGGCACTGGCTACACCTGCCTGTTTCAGATCAGTGCTGGCAGCCCTGCTCTGTCACCTGAGTTACTATTCTCAGCATTCCTCTGTGCAAGGTCGCATGGTTTGCTATAAATACCTGGGAAACCCTTAAAAGAAGCGTCCTGTTAATCCCAAATGCAAAGTGACACTCAGGACTGCACTGGCACAATGCCCTGGGCAACAAACATTTGCAAAGCCCAAGAAAAGAAAGAGAAGAAATCTCTTGTAAGTCCTTTTTGCTGGGAGGGCTGAAAATGCCAGAGCTGTGCTCTCTCAGTGCCAGGCTGGGGCACGTGCAAGTCTCATACTCTATAATTCAAAAATTAATCTGTTGATAAAAGGAAAGCTTCTTTATTTAGAGCAAGAACAGCTCCAAGTTCCTCAGGCACTTGCCAAAAACATTCCCTACGGTCCTATTGCCACCATGTGTGAGCACATCCCAGTCATTACTAAATCCTCACAGTTCCCCAGGGAAGCAGGGACATGCCATTTATTAAAAGTCACTGGCCCAGCCCTGCAAACACTTTCCCCAGGGATTGCCTTGGCACTCAGTGCAGAGCTCAGTGAGGGCTAACAAGGCACCACTGCCTAAGTAAGGCTGAGCATTTCAGGCAGAGTTTAAGCAACAAAGCCCCAACCTTTCAAAAGAAAACAAATCCTGGTCAGTAACTAGCTGTGTGGCTGCATTAAGTTTTGTCCTTTGAGACTCCTCTGTTGTGTTCCCAGCTAAGCACTGCTCTGCCTCACTTCAGCAGCTGGATGCCCTTCTCACACCCAGGTGCTCCCAGGTGCCAAAATGAGAGTTCCTCCTGCTCTGGAGAGTCCAGCCCCTTCCTGAGCACCCCACAGCTGCCCTGAGGTTCCCAGTGGTCTGCAGGATCAGACACTGTGCTGTGACTGTTTGGCAGCAGCAGTCCAACCTCATCATCTGCTCAGAACACCCTGCAGCATTTTATATCACAGCACAGCATCAAGTCTGTGTGTTCTTGCTTCAGGGGACATCCCCTGAGGAAGACGAGAAAGAAAAAATAACACAGCTGGGAGTGTAATGGAAGGATGCTACAGCATTGGTCAGTCTTGTGGGCTGAAGTTAAACATCTCACATCAAATGATGCCACAGAAGTCAGATTTTACTCACAGTGGTGCCCTGTATAACATGTATGTGCATCCCACCAGCAAATCCCGAGCAGTTACGTGCTGTGCAAGCAGCCTCAGGTGTGTGGGAAGGTGAGCAGGGAGCTGAGCAGCAAAGTGTGCCTGTTCTGCCCAGCTTTGAGGAGTCTCTCTGCTCCCAAGCCTCAGGAGCACCCCTGGCTCCTGGTGTGCAGCAGTTGAGTTTGGTGCCACAGGAGCTGTGCCCACCCTGTCCCCAGCACATCCACCCTCCGGGCTGTGTCTCACCAAGAGACACAATGGCACTGCCTCTGTGCTTAGAGCTGTGAATGCACCCTGGATATGCACAAAAACAGCTGCTAAGAGATAGGCTTTTGAAATTCCCAAAGAGCTTCTGATTGTCTTCAGCTGCAGGGCTAGAGGAATGAGTCAGGGTGGGAAGACACCCATCCTGACATGTAAAATATGATCTCAAGATTCCTGTCAGTGTTAATGGAAAAATTAACATTTCCTATCACTGGTAAGGCTCAGCCCATCTGAACTAAAAGATAAACAGAGAAGAGGGACTAACCACAAACTTGCAACCAGAGCAGAGCAAACCATCTGGGTTTACACTCTGGTCTCCCCTCTGCCACTGCAATAAGTTTGCTGCAAGGAGAATTGTCCCCCATTTTCACCACGTCTTGCTCAAATATCAGCTGAGCCCCAGCCTTCCCACAGCAGCAGATACAAAAACATTTAAAATCCAATGCATTTTACAAAACAAACGAGGCCACCACCAGCACTGTGCTCCAGCACCAGCCTCCCACTCTTATCAGCCCATTTGCCATCAGGAGTTACATCTGCAGACTGCTGAGGTTTCAGTCTGCTTTCAAAGTTATTTCTCTGCACAGGAGTCTTTTAGCAAGACCTTCCTCCCCATTCACCAGGTGTACTCCCCCAACCCCTGGCAGCACAGCCACTTTACCTGTGTGCCTGTGGAAAGCCATGGTCAGCAGCCCAAAGTCACCAGCAGCCCCTCAGGTAATGGAGTTCACAAGCTGATAAGGAGCTGCCCCATTTGATAACATATATTTAAATGGAGGCTATTAATATGGACAGGACTCCTACCAGATGTCCACTCCCCTCCCCAGAGATCTCAACCTTAATCCCCCTTGGAAATTCTTACCATTTTAGGTGATCTGAGGGAGAAGAATAGGATCCTGAGACCTCTAGGTCTCTGCAGGCAACAGTCAAATACCTGCCCAGCTACTCAGCACCCAAATTAGTCCCAAAGGCAGAATGAACTCATGAACTTGACCCCATGCTGGTACTATTTGGCCTTGGCTTTAGAGTGAGATTGTGTCTCGTAGCAGTCCTGAGCTAAATTACAGACCCAGCACGAACGCTGCTCTGCCATGACTGAAGGGAAGAGGTGATCACAGCCCTGTGGGGGCCAGGGGGGCTGCAGCCCCAGGAGCCAGCCAGGGCTGTCGTCTGGCCCAGAAAGGATGTGCTGTACCCCAGAGGACTCAGCTGACAGCCCACAGGAATACAGCACACTCATTCATGGGTGGGTTGGATTTGCTCTCAACATGGAGGTCACGCTGAAGTTTCACTGCCAGTAAAACTGCCATTCCTGGTCCTTCCCCAGCTTTTTCCTTGAGGAAGCTCACAGCATTAACTGCTCAAAGGGAGCAAATCCCTGAGGAGCAGCACTTAGAAAGATGGGTGTGATGATATGGGGCTTCTGAGCATCTAGCATGGCTTTGGAGGCACTGGCTCATGCCTCTGTCCTCTGGACTCAGGTGTCCCCAAAGCTCTCAGGAAGATCCCAGCTCCACGGCTTCCACTGAGCTGTTTCCACCCAAGTCACAGCAGGAGGAGAGGGAGCTGTGGCTCGGGGTCCCTCCTGTGGGGACCCCCGGGCTGCAGCAGCTCCACACTCACCCTGGGTTATGCAACTGCTGGGGATGGTCAGGGCCGGGGGCCAGGGAGGCCCAGCTGCTAATCCTGCCTCCCACTGACGCACTGCACGGCCGTGGGAAAGTCACTGAACCTCCCTGACAGCCACTGGGAAGAGCCAATGTTTATCATTCCTTCCAGGGAGCCCATGGTGGTGATGTCTGGTCTCCAAAGAGCAGCCCTGCTCCAGCCAGGAACATCTCTTCTTCCCAGGAGCTCCTCAGCCACACATGGACAGTCTCCAGCCTCAGCACTGGCCTTGATGAGTCTCTGAGCCTTCACACCCATCTCAGCCCCCCAGGCAGCACAACCACAAGCTCAGCATCTCACCAGCATCCTGACATCTCCAAGTTTCCAACATGGCCTGGAAAAGGCCACTCTTGACAGCCATTCCAAAGACCTCAGCATGGATCCACTGGGGCAGCAGACTGAGGCTGGGAAATGTGCTAAAATACTGATGCACTGAAACACTTTGGCGAGGAAAAACCCAATGTTATTCTGCCCCAGCTCATCTATAAACTGCAGCAAATTGTTTGCATAATTCAGATGGCAACAGGAACTCTAACAACTGGTATTTTCCTGTTCTAATCTTGCTGTGCACAGTGTAATATTTACAGACATGAGTTCATTTTTGGCAATGCACGTAGAGTTTGCACCATTAACCATTCTCATTCCTTTCCAGCTCCCTACACAAAGCCCTGGCACCCTCTCACCCAGTTGTCATTTCCTGCTTTCCCCAGAATGCCCAGGTATTCCCAGCAGAAGCCTTGGCTCCCATCCTGGCTGATGGAGCAGAGTCTCTGTGGTGCCAGCCCTGCCACGCCCCGAGCGGAGGTGGCTGCAGCCAGCAGCAGTTTGGAAC
Source organism: Ammospiza caudacuta (assembly GCF_027887145.1). Classification (NCBI taxonomy): domain Eukaryota; kingdom Metazoa; phylum Chordata; class Aves; order Passeriformes; family Passerellidae; genus Ammospiza; species Ammospiza caudacuta. The sequence goes on along the minus strand of NC_080606.1, from coordinate 13,612,383 downwards.
TGCAGAGGGCTGGGAAGAGCAGGGATGGACACTTGGGTGTCATCTTATGTGCACAAACACACGTGTGTCCACAGCACCACGACATGCTTGGGTTGGAGGAGAGAAGAGAGGGAGAAAGTTTGGCCAAGAAACAGGAGCAAGACCCAGACCTGTGGTTGCCTATGGAGCTCCCTGGCACAGCTCACTCTGCAAAGCCCCAGAGAAGATTTTAATTAAAGGCCATTTTGTTTGAATCTCTGGCCTCCTGGCCCAGCAGCAGGAATGGAACAACCTTACTGCTGCTCTTGGTTTCTTGCCTGGTTTTAGCCAGATAACTTTGCACAATTCCCGTTTCCTTCCTAAGACTCTCCTCATCCACACAAGCCCAGGTGATTAAACAGAGGTGCTTCAGGTGTAGCACAAGTGCCAAGGAGAGACATCAATGCCCCATGAAACGTGTCAAGGAGCAGACACCTTCAGGAAAAAGAGGGTGCCCCAGAATGGAGCTGTGCCAGCCCTGCCTGAGCCCTTGTCTGTACAACAGGCACCCACAGGGAAGAGTGCTACAAATACACCACTGAGTGCACAGCAGGGCACAGCAGGCTTGGGATGTCATGTTTTTAACATTAAACCTGTCCTGTATGTTTTCCAGGGAGCTGCCCTGGACACACTGATCCCACCCAGGGGTCTGACTGCAGAGCAGCATGGCTGGGCCATAGTGTCATCCACTGGGATAAACAAATGATTCACGTTGTGATTTCCAGAGTATTTTCTTGCCCTAAGAATCCTGCCAGAAAAGGTCTGGGTCTCTCAGCTTGCTCACACATCCTGCTGTCATTCAACAGGCAGAAACTCCTAAAGAGAGCTGTTCTAAGTCAGGCATTGATGAACTATTAGTCACCATGATCAAAGAAAGCAGCAGTAAATACCAGCAGCAGAGCACCTGTGCACCTCCTAAAGTAATGCTGTGCCTCCTGCTTCCATACATGCTGCTGGCAGTGCACAGTGCACCTGCACAGAAGAGCACACTGCCATTCACCAGGCTCCCCAGAAATCAGAGTCCCACATTGCTCCCTACCCTTCCTGTCCTGAGGGCAGATCAATTCTTTTTTACGTTTTATATGTCTCAGGTTACATGTGTGTCTTCCCACAGCAAAGCACTCCTGCCCAACAGATCTCAGCTATAAACTTCCTTGCCTTTTCTGAGGCAGAAATAAAACAGTTTGTAAAAAACAGTTCTTTGTTTTAGTATAAAGACAAAATTTGCAGGAAGACTACCAGTAAGAGAGTTGGGCTTGAAAGAAGAGAGAACATAGATACAGCTTTCTCCAAGGAAAAGATCTTAGCAGCTGTAGCTGATCCATCAGAGAGACATAAGAGGCAGCAGTCCCCAGTGGCACAGAAATGCTGCACAGGTTTGGCACAAGGACTGGCACTGGGGGCTGATCCAGCTCTCCAAGCACTCAGTATCCAGCACTGGCAGCAGGCACTGCAGGGCAGTGTTTGCACATCAGCCAGAGTGCACTGCCAGGGGATGAGAGTCCCTGTCCCCCCAGCCAGACACCCTGCCTGACACGCTCACACCTGAACCACAATGGGAATTTTCTACCTCATCTGTTCAAATCTGGACAGTTTCTATGTGAAGTATCCAAAATATGCCCAAAAAATCTCAAATCCAGCTCTGTGTACGAGGATGTGCCTCGGCACTCCTGAAGCATCCCACATGCACTCACAGGAGCACAAGGCAGAGACAGCTGGGATGTTCCCACATCCAGAGCAAAACCAGCAAGGACATCACTGCAGGGACAGGGGAATGAACACTCCAGGCATCAGGGAACAGCTCACAGGGACAGTAGAGAAGGAAAGTGGCAAGATGTCCCAAAGGCAGGATTCTTCCAGGCTGAGCTCCAGCTCACAGCTGGGTCACAGATGGGTCACAGCACTGAGCTGAGCCTTTCAGTACCAAGGGAAGTTTTTTGGGTCAGCTCTGAAGGCAGGGGTAGAGGAATCTGGAATAGATTTATAAGGAAGCAGATGCAGGGTGGGCAACATCCAGGAGCTCAGATAGAGTGTGAGTAGAAACAAAAGGCGGAAAAGAAGACAGGATAAGAAGAGAGGGAAAAAAAGGGATAAGGATGTAGTAATAGGAAGGAATGGTCAGAGATAACAGAGCTGGAAATAAACCCATCTGAATAAAAGAAAAACCAGGAAGAGATATAAACCAAGTCCTTCCCCATCTGCCTCCATCCACAGGCTGGACTGTTTCCAGTACTATTCCTGTGGCAGCTCCAAATTTATTTCCCTGCTGCCATCTGCTCTGTGGCTCCCCTCTACACACGCTCCTGACTGGCACTTCTGCCCTTCACCTGTTGCTGACATGGCAGAGCTCTCACTGCTGCTGGGAGCCAAGTGACACTGGGGCCTGGGGGAGTGTCTGTGCATAAATCAGGAGCTGCTTTGTAGTCCCAAGGCTTTGTTCAGCTCCTGCTCCCCATGCTGGCTGTGCCAGTGGGGTGGGGTGCAGGCATCAAACAGCCCCATGGCAGCCCCAGGCTCCAGAGAAGACTGGGGAGAGGAGAGGCCGCAGCAGGTGCTGGGCAGAGCTGGTTTTGAATCAATTTCAAAATAAAGTCAATTTCCTCCTATCCCTGCTCGTCTTTCTTGCATTACAGATAAGATGCCAAGGCTGCATCTCCCAGCACCAAGGATGTTGAGTGCCTGCTGTAGTCCCAACAGTTAGATTTAGACCTTCAGTGCAAACTCAAAAAGGAACAGCCTCAAAATGCTGAAGACTTTTTAAAAATCTCTTAGAAAGACAGGTGTCTTAGTCTTTAAATGCACTTGCTTAAACGTGAGCCATGATTCTCTTCCCAGCTCTGTCTGCCAGGTCCCTCTGCTGTGAGTGTGCAGGCAGTGGGCTGGAGGCTCAGCAGGCTGTCCACAGCCCCCTTCATGGACTGCAAGGTGAAGACCACAGGTGTGAACATGTCCATGGAGGTCACACAACCCTGAGGGGAGACAAAGACTTTCTCTACTCCTCTTGGGAGACAGGGCCACATGTACTGCCAAGACTGGTCTGATTCAGAAGCCTCATAAGAGCATCAGGCTCATAATTGGGCTAAAATTCTTCAAATACTGCATTTCCTTCTTCCTCCCCAGCAGCCCTACAACTGTGTCACACAGACCCAGCCAGCAGTGCTGTGATCGTTCTCAGTCCCTTCTGCCAGGTGATGTGTCCTGGGAGGAGCCATGGGGCCAACCAGCCACACCACAACTCAGTTATTCCCCAGCCTATTACCCCAAAGCTTCACACCTGGGGCAATGGAGCCCCTTAGGGCCATCTTGGCCACCTTTAGGTCTTTCTTTGTTCAAGTTCAGTTACACTCATGGGCAGGGGGAATGACCAATGGAGCCAAACATGAGGCAGATATTTGCCAGTCACAGCTTTCCCCCTGTGGCTTAGCCCTGGCTTCAGAGCTGAGAAAAATTACTCAAGTCCCTGTCAAATAAATACCAGAGTGACCCAGCCAGGCAGCACAGCAATCTTTCCCAGGACAGATGAGGTGTGAGGAACAGGCACAGCAATATAATCCTGCCATGCCCACACAATAAATGCTCATGTCAGGGCTTCACCAAGCAGTGAGTGAGCCATCACTGAAATAATATTTCACAGTGTCCAGCAGGCTCTCTGCACTTCCAGTAGCTCCCAGTTCCTTCTCATGGGCACAGCAGCTGGCTGGGCAGTGCTCAGGGTAAACAGCTCACTGTGGAGCTCATGGAAGGGAGTTCAGCTACTGGTTTGCTTCACTGTTTGAAAGCTGGGTCATTCTTTGGAAATCTAGCCACTAGAGACAGAGATTAGCAGCTACCCAGACATCAGCCACAACACACACACTCTCCAGCATCCCCTGACACCCTCCTGTGCTCATCCAACAGGACCTGGCAGCAAGGAAGACTCACAAGGTGGGTGCTGCAGGCTCTGCCCAAGCTCTTCCTCCAAAGCCTGGAAGTGCTTTCTAGCAAAATACCACATCCCCAGGAAGCTGCTGGGCAGATGGCTCTGCAGACCTCCATCCTCTGCCCACACAGGACAGGGGCCAACCAAACCCCCACACCAGCAGTGCTCTGTGGCACCAAGGAGCCTTGGTGTTTCCCCTTACAGACCTTGATTTTCAGGGGAGGAGAAGAAAGGGCTGTTTGTGGATGGACTGTGATTCTGGCAAAACATTCTCCAGTGGTTCAGCACGTGAGAGACACTGAGAATAGAAAACTTCAGCTCAGGTGGTCAGAGAAGGGAAAGCAAAAGCCCTCAGGAAAGGGCTGCCTGGCCAAGGGTGAAGACAGGCCACCTCTTTGATGAGGACGTGCCCTTCCAAGCATTGGCATGCCAGCTGGGAAGACTCCCTGGCATCCAGCACACCATCAAAGCACTGCCCAAACTTGGCACAGGCCACAGGGCCATGCCCTCAGCACTGATTTAGAGCTGGCAGAGCCAGCACTGGCACATGCTTTAGCAGGAGAAGCAGCCCAACACTCTGGGCAGGACAGTCCCCTCGAGCAAGATCAACACTTGGCTGTCTGCATCCTCAGTTGTTAGCCAGAGCTGGTGGCTGGAAGGACCAGATCACCCTTGTTATGTGGCCATTTTAAAAATAACCTTTCCCAAAGCCCCCCAGTGCATAACCCTGTGTCTGTCTCAGCTCCAGGAGCTGAAGGAATCAGCTTGCAGGGCTGATGGGTATTTTTGGGCACTCTGACTAATTGTCAGGACATATGCTGAGCATTCTTTACAAGGAAAAACAAAGCTGGAAAGTCTCCTCCAGCAAGGCCTAAGGACAAGAGTTATTTTCATAAACCTCTACTTTTAGGAAGGTTAGATATAACTTCCAGCTTCAGATAAGTGCAGTTTAAAATGGAAGAAGTAGTCAACTTCCTGGCACCCCAACACCCACCACAAAGGCCAGGCAACCTGGGCCACATTGCACAAAAGGGCAGGAAAAGTGGAAACTCTGCACCTTGGAGTGGCTTCAGATTCACAAGTGCTGCTTTGGCACCACATTGAGCATTTTGCCAGTTGTGTATTGTGCCAGTGTCCCCCTTCCTCCCTTCACTCTCAGGAGCTCCCAGTTCAGAGGCTGCAGAGATTTGATGTCAAAGGCCACATCCCCTAAGAGAGAAGACATCAGCCAATTCTTGCAAGTTTATTCACCATTAAAGACTTTGTTCTAAAAGCAGCCTCTTTTGAGTGGGTTTCCCTCTTGCAGTTCCTTGCTGCTTCTGTCACCAACCTGAGCACCCCAGCAGACTTCACCCAGTGCCAGTTTCAGGCATCACCCAGCAGTTCACTCTCTCACACTTACTAAGACAGCAAATAAAGCACCTGTGTGCAACATCTCCGCAACACCCTGTTTCCCCAGCACTTTGCTCTCCCTTTCAGCCCAGAAGATCTTTGGGATGTTTGAAGCCCCACTGCTGTCTCAGCCCCTGGACTTGTGCTTTCTCCTTTTCCTGGTAAAGATCAAACCTTGCTCTTTTCATTCAGCAGACACACTGCACCAGCAGCACACATATCTCAAGATAACAAGAGCTCTCTGAAGTCTCCACCAGTGCTCTCTGTACATTTTCCCCTGAGCTGCAGAGCAATTTCCACTGAGGATAAGTGTTGTCAATTCAATTTCTAATAACGGCATTAAAATGTATGAGCCATTTATCTGGAGTCAGGGATAATATTTTCAAAGTGCCTGTGTGATACAGGAATGTAAATCTCATTTTTCATAAAGTGATAAGGATCCTGGGTCTCTCTGGGAATATGTCAGATCAGAGCTAGGCAAGGACTGCACAGGAAAGTTTTACCTGTGGGGCTGGTTAGAAAACATAGGCTCAAATGTTTAAAAAAAAAAAAAAAAAAAAAAAGGAACAAATAGCTTTAAATCTTTCATCAGGGTTAGGTTTCAATTTCAGCCAAAGCCAGAGTCCCAGCCCAGAATGGTTTTCAAAGCCCTGCCCTGGTTTGTGGTATCCCAGCTGAGTATCATTATCTGCAGGATAGAGAGGGATCTGCTGTTTCGGAGAGGGAAGCAGGGGAATTCTCCTCCCCAGCATACTCCCACTCCAGTTTTTTGGTAACCTAGCAAAATTTGAGTTCCTTTTGTGTCTTGGAAACATTAAGATCAGTATTCAGTAGGAGACAGCTTGGGCCAAAGGAGGGTGGGGGGTGAGGTTACAGAAACTGCCAAATTTAATTCCTTCATTTCCCCCCTCCACCAAGCCAAGGGAAGGGCTCCTCTCCTCTGCCAAGTGTCTCACAGCAGCTCTCATGCTACTGCATTTCTACCAGTGCTGCCTCTTGGAGCAATGGGCAAAGCCTGTGAGTGGGTACATTCATTAAACACAAACTTCAGAAAAAGAGAAGTGAGATACTTTAAGCAGTGCTTGATTTTAAACACAGAAATAAACCAACTGGAGCTGGTAAAAGTGCTTGTGTGTTTGATTAAGCCATCCTCTGCTCTGGGATGGATTCAGGCCCAAAAATTATTTTTTCTTTCTCAAGTAGCAGAGAGACAATAAATTCAGGGACAATGAGCAATACAGTCTGCAAAGAGAAACAGCCCTTCTCAACACAATCACTGCAAGCTCTGCAACCACTGCCCACATCCAGCCATTAGAGATGGGCTCCATGTGAGAAAAGCAGTGCTAATTGCACACAAATGCCAGATAAAACTGTCAAAAAGCTAAACCAGATGTGAAAGAGTGGTTTGCTTTCTTTGAAAACCAGCTTGTGCAACTGCATTTCATGAGAGCCCACAAGCACCACATCCCTCTGGGAATGGTGCAGGACAATGGGGAAAGGGTGAGGTTTCCAAATCGTGGAGGGTTTTCCTGCAACAGCAAGGACTCTGCTGTCCCTTTGGTACAGTTTCACCCCTTGAGACAAACTCTCAGAAGGAAGCCTGGTAGGAGCCTTGCCAGGGCTGAGCAAGGTTAGGCTTGGTCCTGGATCTGCAAAGAGCATCAGTGGGTTTAGGCACCCATGGACAGCCAAACAGCAAACACACCTTGGTACCAAGAGGGTGAAACACTGGGGGAGGACACAGGGAAGGCCTGCAGGGATGCCTGTCCTGCTCCCAAATGTTAACATCCAGTGCTACATCCACAGAAAAGAGGTGACACAAAGGAATGTCAGATAAGCAGCATCTCATCTCCAAAGAGGTGTTGAAAACAGAAAATAAAACGCTCCATGTGGCATCTGTAGGTTTCAAAGTTTTCCAGCATTTTGCCCAGCTCAGCTCTGGGCAGTTTGGGGTGCTGGTGGCTGGGACACATGGTGTGCCATGCAGCAGGGTGACATGGACTCAAGGCCAGCCCCTGGGACAGCCCAGGCACACCAGGGCACTGCCCACCCTGCAGCTGTAAAGGGTGAACTCACATCTGTCTCACCCAGATCTCGCTCAGCTCTGAGTCCCCACATGAAAATCCCCTTCTTTCAAATGCCAGACTGCTCCAAGCACCAGGCTCTCCTGAAGCCTCTCCCTGGAGCTGATGGCTGAATGCACTGGCGGCACTGAGAGCTGCCTGTCATGTTTTGGGGTCATGTCACCAAAGCATTTCCCACATGGCTCCAGAAAGGAGCTGGAAAAAATCCACCTACAGCCCTGGAAGGGACTTGCAAGAACACATAATTTACAGATGTCTCATGATTGTAAAATTATAATAAAAGACTTCCAAAATACAAAATACCCCTGCTGAAACCAATCTCTTTTTATAGATGCAGCCTCCATCCCTTGTTTCAGAAAGCTATGAAGTTAATCCAAAAAAAGGATCATGTTTTTTCATCATGTGAGTAGGTTCACAGATCACTTTTCAGGGGCTCAGCTTTTGTTTGCATTTGTGCTGTTGATAATTGTTCCCTGTTTTCACTTACTGGTAATTATGTCCTAAAAGATTTGCTGAAATCCATCAGTGGGCCTCTGGTAAGGGGCTCATGCATTGCTTCATCAAGATAGGTGATATTCTCAGATATTTCTACACAACTTCATGTATTTGATAATTCAGCAGTGGGGAACAAAATCCAAGCAGAGACCACTGCCACAGCTTTGTCAGCCTCTCCCCTGCAGCACCATGTGCAGAGGGACAGGCAGTGCTTCCTCCTACAGACAGAGCTTTCCAGTTAAAAGTTGTACTTCTACAGAAAATGTGAGTCCATTGAATGGAGTGCATCTGGAAACATCTGTCCTAGCAGAGAAAGGGGCAGGGTGACATAGGAGCCCTTTCTGGGCTGCCAAGGGATTGAGAGCAGCACAGTCTCCTTATCCTGCCTCTCTCAGGCACAGCTGGCACTCCACCAGAGCCCCCTCCATCATCCCAGAAATGACATCCCATCATCCCAGAAATGCCATCCCTGCTCCCACAGTGCCCTGGCAGCAGCTGACTTCAAAACTCCAATCCTGACCTGCATAAACTGGGGACATTTCAGGGCAAAGTAATGCCAGAGCCCAAATGTTCCATCTCCTGCCCCAGGTGTATTGCAGAAGAGGGTGAGGTTTTTCAAAGCCCTTGATGCAGCCCCTGGAGCAGCAGCAGGAGAGGCTTGGCCTTTCAGTGCTCCTGCCTAAACAGCTGCTGAGAACCAACCCTCACCTACAGCTCAAGCATCTCAGTTTGCCCACAATCCTTTCCCAGGGAGAAGCTTCCAGAACAGGGGAGATGGCAGAGAAGAACCTTTGCAGCACCTGAGCCCACCCCAAGGCTCTCCAGTCCCACGAGGAATGTCACTGCCACACTTCCAGGAATTGTGAAAGCCCTGTTTCAGCAGGCAGCTCCACTCAGCGTCCCCTGCACTTTCTCATTGACAAGGCAAAGCTGTTTGGCAGAGCGGCTCCCAGAGCATCCAAATGTCCCTGGAGCCGCCGGCATTCCTGGCGCTGCCGCCCCTTCCCTTCCCTTCCCTTCCCCGGCTGCTCCAGGGATGAGCTCATCGCTATTTCAGGTTGAATTTGCACTTGGCAATCTCCCTGGTAACCAAAACAACTCACTCCCGGTTTATAGGAGATTTATTGGTTGTTTGCTTGGTGTCTAGTGGAGCACACGGAGGTTTCCCCTCACTGGAGCAGGGGCTAAGGGAGGGCAGGGGATGCTCTCAGCAGCGCTCCTGAGATGGGCACTGGGAGCCCTGCAGGGCAGGGAAAGCTGCATTCAGCTCACCCCTGAGACATGGACTGAGGAAAGGAGCTGTGGGGCACGGCTTTCACCCACACACCCCACAGGTGAGCCCTTAGGGCAGCCCCCTGCCAGCCCAAACAAGGGTTACAGCCTCTCCTGCACGTCACAGTCACCATAGGGATGCTGTTTGCAATCCTCTCCAGCCAAAAATCAGCAAATCCTTCCCCAAACAGGAACAATGAGTCCCCCACCCACTGCAAGAAACCCATCCTAACACAGGGACAGATCCAGAGTGGAAGTTTCCACCTTTGGTTATAAATCATTAAGGTGATAATGGCATAGAAGAGAAGGGAATATTATGGCAAGGGGTGGATGACATGTTCTGGCATCCACCAAAGTAAATCCAGACAGAATCTAACAGATTTGCATCCCCAGTGTGTGCCCTTGTGCTGCTGAGAGATGAACATGGGCTGCTCTCCCATCCTGGCCCTTTCCAGAGGCAGCACTGACATAAATTATACACCAAGAGCATTCACCTGGCAGGCTGTGCCCTGGGGAGCATGGCTGCCTTTCAATGGGCAAAGCAAGGGCAGACAGGAACTGAATTTTCTTGTGTTGAGTGAAATACACAGCTCTGTGCATTTTTAATGTGAGATGAGACCAGAGAGAGAGGGAGGGAAATCCTTGCACCCTGGGCTGTCCATCGGTGCCTCTCCACAGTGCTGCAAAAAGCAAGAGCACACCAGGACAATGCTTAGACACCACCAGGGAATTTGTAAGTGGATGCAAAGCCACTCAGTCTCCAGATTACGATCTCAAATTACTCAATCCAGATGAGGACCACACACCTGTGTTCTGGAGGTGCTTTTTCTGTGTTTGCATTCCCTGGAACCACAGGCTGCCCTGTGGTTAATGCTGCACCAAAGAGCAGCACACAGTGCCAGGCCCCTGGAATGCTCCTGGGATCCTGACACTGCCTCTGTGGGCTCTTGAACTGAGCAGGCATCAGTCAGAAACTCAAATTCACCCACTGGATGAGGTAAATCAAGCTAGAAAAATCTCTGGAGAGCACAGCAAGAGCATTGTGAGTGCACACAGCTGTCCCCAGGCAGCAGTTTCCTGGGATGCTGCAGCCCTGGGGATGACACACCTCCCAGGAATTTTAAAGAGCTCTTTGCTATCTCAGTGCCATGAGATGAGGGGAAAACCAAGAGGCACAGAATGAAGTGCAAAAAGCTCAGGAGTACAAAAACGAGAGGATAAGACAGGAGCTGGAAAGGGAGGCAGGCAGTGCCTCAGAAGTGACTAATTCCAAACCTTTGCTCCAGTGTTTATTATAGAAAAGAACAGATAAGAAAGGCTGATGGCAACAACTGCCAGGGGCAGCCAGTCCCAAGGTAAACAAGCAGCAAATGCCTTGGGAGCAGCCTGCCAAGTCCAGATGGTTCCCACATCTTGGGGCATTTCTTTACAAGAAAGGACATCATTTTCTGACACCCCAGCTCCCCCATTTAGGGTAGTGCCATAGTCAAGGGAATCTTTGGTCACAGACCACTGGAAGCACATGAAAACTGAATATTGCCATATGAAGGCTCTGAGGAAGAGCTGGGAGCCAGCTCCCTGCAGGAAACTCAACTAACAACCACTGTGGGCTGGACCAGTCGTGGCTTTAGTGTGATGAACCATTTCTATTTTCCTTAGCACAAGAAGAAAGGCATGCCCAGCGCTCTGGTTCATATGAGAGAGTCTTGGAGGACTGAGTGGATTTTTTGCCCTGTCCAAGCAAAACAGCAAGAGCAATTCTTGCTCTGCCAGAAGCTCTGAGCTCCTCTGCAGCTGAGAGCTGGTGTGGCACAAGAGCCCTCACACTCTGGGACAGCTGCTGCAGTGCTAAAGGGACCTTGAAGCAAAATAAGTGAATTATAGACCCCTGTACCAACCGTGCCTCCCTGCAGGAGTCCCTTGGCACATGGAGCACACACAATCCCTTGTGAACAGGAGTCTTTTAAACCCATCATTTCAGCAGGCAGACACCACTGGAGCCAGCCAGTATTTGATTTGAAGCTCCCTCATATGTCAAAGCATCATAAAGCATCATAAATCTGTGAGGCAGATATTAGTCTCCTCTTTTCCACTCTGCTCACTTCCCCTTTCCAGGGGTGGAAAGGGATTAGAGACAAGAAAGCCAAAAGCTGCCCTGCAGTGATTCTTCCCAGCAGGAATAGTTTTCCCCTGTTCTCCATTACATGTCTGGGTGACAAGTGACATTCTGTACCTGACCCCAACAGGTCACCAATGCAGCAGTGTCCCACCACCTTCAACCCCTCACAGCTCTGACCCTTGGCTGGCAGCTCACAGCACAGCCAGCCCTGCAGGAGGGATGCATCCCAAACAACCCCAGTCACTGGGTTCACCTCAAGGGACACAAAAGAGATGAGGCACATCTGTGGAATGTAGAGTGGGTCTTCTGAAAACATCAGTCCAAAGTCAAGAGGGTTTGAATTTCTTATTTACAAAAATAATGCAACTCTGCAACAGCGTCCAAACCAAAATTGTAACTCTGCCTGGAAGTTTCCAGCCAGGCACACAACAAAATAGCTGCCCTTCCACCCTGGATTGCAGCTCCAGAGCTGCCAGGAACCCTGCCCTGGCTCTCCAACTTCTTCCAGGGAACTCTAGTTCGGCCTTTTTTTGAAAGGGTGCTTCCAACCCTGTCTGTACCATTCCAGCATGGCTATAATGCAATCCTTGCTCTACTTTGTTATTCTCCAAAGCCTTAAGTGTCATTTTAGCCCTGTCTTGCCATAGAACACAGACCCTATTTCCCATCTATTCTGGTGGATATGAAAAAGCTAGAGAAGCAGAAGAGGGAGCATCCATTCATCCATCCATCCATCCATCCATCCATCCATCCCTGAGAGGAGGAATTTGCTCTGGCAGCACCCTTGGCACCACCCATGCCTGAACCACCCTGGAAGCACCCAGGGCCAGCTCCTGCCTCAGTGAGAGCTGCAGGGAGGACAAGCACTGCCCCTTCAAGGGCTTCTCTGTGGCTTTCCAACAGCAGCTCAGAGCATAGCAAAGCCTTGGCAGGAAGTACCCAGAGCAGCCAAATGAGCCATTTCTGGTAGGGGAGTTTTGCCCACAGGCCTGGGGAGGTTTCACAGAGAGAAATGCTCATCACACACCAGCCTCAGCCTCTTGGCTCCAATTCATTCCTGCAGAAGCCAAGTGGGGTGATATTCCCAGATATTCTCTGGGCTGCTCAGTTACAGCACACTGGGGAGAGGAACAAGCTGGGCTCTGTCCTGTCTCTGAACCCCAAGGAAGCTCCAGTCCTTTGGTCCTACACCCATCCAAGTGGCTGCAAACAGGGTTTTAGTGGACCCAAGGAGAAAAGGGCTGGAGCCAGAATACATGACACAGTCCTTCCAAAACCAATAGAGGAATCTTTGGTGCATGTCCCTGCCCTTGATGGCATGCCATGCCTTTTGATGGCTTTGACTTAGGGAAAGATTTTTTTTCTTCTTTTTTTTTTTTTTTTTCAAGTACCCACTGCAGAAGTGGAAGCATGCATTTATCTAAATAGCATTTAATTCTTTAGAGTCACAGAGTCTCAAGAGCCATCTGCTTAAAACTCCTCTCCAAACAGAGTATCTAAGTGAAATATGAGGTCTCTTTCTTCCTCCCACACTCCCTCTGCCAAAATCATACACTAAATGACTGATCTCAGACATTTCTGCTTTGTTGCTTTCCCTGTCTGCATTTCTATAACACAGAAATGAAATAAAAAGCAATCCAAATGAATCAAGCTGTAGTATTTTGACTTACAATGTATTTTTTTAATGAAATCACAGGTCAGTTCTGGGAAGGTTTACTGCATAGACATGATTTCCATTATCTTTTCAAGCAAAAGTGAGTCCACCCTGCTCAAGGTAAAGAATCGAATCTGAAATCTCAGCTTGGCTACCTTTGCTCTCCCACCAGCAGGGTACAAGGTGGCAGTGCCTGGGGACCACGAGGGTGACAGGCACGCATTGAGTGCTTGGCTCAGCTCCCCACACATCTGCATCTCCCTGTGACCCCTGAGAGCTGGCACCACAGCCTGCCCATGGCTCTCCAGGGAGCTGCTCTGATTTAGGAGATATCAAACCAAAACCAATCAGAAGCCTGAGCAAACTTTGCACATTGCTGGTGGTGAGACTTTTATTGCTTCATTTAATGCCCCTGGGACTTCAGGGTAAGCAGCACCACAAAAAGGGAAATGCCAAACACAAACTTGTGTTATCCTTGTCCCATCAGCACAGATCAGAGGAATTTTCTACCTAAACCCCCCAGTGCTTCCACTGGCTGGTGAATAAATGTAAAAGAACATAATTCACCCAGGCTGCTGCTGAGGGGACAGTGTTATCCTGGCTCACCTCTGCCTCTCTGCTGCATTTTGTGAGAGCTCACCTGCAGAGCTGTGTGCAGCCCTGGGGGCCAGCACAGGAGGGACACGGAGCAAGTCCAGAGGGGACAAGGATGATGTGCTCTGAGGGATGGAGCACTTCTCCTTTGAGACAGGCTGAGAGAGCTGGGATGGCTCAGCCTGGAGAGGGGAAGGCTCTGGGAAGGCTTTATTGCCATATTGTATTTCAGTTCTTCAATGGGAAGATGAGAACAAACTTTTAATCAGGGCTTGCTGCAACAGGACAAGGGCAAAGGTTTAAACTGGAACAGGTGAGATTTAGACTAGATACAAGGAAGGAGATTTTTACACTGGAAAAACCAGCAAAAAGCACTGGCACAGATTGCCCAGAGAGGTGGAAGATGCCCCATCCCTGGAAGTGTTCAAGGCCAGGCTGGACAGGGCTCTGAGCAACCTGGCCTAGTTGAAGATGTCCCTGTGGACTAAATGGCCTTTAAAGTTCCCTTCCAACCAAACTATTCTGTGATACAAAAGGAAGTAAATTCTTTCTTGGGGACAAGGAGGTCAGTTCCTTAGAGCTTTTGTTGCATCCTAGTGCAGTGGGTGTGTTCTGCAAGCCACATTCATGCGATAAGGATTCAGATTACAGATGAAGGGCATCCTACAGCACCACTCCCCCATCCACATACATGAACCTGACTGGGCTCCCAGCTGCTTCCTACCACATATCTGGATTTTCCATTCACAGTGCAGCTCGATGGAAAGGCTGCTTCCGAAGTAAAGGCCAGCCAAGACAGGCAGGAGAGTGTTTATTTTCAACTGTTTGAGTACCCTAAACATTGCCTCCTTTTGAACAGCTGCCATTGTTTACATCCAAGCAGAGAATTGTACCAGCATACAGGGAGACAAGCCATCTCTCACAGCAGGGAATAACTTCTGCTAGAATCAGCTCAAGGGCCCAGTCCTCAAAACCTTCCCCAGCCAAAATTCCTCAGTGCATGTCAGAAAGCAGCTGTAAAATCCCAGCCCTGAACTCCTTTCCTTCCTCAGAGCCACAGTCCAAAATCTGAGCAACTGCCTTTGTGCTGCACTGAGATCTGGAGGGGTTTGGGGTTTTTTGCACTTGTGGTGCCAGCTCTGAAACACCTACCCACATTTTTCTTTTAGGTATTAGTCAAGAAGGAATTTTTATATACTGAGCTCCTTAAGGAAAAATTAGGAACTGGTTTGTATTCAAGAATGCTGTGTTTGGCAAAAAGAAAAAAGGGTTTTGTCACTGAAGTATGTGGGTGCTTTTATCATTACAAAAGAAAGTTGAAGTTCCAAAGCCATATTTGGTTGCTTGATCAGCTATTTGCTTTGTACATCATGGCTTAAGAATTTAATCAGTTTCCTCTCTGAAGTTTTTTTTGTTGTCGTTTTTAAAAAACACTCTTCCTCTCAAAACAGGGTAAAAGGCTGTTTGGTAGGTGGATTGTTTTTACAGTTTTCCCCATCCCACATGCTAGATTTCAGTGGTTTAAAAAATAGTCACATCCCATTCTCAACCATAGACAGCTCCTGTTTACACAACACAAACTGGACCAGAGTCCCACACATTAACTTATCTTTTGACCAATTACTAAAGAAAAGATTAATGGCAGAAACACCCACCTTGCAAACACATGACAAATACAACTTCACTCATGCAAGTGACTTCCCAAATCTATCTCAACACAGGGGTGCAGCATTTGTACAAAGCTAAAGGTGTTTGCATTCACATGGGTGCAGCAGCAGGAACCCTGCAACGCCTGATACTCCATAATACAGGAAAGTGTGATAATTATTAGGTGAAAGCTTGCATTCCCATATTCCCCAATTCTGTTACTGCCAGCCTGCTCGCAGGGTTGTTCCTCACATCACCTGAGCCCACAAAACAGTTTCTGCCTCAGTTATTTCCTCTCCACCTCTCTTTAAAATCCTCAGAGGCACATCTGACACCAGCCCAGGAGAGCACAGAGCTGACAGCTCTTACACAAATCAGCACTACTGCAAATGCTCCCTAAGCACCAGTTCAACTTGAAAGCAAAGAGAAAAGTTGTATTTATACCCCAATGTTAAAAGCAACCACCTTCCAGGAGGCAATATGCATATCAGGAAAAGAGGATGCAAGAGAAATCAGAAGCAAGAATGTGGATAAATCCCATTTCCAAAACAACCCATAAAACAAGCAGTTTCTGAGGTTAACTCAGCAAACTACGGAGGAATTGCCTGCTGAAGTGTTTTAGTAGTGCAGTGCACACCCACAGGCTTCCCACTCCCCACAAACCCTTCTCCGGCAGAGCAATCGCAAGGCAGAGAAGAGACCAACCCAGCCCTGAAATCCAGAGATCTGCGAGGCGTGGGATGCCGGAGCGCTGCCCTGCTCGGAGAGACGATGCTGAGCGGCACGGAGGGAAGGAGGAGGGGAAGGAGGGATGGATGGATGGATGGATGTGCTTACAGGCTGCCGGGAGCCGGGGCTGCTGCGGGGAGCGCACGGACGGACAGAGCGCAGGGTCCGGGCTGCGCTGGGCTGGCCAGCGGGAGAGACGCGGCTCCCAGCTTATAACACGGAAAAAAAAAAAAAAAAAAAGTTAGTCCAACCCAGAGCACCAGAGCACTCACTGATCCTGCCCCGGGGAGCTCCTCCCAGGGTCACCGCTCCATCCCCGGGGGGAAAAGCCCGAGCAGCGCCGGCGCTTTGCCCGCAGAGCTGCCCCGATCCCCCCGCGGCAGGGCAGCGCTGCCACGGGAACCGCGGGATGCTGCAGGCTCGGACAGACCCGCTGCCCCAAAAACTGCCAGCAGCTGCACTCCCCGACAGGGAAATGAGGGACAAAACCTCTGCAGGAGCATGCTGAGCCTGTCCTGCCCAAACTCTCTCTGAATGCTGAAGGCTTTCCTGGAAGCTCAGTTATACAGCACCTTCAGGATCACAGACAGAGTTTGCAGGACACAAGATTTCCTGGGATGTATTTCAAGTGAGAAGTCTGAAGGGAAGGAGGAGACCCAGCTGAAGAGAGTACAGAAAAAATGGCAAAAGAAGAGTATTTTCTTCAAAATAGATATTTTTAAAAAAGTAATGTCAGGTAGCAATTAATTCCTAATTTAAATAAATCCACATGCCTGTGCTGCTGCACCACACCAGAAAAATCTCACAGCATTCACATTTGTTTTCTTTTCTCCCTTTCTCCACCCCTTATTCTTTTTATAGTCTTCTGAATTTCTCCCACTTACTTCCATTCTTCTCTTATTGGACACATGGCCCAGCAAGAAACTAAGTTTGTTTTCAACAAGAGGTGCTTGTGTTGGAGCTCTTGCTCTACAACAAGTGGTGCCTTGGAAAGTCACCACAGAGCTCCTCACTAATGGCAGGAGAGGCTGGTAGGTGTGCTGGACACAGCACCAGTATCCCTGGAAAGCAGATCATTACACTTGGGCCAAGGAATTTCTCTTTGTTAGTAAAACAAAAACATTGTGTAAGAGCAAACACACTCTCTTTATAAAAACATTCATATTTTTCTGTGTCTGTTCATTCAACAGGTAACTCCCAGAGATTCCTCCAGCACTGCATCACCCATATAAACAACACCCCTAGCAGGGACAGGAACACTGGGCTGCCCTGAGGTTCAAGGCTCAGACTGCCACCCCTTGCCAAGAACAACTTCAGGCATGCATAAAACACAGATGTGAAACACCAACATCATGTATCACTGTGGACTGGAGTTTACACTTGATTTTCAAAGGAATCCAAATACCCATTTCCAGCTCATTTTTCCAACAGCTCTCCCAGCAAGCATAAAACTTTCTCACCGTTATGAGAGCTTTCTTCTAGTGGCTGTAACCAACCATCAGACCTACAAGAACATTAGCAGAGCCCCCCTGCCCCTCAGGTATGAGGTTTGTAATGTGTTTGCAGCTGCAGAGCTCCAGGATTCATGAGAAATTGCAGAGGTGAGCCCCATCAAGGATGGGACATTCAGACAGAGCATTCCCAGTCAGATAAATCAAGGCAAGAGCTCCAGGAGAAACCAGAGGTGCAGAGTGTGAGGATGCAAAGTCAGATGTTGTACAACTCTAGGAGAACATCCCCAGGAAAAATTACCCTGCAGGCAGCTCCTGTGGGGTTTCTTCTTTCAAAAGAAGCCGTTCTCCTGCCTCTGGCATGAACAGAAACAGGAGGAGAGAGGATGGGATGGGTTCTGCTCCAGGGATGTCTGTACCAATGGATTCCCTTCTCCAAGACCCACAGGGGTATTTGGGGACTAATCCTGCACCTCTGCAGCTGCATCTTGGGAGATCCCAACCAGAGGATGCATCCTGGAGAAGCACAAGTGCTCTGATAAGTGCTTGAAAACAGGCATTGCAGCCCACCAGCAGTGTGACAAGCGTCCCACATCTGCAGGGAATTGTCATCAGGAGCCTCTTATTTAATATTTATTTAAAGTATTAGATACTTTATAA
This sequence comes from Ammospiza caudacuta, assembly GCF_027887145.1. NCBI lineage: Eukaryota > Metazoa > Chordata > Aves > Passeriformes > Passerellidae > Ammospiza > Ammospiza caudacuta. Next base: position 13,594,349 of record NC_080606.1, on the reverse strand, counting down.
TAATTATTTGAAGTATTAGATGCCTTCCACATACAACACAAACTAGAGAATTCATGTCCAAATCCTAAACACCAGCTACCATCAAAAGCAACTCCTAGGCAGCCTGTCTGCTAGTTTAATGGAGTAGCAGCTAAATAATAAATTCATTTATTTCATGTGGCTCTCGGTGGTTACAGCAGAGCAGGTTGCTATTGGAGTCATTCATTGCTCTCATTGGATTGCAGCTCAAGGCCTCATCCTGCAATTGCTGCATCCCTTAGATCCCTGTTGGATTCACTATCCAGTCCCATGTGCACAACGCCACATCCAGAAAAAAGCAGAATAAAGGTCTGCAAAGGCACGTGGCACAGAGCAAGTGCTTTATCCCATCTTCAGTATGGCACTCCTGCCAGAAAGTGAGTGTGTGCAGGACCAGACCTTAAATCAGGCCTTAAAATGACCAGTACACCTGACAGAGAAGAATTTAAGCCCTCCAAAGCCTGCACTCATCACAGCAGCAGCTTTATTGTGTTTGGAAAAGAGCACTGGATGATTTAGAGAGCAAGGACAGCACACAACCAGAGTCAAGGAGCAGGCACTGGGGCACTGCCACATTCCAGATACAGAAGAGCACTACAAAAATCTCTGCCAAAGCACCAGATTAATCAAGAATAAAGTGCAAGAATGACACAACTCATTGCAAAGGACTGAGTCAACTCTGAGTCAATCTCCTACTACCCATAGTGCTTGCTAAGGAAGATAATCAATTACCCTGCAAATTGATTTTTGGCAAACAGAGGAAATAAATCTAAAAAGAAGGACTCCAATGATCCAATACATCCTTGACTAGTTATCCAAACAAAATGAACTATAAGCAGAAGCACTTAAAACCGAGTTGGTTGAATTACTCACTCAAACCTATCTGCTAGGAAACTTTATTTGGAGATGGGAGAGCTTGCAGAGGGTGTGGGGAGGCTGCTCCACAGCCAAGTGCTCTGGAAGAAGCCCTGAGGGCAGGACACCCCCAAAGCCAAGGGCTCACTCAGAGCAGGGATCATCTGCACCACTGGAGAAAAAGGAGTGTTTTGATTCATCCTTTGGGTCTCTGATTCCATTAAATCCCGCTGCAGCCACAGAGGGGGGAACCCTCCCACACCTGGGGCCTGGTTTTGGCAGGGGAAGGAGGCCAGGGCACCTTGGGGTGAATCCCTGCAGGATGCCCTTCACATTCCCCATGGGTGGGTTTGGCTGTCCTGCCTCCCACGTGCCCGGCAGGGTGTGACACATCCTATCCATGGTGTCACCCTGGCAGTGGTGACAATCACCCTGTGTGAGATGGAGCTGTCCCACTCACCTGCCCGAGGTGGGACCCCATGGCCACAGCAGCTCCTCACTCCAGCAGAGACAATCTCCACACACAAACCCTCCAGAGCCCCACTCAGGCCTTCCCTCAGCTCCAGGTGAAAATAATTACCAATCTCCCTCGTTAAAGTCATTACCATCATTATCCCCTCTCCCCTCTTTGTGCAAAACAGCTGGGAAAGGTTATTTTTCCCTTCCAAGCTGCAGTCTGAGGGATGCAGCTATTTTGGGCTTAAGGTACCATCACAAACCCTCTTGTCTCCCTACCCGCACTGCCTCCCCAGGGTCACTGCCCTGTTAACTCCCTAATGGACAGGCTCCATCCTCCTTTCAGCACACAGCCACCTGCTTTCACCATCCCTGGGAGCAGGGAGCCTCCCCAGCAGAGGCAGCCCCCCAGGCTGGCTGTTCCTGTGACATCCATGTCCCTGCCTGGGTAGAATCATTTATCCTGCTTTGGATGGGTTCATTTCCCCCTGGAATATAAAGCATCCGTGGCTCACACAGGGCCTCCCAGCTGAAAGGAGAGCTATCATGTTGGAAAGCTGATCCCCTGAGGTCCCAGTGGTGGCTCCCTCCTCAATGTGTCCTCTGACTTTTCCAAAGTCTCTGTTCAGCCCCAGGTGCACAACTTGCCCTGCAGTGAGCCATTTCAAGAGAGGAAAAAGAGGAAAAGAAACAGGAAAAGAGATCCATCAATGTCCACACCCTCAGCCATCCCACCATCCTGCTGCCCTGGGGGATAACTGGTGGCCAGATGGAGCCTCAGCCCTGCAGGCAGCTGGAACTCACCTGACACCAGCAAATTACCTCACAGCAGCAGCACAAAGTCTCCAGGCAGGCAAAGTAATGGAAAAGCTGAAACACTTCAGAGTCATTCCTCTCTGGGAGTAAGTCAGGGAGGGTTTATGGAAGGTCTGGTTAAAACATCAGTGATGCAAAGCCTTTTCCATGGAGTTTGAACACAAAACACACTGCTCTGCAAACTGATGCACAGGAGAGCATCACAACCTGCTGGCCACACACTGTGGGCTGTGATCCCCAGTGGGAGCAGCCAGGCTGCCAAAACAGAGACATCTCCGTGCTCCTGCTGCAATGCTTCCTGTCAGCGTGGTTTGGAAATCATGCACATGCAAGGGAGTGTGGGTGAAATTCATGAGGGGCATCAGTGGATTCTTCTTCATTACTGGTTGAACAAACCAGAAAAGGACCAAGTTTTCCTGGCCTCAAGTTGCACCACAAGAGGTTTAGGTTGGATATTAGGAAATATTTCTCTGCTCACAGTGTGGTCAAATATTGGACCAGTCTGCTCAGGAAAGTGGTGGAACCACTGGGAGAGTTCAAAAATCATGTAGAGACCTGGTTTAGAGCTGGGATTGGCAGTGCTGGGTTAATGGTGGGACTCGAGATAAGCTTTTTCCAGCCTTTATGATTCTGTGATTCTTTTAATTTAGTGGGTAAAACAGCAAGTTTTACCTTGCTGTAAGATCACAAAAAAAGGATTATGATTGTATTAGGTGACATGCACAAGACTACTCAGCTTTCCCCAATTTAGTGTCAGAGTATTTATGTAGCATAGCCCCAAGATACCATCAGCAAACCTGGATCAAGAGATCAAAGGAGATTTCCAAAAGCTGAACAATCACCTGCTGAGAGCCTGCTGGTGAATAAGCCCATGAGTAATTACAGTGGCTGTGTTGTGACATCACTGCTACTCAGATTTTCCTGAGTGACACCAGAATGTGCACATGGAGCAGGGATCTAGCTAAAGATTGTTCCCACCTTTAAAAAGCAGCTGCAGAGATGGCTCAGCTATCAGATTAAGAGGAGCAGCCGTGTCAGCCCTCTTGGTGTCCTTTGGCAGAGTCCAAAATGCTTCTCCCAGAACAAGCTGCTCCTTCTGTGCATGGAAAATTACAAAGGTGACTCCCATTTATAAAAGATGATGCACCAGAGCCCTGCAGGAATGGACCCATCTGTTGACTGTATCAAGGCTACATTTGGAAAAGGCAAGAGAAACTGAGGTTTCCAACTGTCTTTCCAGCAACAATTTAAGTTTTCAAAGAATGTTGGCAGCAGGCACAACTATTTATCTGCAGCCTGCAAGGGGCTATTCAAACACACCAGGTTTTCTGCCAAGGGTAGGGCTTGAGGTTTTCTGCTCTGTGGTTGTTTGAACTTCAGCATTTCCACCCACATTCGTGTGCTGGGTGCTGGTGTTTGTCCTGCTGGATCAGAGGCAGGGATGGGGGAGCAGCAGGCAGCTTGTGGCCCCACATCTCTGGGAGTGCCAGCTCTGCCCCTGCAGCCCCACACACCAACGTCATGTCTGTGCAAAGCCACAAACTGGACTGTGGGGAGCCTGGCCAAAAACCAGCTCTGCTCCTGCCCAGCTGCTGCTGTCTCCAGGACTTTTCAGCCACCCTCTGCTGAAGTCAAGTAAATTTCCACTGACTTCAACAACTGCTGGGGCAGTTTGTTTAAGTGTTTCCAGACTTTGGCCCTTCCAGCAAACACCTTGGCCAGCCATTAAACAACAACAGGAATCCATCAAATATTTGAGTATTTGTGTATGTCAAACAGATAAAATTTCAGAAGAGGTTTGGTTCTTGGTCCTTATCAGTTATCAATTCCTGGGTGGATACCTGCTGAGAGAGATTTAACAAAGGTTTCTAATAGCAGTGAAGAAAGAAATAGCAATATAATATAAGGTTTTCCTTCAAACAAGGCAAAGGGATTTTTGATGATACACATTATAGACACATGTATACCTTTATTTTACTGTACATGATTACCCTAACATTGGTCTTTTTCCTTGGTGTGAGACTCACCAGGAGTTTCATGTTCCAGATTTAAAATATGGCTGCCAGGCATCAGACCAAAGTTAAGCTTCTTTATTAATTTTAGCTTTAGATTTTAGTCTAAGAAAAAAAATCATTCAAGGTACCCACAGACTTACATAAGTAAAATACATGCTTAATTAGCAGAGGAAATTCAAATTCAAAGCATGACAAATTTCATTTTGCCTGAGTCTGCAGCTAAATTCAAATAAATTAAAAAGCTGAGAACCATGAAGAAACACATGCAATTGGATTAGATCATTCCTGAAGATGAGAGACAACAAGCACAGGATGAGCTGGGGCTCACAGTGTTTGCTGCAGCTCAGAGCACCAAAATTAAATTCCCCATCATGGTGCAAAGTGTTTCCTTGGCTTGGGCAGGGTGACAATTTCAGCCCTTCAACCAACACCTGCCTGGCTCCAGGGCTGCTGGCAATGCTGTGAACACTCCAGAACGGAGCAGAGGTGCTCAGGGCTGCAGCCCCTGATTGTTCACCTGCCAGCCTGACCCATGAGGGATGTGCTCAGCGTCCCTCAGGGTCCTGTGGGCACACAAAGTCATAACAGCATTTTTTGCTCCTCTCCTGGGGAGGCAAAGATACATGAAAATTTAAGGCTTTGCATCAGCAGACAGGTAGCAAGAGGAGAAGCTTTCAGACTCAACAGTACCCTGTGGAGATGATTCTGGTTCCAGAGCAGAGCTGGAGAGGTGGAACCACAGCAATGGACTCGCCCAAAGCTCCTGTGCTGCCACAGCAGCCTGCAGTCCATGGGATGGGGCAGAGTCACCCCCAGCCCCTGCCACCAGCGTGTCCTTCCCTCTCTGGGTGCAAAGCCTGGAGCTGGGGAATCTTAACCAATGCTCTGCTGCCTCCTACAAAAGATTTTCTGTGACTCACAATTAATGCCAGTGAAAATCAAGTGTAGTGTCATAGTTAATGGCACCTGGGTCTGTGCACAGGTAAATTTGGTGTGCTCCAAGGTACCAACCTCAACACCCCCGTGGTGCCCAGGGTCACACCAGGAGCAAAGGGGAGGAAGCAGCCACTTGTCCAAGGCTCTGGATGAGCTCTGTCCCAGGGCTGGAACTGAAACCAGCCCAGCTCACCACACCCAAGTGCCTCTGCAGAAATCAAAGTATTTTTTCTTCTACATAAAGGCACTAGGAATTGTGCTCAGACCTGCACTGATGGTGATGTGGAAAAGCCAGGTCACACCTCTCCACTTTTTCTGCTTTTCCCTTGGGTCCAACAGCACTGGCCAGATGAGCCAGTGACTTTCTGTATCAGATCAATTTTCCCTTTGCTGAAAAAACAGATTGCATTAAAATTATAAGGCTATTGATGGAAAACTTAGTCCCAAACGAGGTTGTGGTTCTTGTTCTTCATGCCAAACAAATCAAGGGAGTGGTAGCCCATTAAACTATATACTTCATGTTAGCTTCATACTTAGGCAAGAAGTAAATTTGTGCAAGATTTCCAGAGGCTTTGTTTCACAAACAAAAAAAGAAATAGTCATGGGAAAATTACAAACAATTTGGCACTAAGGAAATTATGAATGTAATTTCCTGAGCTCAGTGTGCTGGAGGAGCTGCAGTAAATAGCTGTCAGGCAGCTTTCTCCAACAAAAGATTTTAGATTTGATACCCAGCTGTGAAGGAGATTTGTCTGTGCTGGACTTTTGCTCTCCTTCCAGTCAGATGGGATTTTCAACTGGCTTAGTTTAGCTGGCACAAAGGGAGCATGGGTGTGTTGCCTTTGGTTTAACCAAATTTTCTGGGAATCATCTCATAAGTAAAAATGACAGAACTCACTCCTTTGCTGAGTTCTGCTGAAGAAAATTGATTTAACAATGATTTGAAGTCAAACTGAGAGACCCAAGAGAAAGATCTCAGACATATGCATGGCTACAGAGAAGCTCTCTTCCTGCCACTTCCAAACTGAAATAAATCTCTTCAGTAAATCAGATTGGGATTTTTTTTCCCCTCAGCAGCTCAACTGAGAGTTGGGAACAGAAGAAGAAACTGAACCAACAGCAGGGAAAAATATTTGGCATTAGGTATTCTGGATCTGAGGAAGAACATGAGAATTGTGCACAGACTATTTAGATTTTGATGAAAGAGCCCCTCAGGAGAGCAGCTCCTGCCAGGAGGGGTGACAGAGGCAAAAAGGGCTCTGGGTGCTGCACATTCCCTTTGCACCTCCCTGGAGCAAACCTGAGCTGGTCAGGTAAAGAAATTTGAAAAATGCTCCCATTTGGGGCTGGTCAGGCCCTTTTGGGGGCTGGTTTGGGAGGGGCTGGAGCCTCCCCAGAGCTGCAGGTGCAGGTGGGAGCAGTGGGTGCTGCAGAGGCAGGAGCAGCTCTGCTGCAGGAAGGGTCACTCAGAGCCCTGGCGCTGCCCTGGCTCCCTGCAGAGGATCCTGCCCTGCCAGTGTCCTTGGCAACCCAGAGCCACAAACAGCCAGTGGCAGGAGCCAGGAGGGACAGAGGGATTGGCCAGTGTGAAACCTGGTAACTGGCTATAAATATTTACACACTGGCCTCAGCTTTACTCGTTCTGCTGCATCAGAGGCTGGGCGGCCGCGGAGCGCAGGTATTAACTGTGCTGCTTGTGGTGCTCCAGGGCTTCAGCAGCACCATCAGCTCCACTCAGTGTCCTGAGCCAGACTGGATCGTCCTTTCCCAGCCTGAGGAGCCACTGCATCCCTCTCTGCCGGTGGTGTGTCCACAGCAGAAGTTTTGCCCCAGCTCCTGTGCCAGCCCAGCCAGCTCTGTGCTCAGAACTGCTGCAGCACCAGCCTGGCCCCAGCTGGACTCTTCTCCCTGCAGCCATGGAACTCAGTCTTGCCAGCACTGCTGAGGCCAAATGCCAGCTATGGAATCTCAAACTGAATATCTGTAAAGCCAGGATGATCCATTTTTACCAGGGATTTTTTTCCTGTCAACCCTTGTCACGAGCACCATCAGTCCATAATCAGCTCTGCCATCAGAGCACAGACTGCAGCTGAAGCAACAAGTCCCTGATGGAGCTGAGTTTGGAATGTCACAGTGCCACAGGCCTGGCTTCTCTCTAGCAGGACAATAGCCCTGAGCCCTCTTAGGCATCTCAGCAGAATTGAGGTACAACACAGCAAATATCTCAGCAACAGAGCTCCAGCCCCTGCAGAGCACAAACCAATCACAAGGGAAATTTGTTTGCCCTTTGTAAGAATTTGGACATTTTTGTGTGAGCTGCAGACACAGGTCTGGGGTCCCAGGTGGAAAACATTTCAGACATGCCCTGTGCAGTTCAGAACTGCATCACCTGAGCTGGCCCATCAGAGGAATCCTTGGTTTTGCACTTTGAGAAATGGACACCAGTGCAAATAATGACCTCAGACCACTCAGACATCGTTTAGCTAAACAGCTTTAGGATGGTCAGGGCTATTTCAAAGCTGAAAATTAATGGCAGAGTACATGGAGAAAGGAAGAAATTTGCATTAAACCTGGCCCATCTGTCACTGAGATACACAGGCATTTCCAATTCCCTCTTATTGCAGATGTCAAAAGCTTCAGAACCTGTGAGAATTCACATAACATATCCAAAGCACCAGTGATTAATATTAACTACCTGAAAAAAGGGAAAGGCAACCAATGCTGCATCTCTTGTTCTCTTTTCTCTTGTACCTGTGGGAATTCTAAGAGTATCACAGAAGAGCAGATTCAGCCATCCATCATCAAAGGGTGCACAGGAGACACTTCAAGGCTCTGCAGGGACTGAGGATGCTGTGAGGATGTGGAGACCTGCTGTCCTTAGCTGGTTTTAAGGTCATACCCCTGGAGCTATTACCCGGAAAAGGTACATTTTGGTTCAGACACTGCTGAGAGCAGGAAGGGCACAAGGAAAATCTTTGCTGCTGTCTCAGCCAGGCACATTTACATTGCCAGGTGTTTCCATGCTCAGCCAGTTGGTGTTTTCCCCTTCTCAGAGCATCCTTTGCCCTGCAGTGCCTGCCCTGCCCAGCACCCATGTGGGTAATCTGGCATAACTGCCCTGCCTGCTGCAGGTGGAAGGGCTCACACGCTGTACAGAACTGACAGCTTTAATTTATGCACATTTTTAATCTTTTCCCACATTCCTGGGAGCTTATGCACACAAGAAAGGGAGAAATGTTCACACATATCCTTAAAAGCAGCCATGACCACACCAGTGTGGAACATGCAGGCTTAGAGATTGCAGCCATATAAGGGCTCCTTGGGGCTGGAGCACCCCTGGCACCCCTGGGGGGAGCACAGCTGGTGGAATTTCCTACTAAAGGACAATTAATAAAGCCCCAATCCTTTTGTGTATACACATGTCTAAATATTGGACAACAGATTCAAACTTTGCTACCCCACAACCCTGAACCTTTCAGGACTCCTGCACTCATTAACAGATTTGTAGCCTCTGACCCAGGTTCCAAGTGCAGGGACAGTGAGGGCTGGAGATAGGAAAAGCACCAAGAGGGGCTGTTTAAGGGCTGCAAGTCCCAAAGGAAAGTGCTCCAGAGCTCCTGGTCCCCAAACCCTGTTCTGAGAGCAGCACTGAGTGGTGACAGGCTGGAACTCTGCTTTCCCTGGCTGGGCTCTCCAGTCCCAGCTTCAGCCCCACACCTCACCTCTGCAGCACCCTGAGACTTTGCTTTTCCTCTTCTCTGAGGTCCAGGAGCTTCCAGGGACATCAGAGCCACTGTGGCACTCCCTGCTTGGCCATGGCTGGGACAGGGCACCAGGAGCCACAGTGTCCCCAGGAGGCTGCAGGCACCAGGTGTGCTGAAATGCCTTTGGGATAAATGAGACACACATTGCTCCCAGCTGGGTGGGGAGCAGGGGGCACACACAGAGTTGGTGCTGGGCAGTGCTGCTACCCCTGCACTGGACACAGGGAGTGCACAAACACTCCCAGTCCCTGGGCTCCCTCACCAGCCTGGCAGATTTTGTCAGGGTTGTCAGCAAGGACACCATTCCTCCATTTCTATATTACTACCTCTTCCAATTATTCTCCAATCACAGACATGTGTGGCCAAAAGAGATTTTTTTTAATTTACTGGTGTAAGATTATATTTGGGCTCATTGCATCTGAGAGGCCATCTCAGATGGCATCTGCATCTCACCAAGAAGTTCTCTCCACAAAACTCCCCACATCTGGTGAGAAACACTTTTTTGGAGTTGTGACAAGAGAAAGTCCTCCTGCAGCAGTGCAAGCAGCCATGATGATCACAAATTAGCTGCAGATGTCAGCAAAGCCCAGTGCTGGGAATGGCCTGGTGCCCAGGTGAGGTGAGACACACACCTGTGAGACATGGAGAGCTCAGGTGATGTGAGACACACCTGTGAGACACGGGGAGCTCCAGCAAGGGCTGCAGCTCACCCCTAAAACTCATCCTGCAGTCAGCTTGTGGCCTTAAACTCCTCATTCTGAAAGCTTAGTAGGGAGAAAGTGGCCAAGAAGCAGCTGGGCTTAAAGGTTAAAACAAGGCACAGGGGAGATGTCTGTGAGCACCTCCACACTCCAGGGTTTGAGAGGGTGGTGGCTCCTGCCAGGGGCTCAGGGTGTCAGAGCAGTCGGTGCTGCAGCAGGATTCCTCTCCTTTGTGCTGATAAGGACTCAGCTGGATGGTGCTGAGCCCACAGGGCATGGGAGGGTCCCTGGAGCTGGCTGGGCTGGGCCCTGGTGGCCCCCATCTGCAGGGACACCGTGGGGATGGACAATTGCTGTCCTTTCCAATATTGCCATCTAGAGGACCAGAGCTCCTTAAAGGCCATGATGAGATAAGGAAAAATCAAAGCCTTGCTTTTTTAAAATTTTACCTCATATAAATGCTGCCCCAGCATGATGTGGAAATGGAGAGCCAAGGGTGCAGAACTGTTGGTGGCTTTGAGCACAGCAATACAGGATTGCTCTAAACACAGCCCTGTGATTTTTTTGAGGCTGTAGATACCCAATGCTGGCCCATTTCCCAGCTCTTTACTGATCCCCACATGAAGATGGACAGATGGCACTGACTGAAAGCTGCCCCTCATCAGCTCAAACTGAACAGAACTGATAAACAGGGACTGATCAGCAATGACAGCTCTGTGCACCTGCCTGCAGGGAATGTCCCCATCCCAGACCATGCAGGAACTGCCTTGTCCCTGCTTGCTGTGCCCCTGAGCAGCACCTATCCCAAACATGTGAGCATGGCTGAGATGAGATGGCAGCTCCTGGCACAGGGAGCCCATCCAGGGGTGCCCAGCCGCAGCTGCCCGGCTTGGAGGGGCTGGACACAGCCCAGGGGATCCCAGCTACATTTTGGGTGCTGGGGGGGCCACTCACCAATGGTGAGGGGCCTGAATCACACCTTGTTTCAAGGAAACGTTTGAAGGGGTCTGCTGCACTTCTTGGGAGGGTTTGGGAAGGTGAAGGGCTGCCAAAAGGCATTTGTTCAACTGCTAAATTATGTCCTTGTTTGCTTCAGTTACATGCCCGAGCCCAGCCCCAGCTGGGCTGGACAGCACGTATCCAGTGGGATTATGGTGTTTATTCCAGCAGTCAGGATGCTGAGGTGGGAGTGCACAACAGAATTAGCACCAGTTCATAGCAAGAAAATAATATAACACCTTTGTATCCTGTAACACCTTTGTCTCCTGTCCCATTGCTGTGACATCCAGCAGCACAGGCCATGCTAGGCATTCCTCTCTCACTCAGCTTTTGGGAGCAGCAGGCTCAGTTTTGGTACAGCCCAGCAGGACAGCTCAGGATCCAGCACCCCACACAAAGTCCCTCTGGAAAGCAGCACAAAGTGTGGTAAATAATTATCAGTGTCTCTGCCTGGTAAATAGGTGTACAGGCAGAGCTGTGACAATGTGGTTTTACACCATCCAAGGGATTAAAGTTGTCCTTTGCAAACCAAAGCCTTCAGAAAGAGATTCCTGAAATTTCTGAGGTGTCCTCCATGCTGAAGGGTTGTAAAGCATTTGAACAACTTGCCAAATGGTGCAGGTGGGAGTCAGAGGGCAGAACCACCAGCCAGGAGCCCAAGTGCAAATTCAACAGTCCCAGGGATATAAAAGCCCGGGAAAGCTCAGGGATCCTGATTTTGCCATCATCCCATGATGATGCCTCTGTGCCATTCCCTGCCCCAGGGATGGGAGTGAGCAGCACAATCCCAGCTGGATGTGCTGCTCCTGGAAGAGCTTTTGGCACCAGCATGGCTCTGCTCCCCAGCCCTGCTCCTGCAGGAGGGTCCCAGGAGCTGGGCTGGAGGCTCAGGGTGCACCCTGCAGTCCTCGGGGTGCAGCACCCCTGGCTGCTGCCAAGGCCATGAACAAACTGCTCTCAGAAGGTCAAGTGGCACACGGTCACTTTGCTACAGATTTATTTCCGTGTGAATTAATGAAACAGTACACACAATTCCAAAAAAAAAATAATCATCTTTTATAGGCCCATAATCCTTCTTTCACAGTACAACGCAATAGTAAAGGATTTAGTCAGTGTAAACAGAAGGTCCAATAGTGATCATCAGCTATCACAGATCAGCTGCACAAACACCACAGCTACGGGGTTAATGCCATTACCACACAAACTGACAGTACCAGTACAAATCATAACTTTACCTACAATGCTTTTTCATGTGCAAAAACCATGGAAATTCAATTTACAGAAGAAGGGCACCTTCTCTAAATCCTCGTGGGGGCTGTGAAGTGCCTCCTCAGGGCTGTCTTATCTATTTGGCAAAGGTCTCAGGCCCTGATTTTCCAAGGTACCCTCAGCTCCATCTGCAGCACAAAGCATCAGGGCTCTGCCTCTGCACACCAGGCATTCCTGTGTGCTCTGCTGCAGCCCAGCACAGGAAATAATCAGCTGAGGATGAATCCCATTCATTTATGAAATCACTCAATTTAAGCCTAAATTCATTCATTGACTAAGGCTATTCAAAACAGCCCTGATTATATTATCTATGGATCATAATGTAATCCATAAAATCACCATTGGTTAACTTTTTTCTTTTCATGTAACTGAACTATTATTGGTGTTAAAAATTTGAGGCTTCTGGGTAATGTGATCTCAAGTTCACAGTGAGTGGATAAATTACTGAAGTCAAAGGGTCAGAGGAAGAGAGGAATTGCTGCCACAGCCATGAGAAAACTTCAGCTTGTGGCCACCTCGCAGCAAATTTGCACCTCAGCTGGGAATGCCTGGGAGGGAGCCCCGGGGCAGCAGAACTGTCCTGCACCTCCAACTCTGTAAATTGAATTCATAGTCAGGCTATACAGGAAAAAACAAGAGGTAGTTATTTATCATACCTCTTCAAAAAGGCAGAACAAACAAAAAACAGGATGTAGAAGTGATGCAGTAAACCTAAAATCAACAGGTTTCTACTTTTTTTTCTCTCCTTTTTTTTGTTTTTTTAAACACATGAAGTTAAGTTACAGACATCATATAAAATGCACACTCATTTTATGGAATTCCTGCATAGTAGGAAACAAAGGCCAGTGCTAATCCAACAGCTTTGTTAACAGCGGGATGCCATTTACAGGTGCAAGGAAGATGCCCCAAATATATCCAAATATAAACAGAGCATTACCTCCCTTCTAGGGAAGTCCTATGGCAACACTTACACATTTTGTTCAGAAAGAAAAAGAAAGCCTTTTCTTGGGGATAAACTGCCAAAATAATTATAGTTTCACATCCATAAATTTAAGGCAATGTTACTTAGACCTGAGAAAATGAAAAAAAAAAAAAACAAATAGTGTAGATTTATTTTCTCAACTATAATATACACTTGAAACTTCAGGATTTTCTGTCTCCTCCAACTCTCAGGTGGTGCTGGGGAAAACGGCTGTGGGGACAGTGCTCTGAGGTCTCAGGGTCAGATCCTGAGAGATGCAGACTTTGTTCCAAAGACAGCTAATGGAGCAGGGAGTGCTCGACTAACCTGGCTCTCTTTCATGTCGTTTCATTTTAAATACCTCTGTTTAAGCCCTCTGGAGAGGGTTAACTCCAGAATGGACCTGTAGTGCACCAGTAACCCTGAAAGGTTTGTATAGAAAAACTGTAGATAAAATAGACAATAAAATTACATACAGTAAATTTCCATGATTCCCCCTTTCCAGGATAAAAAAGATGCCAGGGTTAGCAGTTTGACTGCACCTTTAGCCACTCCCATAACTACAGAAAAAATCCTTTAACACTAGTGTGAAATCGCAAATTGTTCTGTGCTCTTCCTTGAAAAATAAAAAACCGTAAATTAAAACCAAAAATCAACTCACAAACATTTGTCATTAAATGATAAGAGACGCGAGAAAAGTCGGGTGGGGACTGCAGACACACAGCATGCTAAGGAGTTACCAAAAAAAGTGCAATGGTTTCTGACTCTGCGGGAGGACGGACGGACAGACGGACGGACGGCTCCCCTTCAGTACCAGCTGGATGCCTCTGGAGAGCTCCGCAGGTACCGTGTGGATCTGCAGCCTTAAAGCTGGAGTCTGAGGTGGGCTGTGCTGCTCCACAGCCCCATGTGCAGCTCTGCACACCTTGGCTACATCTGTGACCGCAGGACGGGGACTCGCCCGCGCAGCCACACGGCCGCTCCCAAAGGTGAAATTTAGTTGCCAAAAGAGGATTTTGATGGCTGGTTCGAGAAAGCTGCTTGAGCCACAGCTGAAAGATGGACTGAGACCTAAAATCTGTGCACGCCTGGTGTAGTTTCTGTGGGATCGCCTCCTTCTCCTGAACACAACTACAGACACCAACCATCCCTCTCTCCTGCTCCCATCCCTGCAGCCACACACCAGCAGCCCTTGCTGCCAGCTTTGGCCGGGGTCTGCCATGAGCCCATTAGAGCAGGGCTTGGGCAGAGGGTCACTAAGAAGCAGAAAGTCTCCAGGTTCCCACAGTGAAACAAGTTTATCACCATCCACTGCCTGGCGAGAGGGTCTGTGAGCAGATTTTTTGCTGATACTTCAAATTTGACTATCCAAAGATCAGAGACCAAAAGAAACTCAACAATCCTCATCAGACTAGAAAGCAATTTCCACTGCTCACCAGCAACTCCCTACCCTCCCCTCCCAGGTTCAAAGGATGAACAGGGAGTCACAGCTCCTTTACTCACCCGCTGGGAACTAAACCCTTCATCAAACCGCACGTTAACGAAGCTCACTGTGTGCAAAAGACTCTGACGCTAAAACAGTTCCACCCTACATAGTGCAGTCAACACAGTTTTTAACTTAAATTTGCAGCTTGTCCTTTACAAGTGCTTGGCAGAGAATATTTATATTCTTTTGACACCATATAAATAATATTTATACAGCTTAGACATTTTGAGACATGCATTAGACTTTAGGTAGTACATACTTCTTGATCATATATGCAGATATTACTGTCAATGAAACCGAGCGACCTTAGGCCGGACCGTGCCTGGCGCTGTCCAGGACGTTTGAGGGCGGCTCCGAATCGTCCATGGGCAGCACCAGGCGTGTCCCCCGGATCACCAGCTCGTGGTCCCCAAAGGCCAGCTCCCTGTCCAGGGCGTCCTCAGAGCTGTTGCCCACGAAGCGCCGGGAGGCGCCGCTGGACGGCACCGAGTCGGCGTTGACCGCGGAGTCGCCATAGGTCAGGCTGATGTCGCCGTCGTTGAGGATGAGGTCGGAGTCGTCGTCCTTCAGCTGCTCCTGGTTCTGGGGGAAAAAAAGGAGGGTCACGGATGTGTTTTATGAAAAATCCTTTTGTTAGGATCTTTGCTCCTGAGGAGCTGAGAGGCTGTAGAATTTTGCAGGCAGCCCCAACATTGGAAGAGATGAGAATCTGACTCCATATTTCAGAAGGCTTATTTGTTATTTTATGATATATATTATATTAAAAGAAAATTATATATTAAAACTATACTAAAAGAAGAAAAGATTTTGTCAGAAGGCTAGCAAGGAAAGAAAAGGAATGGAATGATAATATAATATAAATAATATATGGAATGATAATAAAATATTTGCTTTTACAACTAAACTTTAGGTTTGCTGATAAATTAATATATATATTATATTAAAACTATACTAAAAGAATAGAAGAAAGGATTTCATCAGAAGGCTTGAAAGGAATAGAAAGGAATGGAATGATAATAAAATCTTGTGACTGACCAGAGTGTCCGAGACAGCCGGACTGTGATTGGCCATTAATTAAAAACAACCACACGAGACCAATCACAGATGCACCTGGTGCATTCCACACCAGCAGATAATTGTTGTTTACATTCTGTTCCTGAGGCCTCTCGACTTCTCAGGAGGAAATATCCTAGCAAAGGGATTTTTCAGAAAATATTGTGGCTACAAGAGGACTACTCAAGGACTCACCTCATACGCCTGTGGGCTCGTCAGGCACCGGGCAACAGGGCCACAGCACCCTGGGAGAGTGGTGGTCAGAGGGGGACCACTGTGTGTCAGGAGAGGCTTTAGGTAGCTACAGAGATGGTTAAGGAAAAAAGAGGAACGGGGCTGTGTTGGTGAGTAAAGGGCTGGGAGGGCAGCACTGAAGGACTTGGCATTGTGAGGAAATCACAGAAAGAAAAGAAACACAAATGTGTGGAAGCACAGAAGTTGTACTGGTGTGCCAAGAGAATGCAACCAAAGACAGCAGGACACAGTCCTGGTAAGATGCTCAACAGCACTGCTTGTCCCACCATCCTGTGCCCCTCAGCCTCACATCACTCCTCCACTAACGCACAGCACAGCATCTGGAAGGGAGGACAGGCATGGATCTACCAAGGGGAACTGCAAGTATGAAAACCCCATCCCTTCCTGCCCACCTGCCCCTGGGATTAAGGACCCCAGGATGCCAATCTTGGAGAGCCCAGCTTTGAACAGAACTGCTGCTGCCTTCTCACTGACAGAGGGTGGAAATTGTTATTTCTTGCAGCCCCAGACACGAGTAGGTGCAAACCCAAACACAGCAATGTCAGGGGAAAGCAAACACTGGCTCCCTGCTAAGCTGGGAGGAACTCCTGGTCCCAGGGAGAGGTGTCTGGAGTGGGATCTGAGTCAGCACAGGGAGGAGCTCATGGTCCCAGGGAGAGGTGTCTGGAGTGGGATCTGACAGCACATTCCAATGCTGCCCAAGGATACTTGTGGTCAAAGTTGTACCACATGCGGAACAGCCAAGCGCTCTCAGCCTTCGTGCTCCTCCTCTCGCTCTCTGGGACACCCTGTGGGAGAGAAAAACAGTAAACAGGGGCAGAAAAACATGCCACGAGCTGGATCAGGGCCAGGAGAACCCATGGGACACTGGATTATCCCCAGGGGACACAAAGAGACACAGACTTCCCCATTGCCTCTTCAGAAGAAGCCTTTGGCTGGGTGTGTAAGGATGCTCACACCACAACAGGCTGCATTTAGCAGCATTCAACTGCCTCAGGGAGGTGGTAACAAAGCACAGAGTGACCATTTTGCTGCTAGAGCCTTCCAGTGTCTGGCCCCAAGGTTTAAAGTGCCTCAGAGCCAGCAGCTGCACCCAGACATCACATTTAATAGTGACTGACAGATCCAACCTCCATCAGATCTCGCCTGACGCTGCTGCATGCAAATAATTGTATGTTATGGGAACTCCAGGCTTCCTTTTAGTCAGAGAAAAAAAATATAAAACTGTTTGGAGGGGACTGTGAATTACAATTACATATTTCACAGAAATCTGGCTTACAGATTTATGGCCCTGGGCTGCCTGTCACATTTGATGCTTTCTCTCCAGGAGGTGAACAGCCCAATAAATGGCTCTGAATAAAATGAATCTGCAAGGTGCAGAATCCACACTGAAACCAAGGAGAGCCACAGCCACAGCACAGCCAGCTGCAGACACATGAATGAGACAGCTGGAACCACCAGGGAGAAAAACTCCCAGGGCTGTGGGGCGCCAGCATTGATCTCAGTGTGGTCAGTGGTTCTGGGGCTGCCACAGAACTACCCACAGGAAAAGGGGTAGTAAGCAGGGGCTGAGGGTACCCATGGGTAAAAGGTGGGCAGATGCTACAACAAATGAGTCAGTAAATGGTTCCTGGACACTGGGATGAGGCAGAGCCTCCATGTCATGCTCACTTTGAAATTTATTTCAAACCCAGCAAGGGAGAGACCGAATCTATTGGAGCAGCAACGAGAACAGCATTGCTTCTGTGCCCTTCTTTCCAGCTGAGTCAAAACAAGGCTCATGAGAACCAGAGAGCACAGAAAAGCTGTGACTGCAAACTCTTTCACAGGGGGAGCTAAAACCTCCTGCAGCTGGAAGGAAGCAGAGCACAGACAAGGCATTCACAGGGTCAGGATGTGACCCCAGCAGAGCACACTCACCACGTTCTCCTGATCCGCGTCCACACCGACCCTGCGAGGAGAGAACAGGCACAGAGTCACACACCAACAAGCACAGTCACACAGCACACCAGGGAGAACAAGCACAGAGTCACACACCAACAAGCACAGTCACACACCAGGCCAGGGAGAACAAGCGGAGTCACACACCAGGCCAGGGAGAACAGGCACAGAGTCACACACCAGGCCAGGGAGAACAAGCACAGTCACACATCAGGGAGAACAAGCACAGAGTCACACACCAGGCCAGGGAGAACAGGCACAGAGACACACCCGGGAGAACAGGCACAGAGTCACACACCAGGCCAGGGAGAACAGGCACAGAGTCACACACCATGCCAGGGAGAACACGCACACAGTCCCACAGCACACCAGGGCAGGGATCAGAGGAAGGACAACGCAGGATGTGCCTCTGCTCTCTGCAAGCCCAGCAGCCTGAGCAGGGAGCAGGTTGTGCAGAGCCAGGGCAGCCCACACTGACCGGATGTTGAGGCAGGACAGCATGGCCGTGGTGCCCCCGCCGAACACCCAGACGGTGAAGAAGACGATGAGCAGGGTGGTGCTGAACATCATCTGCCGCGCGTAGGTGGCCGTGTCGCGGATGGCCAGCGCAAAGGCCATGGCCCCACGGAGCCCTGAGGGAGGGGAAGCACACAGCTGGGTCAGCACAGCTCCCCATGGCCCCCAGGGCCAGCTCCCCACCTGGGGTTTGCATCCTGCTGTCCCCTCATGCTGGGACATCACCACAGTGATGGTTTCGTCACCCCTCTTTCCGAGCCCAGAAAGGCAAACCCTCCTCCTGCTCCGTGCCAGGTGCTTGAAGCAGGACAGGAGGAGCTCTGTCACCCTGATTTTTTAAGTTTTTCTAAAAAAGAATCATCCTCATATCCACATACAGAAACAACCAATGGCCCTCAACCTTCATAAAAACCACCAAATCCTGAAAATCATCAACGATGCCCTAATCGACCTCCCAGCACCATCAAATATCTCAACATGATGAAACTTCTGATGTTTACATTTTTGTAACAAACTTTCTTACACACTTTATGTAAATAACTGAATGTTTTGCATTCTTTTATGGAGCAGGAGAGATTTGATGGACTGTTCGTTTGTCCAGTGTCATTGGAGAGGTGGCTCTGTCACCCTCCAATCCACTGTCACTTTTAGAAATCTATAAATGTTGGAGTCAGAAATTAAAACTCTCTTTTTACCTTGAGAGAGCTGCATGCTCACATTGTGTTATTTCGTGTCCCATAGTAACAGAACTCATTCCTACATCTCAGACCACTGAGTCCCTTCCTGCCCAGGCTCCCCTCCCCAGACATTGCCCATAAGAGATTTAGAGTTGAATAAGGAATATTTCCAGCTTCTCACCATAAGGAACCACCATGAATACACCACAAACCCCTTCATTATCTAACAGCAGGCTGGGAAAGCAAAATACTCTTGGGAATTAGCTCATCCATCAGCCCCAATACCTGATTTCCCTCATGCTCCCACCCTGACATGGTCAAGAGGAAGGATGCGGTAACGTACCAGCAAACATCATCATGTGCTGCAAATTCGTTCCAATCTTATTTCTTCTCCCCAAATTCAGTAAAAATGACAATGGGTAAATATTGGCAGCTCTTCCTAGGAAGATAGCAAGCTGTATTTGCACATGTTAAGGAAATTGCTCTTCCTGTGTCTCCCATCACATCCCACCTGCACACAGAGCCAGTCTCTATGCCCAAAGGGAGCTGGGAGCTGCACAAACACTGGTGCTGTGGCTGCAAAGAAAACAATCCAGCCTGAGTGTTACAGCATTGTGGGAAGAGCAGGCTACTGCCTCACTGAAACACAGCACACACTGCAATCCAGAATATCACACAGAGACAAGCACAAATAAACACAGGTAATGATGAAAGGACATGTTAGACAAGTGAGAGGAGAGAAAAAACACCATTCCCCACAGTGTGCTCTCTGCTGCCAGGTCCATTTTGCACCCCAAGAATTATTTGTCTTCTGTGAGGCTCAAGTTATCACAGCTATGACAACCCCTCTGACATTCCCCAGAATGCCACACTTCACAGCTGGGTCTGAAGCTTTAAGCCAAGTCTCATTCCCAAAGATTATTCAGCAAAATGAAAGCAGCAGCAGTTGAGAAGGAAAAAAAAAAATCTAATACTCTTTCTGTTTTCATAGCCTGTGAGATACAAGAATCACCAGCCCCTTCATAATGCTTTTTATCTTTGAAGCTGTATCTTTTAATACCAGCACCCAGATGGCAAAAATAATCTTGGAGCCAGTATTCAGCACAGCCTTGAATAATATGGAAAATGCTTCTAGCTTTTATGTTCTTTCCTGAACACCACAATTTGCATAAGAGACGTATTTCATGATCTCTCTCATGAATGAGCTATTTCATCAGCGAGTTAGCCAGTTCCTACTGAAGAGGCACAGCACAAAATTTCAATCTAACAGCCCAAATGGCATTTCTCTGCTCTCCACCCCTTCTGCCCCACTGCAACCCCATAAAAGCTGAGCAGGGAAACTCAGCTGAGCCTGCTGAAAACCCATGGACCAGCACTGGCAAAAATGTTTTGTTTACCAGTATAAACTTGCATCAGTGCTGACAAAGAGTGAAAATAATTCTGCACATCTAACTGGCTTCCCTGTGGTGTGAAAAAAAAAATTCCTTCAAAATTCTTGTTTTTCTGAGACATACCAGGGCCCTTGTTCCCATTAGCATCAGCCTGCAGAACAGGAAATCCTTTCTCATGACATCATTCAGAGGCATCCACTGTGGCTGTAACTGTGCTGTTTGACCAAAAAAAGGCTTTTTTTCAGGGTTAACCAAGTGCACTAGCAGAGAAAAGAGGAAATAAATGGCTAAACCAGGCAGCCCCCCCTTGGCAAAGCCCCTCCTGGTGGCACATGACAAAGCCTGGCACTGGCATCACAGTCACACTGAATGATGAGTCCCTGCAGCAGCTGATTCCGATGCCCACAAGAGGAGAGAAGACAGGGAAAAAAAAAAAACAACAGAAAAGCTGGAAAAAGAATTTCCATCCTCTTAAAATAACCAGCAAAGGCACCACTACATGGCAGAAATCCCCTTTTAAAAATAAAGCTAGACTGACTGAAAAAAAAACCAAACCCACTCATTTGAAAGAAAAACAGAAATTGGGAATGAGGCACCTCTCCCTTTCTTTCTGTCTTATAAATTGGGCTCCAAAGGATACAAAGGCTCCCACCACAAAGGTAGGGTTGAAGACATGGTTCTGGAAGGTGAACAGTGCAAGTCCCATGTAGGAGAAGATGAAGTTTTCTGCCAAGAAATTCAGAAGCTCAAACAACTGGAAGAGAAAAACAAATTAAAAGTGAGTTAGACATAATATAGATTTAACAAGAAAAGCATGTTAGCCCATCCATCATGCAATAAATGCTTCTGCAGAAGCAACCCTAGTGAAATGCAGATGTAAGAAGACAGATGCACCTAATTCTGGCTAGAGGGAAGGAAAAAAAACCTGAATTTGAAATTCAGAGAGGCTGAAGGGGTCTGAGGAGTTCTCACCTGCTTAGTTCTGTGTTGTGACTCTGTAGATAAGTTGTTATAGGTATAATGGGCCTGTGTGATCCCACAGAAGAGCACAGCCACCACACCTGGGGAGCAGAGCATCACATTAGAGTCCTGGTCAGGAAAAGGGAGCTGAGCTGCACCCCAGGCCTGGAGGGAACTGAATGCAGGAACCCCAGAACCCAGAATCACTGAACTCCTGCAGGCAGAGGGAGAGCCCTGGCTGCAATCAATACTGAGGGAAGCAGAACTCAGTGGCCCCATCATGCCTGCAGATGTCCATGGCAGGGGCAGGGCTGTGCTGGAGCTTGCCTGTAAAGCCACACGCCTCAGCCAGCAGGAACGTGCTCCAGGACATGAGGAAGAACAAGCCAGTCTCCAGCAAGGGGAACTCCCGAAGTTTGGTGAACTTGGTGACGTTGCAGATGGTTAAGGACAATTTGGAGAGACATTATGCAGGCTATGAGCATATCAAATTCCAATTGTGCATCACAGCTACACAGTCTGCCCCTAAAAAGGTTATGGCACTGTCCTTCATTAATTTAGGGAAAACAAATTAAACATCTGGGTGAAGTGCAGTGCAGCAAAAAATAAATAAGCTGTTATGCAAACACTTGGGAAAAAAACCAAACAGTGAAAAGGATATTAAAGCTGTCACAACTCCAGTAGCTGCTCCCATTGCAAAAGATCCACTGAATATCCCCAGGAAGATCCCGATGGACTTGAACATGGCCGTGACATCAAATGTGTGGCTGTTGTCACCCGCTGGCTGATAGGCAACTATTGAGCTGCAGGAGGAGGGAAAGCACAAGAACAAATCTGCTCAGTCTGGAGGGAGAGGCACCTCACAGTGCTACACCAAGCCTTGCAAAGTGCTACAGCTGCTGCAAACACCGAGCCTGAGCAGCCAGGGAGGCACAACACCCTGCAATCCCTGGGATCACAGCGTGCAGGGGCTGCACTCCCTCCCTGTCCTGGGGAGTTTGGGATCAGCCACCCCCCAGGCTGGATGTGCAGTTATTCTGGACATTGGAGAGCAGGGGACCAAAGCCCATGCCCTGTGTGACATGTGGTGTTTATGGTGGTATCTGGGGGTTTGGCACCAGCTCTCTCTAATGCCAGGTGCTGTGGGACCCCGAAGCATTCAAGTGGGAAACCTCCATTTCTCCAGCAAGGCAGCTGCTGTGAACATCCCTGGAGAGCTGTAACTGCTCCTGTTCTGCCACATTTAACATGCTCTGCATTTAGTCTGCACTGCTCTGAGCTCCAAAGTGCAATACCACAGGGCAGCCAAGGCAGACAGTGCCATGCACAGCAGCAGCACCATTCCCTGCATCCACCAGACCTCAAGAGACCTTTGTGGTGAGATGACAAACAGGCCTGCAGTGCTCTCAGTCTGCTCCTTCCTAACTCCTGATGAGCTGAGCCTTGCATTAGTCACTGTTCTACCTGGAAAGGCTGAGATACAGGGGGACCCTAATCCAGCTCCTAAATCCCATTTATCATCTCCTTACATCACTTTCCTTGCTGTAAACTTCTTGGAAACATTAACTTCCTAGTTAGCAATCCCTGGGCTCACTCTGGTAAAACTCCTGGATGTGAACTTTAAACGTTTGCTGTTAAAACTGCTGAGAACAGACACTCACTGCCCTGCACACACATCTTACAGCTTTCTCCCCTAACTCTACACCAACATTTTTCTGCAACAGAAATTACAAACCTCCCCTTTCCAACACAGGTAATTTGTTAAACTTTCCTGCTTTTAATAGAGCTCATTTTTCTGCATTGCCTTTTACACTGCAAGCTGCAGATTTCTCTGTGCTTTAATTTTCATCAATTCCATCTTATACTCCTCATTCACCAACATGTTTTTATTCTGGGTTTTCAGGTTTGTTTTTTTTTTTTTTTTAATCCAGACTGGTTTCACTTCCACTCCATAACCAACTCCTTGAATGTTGGTTTTGTGGTTTTGCATTTTAACCTCTTACAGTTCTCCTTCTGGTTTTGTTTTTGCATTGCCAATAAGACACTATTTCCACCTGCCCTTTATTTCCCCTTTTGCTGCCCATGGGGCTTCCTGTGGTGTTTAATCCCTGCAAATCCTCCCTTTGGAAGAAGCAGGTTGGGATCCTGCAGCTGCATTTACCCTTCTGCTCCCAAACTGCAGCTCTGGCACCTCACTGCCCACCAGCTTTCAGTTCTGGGTTCAATTCCTCTTCATCCTGCAACAAGCTCCTGCTGCCAAGCCACACCAGGGCAAGACAGGAACAGAAAGGCACAGATCCTGCTCCTTAAGCACAGAACAAACATTTGCCCAGGGCTCAAAGCAGGAGAGGAGCCTTGGGGCACCCAGACTGGGCACAAGCCTCTGAAGAGCCCGGCTCCCCATCATCCCCTGCCTGCAGTGCTGGGGCAAAATAAAATAACTGCTGAGTGAACCCAGAGCTGCTGCCTTGGTGCAAATTATCCTGTTTTGGGGAGGGGGTGGCCTGAGCTCAGCTCATGGAGAGAGGAAAGCAGGAAATCAGAGCAACAGCTCCAGAGCTGGCACTGTAGCAGAGCAAGAGGCAAATCCCTGCCGAGATCCACCAGGAATTCCATTCCTCTGAAGCTGAATCCACCCACTCCCACCCAGAACCTGCCATAGGGAAGATAATGAGTTCTTTTTGCCAGCACAGGCTGAAAGAACCCATCCCCTCCTCTCTCATGACCACTTCTGAAACCCAGTCTGGCTGTGCAGCGTTTGCTCTCACACCAGCAGTGACACATCCCGCAGAAAAGCCAGAGTGAGCAACACAAAGAGTTCCAGAAACCCCAACAGAAACACTCGATTCAGTAAATACAACACACAGCTCAGTGTGTTACTGCTGCCTCCAGTGAAACCCACACAAGCAGCACACTGGAGTGACAAGTATTCCAGAAATATTTTCTCCATTAGTCTCAGCTATATGTTAAGCTGTCACCATTGCAGGTATTATATATTACTGAACAAATTGCAGTGATGACAACACAGTGAAAATGCAGATAAAATATGTCCTGCATGCAAAGGACATAAAATATTAAAGAATATAAAACATTCCTTAAAAAGGCAGCAAGTTTCCCATGTGTTCAGGCAAGGGCATTAACTCCAGCTGTAAGAACATTAACTCCTCAAAGTGGGGAGAGAAAGGAAACAGCTGCTTCACCAACTATTTCCACCCAAACAAAAGAGGGGTTTGCAGGTGGGAAGCAATGCAGGCAGGAGCAAAGCCATCAGCAAAGGGTTTCAGTGGGATCTTGTGGCTGAAAAGGAGACTTGGTGCTTTTCCTGTTTCAGAGGGATATAAAAACTTCCCACAAAAGCAAAACAAATCCATCCATCACGCAGGGGGAAGTTGTAAGGGCAATGTGGAATCCCAAGCAGTCGTAAGCAATGAGGACATGCATCAGGATGTCACCACAGCTTTTTGGGACACTTAGATGCTCTTGCAAACACCCATTGTTCCTATTTTACAGGGGCAAGGCCAAGAGGCTCCCCCCAGCTGCTGACATGTAACACAGGTAACAATTGTACATAAAAGCAGGGGACACTTACGAAGACAGCACGATGGCAACGGCATCGTTGAGGACACTTTCACCAAAGAGAAGGGCATAGAGCTCCACATCCACCTGCAGCTCGTGGAATATGGCAAGGACAGTCACTGACAAATAGAAAAATAGAAAAATAGAGAGACATTCAAAAAGGTGCTGTTATCTTGATGTAATCAAAGACTAAATGTCCCTTTTAGAAAGCTGCCTTCCTGCACATCTGTGCCACTGCTGCGATGCTGCCAGCTGCCCCTCGTGCTCTCTTGGATAGTCTTCCTTCTGCTCTTTCAGATTTGGATTTGATTCATCATTTCCCTCCTCCTTTCACTAAAACACATCTTGGCCTATTGAATCTTTTGCAAGCAGACACAAACAAACTCTGCTCTGAGCTTCCCAGGGTCTGAGCTCATGGGCTGGGCCACAGTACCAGGCTGGCATGAGCCACCCAGCTGCAGGGATGCTCTCAGCTCAGAGCACCAGGGAGAGCCCTCCTGCACCTGCAGAAGGCCAGAAGGATCAGGCTTGTCCAGGATGATGACTGCTTGTCCTTTCCATTCCTGATACTCTCAGAGAAATCCTTGGATTCAACACATTCTAAGTGCCAGCACAGATACACAACGTTTCAGATCTGACTGGAAACAGCCAGGCATCAGCTCAAACCCCATGTGGGGGTTTCTGTGATTTAGGACCACATGGCAGAGATCAGAGCTCCCTCAAGCTCTTCTGTGATCCAGCAACTCCAAGAAGATAATGGAAAGCAGCAGGTTTTGCATGTCAGCCTCACAGAAACATCACAACATCCAAAGCAAGCAGGATGGTGCATCGGGCACAGTTCAGGCTGAGGGCAGTTTAACCCATTTATGTACAGGGAAATGCTCCATTTCTACCTGTGAAATCTTCTTGCTCCTATTTTAAGCCCAAAGAAGGGACATGACACCGACAGCTCATCTGCAGCATTTCTCAGCATTAGAAGATTTGCAGCTCTGCTCAGCAAAGGGCAGGAGCAAAGAGCCATTTTTCTGGCCCTGTGTTTTTGCATTAAATGAGAGCATGCAAGTGAACAGCTACCACATAACAGCTACCACGAACTAACTTCAATTATTTGGACAAGGCATGTTTTTCACAGTTTTGATTTATAAAGTGCATGAGTAAACCAAGGTGTCACTACTCCTCAGTACTGCTCATTAAGGTGTCTCATTAATCTAATTTCAATTAGATTAGCCCCTGTCAAAATCCAACCAAACTGGAAGCAAAAGAAAATAGCTAAACTAACTAAAACTATCAACTGAACCTTCCTCACATTACACATCTTGTTCTGCAACAGCTGCTGGCACAGGGTGGCAGAGACACAATGACAAACCCCAGCAAAGTCAACAGAGAGGTTGCCTAGGACTTTACTACAAATAAGGATTCAGGAAAGCAGAGGTTTGGAAACTGTATTGTACATAACTGAAGAAAATTAAAAAGCACAGGGACAAATCTGACCTCTAAGAATGTCACAAATAAATTAAGTTCCAAAATTCAGAATGAGGGAACTCACAGGTGTTTCAGACTTTCTTCCCTGCTGCCCCACAAGTCAAACCAGCCCAAAATGTAGGGAAAGCCTGTAACCCACCTGGGTCAGTGGCTGACACGATGGCCCCAAACAGGAGGCAGTCAGTGAAGTAGAAATCTCCCCCGAGCTGCCCGGTGACTTTCATCAGCGCCACGCAGCCGTACACCACGGAGCTGGGGAGCACAAGAGGCAGTTACACATCTCTGCAGGGCACTAAAACAACATTCACCTGGCCTTGCTTTCCCTGCATTCACCAGATTAAAGCCATCCAAATGCCAGAACACCAAAGAACTGCATGGGATGCACAAAGCCTGGTGAAACCCCAGGGCAGTGACCTTGGGGGTGAATGCTGGACCACACACACCAAAGCACCCTCTGAACAGGAGCACAAATGTGGTGCCAGGAGGGAACTGGGACCAGAACTCCTCCAGGAGCACAACATGCCTAAAGAAAAGCAGCAGCCATGCTTATGGGGTCACAAGATAACTTTGCAGTGCTGCACATAAACACAGTTCAGTGAAGTCACTTTGGACTGACTCTGAAATGCCCAAAACTTTCAGTGAGGAGCAGATAATGCAGATGCTGAGTTTGCTTGAATCCACTGGACTCCAGTGGAGAACACCCTGTGTCAGCCTGTGTGCTACCGTCCAGAGTGGGAACCATCCAGCAGCCTCTGCACTGAGGGATAAACAATTTGAAACACATCTGTGCTCACTAGACACCCACCTCTATAATCCTGCCCTCTACTCTTGTGCTTGAAGTTTAGGAGGCCTTATGCTTCCAATAATTTGAAGTTGCTGATTTATCAAATTTATCAATTTTCTCTGAAGTGTGAAACTTTCCTTGCCATGAACAAATGTTCTCATGGGATGTTCAGATGCTGAGAGAGCACTTCACAATTAGACAGCAACCACCCTGCCCACGCAGCAGAAGTTTGCACAGTAAATAGTATTATTTGCTGCTGCTGAGCAGCAGTAGCAGAGCCTGTGTGACCTTTCAGGGCTGGGATTAGCAGCTTCAGCTCCAGGCTTAGAGCACTTCTCCCAAGCACAGCTGAAACCCCTGTGGAAGAACCAGACCAGCTCCATCTACTCACCCAATCACCAGGCAGGAAATGGCAGTGCCAAGGAAAGCATATGCCAGGATGGATCCCAAGTTTCTGAAGAAGTGCCTCTAGCAGGAGAAAAAAAATCAAAAACTGAATTATATTTTGCTAACAATTTGTTTCAAGCCTGCACAAGCACCCACAGTGTCCACAGCAACTTGGACCCAGCTCAGACACCATGAGCTGGACAGGCACAGGGTGCCCAGCACAGCCCAGTGCCAGACCAGGAGTTAATGCAGCATTAATAAACATGAATGTGCCATGTTCTCATAGCTGGGTGTTTAATAAGGTGCCATTCCAAGCCCTGGGAACTGATTTCCTAACCCAGCAGCATTCCTCCTTCCTTCTCCCGCAAGCTAAACTGCATCATTCCCCTCTCCTTCCAAGTCAGCATTTCAGAGAGCTGCTGCTTTCTAAAACCTTCCCACAGTCCCATGTGCTTGGAAAGCTGGGATGGCTGAAATGGCCTGGCTGACCCCAAAAACCCCTGCTGGGAAGAGCTGAAGTCACTGACCCTTCCCAGGGCAGAGGGGCAGACAAGAATGACAGGGGCACTCTCAGCTCTGCTTCCCACAATCCCACATTTGCTGGGTGAAACCATAGCCACCCCCACAGCCTCAGCCTGCTGAGCAAGCATTAAAGCATTCACAAGTATTAAAAATTCTCTGGAGGCAGAGGAACTAAAAACATCAGCACTGTAAAGGCACGTACCCTTTTCAAGCTGTAGCCTGCATAAAATATAATGGGGGGAAGCAAAATGTTGAAGAATACTTCAGGATCAAAAGTCACCTGTTAAGAAAGAAAAAAAAAAAAAAAAAAACAACCAACAGTAGAATGATTTGTTAAAATTTTGCAAGACAAAATACAAGAAAGTAATATATGGAGGAAGCCCTGTACTCCCACCATGTGAAACCTGTTGGGTCTGGGATCTTCTGAAGACAAATCCCAGAGCTTAAATGAAGATAAGCTAAAACTAGAGTTTCATTACATTGTGCTCAACACATAAATTACTGCTCATCACAATCACAAGTTAAAAAACCAAAATAAAACCATTTAATGTAGCACATGGAGGACCCATCCCCATGGAGGGCGTGAGAAGCATCGCTCACCTCCCCAGTCACTCCTCCCTTACCTTCCTCAGCATCTCGTTATCCTGGACATTGTTGAGCTCCTGGGCACTGATCTCCCCCTTCAGGGTGTACTCATAGAACTTGCCACTGACGTTGACCAGCAGCGTGGCAGGGCTGCTCTGCACCTGGCAGCTCAGGGTGACGTTGTTGACGTCGCTGGGGACGTGGATGCCGTAGCGCAGGACCACGCCGACTAGGACACCTGGGAGGGACACAGCTCTGTGAGACAAACCACAGCACACCCCAGAGTGATGATCCCTCTCTGAGCATGGATGCAGCACCAGGATCCTGGCCCCTGCTCAGCTGCTGAGCACAACCACAGCCCAATAACTGAACTGAATCATTCTTGTCCCTGTGAGCCAGGCAAACACTCCGTGCTCATGGAGAGTTCCTAACACAGACATGGACAAGTCCTGAAGGATTTGAACCACTCAGAAATCAGTCAGACCCTCACTCCAGGGCAGCCAACATCGAGGGCACAATGGGTTTTTTAAGGTAAGCAGCTCACACTGCTGGGCCAGGCGCTGCTCACACGTGCCCAAACTGTGCCTCCTGCACACCTTGAAACCTGACATTGATCCATTAAACTCTTCATTTTGGCAGGGATTAAAGATGACACCCAGCAACCACCCTGATCACTCTGAGGCTGCAGCACCATGCAGCCTCATCCCAGCCCTCCCTGTTTTTATAAAACCACATTTTGAAATATAAACATATAAACTTGTTTCCCAATCCAGGCTGACCACCTAGATCTACTCCTTGCCCCTGCAAACTTCAGCTTTGCACCACAAACAGCAGCCCCAGGGCAGCCCCATGAGGCAAGTCTGCCTCCAGGTCAGCTAAGGAGGGGAATTTTGGGGTTAATTTGCAAGTCAGCAATTTATAAAGCACTTTTCTTTTGTTGTCTGAGGTCTCGAATCCAGATTCAAGTGCGTTGAGTGCTCTGCTGGCAGAGTGTTTCGACATCTGCAGGCTGGGGAAGAGGGGTGTCCCACAAGACACCTTTCCATGTAGCCTTCAGCACAAAAGGGTTTGGAAACTCCTTGACTGAGGCGGCCCCAAGCTGCCACAGAAATCCTGGATCCCAACCCCATCCCTGAACCACACATTTATGAAAAGCTTTCAGCCACGTGGGAACTGAACCCAGACCGCAGCGCTCTGAAGGCTTCTCCATTTGCCTCCCAGGACACTCCTGCTCCTGATTGCTGCCTTAATTAAAGCCTTGCTCTGCTCTCCTACAGGCAGGGCACAACCCTGGCAGGAACACCCAACTCTTCCTGTGCCACCACTCTCAGGGCAGAGCCTGGCAGAACACTGTGGGGCCACAGCTCGTTCAGCAGCTCCTGCAGCCAGCTCCTGATCAGCCACACACTTTTGGACTCCTCCTCCCTTGGCCACAGCTTTTCCAGGATAAGATTTGCCATTTTTCCTGATGGTGAAAAGAAAAGCTCCCACCTCCCATCTCAGGGGTGCCACACACAGCAGGGCCACCAGAGCACACACCCAGGCCATGAGCACAGGCAGAGGAGTGGCTGCACACAGTCACCACTGCTGACCTAGAACAGCTCAGCTCAGGGACTGGGCAGACCCAAACCCTGGTCTAATACAGCACTTTGCAGCACAGGTGAGCTGAAAGGCTACAGATGCTTTTAAGCCATGTACTATCAACCAAGTGCTCACCACTCTGGACTTTATCCTCCCCTTATCACCCCAAGGGCCACAGAACAGCTCCCTCTGGGCACTGCCAGCTCCAGCAAGGAGAGGTCAGGGCCCATCACACTGTGCAGAGCAGCTGAGGGCTCTTTTACACCACCATCACTTACAGGGGACACCAAAAGCAATTCTTTAGATTACTTTTCTGTCAGTCCCTGCTCCTGTGATCTTCCAGTGCTCCAGAAATAAAAGTATAGAATGAAAGCAAGTGTGTCAGCACATCATGATGCCACAGCATGTATTCACAGGAGCATGTGGCAGTGGCTGCAAGGCACCACAGCAGTGGGACAAAACACCCCATTTTCCTTTCACCCAGCAGCTGACAATCCTAGAGATACCAGGGGAAACAACCAAAACCCTTCACTGGGTCAAAAGGAGTTTCAAAGGGTTATTTACATCTGCTTATGGCTATTAAGGTGCACCATACTTTGCAGCCCTTGAGAACTGCCTGGAGATACTTTTAAAAAGTTTTTTTTCTTAAAAGAAAAACTATTTCAGAGGTTCATGCAGAAATCAGAAACCGGCAGCTGCCTGCCCTTGCTCAGATGGAAGGAAACCCACCCAGTAACCATTTAACACCCAGGCTAAACACTGTGAGAGGAGAGACCTCACAGAGGAAGGAGGGACAGACAGGAGTCCCTGCTGTGAATTCAGAAGGGATCCTGAGTCACTGCCCCTCCACCCTTAATCCCTGTCCCAAAGCAGTGCTACATCTGATAGCACCCCTGCTCCTCTGCCATCTCCTTATCCAGGCACCTGCTCCTGGCCCCGTGTGCCAGCCAAGCTCCAGACAGGGCCAAATTCCCCCTCTGGCTAGGAATGGGATAAGGGAAAAGTGACAGATAAACCTACAACATCTGCCAAAGACCCCTGTTTGGGAGTGCCCAGATCATACTTTTTGTTTTGCTCAGGAACAGGCTGCCTGGGAGGCTGCCACTGGGGACAGAACCCATCTGCAAATATGCAAATGCACAAATTGCTCCTGGGCACTGAGTGTGACCCTGCCACAGAGACACTGGCAGAGTTACCTGCAGGGAAAGCATCCTGCTGCTCTGCTGCTCACCAATTATCCCACCCACATCAAATGGCCCCACCAGCAGCCCCTCCTGCCCCATGGTGGCTCTGACCAACCCTCCCTACCCAACGATGCTCACGGGAGGCACCTGGCACAAACCTGACCTGGTTTTCCAGGCACCAGCCCAGTCCTGAGCTCAGGACACCTGGAGCAAGCCCAGGGGACCCTGTGGGTGCTCCTGGTTCTGAGAGGCTCTCAGGAAATGGTTCAGACTCTCCTGGCACTCTCAGGGCTGCCCCAGCAGCAACCTGTGAGCCAGCATCGACAGGCTCCTGCTGCCAGGAGCTTCACAAAACTGAGCCCTGGGAGGGAGCTGAGCTGAGCACAGGGAACACAGCACTGAGGAAGCTGCCAGCTGAAAGCTGCAAGGAGTTGAGAAGCTGAAGGCAAAGCCGGCAAATTAATTGAGTTCTTTTATGCAAAGTGCAAGAGATTATTTTCATTGCATTTCTCCCGACTTCATTAAAAAGAACAAAAGCCCATGGGGTTTTTTTTTTTTAAGGTGCTGTTGAATATTTCCGAGGTAATGTTTTAAATGAAGACTAATATATTACCAACCCCAGCACTTAACAACAATGGAAGCAGACAGGATCCCCAGGGGAGCATTAATCTGGACACCAAAAGGGAAGAAAAATGTAACAGCTGAAGACATCCTGACAGCAAGCAGTTTAGACACACACAATTCACAGGTCAAGTGGGAACAAGCACAAGGAAACTAAACTTTTAGAGAAGCTCCTGCACATCCACCATCAGACTCTGAGAAGAACTGAAACAAAATTGTTCAATTAATCATCCTAAATGCTGGGCACCTCAGATGTGGGAACCTTATTTTAAACACTGAAATGAAGCTTAAGGGCTACTAAGCACCTATTGTCTATAACTGAAATTATTCCAGTTGGTGTCCAGCTCCTGAACATCAGCTCTGAGCTGACAGTGTGATGTGCATGACAGAAATCCACCCGGAGCAAGAGCTTACAACTTCCAGTAAAAACAAAGACAGCAAAGAAACTGATGTGTTTTGCCAAAAGAGATATATGCACAAGTTTTGACTTATTGAGTTTTTTTAAACAGAAAAAGACAAGCTTTTGCAAATTGCTCCTCTTGTTCAGATTTCAGGGTCTGTTTTGCACATTTTCAGTGAACTTCCTTGGGGCTAAAAGCATCACAGGGAGCCAGGGACAGGGATACCTCCCTTATTCCCTGCAGATTTCAAGTTGTCACAGTAAAACAACAGCATGTCACCACTCCTTGGGAATTACACCCCTTTTCCTATGACACCTGCCACTACCTGAGAAGCAATGCCAAAAGCCTTGACGCTGAGGAAAACTTGGGATTTTCCGCATGATCAGACAGGTGACATTACTGATTTCACCAGCAGTTCCCTAAGCACAGTCTGCAAAAGAGCAGACAGAAAAGGTGCATTTTATGGATCAGCAGGAGACTGAACCCAGGTTGTGCTCTGAGAATAAAGTGAGCACTCAGGTACGTCAGGGAGGATAATCAAGAGGGAGAAATGCCCAGGAGAAAAAGAACAAGATAAAGGGCAAGTGCGAAAGCATGAAAGGAATAGAAAGTGAAAGCTCTGGGGCAGCAGGAGGGAGAAGACCTTCCATGCTGGAATCATGTCCTCCCACAGCACAGCTCCTGTCCCAGGAGGTGACCATCCCCACCCTGGGCAGGAGGCCAGAAACACCTGAACCCCCCTGAGCAGTGGCTGGAAGGAATGTGAAAATGCAGAGCAGTATTCTCTGCCCCTGGAAAAGCCGAGCAGTATTTTGTGTCCCTGGAAAAGCAGGGCAGGATTTTGTACCCCTGGAAAAGCAGAGCAGCATTCCATGCCTGTGCAATGATACAAGGGCCTCCACCCCTTCATTTGGAAGGACACTTCCAATTAACTGAAACTTGGGATCACAAAAGCCAGTGGCCCAAACAGGTCAAGTCACAGCCTCTGGATCAAAGCTTTCTGCTGTGTGGGAGATTCAGCCATGTCTGGCTCTGTGGGGTCACACATCACCCCCAGGCAGCAAGGGCCACACAGAGGACAGACACTAACTACAGCACGCAGCAGGAGATGCCTTCTCAACCCTAAATTCAACAAATCATCCCTAGATACAGACCCACGGCCACATTAATCATTCCCCAGCACACCTCCCAGTCCTGCTTTGGTTGATTCAAAGTCATGCCAGATAATCCAGGGAGAGCCATGCATGGTCCTGTCATACCCTGGTTCAGGCCACTTCACAAGGCCATGTCACATTAGGAAATCACATTAAAACCCAAATGTCTACAGCCCCACTGCACTGACCCCCAGCCTTGCTCTGCTTCCAGTGGGATACACATGGGGTCCTCTCCAAGAGGTCCTGTCATAGCAGGAGGAGGAACTCTAAAGGTTGTGCACACAGGTCCCCAGGCAGCAGGACAGAAGGCTGCTGGCTCTGCAAGCCCCTGAGCGTGGCAAACATGGGAGAATCCCCCAAATGGCCTCTCCACTCTTCTTGGGCAGCTTCTGGAAATCTGGATGCTCTAAACACATGTTGGAAACACAGCACGTGGTTTCACAGAATGGTTTGGGTCACAAGGGGACCTTGATGATCATCCAGCTCCAAACCCCTGTTGGCAGGGACACCTTCCACTGGACCAGGTTTCTCAGAGCCTCAACCATCCCGGGATGCAAGGCTCCTGACCAGTGAAACAACAGCTGCTGTGTGCTGCCCCAAGTCCCCACTCTCAACCCTGGGGCAGGTGAGTGTGACCTGCCAGTGCTTGGTGACGTGGGAGCCCATGACCCTGCCAGCTTCACCCTCTGAGGCTGTCTGGAAAAACCCAACCAGCTCCTCACTGCCAGAGATTTGGGAGTAACTCAGCCTTCGAGAGCCCTCCATATCTCGGGTTTGGAAAACAACCAACCCTCCCTCCAGCACCACCCAGATAAGGCTCAGCAGCACGGGGCTGTGCCGGTGACACCGCTGCACACACAGAGGATGTGTCGTGTTCCCACACAGCCCCAAACCAGCCCTGGGGGAGCCACCAGGGGAGAACGGGAGGGATCCCACCGACCGGGAGAACGATGCTGTGCTGGTCCCACTCGGGGCTTGCCGGCCCCGCAGCCAGCCCCACAGCCAGCCCAGCCCCGCAGCCAGCCCCGCAGCCAGCCCAGCCCCATAGCCAGCCCAGTCCCATAGCCAGCCCCATAGCCAGTCCCATAGCCAGCCCAGTCCCATAGCCAGCCCCATAGCCAGCTCCGGGATGCGCTCCCGGCGCTCGGGGCAGCTCCGCCCGGTGTCCCGGGAAGGGAGCGCGGGCTGCACGCGTGAGGAGGGCACCGCTCACCGTAGATCATGGCCAGCCCGGTCTCGTGGAGGAAGCGAGCGCGGCGGTGCTTGAAGAGCCAGATGGTGAGGATGGTGAGGGTGAGCAGCAGGATGAAAACCAGCAGGTTGGCGCTGTCCTGGCGGTGACTCTCCTCCGCCGCCTTCTCGGACACGATCTCCTCCTCCAGCGCCCCGGGACGCGCCGCCGCCACCTCGGCGCCCGCCGCCCCCCGCGCCCACAGCCCCGCGGCCGCCGCCAGCACCGGCCCCGGCCCCGCCATCGCCCCGGCACCGGCCCGGCCCCGCCGCCACCAGGAAGCGGCTCTGGGCGCAGGCGCCGGGGGCGGGAGCAGCGCCGGGAGCCCGGATAGGGACGGGCCGGCAGCGACGGAGCGGGAGAGGGGCGGCGGGAACAGCGGGGAGGGGGCGAGGGCGGCGCTGGGAGCTCCTGAGGCGGAGTTCGGGAGGGGAAGGCGGGCCGGGGGCTACCGTGAGCACTGGGACGAGCCCCAGGGAACGGGATGCGAGAAGGGGGAAGGCGATCAGAGCTCAAAGGGGTTTGCAAGAGGAAAGAGAAATCCCCAAATAGATCTGTGGCAGGGTGTTGTTTGTGCGCGGGAGGGATGTCCTGCAGGACACGCCCCGGCTCATGGGGACATGGGTGTCCCTTCCATGCCTTCACACCGTGCCCAGGCGTGTTTGGTGCCAAGAGCCGCCGTCGGCCACGAAGGGGGGTCAGGGTAAACTTCCCAGCATTTTTACCAAGAAATAGTGGGAGGATGCATGGAGCCGGTGGGTCAAGGGTTGCAATGAATGCCAGTGATCAACTTAAAGGTGACTTGTAGGAAATTTCCTCAAAGAATTGCCTTTGTGCCTTGGGGGCATGGAAGACCCAGGATGCTTGGCCGTATGGGACCATGGTGTTTCCTCGCTTTGCCCCAAGCCTGGCTCGGCCAGGGCCGTCCCTCCAGCACGTGTTGTGTGCATCCCTTCACCCCGTTCTTGCTTGCACCGGTTTCTCAAGCTTTGAGGTTAAACACGTGGAAAGTGGGAATTATCTTGGGTACCACTGACCCTACGCTCTGTTTTCGGCTGGAAGGGGTCTGATGGAGAGAAGGGGCCTGTTCGGGGGGTCGATGGACCCCTTGTCCTCAGGACCTCGGGATCCACCCACGCCCTGGCATTTTATCAATGGCCCCGCGTGGGAAAGCGGCGGCCTGGCCCCGCCCCCTAGCGCTGAAGCCCCGCCCCCTATGCTCGGGCGCGGTCTGGCCCCGCCCCCCGGGTGACGCCATCATCGCGCGCCGGGGCGCCCTGGCGGCGGCGGGCGGCGATGGCGGCGGGGTCGGTGTGGAAGGGGCTGGTGGGGCTCGGCCTGTTCGCCCTGGCACACGCGGCCTTCTCGGCGGCGCAGCGTGAGTCACCGCCGGGGGCGCGCCCCGGGGCACCGGCACCGCCGCGCGGCCTTCGGGGAGCTCCCGGGGCGGGGGCCGGGCCGGGCCGGCATCATCATCATCGTCCTGAGGGGCGAGCCCGCCAGCGGGGGCGGCCCTGCCCTTGGGGCCGGGCTGCGGGGAGAGCGGGGCCGGGCCGGCCCGGGCTGCGGGGAGAGCGGAGCCCACGGGGGGAGCGCGGGGCTCGGCCCGCAGCAGCCGGGAAGGGAGGGGAGAACGGAGGGTGGGAAGGGGGAGCTGCCCCGGCCGGGTCGCGGCTTCAGCC
This sequence comes from Ammospiza caudacuta, assembly GCF_027887145.1. NCBI lineage: Eukaryota > Metazoa > Chordata > Aves > Passeriformes > Passerellidae > Ammospiza > Ammospiza caudacuta. Next base: position 13,558,090 of record NC_080606.1, on the reverse strand, counting down.
TGGCCTCTGCCGTCCCGCTGCCCCCCGGCTGCCTGCGGGGGGATGAGCCGCGCTCCGGAGCAGCGGCACCGGGGGCGGCCCGGGCAGGGTCAGGCTGCCCCGTGGCTCTGCAGCCGTTTCTCTGGGGGTTCCTGTTGTTGTTGGGCTATTTGTTTGCATGCACGGAGTGTTTGATGCGTGCCTGTGTTTCTGTTTTGTAGATCGTTCTTACATGAGGTTGACAGAAAAGGAAGATGAAACGTTGCCCATAGATGTAAGTTTTTGCCGTGTGTGAAAGGTGTGACTGTGGGGTGGTTTAGTCTCTCAGTTGCTTCCTCTTAATGTGCTAGGCAAGTATAAAGGATAAAGCAGTTTTTAAGCTGCATTTTCACTGGAGCTCCCACTACCAGAAAGAACCATGTCTTTCATCTCAATTTCCTGAGTGTATTGTAGTTGTCAGTGAAACCAAACCCCAGATCCACACCTTCCTCTCTTTTAAACAATCCTTGAGCATCTTGTCCAGGATTCCCTGGATGTAGCTCAGAGAGGTTTTTCATCCATGACCTCCTTTGCAGCATAAACATCCTGCACCTCCTGGCTCTGGGTGGCTGGCACGTGTTTATCCAGTGTGGCTGTTTGATCCCAGCACAACCTGCTTCAGGAAGGGGGCTTTTATTTACTTTATTGGCTTGCTTTTCAAATTTCCACTTCACTTATCTGTTCCCTCTCTGCTTAATCAGAAGGGCAGGGAGATCAGGTGCCCAGGAGAGGCAGGCACGTGTTCCTGGCAGGAATTTGGGTCCTGGAGAGCACAGAACACAGGGTTTGGTCTCAGGCTGGTGCTGAGGAGCCATGTGAGTCAATTCACTTGGTGCAACCCCGACCTGTGCAGGGGCAGCTGGAGCTCTGCTGTGCAAATAGGAGGGAATTTTATTTCTCCTGTGCCTCAGGTGCCCCACTGCTGGATTGCCCACCTCTGTTTGCTGCCCCTGGATGAAAAGCAGCAGAGATGCTGTGTGAAAGCTGAGGTTTTTGGTAAATGTGCAGAACAGCTGCTGATGTGTGTGTTGCCCTGTGCTCCCTCTGTTGCAGATAGTCCTGCAGACTCTGCTGGCCTTTGCAGTCACCTGCTATGGGATAGCACATATTGCAGGGGAGTTTAAAGACATGGATGCCACTTCAGAACTCAAAAATAAGTATGTTTTACTTCTTCTTTTTGTACACACTGGTATCTGCTTCTCTGTCCAAACTGAAATCACTCATCTTTAGCTCGATGCGTGCCATAGGCAGTGACCCCAGGGGAACAGCCACACTTGCAAAAGCCAACAGTGCCTTGAGTTTTAGGGAGAGTTAGGTAATAGGTAGAAATCAGATAAATTTCTTGCTTTTCCTCATGTGAAATCCTGCTGTGCAGACTTGGTAGAGGAATGAAATGTGCAGGTGGGAAGTGGAGCTCAGGAATCACCACCTGCTGTCAGGAGACGGTCTCAGACTGCAAGTCTGACTCACTGGAGTCTCACACAGCAGATTCAAGGCAGGACATCTGAAAGACTTTCAGAAAATAAGGGATTTTGGGCCAAGATTTTGAAGAGGATAGTTGGTTAGAGCATGCCAGGGTCATAGGTTCAGCTGCTTTATGAGCTGTTCACTTCAGAGTTGGACTCATTATCCTTGTGGGTCCCTTCCAGCTCCGAATATTCTCTGATTCTGACAGGAAATTGGGTGGGCAGACATTGCCTCTCAGGCCATTTCCAAAACCACAGGGGAGCATGGGAAGTGAAAAAGTCACATAATTGATATTTCAGATATGAGGCTCCCAGTGGGGTGGAAAGCTGAGCACCATCGGGGTGGTGACACCAGTGACAGCTGAACAAAGGCTGGCACGTGGTGTGTCTGCAGCAGCACCCACAGGCTGCCCCTGGGCTCCAGGGAGGAAGGGGAAGTTTGTCACGTGGACATCTTGTGGGCTTTTTCACAACTGTGTATTTCCCCACTGGTTTAGTTTAGGAAACTTAAAAGCAAGCACGAGTTTGGATTGAAAACTCTAAAGTCAATAGGCCCCAGACTGACTGCTCTAAAATCCCCGCTCTGAGAGAGTGTTAACCTTGGCTTTTTGCATTTATTTTGAAGGACATTTGACACATTAAGGAACCATCCATCTTTTTATGTATTTAATCATCGTGGTAGAGTGTTGTTCCAGTCCCCAGACACAGTGAATTCTTCTTCAAACCAAGATGCTTTGTCATCCAGCTCGGCACTGAAATTTCGAAAACTTGAACCTCTGCGCCGCTAAGACTTTTCCAGATGACACCAATAACCCAGGACACTGAGATGTAATATTCAAGTCGGGGATGTAAACACTTTTTTTAATTTCTGGAGCAGTATTTATATTGATCTTCCAGACTTTATAAAATATATATATATATAAATATATATATATAAACTAATGACCTTCTTTGTACACTGTTAATGAGAATGACTGAATTGTGGATTGGCAATGCAGTGTAAATTCTACAGTTATGCTGTGAAACACATCTTCAAAATTTCAGATATTAAAATGAGTTGCAGCTAACTTAACTACAGTTAAAACAAAAAGCAAGCTAGTTTTTCCTGCAATTAATGTTCTTTGACAGGAGGGAATGTTTGAGTGTATTTATTTTCTCAGTTTGCTTGCACTACAGTCTATGGATCCCCTCAGAAATGCTGTGTGCACTCATCACTGAACAGCAGAAAAAGGGGCAGCACCTGATCCTAGAATGCCTGTGGGACACCAGCACGGTGTGGCAGGGGAACTCAAAGAGATTGCTTTCATTTTTATTTTTTTTATAATGCTGAAAAACAGTTGTGTGAAGGGTTATTCTTTTTTTTCCTGGTTTTTCACTACCATGTTATTTCCTCGTTGCCCTCCTTTGTTTCATGTGAGTTGCCCCAGGCTGCCTGGGCTGTGGCTGTGATTGGTGCTGGTGTGGGAAGGCAGCTCACACTCCACATTCTCCAGCTGTGAACTGGGGAATGCTGAACATTGTGTACGTGCTGAACATGGCATTGGCACCAGGTACAACCTCCAAGTTATCTTCATATTTAAGTATCAGTAAGAACTGTCCAGGGGTAGGGTCCAGCAGCTTGCTCTGTTTGCTGGCACTAACCCAGGACAGTCACCCCTTTTCTGCCAACAGAGCCTTCCACCTTGATTTTTCCAGCTGAGCCCCTCGTTGATTTAATATTACTGTCTTGATTTCATGTATTAGAACTGATCATACTGTCCTTAACTCTTACTTATGTCTAAATTCTTATCCCCCCCTCAGGGGCTGAATCAATGCTAAAATCTCTCTTGGTCTGGTTTTTCACCTCCCTGATGCAGCAGAGGGAGGGTAGGGTGAGATACTGGTGGGGCCAGCAAAAATTTGGCTTGGTTGGAGGATGTTTCACTGACACAGTGGGAACTCAGCCTTTTGTCCTGGCATCTGTTGAGTTGTGTTTGGTATTTTTTTAAAACCGTTAAAAACTGTCAAAGGCAAAAAGCTTGGCAAAAATACTGTGTAAACCCAAGTCTCTTTTTCTAGCTCTGCCTGTCCTATGGAGTGGGTGCCCCAGTGCTCGAGCAATATCCATGGCTGCTGCTCTACAATCACTCTAAAGCATCTGGGTTTGACTAAAAAGGGTTCCTCTGCCAGCTGAAAGCATCTGAGCTGCAGGATGAGTTCCTAAAGTGTCCTGGTTCCCCTCTTGCTGGTGTCAGCACCAAAGGCCTCAGAAATAGTACTGGGTCATCCCTCACTGGGGACAGAGCTGCTCCCTTGGGGAGCAGGGCTGGCACTGAGGGGAGGCTGAACAAGGCCAGGTGACCTCGTGGGGCAGAGGAGAGGCAGAATTAGCAGAGGGAGGGAGAAGCACAGCAGGAGCTCAGTAAGCACTGTCACAGATGGGTTCTGCAGCCGTGGTTGCACTGAACCCCTTGCAGAGGGCCTTAGAGCAGAGCTGCTTACACAAAACAACTGAGAAGCCTCATTTGTGCTGCTGGAAGGCTGCAGGACCTGCCTGAGGTGTGAGGTGCTGCTGGGACAGGGAGAACATCACCTGCTGCACAGAGCAGGCCCTGCTGGGAGCACCCTGGGGCTGCCTCAGGGCCCTTCTGGTGAGGAGTAGCCTCACTCTGAAGCAGCAGCAGTTCTATCACAAAGCTGTACAAATTATTTTTTCTTATTGATCTCACAATGTCAAATAAAAATTGATATCCTTAAAGTGTTTGTTTGTTTATTTCTGATCATCCTGCAGCCTGCTGCAGCAAATCCTTGGTGGGTGACTATTTAAAAGTGACTGCCCAGCACTGACATGAAGTGATTGCCTTAATTATGGCAGCTCTGTGTGAGAGTGCTGTCTGGCCTGGTGCTCATTACTGGGAGATAAGATCAGAAGGGGGGGATCAAAATAGCTGCAAGTAGCTGCGTAAAACACTGAGGAGGGAAATATTACCAGCCTGGGGATCTGCTTGCCTTTGAGGCTCCTCGTCATCCTCTCTGGCAGAGCTGACATATTTTCTGTCTTCAGTTTAACCACAGTAAAGGCTTTTCTGCCATGTGCTAATGTACCCTGCCAGCCCACAGGGACAGGCTCCTGCAAGGTCTGGTGTTGCAACAGTCACTGGGGGAAACACTGAGGCTGCTCCCAGGGCGGGTGATAGTTAAAATCCTACACTTGAGCAAGATCACTTTCCACTCCTTGCTCTGCTTTTCCACTGGGGGAGGTTGAAAAGTTAGCAAAGCACTGGAGGAGTTTGCTCAACTACAACATCCATCAGGATTGCACCAGAGAGAGCAGCAGACTCACTCCTCATCTGCTTTCTGTGCTGCTGCAGCTCTGCACCCAGCACAGCACACAAGGGGAAAACACCAATGAAACTGTTTGGGGAAGGGGCACCTTCACCAGCTCCCAAAGCCACCTCGTGCTTACCTTGCAGCATGGGCTTCTTCACAGATGAGCTTCTCTTCTTCAAAAGCAAAGCAAGAGTGGAGCCAAGAGTTTCTTGAATTAGACTGGAGAGTTTCCAGCCTCGCCCAATGCACATTTACAGCCGTCACATCTTCAATTGCTTTGGCTACAAGCCCTGATATTTCTACTACATTAAATAGTAAAATAAAAAATATGTGCTGGTAATTTCCATTCATTGCTGAAGTAGCAGCTTTAATCTGCATTCATTTTGCTGGGTTTTTGAACTATTGCAATGAGAGCTCAGTGGGGAATTGCTGAGGGGGGCAGGAATCATTTACACCCTTGCAGGTGGAGGCATGGGGACCACGGTTTGTGTTGGAGATTTGTCACTCGTGCAACCCTTCTGTGTGAGGCTGGAATGGGAGTGCAGCTGGCAGAAGCACTGATTCTAGAGGTCAGTGAGGGCTGAATTGCAGCACCATGTGTGGAAATCCCTCCTGGTCACACATCTGATGTGTCCCCTCTGTGTGTCCCAGACAGAGCCAAAGCTGCAGTCTGCTCCCACGTGCTCCATGTCCCCACTGCTGCCCAAAGTGGAGCACAGCTTTCTCGGGAAAGCTGGCAGCTCACGGCCCCTTCCAGGTGCTCTGGAGCACCCACAGTCTCCCTTGCTGAGGAAAGCAGGGAATTACTATTACTTTCTAACCCTAAAATGATTTTGGCTTCCTTATCACTCGCTTCTCATGGTTTGGGTTTTGTCACACTTCACCACACTGCAGCAGATCTGCCCTTCTCCATCTCTGACACCTCCAGCAAGGACATGACTGTGGGGACAGCCTCCAGCTGGGTACAGCCCCCCACCAAGAGTGGCACCATTTCTGCTCCCTTTTGCCACCTGCACCAACAGCAGCAGTTTTCCACCAGACAATTTGGGAAGGCTGTGGCTCACCCCAGAGCTTCCAGGGCCACGGTGCTGCCCCCAGGCTCCCAGTGGGAAGCCCCCAGCCGGGCAGGGAAGCTGCAGCTCTGCAGTTCCCTGCTGTCCCAGCCATGCTGTGCCAGACTGGCAGGCTGCCTGCAGAGGGGAAGGGCAAAGCAAGGCTATTTGGAATGTTAAACAAGCAGAAAAGACTTTGGTACCAGCTTTCCACAGCCAGAACTAACAGCAAAGGCAAAACACTCCTTGGATTTGGCCTTGAGATTCACCTTGAAGCCATAATCACCAGGGGCAGAACCCTAGCGGAAATAAATCTGATATTGCAGCAGGTAAAAGCCTTTTAATCAACCCCAGCTTGGTCCCAGTGACACAATGCCATTTCCAAACACTCCGGACTGCGATGAAAGCTACATCCTTAAAATGGCAGCTAATTAATTTTCCTGTCCTGCTAACTTAATCCTTTTTCCAGCCAAGAAAGGCAAATGGGAGTTCACAGAGCAGCGAGGCAGCCGGAGTCTGGCAGTGTGAGCAGGAACACAAGCCCCAGGGCTCCCTGGCAGGGACCCAGGCTGTGTGGTGTCACAGCTTCCCAGGCCATTCTAATAGGAAGGGAGATGAAAAAAAAAAAAAAAAAAAGGTGACATTTGGATTATCAATGGCTCACCCTATGCCAGTGGTCCTGGGGAACCCACAGCCCCACACACAGAGAGATGTGGATGTTCATTCCCAGTTCATACCCCAGTGCTGCCAGGCAGAGCACCCAGCACTGGCAGTGCCCTCCCTGCCCAGACTGGTGCTGGCTGAACCAGTTTCCCCAGGATCTGCCTGAGGCAGGCCGTGCTGCAGGGGCATTTCACTTTGCATTTCAGAAAAAAAAAGAAATAATAGAAGGGAAGAAAATATTCCCCTTCTCCCCCACGGTATTTCTGCTGTGCATTTTAGAGCAGTTCAGCACCAGCCACAAAAAGCCAGTGCTGATGTCTCCAGAGCCACAGGCTGCTCCAGAATCCCTTGTCCCTACCCCAGGAGGTTTCTGCTCCAGTGCAGGATGCAGGAGGAGGATCCTCTGTGCACAGCAAAGGCTGAAGCAGTGATTTATTCCCCATCCCAGACACAGAAGTGCACAGAACAGGACACAGCCCAGAGCAGTTTTGGAGCAGACAGTTTGGCATGCAGTCCAGAGAGGGACTCCACTCCTGCTCCCCACACCCACTCCAGGCTGTCACTCCCACGGCCATGACTGAAGCCTCCAAGGCACCCACAGGCCTGGGGAGCTCCCAGAGGGCCCCCACCTCCCCAGCACAATGCAAAGCACATGGAGGGGACAGAAGGGGTCAGATAATGCCCCCTCCCTGCCCAAGGCCACCATGCTGCTCTACAGCCTCCTGTCACACACAGATCCCTGCTGAGGGACCTTGGAGATGGTGGCACCATTCCAAAGTCACCACCACTACTCTGAAGCTGGAGCCAGCTGCTCCTTCCCTGCCTGTTTAAATACAGCAGCTTCAGATCACAAAGAGAAATCCACAGCAGAGTGAGGCTCATGTTCATCTCCCTGGGAGGGACCCACACATCCTACATACCCCACATATCCTACAGGGTGCACCAGGGCTGGTTAAAAACCCCACTCTGCTGGTGGCCAAGCACAGCCATGGCCATGCTGCTGCCTTGGGCTGGCAGGGAGGACAAACAACCATGGGAACAGCCTGAGCTGTCTCCCAGCATGGCAGCAGTGGGCAGGGGAGTCTCAAGGCACTTTATTCTCTGCCTTTGCTTCTTGTGCTCAGGCAGCAGCTGCAGAGCTTGAAAGGGGCAGACCTGAAGCTCAACCCCAGCACACTCCAGGAGCAGAGCAATGGGATGCTCCACAGAGATGAAGTGCAAGTCAAAACAGGAGCAGTGAAATAAGAAGTGAGTCAGGACAGATGACCTCCAGACAGAGCAGAGTACACCATCAGCAGAAACCCCCTTGCAGGGCCCCACATCAGTCTCACACTGAGCACAGCACCAACCTCCCAAACTCAGCACTGCTCAGTCCCTCAGAGCTCCCACCTCGTGCCTGAACATAACAGGGAAAGGTTTTCAACCTCTTTCTGCTTTCCTATCATAGAAAAAGCTGTTTTTTTCATCTCCTTACCTTCACAACCCCTTCTCCCTACAACAGTGGGTACACCAGGTCCAGGGGTGGAAGGCATACCCTGGGAAGGAGGGCCTGCTGTATCTACATTTGCAGGAATTCACCTTTGGCCACCTGGAACCCAGACAAAAAACAGCTTTTGGCTGCCCCACGAGGTCAGAGCCTCCTCAGGGTCCTGATGTGTGAAGCAAAGCCACCACCACCACTCAACCTATTATCCAGCAACCATTTCCCATGGCAGCCGGGGCCGTGACTCACCAGAGCTGCCTTTCCTGCGGGGATTCACAGGCGGTTCCCAGGAGTCGCTGTGGCCCCGTTTCACCCGCTGGAGCCGCAGGCGCTGCCGCAGCAGCCGCAGCTCGGTGAGAACCCTCCCAGCCCACCGAGCCCCGGCACGCCCTGCCCACATCCAGCTCCTGGCACTCCTGCTCTCCGACAGAACCCCCGAGGGAGGGTTTGATGGATGGGATACACTTAAAACAGCCTCTTCCCGAGCTCCCGAGTCCCCCACCGGCTCCTCTTCCACTAATCATTTTGGAGAGCAGCTTCTAAGTTCTGTGTGTGCAGAGGGAGGAGCCCTGAGCCCAGAGATGCCAGTGGAATTTCAAAATGTTCTTCCACCGAGCTGGGAAAGGAAGGGTGCTGGAGCAGCTCAGGTCAGAAGCCAAACTCTTAACAAAGAGGCAGCACTACCACAAGTGCCAAAAGGCTTGGGCAGCTTGTCTACACTCCTCCTACCTTCCTTTCCAAGCTCCTGCTTTTTTCCAGCCCCAGAAGCACACTTGCAGCCAAAAGGCACCCACTGCAGCCACCTCTGTGTGGTGCAGGGAGCCTGTCCTGCCTCCACCTCACCCTGCTCCCATGCCAGATCCAGCTGGCAGGTGGGAAAGCACAGGGAGAAAGGAGCCCACTGACATGTGCAAGAGCCCAGCAGCCAGTTGGTTTGTGGTGGGATTGTCTGCACCAGGGAAGTAATTCAAGTGTGCAAGACCAAATTAGGGCACAGATTTTATAATCATCTTTGTTAGTGACACACTGTATGACCTTGGGTAAGTCCCTCCATCCATCTTTAAAGGCACTCTCAGAGAAGAGCCACAAGACTTTAATTAGCAGCCCTAAAAGTGCTCAAGATAGCTTGTCTCTCTTCCAAAATAACCAACTGCAGATGAATTGGAACAATCTTATTTTCAAATTCTGCAAGCAACTGGGATCCAGGCTGCTCTCAGATCAGTCACTTCAACAACATAATCAAAGTTAAATGTGCCAGCTGTGCATGAAGGGTTTTAATATGCTGTGCAGACTGGAAAACAGCTCAAAGAATCAATGTTATTTTTCCATGGCTGGGATGTCACTGTCGAACAGCTGCATTATAATCATCTGCAATCAGCAAAATGCCTTTTTTTTTAATCACTTTCTAGTCTTGGGGAACAGGGCTCATTTTTATTTCTGTCCTACTTAGGAAAGCACCCTTGATCCCTGAGACACCCAGTGCCAAGGGATCAGGCAGCCACTAGAGCAGCGTGCCCTGACCAGACCTGTGGCTGCTCAAACCACCAATACCCAACAGCCTCCTCAGCAGGAACTGCTCACACTGCTACCACCACCTCAAGGAACAGCAAGGGCATTTCCACAAATCCAGCAAAAATCAGCTCCATTTGCCTATTGCCACTGACCCAAGACCTGGGGTGGTTCCAGAGCAGTCCCTCCCTGTGGAAACCTGAGCACAGCCCAGCATCCTTCTCTGCAAGGGCCACCTCTGCACAAGCACATGGTCACAGCTGCAAGATGAAGCAAGGGGGGAGGTCTCCCAACTCCATCCTTTACAAAAGAAAGCACCTCTCTGATATATTCTACATATTAAATATTTACAAATACAATTTAACATTAAAATATACAGCTACTCTGGAGTAAAAGACAGGAAACAGGCTGACCATGCAAAAAGAGCTTTGCCCTGACAACTACCAAAATGCTTTATAACCCTCTCCTCTAAGTACTCTGTAAATGAGCACACACCATGGGGATCATTCCCAAAAAGCTCTGTCCCTCCTACCAGCTGCTCAGCAGTGGCAACTGGAGCACTGGGATTCAGCAAATTGCCAGAGGTGTCTGATATTTGAAGGGACATTATGCAAGACTGTTTGCATTAGAGGAGTGACAGTGATGGAGATGACAGCAAGCACACACAAGTGCCAAGGATCCAGCTACTTCCACTGCAGCTGGACTTGGTCCAGGACTAGGAAATAGCCATCAATTCCCACTGCAGATGTGAAGATAAAACTTCCCCAGGCTCTCAAAAACATCACATCTTCAGCAAAAATCTCATCTGAGGTTTTCATTCCACCACCTTTCCCAGGCCAAACTATTCTTCTGGACTTCAATATAAATTGTTTGAGAGCTTCATCTTGAGCTCAAAATCTGAAGAAATATGCAGCTGCTTTGAGCACTTCCCAGCTCCTGGTGAAGGGCAATTTTCCTTACATGGTACCAGCAGTCCCCATCCCAGGCAGAGCTGTGTGGGTGAAGGCATATGCAGCTCAGTTCTTCCACTGCCTATGGAAACATCCTCCAGCATTTACCATGAGGCTGTACAGCAATTTAACTCCTTCCTTGGCACATCCATCCTCTGAACTCTGAGTAATCAGCTGCTCAAGGCATCAGATCTGTACTCCCAGCCCTGAAAAGCATCTTGTGCACTTTTTAAATGAAGGTTCTGACATGGAAGAGGGGAAACTGAGCCACCTCCCACAGCACACAAGCTGCACCTGCCTTTTCCAGCCCCTGTCTGCATTTCCAGCTCCATGGACAACCACAGGGCTCCCCTGGCACACTTTAGCCATTATCAAGAGACAACACCACATCACAGACTGAGACAAGAAAAACACCAACGCCAAAGCCAAGCTAACAGTTTTTCAGGGATGAAACAACAAGCCAGGCTGCAGCTCAACTGAATGGATAATTTCAGGAAAGTTCAACATTTTTTGTTTAGTCCATTCTCCTTGAAATGACCTCAAGATTCAGATTTAGAATACAGTTTAACAATTCCTGCAGGCCAGAAGATTTTTGCTAAATCCCAAGGCATTCTTCTTCTCCAGTTTCTTCCTTTTCCACTTAGGATAGACTTCAACTTGTTTTTGCAGACCTGCAAGCAGCAGCTCCTTTTAATTCCAGTGACTAACATCCTTCCTTCAGATCTCTGCCAAACCTCCTGTCTGCCAGATCTCAAGTGTCTTTGGCCTTGTTTTCTGCTTAACTAGGTTGCACATTCTCAAGACAAGCACTCTCAAGTCCATTTGCTAAAGGTGTGATGTTGCCATGTTGCTGGTATGAAACACTGTAATTGAGCTTTACAGGTTTTTTTAACCGTTTGTTCCTGTTAGGTAATGCATTCCTTGTATTTTTCCATCAGAAGTTTCTTAGTAGATACTAAAGAACAGACCAAAAGAAATGAAAACTCAACAGCCTATGCTGCTGCCATCTCAGCCAGGCAGTTTAGAGGAAGAAAATTACCAGATGGAAAAAAAAACCCCAAAAAATAGGTTTGAGGTTTGTTTTTTTTTAACAGTTTCCTGCAAAGGGAGACATAAAATTGCTTGACCACAGCACAGTAACAGCTCTGCAGCTGCTATTTTGGAAGATGACAATCACTCTCTGATGCTGGTTAAACCTGGGCAAGAATACACATAAATAGAATTAATGCACTGCACCCCCAAAGTGGGAACAGCAGCACCCAACAGACACCTGCCACAGTGACCAGCCTGGGAGCTGCAGGGCTTAGGAGGAAAAACCCTTGATGTCTACAAGGGAAAAAATAAATGTAACATACACTGAGGAGGCCTAATTAAGAGAGGGTCAGAAAACCCTCAGGTGCAGCAGAACTTGCACAGGTATCCAGGCTCCAAAGCACCTCACAACCCTTCCTAGCCAAGGAAGGCAAATGCTAAATTTGTTCAGATTGTTACAGTGCTCTGTACTGGAAGCATAGAGCTACATTTCCCCCCTACTTCCCAACATTCAACTGTGCCACATTATTTCAACCTCACATAAACAACAGCTCGAAAATATAAGTTTGAGCAAAGCACAAATGGCTTCCAATTCCAGGATGCATCAGTGGAGCCATCCTCTCTCCTGAGCCCTTGCTGAGGGACACTCCTGCTGTGAGAGGCTCAGCTGTCACCCAGGTCACAGCCCTGGGGACACAGCTCTTGCTGTTGGGCTGTGCTCTGTCCCAGGAAAGGCCAGGCCTGACACCAGCACAGCTCTCCTGGCTGTCCCTGCAGTGCCAGCACAGCTGGGGACTGTGCCTGTCCAAGGCATGTCCCACCCACATCCAGCACTGGGGTCTGGTCACAAGGAATTCTCTCCGTTAAGAATCTTCTTAAACCAGTTGTGCTGCCTCCTAAATGAAACATTTCCATGTGGAATTCAGGGTTGTGTGTGCTCTTCATCAGCTGCTATTGCTCCTTTTTCTTCATCTCTGCACTGACAACCCCTGAGGACATCTTCCTTCCTCTTTATGAAAACTCATGTCCAGTCCACTGTATGGTCTCTGCTGCTCTAATATTCTAACTCAAATTCAATCTATTCAGACAAAATAATGGTGAGGTCAGGGAAAATTCCCACTGCTTGCACTTGAATATTTTGTAGCTTCTGAGACAAGATTCCAAAGGAGTGCATGGAAGTTTCCAGCTCCCTGCAGCTGATTTGGCAGCCAACTGCATCCCACCAAAGAGCAGATTTGCACACTGCCAAGGTCACTGGTGAAAAATATGGCCCTTGCTCAGACACACAATGACCAAGTGAGTGTCTCTGGAATCAGTGATGAAAACTGAAACAGCCATTAACAATATGGAAGAAATCTGTCTCCTCTTATCACCTACTATTTCAAGAATAGCACATTACATGCAACTTGATGCATTTAACCAGGCTGTTTTACAACGAGGTTTGCACAGTATATCTGACCCTCTGTAAATAAAATCCCTTAGAAGAGTCCAACACTTGGCATGGGATGTCCCTCACAGTGACAAACAGCTGCCATGTGAAATTTGAAGGAGTAAATCCTCCTTTGCATCATTTCAAGGTATTTGTGGGGTTTTCAAATAAATATTCAATTTTATTCATCTGCACAGATGAATAAAAGTTCTAAGAATCAGGGCATATTTTAGTAATGTCTTCTCCTATGTCACTTCATTCATATCCACTGTGACAGAGATTTGCTGCTGCTGTATTTAATTTCCTTCTTGAATTTCATTTCCTTCTTGGATTTCACTGGTGCCATTCCAATGGCCAAACTGCATCTTCCAAGGAAACCAAGGCCACTGCTTGAGAGCAGATGGAAAAGATGTCTCACAGGCTGGTTTGTACTAAAAATACCAGCAGGAACAGAGAAGTACAGGTTCACCAGGAGAATCTGTTTCCCTGCCTGACCAGTCCACTGGAATCCCTGGGATATTTCCAATACTAGGCCAAGAGCACAAGTCAGCACGAGCACAACTGTAACCTGTCTTTTAAAGAAAGCTGTTAGAGGATCAGAGGAGGTTATGAGCAAACAACTGAAAATACACACTCGTCCCAAGAGCCACTTCATACTGGCACATTACTGGTACTGTACTGCTTTAAGGAGAAAAAAAAAATTAAATACAGGTGGCTTCAGTCTTCTTTGTATGTTCTCTCATCTATGGAATTGCCTTTGGACAAAATAGTTAAGAGGAACAGAGGAGAGGATACCAGCTCAGGTAACCAAGGATTTGGTAAACTGGAACTTAGGGCCCTCAAAAGTGAGTAAAAATGTGCACCCCAGAGGCCAAGCTGAGTGACACCTGGGCAGCTGCTCCAGGGTACAAACACATTCTGCAGCTAACACCACAAGCTGTGTTTGAGGATGTGAAAGACCAGGTTCAGCTGGTTTTACAAAAATATCCTCAGTCTGCTGGTAACAGACAACTGGAGGAACTCAGTGCTGCCCGCTACAGACTCCTCAGATTAGCACTTCTTAAAAATTAATAAAATGGTTTATTTTATATATACATATGTTCCAAAAAATTTATACAGTTAAAATATCAAATTAGTGATCTGGTAACAATACTGTTCAAAATAATCTCTTTTGTATGAACATTAAAATACACGTTTTTTAAAAGCGTTTCCTTTTAGTGCTTCCAAAGCACAGCGTGTGCCAAGGCCACCTGAAGAATCTCCGTCCTCCTCACAGGATGAAAGAGAACTGAAGTCGGGGACCTGGGAAGCCTCAGGTGCACTTTCATAATGTCTGCAGACAAAACAGAAGAGAGTCTGAGGTAGATTGTTTAGTGACCATCAGGTGGTAACAGTCACAGGGCTGTCTTTAGCTTTCATTAACACAATAGCAGTTTCTTTACTCTCAATCTACACTGAATCTCAAGTTTAAAGGCATGGCTAGCAGTTCTTGGGAAAAAGACCCTTGTCTCTGTGGTGGCAACATGCAATTTTACCAGTGCAGGTGTTTCTGGGAGGGCTTTTTTGGGAACACACGGGCTCTCTCCACGATGCAGACAGTGTGTGCATTTGACAGTGCCCCATTTTAGTGCAACCTGCTGCCTATAGCACGTAAATGTCTAATGACAGCGTTCAAATGAGTAAATTCTCATCACCTGCAGGAGGGGCAGCAACGGTTATTTTCTTCCGCCTGTTGAGCAAAGAGCACCCTCCACAGGAAAAAGCCACACCTTTCATAGCAAATCCTTAAGGTTATAGCCCAGCTTCTGCCGAATCAGGCTCTTAAAGTTAAAGCTCCACTGCTTCTTCTCAGACTGTGACAGTAAAATCACTTGACTGCCGAGATGGTGAGGGCAGCAGCCTCGTCCTCTTGCACTCTTCTGTGGCACAGCAAACTCATTCCTGGTCCGCATTGGTCTGGCCGGTTCATTATTATCTGCTGTTGACATGATTAACTCTGTTGGGTGGGCTGGTGAAATCTAGTTCCTCTAGTATTCTCTCTAAGTGTTGTATTAAGACCCGTTTTTTAAACCTGTAGAAGAGAGGGAGAGTAATATAAATTTCTTATTCCAAAAATACAGTTGAACACTCAAGAATGTTCAGCCATGACAAATCACATTCCCAGAGGCTCTCTGTTTCCAGTAGGGAAGAGCTTGCTTTATTTCTGGCATTAGAATGGCTAAAAATTTTAATTTACTACATCTGCCTCTCCCCAACCCACTCATATTTTGAGTTGGTCTTCAAGAACAACCTGTTATCTCTGTAATTCATATTTAAACTTTAAGGTCATTCACTACATAAAAATGTAACAGTAGTTTGACCACTAAAACAATTATAATTTAAATATGTCAAAAGAGAAAATCAGAATACTAGCACAGATAGTTTATTATTTACTACTATGATCTAAATCAATACTAAATTTATGAGTCTGAGTCATTTCTATCTATACAAACCTTGCTGCTTCCTTGATAGCAAATTCAATGAAATACTTCTGAATTTCCATAGGTCCTTGCACCTCCTCAAGAAGAGAAAATATTTTTTCATAATCTAAAAAAAGAGATAAAAATTCAACCAAGTATTAAAAATGAATGTTGCAGATAAAATTGCAGAAAAGCTCAAGAGGCAAGAAGGAAAAACAAAGCTCAGTTTCATGTATCTTTGTATGATAAAACACATAAGGCAAGAAAAGCACCTGCACTAGCTTTAAGAGCAGAACACAGGTGACAGAATAACTTAAAGTAACACTGATGATCTGGGAATTCAAATGTGACACCAAAGATTAAGGTTCTCTTTAAAAAGCAGCAGGTAGGAACATTTATTCTCAGCAAATGCAGGCTGGTAGAGAGAAGCCTCCCATTTCCCTGATCACAGTTACACACAGAGGGCCACCAAACCCTGATCTGGCCCTGAAGCCATTGTTTCTGCAAGCACAAGATGCCATTACATCTCTAGAAAGACAAATTATCAACTCTTAGTGTGAGCACAACACTGTCCCATTGGTACAAGGTAAATATGTCCACTGCAAAAGAATAAACTGGACATAATAAATTGGCAACAAATTTAAAACCAGCATCGTTTCATTATTTCCCATAACTGACCCCTGTATGAATACATTTATGGTGCTGTGATCAAGAGTCTGCTCAGAGTGATGCAGCAAGCAGAGGGAGCACAAATGGTGAGACCTCTGAACAAATTACATATTCAAGTCACTACAATTTAGCTTCTTTCTCTGATGACAGCTTGAATTCTGCAGCAAGACAGGTGACTCACACTGAACAGTTTCACTCTGCATCACCATTTACCAGGCATGAATTTGGTATAAAATTGGATGAGCCCACTTTGCAAACTGTCACTTTTAGTCTTGGACTCTTAAGAGTTTGCAACTTTTAGTGTTTCATCACTAATTAGTCTCACAATTAAAAAAAAAAAATCACTCTGCTATAAACTGTTACTATCCCTTTTCAAGCATATTCCAAGCTGCACAGCCTTACAGAGATGTGTCTTTGCCCTGCAAAAGGGAGCTTTGATGGACACAGAGCAACAAGTACACTTTGTGTACACAGGAGCAGCCTAAGGCAGAGTATTCAGTCTCATTAGATCATTTTTAACAAAACCAAAACCTCTGAAAGGTGCTGTTTTTACAGGGCACCTCTTACACCAGTTAACTTGTCTTCAAGGGCAAACCAAGGTGCCTTGGCACTCAACCTTCCAAGCACAAGTCTAAACTTCAACTCACCTGCCCAGCATCTCCTCCTTTTTCGCCCCTCCATTGCTCATTTATGAGCAACCAGAAATTACTCAAAATCTGAGTTGTGTGTATATTGAAAATAGCTCCTTCATTCCAGGAAAGTCTTCTCTCTCACACCACATATAATATATATTACTAAAACAAAGAAATCCAAGTAACTTACTTCTTCCAGGTTTGCGAACCTCTTTCATCACTTTAATTTTGATGTCAGCATTGCTTCCCTCCAACATGGTAGGTGTTATTTTAAAGGAATTTGGCACAGATTCAGAAGTAGACTCCATGGCCCGCTTTTGGTCATCTCCACTCACACTGTAATTCACAGGCCCTCGAACAAGTGCGTTGGTACCAGGTTTGTGATCCAACCCATCTTCACTTAAGCAATTGAACTCAACAGGCAAGGAGTCTAAATCATTGGGTAACATCTCATCCTCTCCCACAGCAGCTGGAACCACTGGAGCCATTTGCACAGGCAAGCCATCAATTTGCTTTTCCACTGACTGACAGTTTTCTGCTTTCTTCTCTCCATTGCCATCTTGGACAACATTGTTACTGGTATCTACAAGTGAAAAATACAAATCTTACTGGTGCATAAGTGCAGCATCAAAAGAAGCAAAGAGAAGTAGTTCTGTATCCTTTTTGTTTGAAGTGCTGTGTAGCAATCTGACAGCACTGGACAACATCCCAATATTTTATTCAGCTGTGGATGTGACCAAAGGAATAACTACTGGACTAACTGCTGCATGCCCTATCATTACTGTTAAGTCACCATGTTCTGTATTCTTAGTGCAATGTCATGACTCCTAAGTAAAATCACATGTTCCTTCTCTTTCCCTAACCCAGCTAACAGAGTTTTCTTCTGACTCCATTTGCTGCAATAGGTGGGTATGAAAATTCCTATTTGTGGGAAAGGAAACAACTGTATTTTAACTTTCCTTCTTCACCACAGAATACACAAAGAAAAACTAAAAGCTGATCTGAGATACTTTCTATCACCAAACAGTTTAATTTCAGATTTCATTAGCTGTAGCAGAAACCTGTTCACCTAAGCCAACAGAAGAAACCCACTCCCACATAACAGCGACGCACGGATGCGCTGGCAGAACCTTTTCCTTTCCTCCCCAGATCCCCCCACCACCCGAGCTGCTGCACCAGAGCCCAGCATACCTTTACTAGCTGCGACTCCCTTGAGGCTCAGGTAGGAGGGGGAGCCAGGAGCAGGGGGGGGCCCCTTGCCCCCCACGTGGTTGGTGACGACGGGCGGTGCCTGCGGGCGCCGCAGCAGCGGGGACAGGCTGCGCCGCCGCTTCAGCGACGCCGGCGTGTTCGGCTCCCCGGGACGCTTGATCTTGTTCTGGGGCCCGGCCACAAACTCATCGGCCTCATCTATCATCATACCCTGGAAAGGAGTAATAATATCAGTAGCAGCACAAAGCAGCAACTGTTTCACCAATCCACCAAGTTGAGTCCCTCTGCATTCAGACTCGAGTGGCTTTCAGAGCACTTGACAGCTCTCAGAACAGAGACACCCAATGTAACCAGAGAGAGCCCAGTGCCACTCCGTAAAGCAGCACAATTCCATACACGTTCCTCTTGGACCACATGGGAGATATCCCTCCTTCCACAGGCTGCAAAGGTTAGCAATATATTGTTGCTGTGGGGTAGAAATTCTATGCACAAATGTTGTCATCGTATTGCAGGGGTTCCATACTGCTGTCTCCTTATCACGTAAGTTCCACACCTTCTTGGTGTTTCTCATGGACAGCTCCTCAAAGCACTGACTCTTTCTTCTTCACAAAGCAGCCAACTGACTCAGTTCCCCTCTCAACCAACCAACCCACTCTTTTATAGCACTCTTCTTCTCACTGGTTACAGCTGTGGCCTGTTAAAGTCAGGCCTGTTCCTAATCTTTGATAATTGGCCCAGCTGCAACTCCTTGGGGATAAGATTATTTTCTACACTATCTTTATTTTCTTATATTCTATCCCCCTACACACAAATTATTTCAAGTTGCATTATTAAATACAAAGGAACAGCAGGCAGCAAGGCCCTTCCTACCTTCTTGTCCTGTTTAAATGGATTGCCAAATGTATGGAGTCTTTTTGGTTGATCTGGGTCAATTTCCCGAAGAGGTGAAGGCATCATTTTCAGGTATTCCTGGTAATTTCCCATCTGAGCAACAGGAACACTATGAAGGCAGTCTGCAACAGAAAAGAGTTCTTAATTTAGTCTTAAAATTAAGGCAATACAAACTTCATGCCTCAAATGTTAGCATTTAAGAACCTGAACTGATTATTTCTTTTGACTACAGAGGATGAGCTAAGACTACAATTGTGGAAATAAGCCCAATAATAAGAAGAATAAAAAATAAGCAAGCTTAATTTCTATGCCAACAACCGCATCTTTAGATCACCAGCACCTCACAAAAAACAGAGCAAGCTCTTCTCTGCCCTAAGCCCCCATCACTTTACAACACATTTCTACTGAACCCTGGTGAATATGAAAGCTCTCCCATGGAATTTATTTTTAAATTTCAAAGCCAGCATGACATCTTGCATGACAGAAGGCAAAGATATCCTTCCTTCCCCTTCAGAGTCAAAAAAAGGACATTGTCTGACTCAGCAAGAGATGCAATGGCAACCTCTGGCCCCACATCAAGATCCACTACCTTAAAGAAATAACAAAAATAGCTGTATTCTCTTCAAACTGTTAATGAAGAACTGTGATTCCTTACCTTCATCCTGCCCCAAGATAAGCCTGTGTGTTTTCAGAAGATTAGTTCTCATTCTCGTTAGCTGGTCTAGAAGACTGCGACGAGGAATATCATAGGCATTTCTGAATGCCTGTGGCTTCAAATCCTAGTTTTGTAACAAAATCAGTAACTTTCAGTTAATCCATCAGTTCTCATGCATGGAGAAATTCCACTAAGAACTATAATAACATTAACTTTTAAAAGATGTTAAGCAACTTTAGACCTTCATAACTGGATACAAGCAGCTCAGTGGCTGTCTTTTCAACATGACCTTATTCAGCATTAGTGCTTTCAGCTCCATTAAGAGTAAGCACATTAATTTGTGGATGAACAACAATAGCTGTCTTTTGCAGAGACTGGCACTTAAAACACAGCAATTTTCATTTACTACCATGGGGTTTTCAAACAGTGTCCCAGAATCAAGTGCAAAAAAATTGCATTTACTTTTCTACCTCTTTATGTCTACGCTGTACTCATCACAGTTCAGCAAAAGTACTTCCTTCTACACTAAATCCATACAAGTTACACATATAAAACAGATGAGATTAACTACTTAGTCATGCAAGATCACAGTGCTGTTTACCTTGTTTAAAAGTCCTATGTGGAATCCAGCAAATTCTTTAACATTCATTTCTGACAGTCTCAGTGGAGATTCCCCAGTGATCCCTTGCAGCAGTTGTTTAAAATCCCTACTGTGTACCAAGGAGAGGCCACTGGAGTGATTTTTCACTTTTATTCCAATTTCTTGTGGAACTTTCTTACCCACTGAACCTATTATCCGTTCCGATTCTATTTTTGTCTAAAATGGAATCACACCGTGAGTTAAAGAATCAGCAGGCATTGCACATTTCCAGTACAAAACACACAGTACATTAGCAGAATAAAACTACAAATTTAGTTCCCTGCTACCTACCCAGGGATACATTGGATTACATAGATTAGATCTCAAGCATAAAGAAATCCTAATGTGCTAGCATATGGAAAAATATTTAGCCAGTGTATCTAAATTTATATGCCAGTAGGAGGTCTGTGAATATTCCCTGATTTTGCTGCAAGTCTGTGACTCTCTTGTGTCCTGAAGAACCATCTTTAAATGGAAAGAAAAAACAAAATGGAAGGTAGGATCCTGAGGTTATAATAAAATTGCATTTAAAACAAAAGTATTATTCAGATACAGTAATAAAATTTCAGTTTATTTTTGAACCTATGAACTAAGGTTTGCCCTGTATGCTTGTAACAACATAAGGGAGAAATGTTGCAACAGAAATCTGGTTTATGAGTACATTTCTAAAAATGTATCACTTCTCCAATTAGCACAGATTTCTTATTACAGTTACAGAGAATTTTACTGTATTAACTTCTAACTGTATTCAGAGTTAAGGTTTTTTTTACCCACTAGCAATACCTCCAAAGAAAAAGAACACCCAACCAACCAAAACCCCAGAACCCACTGCGATTGCAAGCCACTTCCCCCAGATCTCCTCCTCTGCACAGTTTGCTTCATTATCTGTGGGAAATTGAATTTAAGGACAGCAGGAGCACAGCAGAATTCTGGAATTGCCTGTGCCTATAGAGGAGCTGGTAATGCATTCCACACATTCAAACTGTTCCATGTGCTGAGAACGCCTGTGAGAGCCACAGCAGCCATCTCCAGTCATTCCAACTCCACAGTGCAGATAAATCATAGCAATTTGCATATCACTGGATTACCAAAATACCACAGGAAGTTTTATGTCTAGTAGAGGCTCAGTCATTCAGAGGCTCTGGGATGTGTTTTGTGCATTCTTTAAGGCGGAGGATTTTTGCTTTGTAATTTTAAAGGCTGCTTGCCCACTGCTTTCTAGATACTGAACTGCTGTTTTAGGAGCTCCTCATGCTAAGGAGGAAAGACTTCCAGGCCCTTACACCTGGGATGGCAGTCTTGGCAAAGAGAAAAAGATACACAGGATTATTTCCCACCAGGTCACACTTAACACATAGAAAGACTTTGACCTGAAGGAAACAGGAAGCTCAGATATAAAGCTTGAACTGTGATTTTACTCCCCATGGACAAGAATGTACTTTTTTTTTTTTTGGAAAATACACATTGCCAAAGGACACATGGAAATAAATATGAGACTGAAAGCAAGCCTCTGACTTCATCTGTGAAGAACAATGGCAAGAGCAGGCATAAATCCAATTAATGATTATCTTTGGAGTTTAAAATCTAGCAAATATTTAAAGTATAGCTGAAGAAGTTTCATTTGCATTCCTCTCCACCACTTACAGAAGGCACAATCACTGGCTACAGAACCATACTGGATTCATCCATATTTGCAGTGGAAATGCTCACCAATCTTCAATGATAATAAATGCTGCACACCCATATGAACTCCCACAGGGATTAACTGCTTTATAATGAGATTACCACAAACTAAATCATCAACGCACTTCTAATTGCAAAGGTTTCATCAATACTACCTGTTGGCTGAGTTTTTTAAGGTAAGAGATAACACTGTAACTAAGTCCACAATCTAAATTATCTGATATCAGATTTGGAGCTCCCATCATCCTTAGGGCTTTCTTTAATGGCTATAAGGAAAACAAAATACACAATAGTAAGAGAATAAGTATTTAAAAAAGAAATTTATAAGCTCAATTATAGGAAGCTAAGGCACATAGATTAGTGCTCTAGCTTTTCCACTTTTGGCCACTAAAATTCAAGTCTATTTAAATAACATGTGACATGAGTTTGGTGTCTAACTAGCTCACAACGGACATTATGCCACATCACCAAGACACCACAGAGCGTGGTGCCACTGGCAATTTCCACTCCAAGGCTCAGGTCCAGAATAGCCGGGATGATGCAAGTCCATATTGAGGTGCATTGTCCAAGCTACACGTAAAAGGTGACACAGTGCCTCCCTCCACCCTTTATTTGGCCCAGTCAATATCAGCTTCCCAAGCTGTAGCACTTCACCCACATTAACAAACAACCTAAGCTGCATTTTCCTTATCCATTACAAAAATGCCAAATTTGGCTTCTCTGAATGTTCTGAAGTACTTCTGATTAAAATTCATTTAATATTTAATGATCAGAAAACACATTTATTAAACACTTAATATATTAACATAGCTACTCCTCCTCCTCAGTATTTCTACAAATTTTTTTAATTCTTAAAAATATTTACTCTAATCTACATACCTCTGAAAGGCAGAATGTTAACTACCTAAAATGCCATCATAATTATGTAAAAAAACTTTACTGGGAAGAGGTATGATGCAAAGGACTCTGGCCACAGCAGCCACTATACCCCGGAGGATGAGATGAGAAGAGGAACATACCAGTAAGTAGTAAGGAGGCATTGTTTTTAAGTAGTTGTCAAAAGCCTGTCGCCACTTCAGATTTGGCTTAAGTTTGTGAACCTTAAACAAGTCATCTGCAAAAGGAAAACAACAAAACAAGGTGTCACACAGTCCCAGACCTTTAGCTTTGTCCAACATCGTACGTGCCAGGTTTCCCCCCGTTTTCTCCCCTCACCCATCTCCCAATGGGGCTTCCCCCCAAAAACTGCTCTTAACCTGAGGTGTGAAGGATTGGGAATCCCCACTCCTAGCTGCAGTAGGTAATCCAGAGCAAGTCCCCATTACAAGCAAACTTACAAGGTACACCAGACTTAAACACTGCACACAACTACCAGCAGCATGGAAGGTGCAACAGATCCACCTGTTAAAGAGTTTCACCTCCCTTGCCTCTCTCTTGCACATCAGGAAGTCCCTGGATCTGATTAAATCAAACAACATTAATTTGGTTCCAGCTCCATTTTCAAACCAGCTTTCTTCTGTTCAACCTGTATGATGAATTCTGGTCTCCAGTAAAAATATTCTTTGGCATCAAAGGGAAAGAATAAAACAAGTCAAATCAGGGAATCCTTCTGGACAGCTTTGCTGGACTTGCTGCCAACAGCAGCAGCTACACCTGGCAGACAAGGGGTTACCTCCAGCCACAACACCTGCCTCGTGCCAGGGCAGCAAAGTCTCCCAAAGGTATAGACAAAAGAGAGAAATTAGCTACAAAAACTGCTGTCCTTTAAGAGAGGGGCAAGCAGACATTTCTTGCTTTGGGTAGTGTTTTAGAAGTGGCTCCCTCCAGGTGTGCACCTGGCTTTCAGGAATGGCTGAGGTGAAGCGTGGGCCTACTTGCTGTGCACACTGTGAACTCTACAGCAAACACAGCATCCTGCAATTTACCATTTGCAATTATGAATTATCCACTGAAATGAAGGTTCTTAGTAGGATTGTAGCATGCTGGCAAAGTGAGGCTAATGGAAGGATCTGCAGGTCTGGAAAAAGGGATGTTCAAAAATTAACTGGGGAGAGCTGCAGGAGACAGATGCACAGAAGAGGGTGTGCAAAAGACAGATGTAGCAAAGAAATAGTTTTCTCCACACTGAGTTTTCAGGAAGATGTATTTGGAGAAGAAAATTGGACTTGCACAGTACTCTGCACAAATTGAACAGATGTTATGATACTACTTCCCAAGTTCTCATAGACAAACCACTCTCAATTACAGGTATTTTCCAATCCAAATCAATTCTGGATTACATAGAAAAACCATACTACAGATGCTACTTCTTCTCTTCCCTGGCCTGAAGAAATTGGGCTGGAGTTGGAGAGGGCAAATCAAAATTCCATTTAAAATCTCAATATACTTCAAGCTTAGCCCTATTATCCAAAAGAACCTGGGGTGATATCATCACATATGGCAAAAAAAAATAACATCCATTCTTATTTCACAGATCTATTTCCTTTTTGCAGCAAAATGCAAGTTAAACTACATCCCTCTCAAAATTCAACATAAAACCATAAACTTAAAAAGCAAGATGTTCAGTATTATAGTACATCCTAATATTTGACAGTCTTGGGTTGGTTGAGTACAGCTTGAACCTTAAACCCCATATCAGCACTTGATTAGTGCCTCACTTGCTGCACTGTGAGGCTGTACCACTACGGGCACAGTGACATGGCACAGGCACCCCTCAGCTCAGCCACCTGGGCTCCCAATCCACAGCACTTTTACTCCCAGACATCAAATGCAAACCACCTCCCTGATCTCTGCTATCCCGGGAAAAAATTCTCCAACCTATGCAGAGCTTCAGCTTTTTAAAATCAGCCTCCCCACAGCACAAACTCACTGCAGGAACTGCCACCTTCTCAAAGGGGAGGTGAGCAGAGCCACAAGTTTCAGAGACAACTTCACCATCAGCCTCTTACCTGCCTCTACCTTGAGAGTTTGAGACACACACTGTCAGCAGATTGCAACACAGGCACTTGAAAGGCACTTTTCCCCCTGTGCCCTGAGCTGCACATGATGATTTATACAAATAAGCAAACTAAAAATAATCCAGTTAACTATGTCTTCCACAGATTAAACCCCAAATTTTTGCAGATAAAAATCCAAAAGTATTGAAAAAAACCCTTACACAATTTAGTTTTACTTCTACCTAATTATTTTCAGATACTAATTTCTGCAAAGTCTACTTGATGCAGAATTCTCTTTATTTCTGAACTCAGAGGGAGTTAAAAGCACTGTATAATTGGGAACATGGTATTAAAAACCATTAGGAACAGGCTGCAAGCACCAACTCAAGGGATCAGGTAAAATCACACAGACTAGTTAACTGAAAATTGCATTGCAAAGTCTTGATCTACTTCAGATTAATGTACAAAACAAACAAATTGTGACAGGACACAATACACACTTTTAACACTCAGTACTACAGAAGGGGGCTGGATGCACCTTTAAAGATCAGTGAACAGTTAAAAAGAAGAGTGTGAGAGAGAAGAGAGTCAGCAGGTAATTTAAGTAGTTCAGCTGGAGTCTAAATTACAACAGTCATGCACCATGTAACCAAAAGTAAAACTTAAAACTTGTTTTTATTTTTTAAATCACCACTCACATTAAATTCCACCTGAGCAAGTACACCACCATTCCCCGTTGACTCCTGTAATTCTCCTAATTAGGCACTAATGCTCTATTCTAGGTAGTAGATTCATGATTTTACATTCACAGAAAAAAGTATCCTTCCCTGCAAACCATCTAAGCAAAAATAAAGCACTGCAATGGAAAACAGCATCCATCACTACCTAAGAAAGGTGTTGTGTCACTGTTTCCCCATTGATACAAAATGTATCAGAACTATTTGGCTGCTCCTCCCAGAGCCACAGCATGCTGTGTTCACCCTGGTGAGAACACAGCCCTTAGTTTCCAAAATATAAAATCGTAACTTGCAGGTTCTCTCACAGAGCCGGTCAAAGCATCAAAGGAAACTGCATGCTGCAGTCCTTCACAGGCAGACATCTTCTAAATGCTCATCCTGCTGCATATTTAGACCCAGAGGAAAAGGGTATTTAACCACTTTCTCAAGACATTTCCTGCATGGCTGTTTCACTGCTGCTTCTGCTGACACTCCCAATGCACAGTCACTCCTACTGCCCAGCAGTGCTTGCCCTCCCACCCATGCAGCTAAAAGGAACCAAGGAAACATCTTAGGCAAGGCAGAAGCATTTAGAAATATATCTCATCTTTACTCAGCTCTCCCTAAAACCCCTCCTTCAACTTCTGCTTCATGAACTTGGCTGTACAATGTTTTTAAACAGAACAGCACCTGAAGAACAACAGCTTTGCACAATCCTTCAAGAGGAAATTTCTATCATCTGTGGGCCAAGCACTGAGCACTGAAGCACATCAGCATCTATCTGCCTGTGAAAAGCTCTGCCTTCAGCAGCCTCCCACTGAACCGAAAGAACTGCAGCCCACCTCAGTTCTGGGAGCAAACCACCACCAAGCTATCAGGACTCTCTCTAGCTGTCTGAAAGCAAACTGGAGCTCTCATCCCACATGTCCATCATGGCTGGGAATGGACCAGAGACCAGGGCTTTTGTCAGCCAACCCAGCACAGTGCATGAGTCCATTAACAGACTGTGTGCCTCCACTGTTTTATCAACTCCTATTAACTGGCTCCTTTCCCTTACAGAGCTTCTGAATGCAGGCCCTGGAGTTAAACACCAGCAGGAGTTACAGCATTCCCCAACCCACTCTTGCAGAAACCAAGACATAAAATCACCAAAGCTATAGAATGTGGTACAATTCACCTCCTTCAGCCATGGACCAGTACAACTTCTTCCAGTTTTCTCCAGTATCACCTGCAAGCTGCCTCATGCCTACCTACCTTACCTGTTTGTATGGCTGTCTTACATTATTTTTCAAAAAGAGAATTCAAACTTCACCTGCTCAGTAATACAGGAGGAAAACAAAAATGCAAGCAAAAAAAACTTTAAACATCTTACTATCTGTTTCTAAGGTTGAACATATTTGATAATACATACAAATATACAGTTGTAAAGTGGTTTTGTCTTTGACAGAGACACCAGAAGGAACAGAGTTAGATTATCCATGGTACTGTCCCAACCAGTCCTCCAACACAGTATTCTACCAGTAGGGCAGGAGCCACCAGAACCACACTGATCAATATGGGAGGTAGGGGCTGAATGGAGCAGACTTCTCCTGGTCTTGGGACTTCTCCACATCCTTTTAAATCTTGATGAGAGTAATGAAAAATTGGTTTTACACACTCCTATCAGTCCTCTGCTGAACCATCAGTATCCACTACTGGTGTGTATGAAGGTAGAACAGGGGGAGTGTTCCACCTACCTACAGAGCCAAATACAGATCAGTACTGCTAAAATCATCTACAAATAATTTACCAGGCATGCTGCTTATCATCTCACTCATCTTCTGTGCCAAGTAGAAAAGGACCGAGATCTACTTTTGTGTTTAAGGTATATTCCACAGAACTTAATCCTACCATGCCTTAGAGACCAAGGACAAACAAAGCCCTGGAAGGAGATCTGAAGGTAACACTGTGTGTTTGTATGAACAATATGGATGCATGGGATTCATGACCTCAAGAAAACATCCACTTTACAACTCAGGCAATGTGGAAACTCTGCATTTTCCTTTGAAGAGCCTTCAGAAATGTAAGAAATGGATTACCAGGTGAGTAAACTGCAGAATAGCACTACACACACTGAGAAGTGCCTTTCCTCAAAGAGAAGGAAGAGATTTACACCCCTGTAAAAAAGAGGCAGGGGGAAGACAAGAGCTGCCAGGGAAGACTCAGCAGAACTGCAAATGTCAACATCAAAATGAACAGGGAAGTTAACTTAGGATCAGTGATGGCTTTTCAGCTAGTGGGTCTGCTGCAGTATTTCAGTAACCACAAAGTCACTGAAACTCTCATCCTCCTTGCATACTTTGGGACAATTACCAGGCTACACAGATAACTATAAAAGACACATTATGAGCAAGCACAAGTTTCTTCTTTTTTGGTTATGACCAGGATTACAAAAAAGCATTCCTGAATTGTGTTCTGATCTTTTATTTTCTCCTAAAAATGAATAGAAAAATCCTGTGTAAGACAATAAGACTCAATTCTTGGTCATTGTTCTTCTGTATCACTAAAAACATCCACAAAATCTAGAACAAAAAAGCCGTAACAGCGTCTGCAACTGAAAAGGTTAGTGGCACTCTGGAAACTCCTCTCTGCCATTACCTTTATGCCAGTTACTCACACAGCACTTTTTCATATTATCTTTCCTTAGAAAATATAGAAAATAATTTCATTGTGGGAGTAAAAAAAAAAAAAAAAAAAAAAAGAACAAAACCAAAACCTGGTCCTTTGGGCAGGAAAGAAATGCAGACTGTTTCACTGCTCAATTCCTTCTTACTGCTCTGAACTGCATTAGGGAATTCCCTCTTCCCAACACCCGTGACAAACACTGCATCTCATCTTCCAGTAAAAAATAAGCTGCTACAAGAGCAACTGCAAAACCTGGATACACCACACCCTAAATGAGGGAAAAGAATGGAGGTTGAAGCTTACTCCAGGTTAAGGAAGAGGCTACGTGTCTAGGAGGTGAACAGCATCAAACATGCACTGGAAGCAGGTAGCTCTCCTCCTCTGCTGGAGAGAAAAAAAGGGAGAGGGGGTATGAAAATCCTCTCCTCCCAAAGTAGGTTAAAAGAGTTTGCAACATTCTCTACTCTCTGATCTCCATTATTTTATAACGTCTCAAACTAAGGCAGAACACCAACCATTATTGTTTTGCTTTTACTCTGGAGCAGCTGCACTGGCAGTGCAATGCAGAGGTGTTACCTACCTAGCAATGGAAGTAAAACAGGGTAGTTGTAAGGCATCACAAAGAGGTTTACACAGGTTAAAGTAGTGCTTGCTTTTAAATACCCAAACGGGTGGCCGAGCTCGCTGTATTTTCCACTGCTACTCACAAATACCTGACAAGGAATAAGAGAGAGCACTGCATTAGAATGAAGAATGGGAAGAACAGTAAACATGGGGCATTTAAAAATTCACATCAATCTGAATCCAACTGCATTAAGACAGTAAATTATCAAGCACAGACGAATCTGAACACATCAGGGTGAGTATGGACCTACACTCCCCAGTCATGAACTGAGACATGCAACATTTAGTGAACACCCAGCAAGTGTGGAAATGCTCTTCACAGAGTGATCTTTACTGCTTTAGTCAAACTACAGTGAAGTGATGCCCTGAAGAGTTTTTGGAATTATTTAAAACAGGTTAGGGACATCTGTTGAAGGAATGTTAAATAAGCAAGCTATTTGAAATTAGTCTTCTGACTCAAAAATAGCACAACTCATGTTTACAACACTGATAAAAAGAAATGCAAAACGTTTTTAAGCATAGAAATTTAACAAAACAAACGACCACTCAAGAAATGTCTTGATTATGCCTAGTGCCAATGTTCTTAAAACTGACTTTATCTTTTTAAGTGCACATATATGAGGGTTTTAACCCTGAAAAGCAATACATGTAAACAATATTTCAACAGGATAAAAATGGTAGATCTTCTTGACTGAGGCAAGCAAAATAACCCACATCTAAGTCAAAAATAGTTTTCCTAGAAAAAAATAAACCTTGCAGCAAATAGCAAGTGGCTTTCCTCTGTTTTTTCAGGGCAAAAGAAACTGGGTTTGTTGCATTGTTTCTATGACAATGAGCCTATTTCTCTGATTTGTAAGGGTCTGATGTGTAGCTGGGAGAAGAAAAGCAGTTTTTGAAAAATAGCAGTAATTTTAGTAACTCAGGCAAATAACGTCCCTAACAGAATATAAAGGACATTTTTGAAATTAGGTTTTTTTAAGTAACTTGAATTTTTCTTTTGAATATGCATGTCATATTTTCAACTAAATTGTAGCATTTATTGGGGATATAAAAACAGACCTCCAAATTCACCTTTCCAGCTGAAGTATCATACTAAGCATACTCCTGGTGTACACATTAGGCTAATATTTAAAAGAACACCACCAAGAAGGGAGCCTGATTTTAGAGAGGACACAGAAACTTATTTTTAAAATTACAAAAGTATCACATGACAAAGGATTTCAGCAACTGAACTTCGACCTCTTCAAGGCTAATCTAGTCAACAGGATCAACAGCTTCCATTCAATTCCCATTAGCAGCCTCAAGCATCTAGTGAAAATGATTTGCAGCTGTTCATTAGGTAACATGATGGAAACTAGTTCTGGGTTTTCCCTGTAAGCAAATGAAAGCCTGCAGAGAGTTTCAATTTAGCCAAAAATGGAACCTGGGGGGCGTATTTCTTAGCAAAATGAGATGGACCTAGAAAGAGAATTAAATGAGATTACAAAGCCTGTGGAGGGAACACTCAATTCTGACTCCTAATAATTCTCTTAGAAAGGAGGTAAATGAAACCTTGACATGTTTCTTCTCATCTGCTGCAGAGTTTGAACCAGACCCCAATTCTCCAGGCTTGCAAAGATGGAAGTACCCATTATATTTCTAGAATCTGTACTGATAACCCATTACATTTCCAGAATCAAATAAAGGACAAATACCTGCCAGCAGGTATGGGGAGACTTTCGTTCCAGAATGTACTGGGTGAGGGGTGAAGGCTCCAGCTCATACTTGTCAAAAGGAAGCTTGTCTATGACCATGGGCTCACAATCCACACAGGAGAACCTCACCACAGGGTGAGCTGTGCGTGGAGGCTGAAAGGAAGAAAAGGGTATCAGTTTTCACATATTTATGGTAAACAAACCAATTCTCTTAAAAACATCCATAAGTGGGTATTTCACCATCCTATAAGTCTTAAAATATTCAGTTTCCAAAGTATTCCTTTGAAGAAAATAAAGTACAAGCTCCCACAACAGAATATAAACTAAATATTTCTCTAACTGAAAAAAATGCTCACACACTCTTCCCACCAAGAGAAAAACATGGTTAATATGCCACTATTTATCTTTATATTTAAAAGCCTTCATGTCAATTGAGCTACAACACAGGCTTAAAGGAGACTTCAACTCTTCTTCCCATCTTCAAGTACACAGAAAAACAGATGGCAGAGGGCCCTCAATTCACAAAGAATCTCTCAAAGAACTCTCTACAAATCTCTTTCTTTTTTTTTCCCCTCTTCAATCAGGAGGTGGGAGCAAGGAGAATGGACAGACAGTACCTGGTGCACTTGCGAAGTGCAGGAACAGAACATGCCTAACAAAAGAGAGATGTTTAGATAGGCTAATAAGGCATGCCAAATGTATGAACACCTCAGTAAGAAAAGGAGAAATTAGTACTGCTTTCTCCTCATTTTCTGCAGGGAGCAGCTCTTCTGTTTCAGTTTTAATTCTTCCTGCTAGTGAAAGAGTCCACACATGAAGTAATACTAAGGAAGAAAACCCATGGTTGGATCTTCTTTCAAAAACACATACTCCTTTTTCCATGTTAATGAATTTTATAAAGCTTTGATTAAAATTTAATAGGCTCACTATGATTTGTGCTACATGAAATAACTTAGAGCTCAATTTTTTAACCTTTTAAAACCATTCAGCAAATTAACTAACCACACACATGGAAGTGAACTTTCTGGATACAAGAAATGGCACGGGTTACAGTATCCACATTAGATAATACCATTCTGTTAACCTTTTAAAGCAAAGTCACATCATATTATAAACAGAGAAAGTAAAAACTACACTATCATTATTTATTTCCAGTCTATTCAACTATTAGTGTAAAATCCTTTTTTCAGTTTTTATTTTACTTACCAGTGTTGGTGAATTCTGATCAGGCCAAAAAGATTCTGGGATTGGCCAGTGCCCCACAGGAACACCCGTTTTAGGGTTAGGCCGTACATAAATGAGTTTATGACAACTATGCCACGGCTGAGAAGCAAATGAATTGATGGGCCTGGATGAATCAACAAGTCCATCTAAAATTTAAACAAAGCAAAATAAAAAAAGAAAATGAAAAGCTACATGCACGCATTTGTCTGCTAGCAAAATTTCTGTATTAGCAGCCAGTAAGACATTTCATTACTCTTGTTCTAAAGACAAAGATATTTACATCAGAGGCTGAAATAACCTATGCATCCAGGGGTATCACAGAATCATCTGAGAAACCATTACAATATTTGCCCTGATCTCCCTTCTGCTGCTGTGGCACAGCCATCACACAGTGAGTGCAGCAAGGCCTACTCACATACTATGGAAAATGAATTTGCTTAAGCTCAGTGTCTGACACAGCTCCCACAGCAGCACCAAGCCACTGCTGCTGCTTCTGCTGCACCTGGAAAGGCTGAGAATTGGCATTTTCATTTCTACACAGGCTGCAGTGCTCACTGACTGATGCTGCCACACATAGAAACTCAAAGAGGAGCAAAGTTCCTTGGAGAAGTTGGATCCATCTTGCAGGAGGCAGCTTTTGCCACCTTTTTAATTAAAACAATCCACAGATAATTTAAACCCCACAGCCTGAGTTTAGGGGCTGCACAGGCCAGCGTTCCCTGCCAGCCCACCAGCACAGACTCCTGCATGCTGAGGATAAGGAACTTTGTAGCACTACAGATGTAACCAGCAGTTCTCAAAGACTGCTCTTCAAAGCAAACAGCACAGCAGAGATCACCCACTTAATCAATCTTCCTTGTTTTAAAAAGATTTTACATTACTAGTTTTCCTTGCTTTAGAGAATTAGCCAGTAATACTGTGGAAACTATGTCTCAGTGACACATCAGTTTGGTTCCTCTGCATTATAAAAACAGTGATTTTTACAGCTTGGGTACATCCTATCAATCTCTCTCTAGTTTAGGATTTTCTCAATTTCCATAGGAAAGAAAAGGTTTGACATTTTTATACATTCATATCCACAATCCATCACCATCCAAATGTGACAGAAATGAAGGTAACAAAACCCCCAAATTTCACCATTCTGCTACACAGGAGAGAACATTTGGGCCACCAGTGACATTTGGGAATTTGCTGCTCTGCTGTCCAGCACAGCATTACAGGAAAGCCTTCTTTAAATAAGCAAAAGGAGAAAACAAACATAGAAAAAGCTGATTCCAGAATGAAAGCAAGAATAAAGCTGGCTTTGCTAGAATGTTCAGGTGATGCTAAAAGCTATTATGTTTTCTGATATTCCAGGATCCTAAACTGGTCAGCCCTCTCCTCTTCCTTTAAGCCATGAACTTCTTTAAATCTGAAGAATTGCTTCACATTTGGAGTGCACTTTCCTCTTTTTCTCTTATGCACTTGACTCAAGGGAGCAAAGTAACTCTTTGTTCTTTGCACAGTTTTACCCTCGCAGTTAAGAACGTTCACCTGCATTTACTGATCTGTGATCATTTAGCAGAATGAAAATCTACAGAAAATTAAGCACTGAGATTGCTTTAGAGATGCTTAAGTGTTTAAACACACTACTGCTAGATTTAATTATTTTAAGTACAGTCCTGACAACACTCTAATTCAAACTTAAATGCTTCCTGCAAACATTCCCTTTCCTCAGCCACCCAAAGAGGTAAAAAGAGTGACACAGGGCCAGCCAGCAGTAGATGATCCATACAAGCATGTGCAGACATATGGCATCATTTAACTTAGCAAGGATCAAACTAGCACTGGTAAAAGGTGTATCCTGTACACTACAGGGAAAAGCTGGCAGGAAGGACATGGAAGACACTTAAGGACATCTACACACAAACAAAACATTCTGTCTTAAACATTAGGAACAGGTGAAAAACCAATAATCACTGTACCTTCTCCAATAGGAGCTGGGTCTGGTCCTGACTTCTCAAAGTTAATAACAACTCCACTTTGGACTTTTTGAACTAAAGATTCTAAACACTGATTCAACATTCTTTGTGTCCGGACACAGTACGAACGACCTGCGCAAGAGAGAAATTACATGGGGAAAGAGAAAAGCAAATTTTGAGTAATCTTACTTGAGGAAGATCTTTTATTACCTAAGTCACACTGCCAAGGCTTGCAATTTTATCCAAAATAACAGCAACAAACCTTGTACAAGTTTATGCAAAAGGCAAAGTACTTTGCAAATGCAATACAACCAAGAAAAAGCACCAAAACCCCACAACCTGCTGAGATTTTGTTACTAAAAAGAGGCCACTAAGGCTTCATCAGGCTGGACCAAGGCCAAGTTTACACAGGCCCTTAGAAAGGCCTGATTTCACCAAGACTATGTAATCTATCTGCTTTTGTCTACCCAAACCTCCTCCTCCCACACAACAACTTCCCCAAGCACCAATTAAAAAAAAAAAATCTCATCAACATATCAAGCAATAGGATCCAGAATTAATTTTTTTAAGATTAAATTTAGCTTATCAGCCCTGCAGCAGAATTATCATCTCACTAATAGCAGTCCTGCTCAATTCAACACTTAAATAACAAAAAATTTTTTCAAAGCCCCCTCATGATGAGCAAAGCCAACATCCAGAATAACCAAAGAAATTTTCCAAAACCTCCTACTGCATTTAGAAAATGCTCTCACCTCTAGATCTGAAATAGGAATATTGCTTTATTTTAAAGTTCTCCTGTGCTACTGAAATCCAAGAAAGCACCACATGGATTCACACGGACACAGAGTGAGACAGACAAAACAGAGGTGAAGGTGAATTAAAGGAAAAAAATGCCAAATGTGAAGCAAAGCAAAAAAGCATGCAGTTACCTCCTGTGACCTCACACATCTGTGTGATAGCAGATTCATCAGTAGGCACACTCCCAAGCTGCTCTGGCTCAGCAGATGCAGCCCCTGGCAGGCGCAGCACCAGAGCAAACAGCCTCTGATCCCAGCGGAACGGTTCTTTGGTTAGTTCACTTCCAGGCAAAGGGGAATTCAACGGAAGATGAAGCTGGTAAAAAAAGATTGAAAAACATTTTCCAGTATTTGACAAACCAGCTAAAAACATCATATCTAAATTCATTCATTTATCTGTAAAAGACCCTGTTTTCTCCAACCCACTAATTTATCTGAAGTTCTCAAAACCCTTACAGACTATGAATTTAGGAGCTGGGGAGTGACAGGATAGCTGGTTTCTATTCTCTATAAAAGCAGGTCAACTATGAAAAAGTACAATTAGCAGGAAAAAACTGATTAATATTCATCTCAGCATAGCACCAACCTGCACAATCATAACGTGAAAGAACTTAATGAAAGTTTACCTCCTCTTGGACTCCAGCTGTATTTGTCAGTTTGTTTCCATCTGTGATGGTAATCAAAATAGATGGCTCCAAAAAGAACGGATTCCTTCCCTACAAACAAAAGCACAAGAATGCTAAGAGCAACCTTAACACACAGGATGAGAGGCTTGCATTTTTGTCATTATAAAATAAACAGTAAGATAAGCAATCTTTCAAAATAATCCTGTAATTTTGTAAATAGGTGTGGAACCACATAGAACTATACAAGATGGGCCACTTCTGTGTGTTTACACTTGGGGCATTTATACTCTGCTTCTCTGTACTTCAGTAAGGAAAAAAATGCCAGCATTTTCCAGAGTCTTTTCAGTAGCCATAATAAGAAAAAATTCTTATTATTAAAAAATTCAAAAAAGCTTGAGTTCCCACTTCAAGCTCTTACACAGAACTATGCAACATTAACAAAAAGTTAAATGCAAAAAGGAACTTGAACCATCAAAATCCCTCACCAACTATTATTTTAAAAAACACAGAAATATAGACAGAAGACTACAGATAGATTTGTTACCTGTCCATAGTTGTCTATCCCAGACACTAATCTATTGAGATTTAACAAGTCAAACGATGACCTGAGTGCCTGACCAAGGGTTGTTAGTCCTGAAGCCTGAAGGTTTTTCAGTTCATTCATGAATGTTGCATGGTTTTCCTTCCATCCAGCCTGTTACATAAAACAAAAAAGCTTATTAGTTATTCTAGCAGCAAACTGCAATCAACTGCAAGTTGGCATTTATCGCTCTTCCCAACAAAAAATTAATTATGCTCCTGATTAACAGATGCACTGCACCATTTTCATGCTGCACACACCTAATCCAGGTATGCACAGCTTAATGTGAAACATGGTTACACCTAAATGGGAGACTCAAGAAACACACACACTGCCAAGTACTGGGAAAACTTTTCATCACCATGAGAACTGTTGTAGAGATGATGCTGTTAATAGAAGTATTTGGATCTAGCACATAAATACTTTTTTAGGAGAAATTGCCAAGTTTGGAAATCAGAAATGCAGCTGCCAAAGTAACAGCAAAGGTAAAACCAAGATAAAAGCACCATAATGTCACTGTCTCTTCTGGCATATACCCATTTCCTTTTTGTCTTTTCTTCCTTAAATTAAGTCTGGAACAAAAGAAAGGAGTGGCTGCAAACACCCTATCAAGAATCAAATCACTGTTTAGTATCTCAAGGTAACAGCTTAAAATTTTGGAGGTCTTTAAAAAAGTTATTGCTGACAAAGCCTAGGGATGAAAGGAAGAGCAAGTGATGAGGGTGGATCACCCTCATCTGGACTCTGGACTCTCTGGTGAGCAGGCCCAACAGGTGTGATTCACACACCCTTCCCCTAAAAGTGGTTTGCTGCACAGTTGAGAAGCTATTTTAGAGAAGACCAGCTCACAGGGAATTGGTACAGGATTTTAAGACGCCTCAGCTAAAAGCTCCAAGTCCTGGATACTCCTATAACTCTCAGCCTTGCTATTACAGCACACTCTCCATACTCCTGCAGCAAGGCAGCAGCTCTTCACCCAGGCTCACTCTCATCTGGCACCAGAGACATTCCCTGTGCTCCAGCAGGAATCCCAGCTCTGCAGACATGGACAGGATCATTTCAGAAAGCCTGACTGCTGCTGGGCAGCCTCTGAGCAACACAACCCCCAGGTGCAGCAGCTTCTCCTCCCTGTGCCCTGGCTCTGCAGCTCCTGCTGCCTGTGCCAAGTTGTGCAAGAACACCAGGACTGGATCTTCCTGGGCTTTTTTAAGCTGCTCCAGCCCATTGCCAACCTTTAGCACACACTGAGGGCTCTGTGAATGGGCTTAGGACAAACATGTTCAGAACTGTAAAAGATAGAAGAATTGAGCAGAAAGGACTTGTGATGATCAACACTTCTGTTGAGTTGACAAGCCTAAGCTGGGTGGATTTCTTTTCAGAATTGAGAATTATCATAAGATGATACAACAAAAGCATTTTGGTCAAGTTTAGCTCCCTTAACCAGTTCTTCAAGCTTGAGATGAATGCAAGGGATACAAGTGAGAAAACTTTGCAATGGGACAAAGAAAATACAGACTTTCACCAAGACTGCTTCAGCTTTATGATTAAACTGCCCTGGAAGCTCAACAGAACAAGGTAATTTTCAATAAAACACCAACACTCACAAACAACCACAGCTTAAAATACAGCATCTCATCAGCAGAGCCACAGCAACCTCCCACACCTGTGGTCAGCTCAAGGCAAAAATGAAATGCAAGCAGAGAGTCACTGTTCTGGAATAAAAGTGACTTAGTTAATGGTACTTTTCCAGAGTGAAATAGCACCAAATCTCAACAGGATGATTTGTCTTATCGTAAAAAAGCTTCTCTTAAACAATCTTAAGTGCACAGTTACCAAAATTGTTTTGTCTGAATTCTATGGATCCATAAATGCAGGTGAGACTGTTCCCTTTTGTCTGGCAAAAACACCCATCAGTGAGTCCATCAGTGTTCTTGGGAACAGCCAGGCTGGAGTTCAGAAAGTGTTTTCCTGCAAAGACCATTTGCCTTATGTTGTTACTAAAGCACAGGGGGGAACAAAACATTTACAAAAGAAACATTATTCCCAGTCTACATTTCTTGATTTGAACTCCGATGAATTTAAGAGTATTCTTTATAAAATAAACAGTAAGAGTCTTCTTCACTGGTATTTGGAGATTCTGCTATTTTCCCATTGTGAAAATGTTTGCTCAGCTTCCAGCTCTCTGTTTGATCTTGCTGCAGTGTGGTCAACTGCCTGCAAAATAAAACATGTACCATTTCCCCAGGCAGAAGTTGGGAAGCTGAAGGTACAAGGAGCAGCTGATCACCAATGGTTGGCTGTCCAAGGAAACTTTTTCATCTTACAGCTCTCACAGGATCTTTATAAAGTCAAGGAGAACTGTACCTTTGAAATAAAAAGAGTAAAATGGAAGAATTTCTCATAATGAGAACAAGAGCAGCAAATGCAAGATTTCCATACTCAGCTCTAACTAAATATCTGATTAGTAGTAATGTACTCCATTCTCAAAAAAAAGATTTTTGATTCAAAACCACTTAAATCAATGACAAGAAAGTCTACTTCTGTAAAATGTTTTTCTCCAGAAAGACTCAAGCCAATGTATATAATGAAACATGCATTTCAGGGACAGAAACTGCAGCCCCAAAGAGTCTGTATATTTTCCTTTCCATAGATACAGTAGGAACATTCTTAGGGCAAAACAGAGTCAAGTACCCCACACTGAGCAGATGCACAATGAGTTCACGTTGAAGTGATTAAATAATAATCCTTCCTAAATTTAAAATACTGCCACTAACATTGCTTACAAAAAACTCACTGGCTTTACTTGCCAGGATAAACACTAATGACCAAAAAAACCCCAACCAAAACTCCACAACCTTAAAGGAGCAAACACATATTCCACAAAACTACAAATCCTCCACAGGTCAGTAATAAGAAGTCAGAACTGAATATTAGTTATTTCAGTTGTTATGAACCAATTTGAGCAGTGAGAGTATTTGCTTCTAATCTTCAATATTACATTCCGACTCAGTCACTTTTATGCCCAGAATTTATTAATAGCAATCTGAGCAGCCTTTACCTTGCCAGTATATTACTGGCCTTTCCTTTGATAATTTATATGAACAAATAATTTTAGACTCTAAACACATACCAGAAGACTTTCAAATATAGCTAGGAAAAAACAAGTACTAAAACAAAAAAATCTCACTCTCTTTGCTTATGCCAACACCAGACAAAAATGCACTGTCATCTGGCCTTCTGCAAGCTCTGGATACCATCCTGCAAAGCACCCAGAGATCTGGAAGCATCACACCACCCTCCAGCTCCTGGCTTTGGCCTTGGCAAGCAAATCATACTGCCAAGAAATAACATAGTTCAAAAGTAACATTCTTCTCTGCTAACTTAGTTTTCAGCCAAATCCATGCCCTGCTCTATATTTCACCACACAGCTCCAGAAGTATTTCAGCTGCTTCAAGAAGCAGGTAAGGTCAAACCAGCTTATTTCAGCAGGAGAAAGGCCCAGATTAACAAGAATTCAAACAGCAAGGTGAAAAATCGAGTGAGGAAAAGGAGGCCTTATTTACACCAAGCGGAATCAGGACTAACTGAACATCAAAAGGACAGAGTTCAGCAGCAAAAGAAAATCTTGGCAGCTTAAAAAGATTGGTTGGTAGCTTAAAAAGACTTTGGAGAAACAGAAGATTTTAGCTGCAAGAGAAAGAAAGAAAATCTTATAAAATGCTGTAGCAGGAGTTAAAAAACAAAAACAAACCACCCCACCTTTATCACATAAAAGGGGTAATATTGATGTACAAGTAAAACAGTACCAAGTTTTGAATACATGTAACACAGATCTTGAAATCTCAGCTACACTGGTTTGTCTGTCAGGTTTACTGGTGTTACTGTAGTGTTTTACTGGTTCATTGTTGGTTTGTTCTGGCTTTGATTGGTGCTATGCTTTTTTCTTTTATTCTTTCCAACTATTTCTTGGCACAGTTTTGTCAGCTTGCAAAAAAAAAAGGGGCAGAGCCAAAGGCTGGGCATTAGAGCACAAGAATTCCAGGTCCAAAGCAGTTCCCAGTTTCAGCAGCTTCAGGAATCCAGGGACATGGTGATGTGGAGGCTGCAAGTCTTCATCTTCAGAGCTTCTAATAAGCAATGCCATAAGACTGAACTGCACAGTTCATTGTTCACTGGATTGCTTTCAGATCTAATTCAAAAATTGCAACATTTCTAAAAATAATCTTCCAAGAAGACAATTTGCAATCCTGCATGCCAATCACAACAGCCTGTGTTACAGTACATACTCAATAGTTAGTCAAAGATACAGATTTTTAAGAGTTCTGCTAATGTTTCCCTAGAAAGAACAAATGCATTTCAGATACTACAAATTGTTTAAAGTATTTAAGTTTCTCAATAATTCAAGCTATTATTAAATGTACTCATCTTAGGAAAACAAGAATACCTTAACACAACATGCCTGTGGCATCCTAGCTTGTCAGTGGCAATCATTTGGAAAAAAAGAGGTAAGAAAAAAAATCCAGCTGTTGAAATCTGATTCCACTCCTGTAATGGAATTTCCAAGTACCACAGGAAGACAGTGAAACCAGCAGAGCATTTTGCCTCCCAAATCACCAGAATGATTCATTTTTAAATTACCCTTCTGTTCACTGGTGACTGTACACATGATCACAACTCAGACCTGCTCATGTCTGAGCCATAGTGAAGCAGGTATTTCTTTTGTACAGAAGTGAATTATGCTTTTGTACACCCTACAATTCAGGGGGCTGCTTCCCAAATGCCCAAGTACCTTCACCTCTTTGTAATCTCCTGAACCCAGTCCCAGCACCGCTCAGTGGGTTCTGCAGCAGGGAATAACCTCCTATGCAGCCTTGAGCTTCCCTGCCTGAGTGCCAACAACTTTGGCAGAGGAATTTTAGCAAGCCAAGACTGTCCTGGTCACCCCAGTTCTGCCACAAACAGGGAAAGGAGAGGTGCTGGCACCTGTGTCCCCTGCCCATGAAGGACAGGGTAAGGCTGCTTGTCACTACAGAGCAGCCAATGCCCATGCTACCCCCATGTGTTTGATTTGTTATTTGAAGATTTGCTAGCTAAAAATAGCACACAGGAGAAGAAAGGTACTGACTGCATTATGAACACCAAATATATTTTTATTTAACGTTTTTCGTTTTCCTAAAATAATTCAGAATCATATGATCTACCAATCACCTACTAATTTCATCCTCACAAACGTTTTTCTGTGCAAATGGGGCAGAAAACAGCTCTAAGAGACACTTACAGACATTGACTCCCCTCCAAATACTTCTGAATGCCATTTTTGAGGCAACAGAGCTCTCAGTTTTTCTGTACCTTTGGCTGCGGAACTCTTCTCATTTCAGCACTTCCACTCTCTAGTTTGTTCTGTGCAACACACCAGTCCTGTCACTGCACAGCACTGAACAGCCCACAGCAAAGAGACTCCCAAGATCAATTATTTTTTGTTCTTGGCACAGGAGAGCAGCACAGCAGCCACCTCTGGTACCTGAGATGAGCACAGCTCCAGCCCAGGACACTGGCACACAGTGTGAACTGAGCTCATCACTGGGGTGGTGCTGAGAGCTGCAGGGCTCGCTGCTGGCTGCTCTGGACCTGCCTAACACAGACCCTCCTCAGTTCTCATCTGAGGAGTATTTGAGCAGGTAACCAATTCACAGGTTTAAATTACTCCCTCAACAACCCCACAGAGCAGTCAAGTACAGTGAAGAGTCTATAGAAGCATCACTTGCTCTTCCTCATATCACAGCTAGTGAGCACCAGGTCAGAGTGTTAAGGCTACGTATTGTGAATAGTAAGTTAATTGTTTCTTCCTGTGAAGTTATTTCTGCTGCTTTTGTAGGTCACTCAAACTGAAAACCATCCATCAAAAGTCCCTCTTGAAATCCAGTGGGCATTTTCTGAAAATTTAGTTTTTTTAAAAGCACCTAAATTCCAGCCAAATAAAATATCACACAAGTTTAATATACACAAGACGTCTCCAAGAGACCAGAGAAGCATAAACTGCTTTAAAACATCTTTAGAAAAAAAATACATCTTAAAGAAGACCAAAGTAGATGATTCCTTTGATCCCACACAGCTGATACAGTCTGACATCAGATTTTTAGCAGAAAGCTGTCACTCTGCAGACCCCTCTATCTCCATCCACCTCCAGGCACCACAATTCTTCCTGTTTCTCTGGGTCACACTATGGACCTTGATAACACAGAATCTCTCCTGCCCTCACCCACACTACAGTGCAGGGAAGGTGTCACCCTCCAGCTGTCCCTGGGGACACAACAGCCACACTGCAGCCCCTCCTGGACACCCCTCAGGTGCAGCACCCTCCAGTTTCACCTCCCCTCAAAGCAATGCAGGGCTTGCACCCCAAGGAAGGGCTGCAGTGTGGAGGGAGATGCCAGGAGATCCCTGCAATTGCACCTTTCTAAGATGAACTCTCCTGTACCTGCACCCATCAGACTGAATAATTTCTAGAGACAGATTGAACCAGTTGGTTTTCTAAAGCACATTAGTGACTGTTAACTACATCCTAGCACAGCATGTAAGTGCCAGTTTTTATTACAGGCAGTCAGCCACACAGAAAACTATTTCATCTTGTATAGAAAGAAGTATTTCTCCATGAAACCTTAAAATAAAAACCCAACCCAAAGAAAGCTCAGTCAAACTACACCATGCAATTCCCTGTCCTTTCAAGGTGACTTCACCATTAAATAAGACATAGAAATGCTTTTCCTTCAAGAAGAATTGAAGACGTTTGTGTTACAAACAACTCAATTTTTAAGCACAACACCCCTGCAAAACACAAGCAAAGAGGTTCTCAATCTCCAGTTATGAAACAAGTACTGGGGCCTTTTGTTAATAACAGCATTTAGAGAGAAGCAGCACCTGCTATAGGAATGCCAAATGCAGAAGCTGTATGAACAACTCAAAGCTGGAAACTGCTTGGAACCAAGGGATAATAATCAATGCCAAGTAGAAAGAAAAAAGCCTACACTACCTTTTTATTTATTACCTGCTGCTCCTGCTTCAATCTATCTCTGGATTTAGCTTTTTGGTCATCACTATTTCATGTATTTTGACAGTTACTCTCACTGCACTTTTTCTTGTACAAGGAAAAAAGGAAACACGTGAAGAAAGGAAAGTATAAATACCAAAGATATCATGGGATCACCCTGTTCCAAAAACCATTCTTATTTAAATAGAAAAACACTATCCAGCTAAAAAGCACCTATTTCTGAGGAACACTCGAGAAGCCAGGATATTTCAGCACAGAGCTGAACCAGAACAAGCCACATTTCACACGACAGCTTAATGGAGAGGGAACACAGAAGTAATGACAGTCTGCAGCCTTAGCACAGTAAGCATAACAAGAGGCTCCATGCTCCTGTTCCGCAGCATAGCAGTCATTGCAGAAATACCATTATAGGTGCATCTTATCCAAACACTGCAGAGAGGGCAACTGCACAAATGTGGAGGTTTCAATCCAAGATTTTCAGCTTCTCACAGTGCCTGCTGCTCTTTCAGCCTATCAAATGTGCTTTCAATGCCAATCAGCCCCAGCTCTGCCCTTCTCTGGTCCCTTCCTACACTCAGCATGGCTGCAGAAGTCAAAGGAACAAAGGCAGTAGCTAAGAGGTTACAGAGTAGCTGCTACCAACACAAGGGATCCCTCACTGCACGTTTTTGGAAATCAAGTGGAAAACCATTACTGATGATACTCTATCTTTACAGCCCAGAGCTGAAGCAACACAGTATGTTTCACATTTATTTTGCAAAATGCCACATTCCTTCCTCCTTCCTTCCAAAAGTACATCACAGAACTAGAGCACCATACCAAAGTGCTACAGGTATTACAAATTTACTTCAAAACTCAAGAATCTAAAAGAGTCATCTAATCACCAGCTTTCCTCAATTTGGGTCTGAAATGCTGCTCAAGGCACTGAAGAAAATACTTTAGATGACCATTAAATCCATATACTCATGGAAATATCAATGAATATTGATATATGATATATTGATCAATTGATATATGAAATATCAATTAGCCAGCCTAGCAAATAACTTCACTCTTATACAGCCTAAATACACTGATAGCCTTGGGAGCATTACTATTGGTCAGATTTTTATTTCAGA
Source organism: Ammospiza caudacuta (assembly GCF_027887145.1). Classification (NCBI taxonomy): domain Eukaryota; kingdom Metazoa; phylum Chordata; class Aves; order Passeriformes; family Passerellidae; genus Ammospiza; species Ammospiza caudacuta. The sequence goes on along the minus strand of NC_080606.1, from coordinate 13,514,350 downwards.
TGATGGCAAGGTTGGGTTTCTTTTTAATGCAAGAGTCATCTGGACCAAAAGTAACCACCTGGGCTTAAGCCCTTGTGATTAGAGAAAGCTCCCCCAGGCCAGGGCAGGGCACATGCTCCAGATCCAGCCCTCCCATCCCACCCCAGCCTGGGAGAAGCATCAGGGCCCTGGCAGCAGCTAAAGGCACCAAGTGTTCTGCCTCAACAGATGCACATTCTCCCACAAAGCAGAGCTTAACTTTTTTTTTTTTTAATCAAAACTCACTGGCTGAACCATTAACAAGCTATGAAGACCAGTGCTAATGCATTATACTCACTTAGAAGCAGAGCATAGCAACACCAGCTTAACCACACTGTGGATCTTTGTTTTCTGTCCAATTAATTGCTCCACAACATCCATCTTATCAAGATCCTTATTTTTCCAAACACTATTTCACATGTTTAAGATTTCAAAAGCATCTGTGAGAACACAGACAAACCAACAACTGCCTTATCTTTAAAAAGTAAAATTAAGGCATTCTGAACTGTTAGTTTTTTCAGTCTAGAATAACATTCAATAAATTTAGTGCTGCTTATGCTGAAATTTGCATAGATACACGAGGAAAGAATCATAACTGCACGGGACATAAAATAATAATAGTAATAGTAATAATAGCGATTTAAAAATAAAGCAAGACTTGTTTACCTATCTGACAATAAGCAGTCCAAGTTTCAGAGATCCTTGTCAATCTCAGTTCTTACACCAAAATAAAGTTTGTTTTTTTAATGCTCTGCAGAGTGAATATACAGATCAATACAAGTCTATGGGCAACTCCAGATTCTGATCTGCACAATAAGAGTCCCTTTACAAGAATGAATCTCTTGGTACATTCTTAACACCTCGATGCTAAAACCTGCTGCTTACAGCTGAAATTGATTGCTATGTGTTTTTTAAGTATTCTGAAATTAGCCAGAAAAAATACAAAGCAAAAAAATTCCTTTCAATTATTGCCTGCTATATTTTTGGGGGGGTGTAAGAGCATAAGAGTTCCATTATTACGAGGTGAGCTGTAAAAATAAAGTTTGAGAAAGAAAAAGAAATTCCAAGAGTCAACCTACAAGAGTGAATTATTTAAGTAACAATCTGCATTTAAAATTACTTAAGTAACAATCAGAACGGCACCAGCTGCTCTTCACATTGTTTGTTTTTTTTTATTTCTGGTGGGGGTTTTTGGTGGTGGTTTTTTGGTTTTTTGGCTTTTTGTTATTTGTTTTGGGGTTTTTTGTTAGCCTGTGTTATTAAATAAAATCAAGGTTACAGGCATTCAAAATACAGACAGTGAAGAGAATCCCTAAGGCTGAAGCCATCTGGAACCTTCTGCCAGGGCCCTTGGAGTTGCACTGAGCTCCAGAGCCCAGGTCACACGGCACAGAACGTGGATCCCAGCTGCCTGAGCCGTGAGAACGCTGCAGGAGACAGCTCTAAGATACATCTTTTCTAGATCACAGCAAGCTCAAAACATCATTGTTGCACCACTGCTGCAAATCATTGTTCCTCCTGGCAAGCTGTTATAAAATATGCAAGGGTGAACGAGGTGGAAGTGCCTGCAATCTTAATTACCTTCTTCCACGGTTAAAATGTGAGCCAAGCAAATACTACATCAGCTCTCATCAAGTTAAAAAATGAATGCCCCTTCTCAAGGTATCACACATGTGCTCTGTGCATATTTACAGCCACACCACACAGCCAGGGTGCAACGCCCAGGCCTTTTTACATAAATATACAAAAAAAAAAGACGTATTTCAAAAATGTCTTTTTTCAACTTCTAAGTGAGACTGAAATATTAACAGCACAAAAGAGACTCCATGTGCCAGGAACCATCAACTTCACAAAGCACCTTCCTCCTTACAGAACAAAAATATACAAAAATATAACTCAGGAGATCCAACTCAACTGTTTGATTTTAAGCTTCTATTTTTAAAATAAAAGCGACCTTTGCACTGAGGATGAGTAAAGCCTCTTAATGCAAACCTATCTACTTTTGTCTAGTTTATCCTGTAGTCTTAAGGGCTTACATCTTTGAATGTGTCCAAGCCCAAATACAGAACCAAATAAAAAGATGAAAATATAAACTGCTATAGTGGCTCTGAACAACAGATGAATGGTTTCCATTCAAGGCCTCTGGCATCTCATCTATTGCACAGCACAAAGCAGAAACCCACCTCACATGAAAAAGCAAGCTTTGACTCTGCAGATTCCTGGAGGAGCAGAAGCAGTTAAAATATTTTCATTAAGAACTAACCCAGCAACACACACCTGGCCTTCTGTGAAGACAGGCAGCAGGTGAAAGCACAAGTTCCAGTATTTAACTACTTCAAAATTATAATAATAGAAAGGACAGCTAAGCAGAGTTCAGTCCCTCCTATCTATCAAGAAGTTAATTTCTGAACTGTCCTTCCATTTAAATTGATTCCTTTCAAAATTTTAGCCATCACCTTTAAGTTCTTGCATGAACTTGATTTTTTACAAAATACCTCAATTTCAGAAGGCACATTCTTCTATACCTTTTAGAAGAATGAATCACCCTGATTACTACTTCTTTTTTTTTAAAGCAAAAGGTACATTACTTTTCACAAAATTCCTCATTATAATGTTCTGTCCTCATTACACCAATTCCTGGAAGAGGTTGCTTACTACAGCTCACAACCAGGACACAAAGAAGTGAAGCAGCATGCTTATGCATGTTTAAAAGCATTTTAACATGTTTGACACTACCCAGTATGATGTTTCTCAGGAATGGGAATGTGCTTTTTAAAGGACACTCTCTACAGGAATCAATTTAGTACCTTTATAAGCTAAAAGGGACTACAATACTTCCTTGCTAGCTGCAGGGATGCCAACTGATGATTCCCAAGATTTTACTAAAATACATTTTTAGATGTTTTCAGATTCTGAGACACATGCACTGCAGTATGTAAAATACAAACCTACCACCTGCACCAACAAGAACCTTCTGGCTATGGCCTTACTTATCCAATTTCAGAATAGATGCCTAATTTAAAAAAAGGAACTTTTTTGTACACATTCTTTGGTCAGATTTAGTGATAAAGCAGTTAAATTGAAAGACGTGTGTAAAAACTGTTTGGTGGTTATTATCAAACAGTATTGAGTTGATTTTCTTTTGCCCACAAAAAAAATTAGACAATCCTGTCTGCATGAGTGCTCCTTAAACAACTGACTTCTGTTTCTCTTCCTTAAGTCATTGTGTTTAACAGAGGAAAAGCAATTGTTGGCTTTAACCTGCCAGTCATTTCTGCACGAAGACAGCCTCTGAAAACACACAAATTTCACAACAAAGCCTCAAACAAGCACAGTGGAAGACACAGAGGAGAGGTGTGTGCAGTTCTTCCCAGGCAATGGAAGATGTTGGTGCTCAGAAATAAAAATACTGCTGTAACTGACCCAAGAAGTGTGTAGTGGTAGAGAACAGGAATGGTTATCTCTCTGCACTGAACAAGTACAGAGTAGTCTCCTGAATTAGCTATCAAGAACAGACACTGTGTGTGCTGCTTACCCTCCATCCAGTCCCTCAGTCCTACATTCAGCACCTTTTTCCCCCTTTCCAACAACTCCTGGCTAGCGGGTTCACCAAGTGTGCGCCTCATTAACAGCATATCTGGAGACAAAGATAGGCCTCTCCCACTGAGCTCAGCTCTCCTTCCCTGTTTCAGCTCTCAGATAGCAGCCTCCCTCTTGCCCCTGCAGCTGCTATCTGCCTTGCACCAAAAATTCTGCCTGCACACCCCAGGGCCAGCTTATAAACCTCCAAGTGTATTCCCAGCTGCTCACACCAGCCCTTCCACAGCACAGGCTACCAAGAACTCGTGCCTGCCAAAAGTCAGATCTTTTACATATAAAACCCAATGATTTTCAGAGTCTAAATGTTCCTGTAAAAACTTAACTCAGGCTTATTCTGTGCAGCTGCTACAGTTAACCTGAGGGATACCTAGTAAGCTTTTCTCCATTCACAAAAGGGGAAAAACACAAAATGCATTTGCTACCACCCTCAGGCAGCATTCCTGCAGATCTCTGCCTCAAACCCAACAGGTTTCATGGCTGGGTTCCTCTTTCTCCCTGCAGCTCAGAGTCAGGAGCTCTGATCTAATTTCTTCCAGAAACAGACAAACAGATCTCACATCTCTCTTTCAGCAGCACAGCTTATTCATTTGCCTCTGCCCTGTGCAGAGTGAGTGGCAATCAGTTCCATTCTGCAGCAGCACAGGTTCTCCATGAAAGCAAAATTTAAAAATGCTTGCAGAAGCTTCTGTGCCACTGAAATAGAAGACGGCAAAATTACTTTCCTCAAGTGTGACCTTGTGAACTCCCTGTTTTGAAGCACTATTTCAATATCATAAATTAACAGGTTATTTACATACAATAAGTACTCTTTGACAAATGTTTAAAAAAGCCTCTATAAATTCCTGCTCCAGCCTCTAAAATATCCCAATTGAACTCCAGAATTTCAGGGGAAAAAAGAATAGGTTGCTCAGAGTCCATCACGAAGAGCTGTTTCCACAAGGGAGCTCTTTAGCACTGAAACATATGTTCAGGCTAGCAGGGAACAGCAGTGGAACTGGAAGGCATCCTATCCATCAGTCCCAGTTTGCACATCTCAAACAGTGCAGTGCTTCACACACACTGTATAAAGTAATTTGAGCTCCTTCTTAGACAGCTACATATTTCTGCACTCAAACTCATGGAGACTATTTCTGCAGTGCAGTCACAGCTGACTCTTGCATTCAGTATAACACAACAGAAGGAGGAAAATATGTAATTCAGAATATAACTTATGTTCTCTCCGTCCTCTGACTTGTGACCAGATCATTTACGAAGGTCAGACGATAGAGTCTCAGAAGAACATAAAACAGAAGTCATATTTCTGTGACCAGATAATAAATAATATTCCTTGAGCCCTGAGGAAAGGCCATATCACTGCCAACAGCCAGATATCAGTCACAAGGGAACAGGGCAGTCCAGTTAATCAATAACTTCACATAAGGCCACCATTGTGTTTTTGGTCTGGGCCTGAACTCGCCAGTTACAGCCCAAATCCACAAGAAAACCACAAACTGCAGGATGTGAGGTTTCACAAAAATTGAGAATGGAAAAAATAAATGAAGAGTTAAGCCTTGCTTTCCTTTTCAAAAACTCTTTGGGCTAAGATTTTGGCATGAGCTCCATTTTCAGACAAATCTAGATAGATCTTGCTGAAACATCATCACTGGAAAATAAGAAAAGCTTGCAGGGAAAAGGGTAGGTGAGAAGACTGTTCTCTTTTCTCCATACTTTTACTCTAGCACCATTACTTCACCAAAAAAAAAATGGTTTAAGATTCTGCCCACTTACACCACAGCATGTGCTTATGTACAGAGAAATATCTATATTCAACAGACGATGGTGAAATTTATGTGATTTCAGAAAAAAATCTACTGGGTAAATCTATGAAAAAAGCCACAGAAGGCCATGAGGGCCATGCCAGGAGCTGCCCTGGGAGCTGGGGCAGTGCTTGCAGAGCTGCCAGTGCCACGCCTGGCACGCTGCCACCCTCCTGCCCAGGCACTCCAGAACAGCCACGTCCTGCAGGAAGGGTGAGAAGGGTGGGGTGGCACACAGGGCTTGGAGGTGCTGCAGCACCAGGACACAACAGGGCTGGCATGGAGCAAGATCCGGGCTCCAGCAATCCCTGGACACAAAGTCCTCACAACAAGGACACATCAGGAACTGTGTTCCCTCAACAGGACAATGAACTTCTCTTAGCCAGAAGGCCAGGAACATCAAACACCCTGCCAGGCAGCAAGGCTGCTCTTGAAGCCATTTTTCTTGTCCAACTGGATACACACTGTAAATAAATTCCTTCCGTAACTAAATTTAGGCACTAGTGTTTCAGTAATAATAGACACCTTTTACAAAGGTGCTTTACTGTACATCTTATTACCTTGCCATGCATGCCAAATACCCAAAATCAGATACCCAAATACCAGAACAGACTGGCTCACTTCCATGTTAACATGGCACTAACTAGACAGACTCACTTGATAGCACCCTATCACAATGTCAATCTAAAAAATACACTAAAAACATTAGGCTGAACATCCTTAATTCATGAAGTAACATACTAATTTTACCTCCTAGTTCATGAAATGAGAGTTTGACCCAACATCCAACAGAATGTACAGGTATTTTTCCACTGACCTAAACAGGATCACATCACTTGACAATTACAAGGTTATTACTTTTCATAACGTGCTCTTAAATATTTGTCTCCTTCTGTAGAGTATTTTGGAATAAAGTAAGAGCTATAAATGGTTGCACCAATTACTGTCACAAATCACCACCTATACATTATATAACAAATAGGAGCCAAACAGCTGACGAGGTTCCAGAGGAATCTGCTGCCAGAGTGGGGCTGAGATTCCTGCCATCCCCATCTTCCTAGGACAACATCCTGACTCCTGTTTGGACATTTGTAATCACAGCTCTTTGCAGAGCTCCACTGCAAACTGACAGACTAAATAATTCCATGTTTAAAAAAATGGCACAGAGAGCTACAAGCAGCCAAACACAATCAACAGGTCCTGTAAATAATTTCAAACCATCTATACTAAAGACAGTTTCAAAAACAGCACCTTACTTTCACAGATTTTGGCAAATCATTTATGCAATAGCATGATTCTTCCATTAGCACAATACAATACATGTGCATAATACTTTCTTGATATATTCTTGTCCATCAAAAGTGAACCAGTGCTGTTGGTTTTAAATACTTTAATGCTACAGACAAATTCTGAAATAAACCAACCCAAGGCACATATCTCAGCTACCCCTGCTCCAAAGCTCAAGTTCCTGTAATTCCTCTGCTTTCTAGGTGGTCCTAACTCCACCACATTATTTCCCTCAAGTGCTTCACTGGTAAACTGAGAGACTATGTATTTAATTAATATAAATCATCAAGAAAAACAAGAGCATAAAGCAGCCACTGCTGCACATACTTGGAAAGCAAGCCTGCAAAATGCATTCACTTGCCAGGTTTGTTTTTACTTTCTCTAAATCAAGAGAAATAAAGTGTTTAACAGCAGCAGCATTAGTAAAGAAGCCAGATTTTATATCTTTTACAGGCATGTTCTCTAAGACACAGAGAATCTGGCCTGGACCAGGAAGTTTTCCTGGCACAACTGTGGTTGTTAAAAAACCCAACAGAGGGAACATCATAAATACCAGAGCAGGTCTTGAGAACAAGTCTCCAACCAGGGAGTCATCACTGCTGTGAGGCTGTCTCTGCTCAAGGAACAGACATGATGACAGCCCAGTAACACTCATTATTCCATGAAGCCTTTACGCAATAGTTGAGCTGCACTTGTGATCATAATTACTATAATCAGATATTTATTGAATCTGCAGCCTGTTCCTAGAAAAGTTACTAATTTTTGAAAAAATATTTTAAGATTGTTTAAGGTCCAATTTAGAAAGCAGTGTGCTAAAGGCAGAAATAAAAATTTCTAAGAAGAAGCATTAGCAAGTTACAAGCAGCACAGTACTTTTCCTTTCCCTCGGCTATTTAATGTATATTAAATATGACTGAATGCTATGATGGGTATCACAGCCCCATTTATTTCAATTACTATTTACTAAAACTGTCAACAGTCAGATGCTCATTAGCACATCAGAATGTACACAGATGCTTATTAAACACAAGGATCTTCCTCAGCAAATCTGAGTACAGACGTGGTAATAACCTGTAGCATTACCACACAGAGCTCCAGCAGCAAAGTCGTTTTTTCATTAAATCACCAGTGTGCTTGCTGTCACTGCAGGGAGCAAGTTCATTCCTCAAACATAAGATACACTTGTGAAATATTTGACACAAAACTAGAAGAAATCTAGGACAAAAGAAATCCAGTTAACACTGGCATAACAAAGACTTAGGGTTTGCATCCAGGCACAGACATGGATTGGGAAAATGGTGTGTGCAGTGTGTCTAAAAAACACCTCTCCTAGGCAGATGGAGGTTTTTTGACAATAACTTTCTGTAAGTCAAGGATGATTTCAATTCACAGAAATTATTTCCACACCTTCTTCTGAGAAAATGAAAGGTGCAATACCAAACAATAAATACTTACTCTGTGACTTGTCACTTCGGAAAGCTGTGTAAATTTATTACTGATGAAAGGAGCCAAGATTCATAGCTCATGATAATTACATTTCCTCATTATCAAAGATGTGAATTAGTGAATAAGCTCACAGCACCAGTGAGCCCACTTACTTCTTAAACATCTCAAGAAGTTCTAGCTGGGAGATCTAGAGTATTCTCCTTTTTTCTCGAGGATGACCAACAATGTATTTGTACATAAACTTCATGGGTCAACAGTTATTACAAGTAGTGCATTACTCTGAGTAAATACAGTTTTAATCCAGGACTGTTCAGGAGGATTCTAAAATTCCCCCAGCAATGCTTTCTGTGACACACTTTACCTAAGTGTTTTCAGTTAGGATGTCTCCATCAGCAAGCTGCAGCCTTCAGTATAAGGGGTGCAGCACCATGGGGTTTTTTTTACTTCTGCCTAAACCTCGTGGTGCAGTGGAGAACGGCATGGCTGTACTTGCCTCAAACTCAAGGAATGAGGCAACAGGGACAAGAGGAGCCAGCCAGGCAGACTTGTTTACTCTCAAGGAGGCTCAGGGCAAACCTCATCATTCTCTACAACTCCTTTACAGGAGGCTGCAGTGAGAGAGGGGCTGAGGGCTGATCTCTTCTGTTGTGCCTGCAGCAAGGACCATAGAAAATGGCCTTAAGCTGGGACGGAGGAAATTCAGATCAAATATTAGAAAGAAAATTTTCAGGATTCAGGAGGTCAGGCCGTTTAGGGAGGTGGCAGAGTTGCTGTCTTTGGCAGTGTTGAAGAGGCTGGCACTGGATGATGTGATTTAGTGGTTTAGGAATTACAGTAGCAGTACGGGGTTGATGGCTGGACTTGGTGACCTAAAAGGTGTCTTCCAACCTCGATGATTCGATGGCTCCACATCCAGCTCACCACAACCCTGCAGGGAGCAGCGGCTGCGAGCCCCTTCCACGGAACTGGTGCAGGCTACCGTGCTCAGCAGGATGAACGGGGCGGGAGGAGCGGGGAAGGGGGACACAGAGCCCCAACACTGAGCGGGGCTCCTTCAATCGCAGAGGCGGAAACAGCCGCGGGTGCTGTCCCACACCCACAGCGGCGGCAGGGCCGGGCCCCCGCGCTGCCCCGCGGCCGTGAGGGGTAACCGGCCCCAGCCTGCCCGCCGGGCTCGGGCCCGGCCCGCCCCACCCTGCCCGCGTGTCCCGGGGGGCTCGGGCTGCGCGGGGCCCGAGCGCGGTGATGGCCCCGCCGGAGCCACGGCCCCGCCGGAGCCACCGCCCCGCGGGGGGCGGAGCGCGGCCGCCCCTCTTTGCGCCGGGGCGGTGAATCACGGCCCGCCCGTCTCCTCCCCCCCCCTCCTCCATCTCAGCAGCGCCCTCAGCCTCTCTCCTCCATACAAAAGCAAAATGTCCGCCATCTTCACAGGCTGCTGCTGCCGCCGCCGGGCCGGACGGGGCCGCGCCGCGCCAAGGGCGGCCCAGCCGCGGGGCCGAGGCGGCCGGGGGGGTCATTACCTTAATGCAGTAGGGCGGCTCGTCGAACGTAACCAGCATGTACCTGTCGCCGCGGCTGGCGGGGTCCCGGGCCCGCAGCTGCGGAGAGAGCGGAGAGAAGCGGCGTGAGCGGGGCGAAGGGGGCGAGGGGGGCGGCGGCTCCCCCGGCGCCGCGCACTAACCTTCATGAAGATCTCCACGGCGCCCTTGGCGATGTCCAGGTAGCTGGTGCCCAGGTACGCCCGCTGGTTCATGGAGGCGGACGTGTCTATGAGGAAGAGGAGGATCGGCATGGTCCAGGCAGAGCCCCGGCCGGCGGGCTCCCTGCGGAGGAGGCGCGGCGCTCGCCCGCGGCTCGCTCGGCTCTGGCGGCGCTGCCCGAGCTCGCCCGGACTCAACTTCTCTTCCCTGAGCCTCCACCAGCACCATGTGACCAGCGCGCACGCCATTGGCTGGCAATTATACCGACATTTGCATAATTATGGCGGCGCGCGCGCGCGCGGGGCGGGGGGAGGGAAGGGGGGGAGAGGGATGGCGGCGGGCGCGCGCGCGCCGCACCTGTCACACACACACAGCGCCCGCCCCGCCCCTCTGCGGGGTCCCCCGCCCCGCGCTTCAGGGGCCGCCCCGCCCGGCCCCTCGCGGTCGGTCCTCGTCTCGATCCCGCCGTGTGCCCCCGGTACCCGCGGCTGAGTCACGGCGCCACCGCCTCACCTCGGTCCGCGCTGCCCTCCATGGCTGGGGAGTATGCAGGAGCTGTGTGCTGGTTCCGGGGACCCGAGCGAAGCCGCTCAGAGCTCACCCGATGACATAATCGGCCCCGTTCCTGCTCTCCAGACGCTTCACTCAAGCACTGAATCCCCAATCCCCATATGCGATCCTTTCCCGGGTCAGATAACATCTCCTACAGGCAGTGCCTGGATCTGGCCGTCACACACTGACAGGGCACCTCAGTGTACCTGGATCAATGAAGGATGCCAACAAACTAATCGTGGCAAAACTGAAAATACATAAACCCTACACTATTTCCTATCACTCAGAAAAATTCAAAACAAAAATTCTGAAAGGAGGGATCACAGACTCAATTGGCTTGGAAAGTCTCTCTGAGATCAAGTCCAGCTGATGGCCCAACACCACTTTGTCAGCCAGGCCATGGCACCGAGTGCCACATTCAGTTTTCCCTTAAACACCTCCAGGAACGGTGACTCCACCACCTCCCCGGGCTGCCTGTTCTAATCACCCTTTCTGTGAAGAAGTTCCTCCTAATGTCCAACCCAAACCTCCCCATACAGTTCAAGGCCATGTCCCCTTGTCCTGCCGCTGGTTGCCTGGGAGAAGAGCCCAGGTTGCCCCTGGTTACAGCCTCCTTTCAGGTAATTTTGGAGAGAAATAAAGTCCTCCCTGAGCCTCCTCTTCAAGGTGTCCTGCTCCAACAGGCCTGGCAGCCGCCACCGACAGCAACCAGATAAGGGGAAGGAGGCTGAGGAAGTATTTAGCACTATGTGCACTCATGAATGCTTGTTTTCTTCTAGGAGCGAATCCAAAACACACAAAAGAATCACTGCCAGCATGTATCTTACTTTAAATTAATAAAGAAACTGATAATATTTTCCAGTGCTTTTAAATTCAAAGGCTTTTTCCACGTTTTTTTTTTGCCATTCATTTCAACAGCAGACAGAGTCAGTTTCAGTTCTCACTCCATTTTTGTGAAGCACTTGGACAATACTGTTGTTGCACAACATCACAGGTGAATTCTAATGCCCCATTACAAAGCACAAATGTTGGTAAAGATACCATTTTGCTCAGAATAATCGAGAGATGTAAGCTAATTTGATTCAGGCATGTACTCATCCCTTTTGTTGCCAGAAAAAGCCCAACACCTGCACAGAGGACTTGCCACATCTCCATATTGACTTTAGAAAGACTATTGTCTTTTAAGAAAACCTCTGCAGATATTTTTCAAATAACATTATCTCATTAATTAATTCTATTGAACCAAAAATAGGTAAGTTAAATAGTTGAAAAAGAATCCTGTCAAACATGGAGACTCCATTCCATTATCCAGGCCCTCCATAAGTTGTGCATGTGTATCTGCAATTAAGGTTTCTGAATTTTAACAATCATAGCAGAAAGGCCAGGAGGGATAAACAGATAAATATTTTTATGCAAGTCATTAGTGCACATGAATGGAGCCAGACTGAAACAAATGGGATTTGAATCTCTATAGATAAGATAAAAATGCAGATACTGTATTTTTGTAGTGCTGCATGTTAGCCTGGAAAGATAACTCCTGGTCAGGAATGAATTTGCAAAGGCCTGAATGGAAACTGAAGGATTGGTAGAAGATGCCACCTAACACCGCCAGGTCCTGGCACGGGGAACTCGATGAGGCCACCTATGCATTGCTCTCATGGCAGCCAGATGAGCTCAGAGACTCCTTCTGCCTCCAGCTGACCTCAGCCAATTCCAGCTGGCAGCCCAATGCCCATGTCCTGCAGCCTCCCTGACTGGCTCTATGAAATGCTAAACAATTACAAGTTCATATCCTCACCGTTTTTTTTATAACTCCAGACCACCAGATACCTAAAAGCTGCTTCTTTGCTATCCAAACATAGTATTTAAAGGTCAAGATGAAACTCTTGTTTCCCAATTCACAGGCTGACCTTTCCAAGGGCAGCAGCAGGCAAGCTTCACATACTCTTCCTCTTTCCCTCTTAAGGATCTTGTTTTTAGATCCTGCTCCAGCTGGACACCACAAGAGTTAAAGTCTAGCAATCTTCTAGGTAAAATGCAAGACATTTATTTAGTTTAATGAGACACTTTTTGTTCCTGAGATTACAGACACCATGGTTGCTAACATGCATGAATACAGCTAGAGTGGCTTTTACTCCTCCTCCATACAGTTTATTTTTTCAGTGCTGACTTTCTGGCAGCTGTGGCAGTGGACATTTATCATCTCCATAAAGTTTAAACTTTTCTTGGTTTTTAATTGAAAATATGCTCATCTACTACATTTCTTCAGCTGCAATAGTTAAAGAAATTGTCTTTATGGGGAAATTAATCACCACAAGTACAGCAGGTTAAGCTCTCCTATAATTAAATATTTTGAAATAACTTCTGTGTAGGTATTCTATCCCATAATAAAAAGGAACAGGATTCTGGATTGCTAATTCTAGTCAATTTTTGAACCAAACAGATCAGTGTTATTTTTCCCTGTTGTGCTGATAAAGTATTATTTTTCTGTTTCTTGTTCTAACACAGCTTAACATCGAAGCTGTTGCCTCTAACAGGATTTTAGCACTAACAGTTTGTTTCTTAACACTTTTACATTGCTTCACCTTACTTTTTTCTCACCTAGCTGCCTTCTGCCCTGAACAAGTAATACACCTGTGAGACAGAAGCCATGCTGCTTTAGACACTGAAGGCACTCAGCTTTGGCACTGATTAGACACCTGAATTTGGGGCACACTGGATACATTAGGCAAAAATTATCTACTTAAAATCTAGATCAACAGCTAAACCCTTCAAACCTCCCTCTGCTGCTGTGGCTCCCTGTCTTGGTCACGTAATACAGCTGCCCTGATGACTTTTTGCTTAATTTAAAACACTTCCAGCCAGAACAGAAATGGTCACTGCTAAATCACTGCAAAAATACAGATTAATCCATGCTGGGAGCTGGGAGGTATGATCCCTATCACACACAAAAAAAGAGGCTGTCACCACATCTAAGGGACTTATTTGGCACCACACAAGGTCTAGTTTTCAGTACCACAGTGAGAATTTAGAAGGGTTTAGCTCTTAGGCAATCATAGATCTGTGTTGTCCCTTTCAGAAAGGTGAAATCCGCTGTTAACTTAAAGAATTTGTGTGCAGCTGAACCAGGATGTGGAAGGTAAGAAATTGTTCTAAATAACAGCTCCTTCACAGTTATATTCAAGATGGCAGAAGCTGAGCAAATTCAAGTCCTGTGATATTGTGTGTGCTGTATCAGGGCAAAATATTCTCCCCTGTCAGTAGTTAGCTGCTCTTAAGCCACACTCTAGAAAAGGCCAGGCTGCTTCTGCCAGTGCGTCACACAGCCCCTTCTGGAAAAACAAAACAGAAAAAAAAACCCCAAACCAACAAACACAAACAAAACCCCCAAACCAGTATTTTCCAGGATATTGCTCAGCAAGACCTTTTTTCTTTTTTCTATTTTGTAACTATACTACAAACTTCCACAAAATTGTAACTCATCCTTAAAGATTTCTGCCCCTTTCACTTGCTCTGTCTCCTTTCTGCAATGATTCCACTCAAGAGTTTGGGAGCCTGATTCAAAATTTGCCTTTTCACTGCTTTTCAGGAATGTGGGTTTGCAGATGGGAGGACAGTAATGGAAGCTGAGGAGCAAACCCTGGCTACTGTGAGCCATCAGACTTTGTGTAAGTCTCCGGTGCAGACGTGCACCTGAATTTCTTTTTCCAAGCTTCAGCAAATTCAGGAATTCCATTTTCAGCTAAAATATAAAGAACAGGCTATGGATACATGCCTTGACTGCAGCACGTTTTCTGCTGATTTATTGACTGTGCATAAATACTGCACTATAACTGTCATATTTAACTACAAAAAGAGAGAGCTCTATGCTCAGGAAGATAATTCAGGGCAACTCTGAGGTTTTTCATCTGTCTTCCATGTACTTCAGAAAAAGCAGCCACTTAGCAAAGGGGCAGAGTCCAGCCATCCTGATTTTCTCCCCTTCTCCCTCAGATGTGTTAACCCTTTGCTGTGCACAGTTCAGCAAGGTTTCCTCTTCCTGCAAAGTTTTTATGCAAGCACAGCTAATACTGCCCAGAGTCCAAAGGTGAAAGCCAGATCCACAGCCTGCATAACAGCAGACAGTTTAATTTCCATTTTGCTTAAAAGACCAATGAGAAGGGGATGAGGAAGTGATTGGTTGCCTAAGATGGGGGATCGTTTTGCAGTACTGGTAGATAAGCAAAATTCTGACAAAATGTCTCCGAGGAGGCATGAAATGAACCCACGAAGCAGCACTTTGAACAGCGAAGCAAGCCAGAACAGATTTCCAGATAGGCAAGGCTTTCCATATGAGAACAGGTTTCAAAGTCCAAGAGTCTCGCCAAGGAAGAAACAACCCTCAGAATAAAAGTTTGAAAAATGTTCTGGCTGCTGAAAAGGAAACTGAAACCTTCTCCTGTTTAGCAAACTGGAGAATTGTGTTACTCTAAACCTCAGAAGATAAGAAAAAAAAATTAAAATTGTGCACATACCTATGCAGGGAGATACAAAACCAAAAGTGTGTGCTTCAGCCTGGTGCATGTTTGTGATCCAGCAGCAAACATCATCAGATTAATGGCCCCAGCCCCAAGCTGCCATATGTCCTGCCAAGTTCTCCCCTAGGAAAGATTTATCATCTCTTGCTGATAAACACTGGGAGACAACAGAGCTTGTTCTGTGGGGTAAGAGAGAGGGATTTGTGGCTGAGACAGGAGCCCTGCATCAGGCAGTCAGAGCCAGGGAAGCAGGGGCAGGGGATGCTCCCACTGTAGGTGCATTTGGATTGACAGCCAGCCAAGAACTGCGTGAAATTCCCTGTTACTTCCTTTTACTGGTCTTATGCTAAGTGTTGCTAAGCTGTACCTGGGAATCAGGCCAAATCAGCTTGGGATCTTGGGATGAAAGGCATTAAAAAAAAAAAAAAAAAAACGAAACAGAAAAAAAAAATCCAGAGTATTACCAATGTGGAAAGCAACAATATGAATTAAATTAATGCACAAGTGGTAGGATTTGGATTTTATTACATTCTACAATGTAAAATATAAAGACAGACTAAAAACTTGCCACTTCTGAGGAAAACTACATCCTTCTGCCTGGGTTCCTGTGAGGAAGAGTCGTAAAAGCAGCATTTCGTTACCAGAACTGAAACCTGAAAATACATATGTTTAAATAGACTGGAGCCAACAGGGACTGGTTGGGAGAGTCATTTTACCAGGCTGTGCTACACAGATTTGTGCCACCAAGTGAGAAGTTCACACTGTTCCATCTATTACCTATCAGAATTTATTTTATGGCAAAGAATACTCATAGGCTGGGGACCTGCTCTGAACTGACAGGATTTATCATAAAGCAAAAGCCACACTTGGCTGTTTCATTTCTGGACACAGTTATGATTTTTTACTATATACATGGCTTGCCTGCAACAGAAATTCTCCCTTGCAGAGTTCAAAGTATCTCCCACAGAGAAAGTTTAGCTAACCTGACTGCACTCCACATGATGCTTGTGCCTGATCCAAAGCAGATCAGACCCTGCTGGAAGCCCCAGCCCTCTGATTTCAGCTCAGCAAGTCACCTTTCACCCCTCACCATCATTTCACTGCACTGGGAGCACCCACTGTCCCTCACTGCCATGGCACCTTGTGTCTTAAAAAAAATTTGGGGACAATTTCCAAAATATTAATGGGACACCACTCCATGGGATGTTAACTCTGTGCTCAGGGCACCTAAAGTAACTTGCTGGTCCCAAACAGGAAATATTATCATTTAGGGATGAATATTAACATTTCCAACATATCCTTAACAGATCATCATCATCTTACTGAAAGCAAACACTTCCATGAAGGGAGTATGTTTATCATGATTTAATTGTTCAATTATAATTGCATTTTACTGTAAGCAATTTTCACAAAATATTTTTTTCTCCCAAAGGTATCCCATATTTAATCCTAAAGACTATTTATCATTAAAGAGAGTTACAAAAGCAAACAGAATGATCTGCTTGGAACACAAGGTGCCACGTGAGCTCTCGCTGATTCTATTACAGACATTCACCAGCACTTTCCATGGTTTCCTACCTTGGTTGCCCCAGTTGAAGAAGTGCTAATTTTGTTTTTTTCACTATTAAAAAAAAAAAACAAAATCGTATCAGCCCTGCCCTGTAGTTGTCACCAGCTAATTTCAGCCATGATCTAATGAGTGGGTGGTAACAAGAAGAACGAGGCGGGACAGGATGGAAAGGCCCAAGCAGCACTGGAAGCTTAGCAGGAAACTCAGCAAAAAGCAAGTGCATGGGAAAATTAAACAAAGATCTTTTCATTCTTCAATATATATTTTTATAAACATATATTTTTAAAAATATATTTTTTTTAGATAGACAGTGATGAAGAAGTGAAAGCTCCTCTCCTGATATATCTGGTATCTTGTTTGTAAGAAACAATTTTCCAGGAAGACCTTAGGCAGGGACACAACCTCATCTTTTGAGAGCAGCTCTCTGTGTAGGGGCATGGAAAGGAGAGATGGCAGGAGGAGACAGTGCAGGGCAGCAGCACTGCCAGCAGCACACAGCAGATGGGAAATCCAAAGAACTGAGACACAGCAGGAAGCAAGAAGTAGGTGTACAGAGTCTTGAAGAGTCAGCTCGAATGTGACAAGGTAGGAAAAAAGGGCACAAGGTGGAGGAGCTTTGTGACTTTGCCAGACTGAAGGGACAGCAAGGTGCTCCCTGCAGATGGCTGTGCTCAGATCTGGAGACATTTGCATTTGTCTCTCTCAGATGGAGTATTTGTGCCAGATAGGAGCACAGAAACTTCAAATAAAAATGTGCTCTCTTTTACTCCTCTGTCCCTTCAGATTTAGACATAATAGAAGACACTGTGCTTATTCTGGCCTAAGTAGAATAAAACAGCCCCACTCTCTCTGGAGATGCTATGTCCTGGTAGTGCTGCCGACCTTGCTCAGTACAGACTGAATTACTGAACTTCCTGAACTCTCAGGTCCCAGTTTTGTCACTTCCTCACACTCACTCAATTTTTGTATATTAAGTTGGAAGGTTTCTTGGCAACAAAGGAGAACTTCAAACCCAGACACTTCTGTTTATTTGCTGCATTCTCTTTCCTAGTTTTGTACATGAGCACAATCTCAGACTGGAGGAGATTACAAGAACAACATTTTCTCCCCCTTTCAGAACCTTTTGGTAATTTCCAAGAGCCAAAAGCTAATTATTTTGGCACAAAGAATCACCAAAGAAACCTTTAACCATGGCATTCCTGTATAGGGTTTCCTTGACACTTTTGTCCGAATGGAGAAAAAAAAGAGAGGAGTAATAAAAAGCTCACATTTATCTTTTTTGAGATACAGAAGGTTCACTGCAAGAAGAAATTAAATAGACAAAGGCCCTTCAGGTTGGAAAAAAAAGATGACTGCAGAGGAAAATGATGGCAGTCTGTAAAACCGAATGGAGAAGGTAAATGCAGAGTAATTGTTCACTTTCTCTTGCAGTACAAAAGCTGAGGGGGCATCCAACAAAGGCATTTAGCAGCAGGTTTAAAACAGACACACCCAAAAGGAAATACTCTTTCCTACCATCCATAATTGCATTGTGGCACTCAGTGCCTCAGGAGGTTGTGGAGACTGAAAATGGATTTTAAAAGGCATTAAAGAAATTCATGGGGGGCGGTGTGATCAACAGCGAATAAACACCGTAGCTTTGGTGAAACTTTTGTGCTTTCAAACCCTTCCCCCGAGCTGGGAGGAGGCACCAAGTCATGATGATTCGGTGTGTGGCCTTTTCCTCCCTCCCTGAGCGCTGCTGGCTGTTCCTGGAAGCAGCGTGGCAGTTCCTGTTGTTCTGTGAGCCAGGTTTGCACATCACTGAGAGCAGAAATGTTCTCTGCATTCTCCTGCCTGACTCTGACTTCCAGCAGACTCCCTCAGAGATGCTGCTGACAGAGCTTTGCAATCCAACCCTCCCCACATTTTCCCTAGAGCAACCACACTTATAATTGTGCAGAGAGAGAATATTGTGTTAGCCCAGCTTAAACCAAAGAAAGTTTTAATCCTATGTTTTGGTATTTAATTGTAGCATTTATCTCATATTTAAAGGATAGAAAATGTAGCTACCCCCATTATTCATCAAGATGCTTGTCAGTCCCAAATAATAATTCAGTACGTTCTACAAAATAAAGAAAGACAACCAAACAACTGGTCTCCATAGCCAAGTGAAAGTAATGATTTACCTCAGACAGCAAGAAAAACCAACCAACCAAACAGAAAAACCAGAAACTCCACCCTGAAGTCACTCAGTTTAATTTTTACAAAACAGTATCTGCAATAAAAGATTTTATATTCAACATTCATATAAAGGACAAAATTTTCCAATTATGATTATGCTCACCCTTTTATTTAAAAACCAACTGTAATAACACCAGTTCTCATCCAAACATTTTCAAACTTCAATTATTCCCTATTCAGCTAAACCCACTGTGTTTGCAAGGAAAATCCAAGTGAACAGGGAGTTTGTGCCAGCCCTTTCCCATGTCACAACACACACTCTGCATCACCACGAGCCAGGGACAGGCAACTTGTCCCTTATCCCCAGCAGCCCCATCCTCCTGCCACCCCCTGTGCCATCTCCCCTTTCCTCCCAGCACACACATCCTGTTCCCTCATTTTACCATCCAGCAGAAAAGCAGAGGAGAGAAGAAAGCAGCAGACAAGGAGGAAGGGAAAAGGGAAAGAAGGAGGAAGGGAAAAGGACATGGTGGGTAATCAATGCTGGGTACAGGCCTTATATATGTATATTGACAAGAAATGTAATTAAAAATTCAAGGGGGAAGACCTCAAAAGCCTAGTGACAGTGTGGCACAGTGGAAAGCTGTGATGAGCTGCTAGTGGATCAAGGTTTCCACAGCACTTGTATTCTCAGTTTAGGAGCAGGTTAAAATGAAAAATAGAGGCAAGTGGTTAGACTTACACTAAGGCAGGGGGATCTTGAGTTGTTCAGCACCCCTGGTGTTTTGGGTTCTCTGGGAAGGGAGTCACTGAGACTGGACTGTGCCCCTCAGGGGTTTGTATCTCAGCACAATGCCGTGGGGTTTCCAGCTAAGTGCTCACAAAGCCTCTTCCCCTCTGCACTTGCTCAGGTCTCCTCAGTGCTCACACGTTAAGGAACACAGAAAATAAAATGCAGGAAAATGGATAGAGACAAGCTAAAGGAATAAACCTTTGAAAAGGTGTTATGAAAAAACCAGCATAGATCAGAAGGAAAACAAGCAGAGAGAAAAACAGTTCTACAAGGACAAGGTTCCTGCTGTTTTGAGGAGGAATCACTATGATGCAAAATACATAACTTAATGTGTTGAAACCATAAATTACCCTTTGATACACATAACAGGAGCTTACCTGAATCATGTCTCAGGAGAACAATCAGCTGATAAAACTAAAATCACCACAAAAATAGAAGTTAACTTTTTAAATTCAGAAATTAGCACTAAAGAAAATATTTAGCCATCAGACTGCTTAAAAAACAGAACAGTACATTATCTCTTAGTGTATCAAGGCAGAACACTTTAACACTTTAGAGCAGTGGTAACAAAGGAAAAATTAGCCTCAGCTTTCCAAAGACACTTTCAGTGAAACACAGACGTTTCAGTTAATGGGCTTTGACTGTGGGTATTTTAGCTCTAGGCAGTCTCACCTGGTGCACTTTGAGCTTAATTCTCTGAGGTATCAATCACTCGAAACTCCAGATGAACTCAGGAATATCAGCAGCTGATGATAGTCAGAGTCAGGCCCAGCTGTATCAAAATGGTTAATCAAAGAGGCATTAAAAAATGTGAATCCAGCAAGGTTGTGGCAACCAGGGGTTCATGTACTCAGAGGGCAGCAAGATCCTAAATCTGATGATATTGCCTGACATCATGGCAGAGCAAAATACAGAAAATAGAAAGATCTATGTCCTGATAGCGATAGCCAAATATGTTCTTTTCCAAATGCAGCACAAGCTGCAACATGCAGCACCCCTGCCTGAGGAAGAGTCCCAGGGGTGAGGAGCCAGCAGGACAGCACCTGTAGCCATGTGGGTTGTGGCTCCTGCAGGGAATGCAGTTAGGGCCGGTGCATTCCTTGCTAATTAAATACAGTCCTAGGCTGCCAGCCAATTACCCCTGCAACCCTCCCAGGGCCACGTTTGCAAACCTCTGGTCAAATATAGGATATGTGGAACACTTGAAAGGTAAGTAAACTCAAATTTAAAGCCTTACTGTATACCAGCTATGACCATAATATTTTTCTTACTTGTTTACTATTTTCAAGTAAAAGCAGCAAAGGCTGTCTGGACTCTTCCCATTGCTTGCAGAGACTCAGAACTCTCCCATGAACCTTTTGCTTCCAGGCTCTGGGACTGGCACAGCCACAGCACCCCCAGCTCCCTGGAGCTGGTGATGTGGCAAACAGGAAGGGCAATAAAATGAGGTGGGGCAGTGCTTCAGCAGCACCATGGAAAACTGCTGCACTTGCTGTGAGTGTAACATGGAGACTCCTGCAGTCAGTGCAGCTCTTTGTCAAAGTGCAAAATGAGAATCTTATCTTCCCCAAAGCTTTCCTTGAAACACTAGACAGAGCTGCCTGTGTGCAAGCTTTATCCTCAGCTGCTCCTTTCCCAGCAGATAGGCAAAGGAGTGTGATCTGATTTCAGAGGCCAGGGCTGCACTCTGCCTTCTGCCTCCAAACAGAGCTTTTCCCTAACACCATTAAAACAAAGCCAGCTCATCTAAGAAATAGGACCCTGTAGACAGTGGACTTCAGGGGTTTGGTGACAGTTCTTACTCACTGAGGTTTGTTTTCTGGCCAGAGCCTAATCATGAGTTTTCCAGTGGTACAGAATATACACATAACTCAGCAAGACAGCTGGCAGTGGCCACATCCCTCCAAAATCCAGTGATGAGGATTAAACAAGCTTGGTTAAAAACCTCGTTTTGTGATTACTCTGCAACCGAGAAAGCAGCTGGGAATGATTCTGTCACTACCAGGTCTTCCCACACATCCTGCTTTCATCTTAATTTTTATTCATTGGAATATGTAAATTTCCTGTGACATGGGCTGGAAATTGCTTCTACTGCATTTCCAAAAGACATCAGAGGATTTCAGCATCAGTCACTGTGTCACATAGGCCATTAAACAAATTTTAACGGACAATAGTGGAAAAAATTTCTGAACCAAGAACTAGCACAACAAACATACAGAAAAAGTCAGCTCTCCCCCTGGAAACACTATTGTTGTTGCTGTCAGGGTCAATGAAACTATAAGCAAACTGTTTCAGCAAGCCCAGCAGATTTGTGTGTGCTAATAGTCCTCATTGTTAGTGCATAAATATTTTAAGAACAGTTAAAATCAGAAGTAGGCAGGCCTCAAATACAGCAGCAGAACAAAAACTCTGTTGGCTTGAGTGGCATTGAGGCCAATCTGCTGCCTCTCCAAAAGTGTCCCTTCCTTTCCGAATCTTGGGAGAGAAGGACAAACAGGTCAATTTTTGCAAACTCAATGAAGAAAGCATGAATTTCTGCCCTCAAAGGCTAGGGACTCTCTGCTGCTCCCCCAAGGGGACCCAAACTTTATCCAGTCCTTAAGCCATCCCAGATGTGTGCCCCAGAATCCTGCAGAGAAAGGAAAGGAAGTCCCATAAAAACCAAGTATCACCATGCTGGAAGAAGATCTCCAGATGAGCCTGGACCTGGTCTAGGATCATAACAAATGGAAACACTTCTACCAGCCATGGCTATGGGCATGTCATACATCTCTTGTCATAATTAAATTATTAATTGGCTTGAAAATGGAGCCTTTTGTATCTTAGCAAAAAACTAAAGCAGGGAGCATAACCAACCAGCGAGACTGAGCAACAGAGACACTCCTGTTACTGGTGTAGTTGCCAATATTTTAGTTTAGTGACAGATATTAGTCCCAACTGTTAACAGTTGTATAAATCAATTCACATCCAACATGTTTCATGTGGTGTCAGTGTTTTATTCTCATTCACTGGGGAAGAAATCAGTGTCTAATTTGTAGGAGCCAAAGGCACTTTTGTCATTGAAAATCAGTTTGCTGAGTGCCCCCTTTTCTTTGACTATCGGTAACAGGTTTGGTTTGGGTATTTGTTCTTTTTAATTGTACACTTTCTGCCTTTTTAATCTAAATCAGGTAACATTTGCAGTTTAAATGACTTAGGGCAATACAGAGAATAAAAGGCAGAAATTAAAGCAGAACTTCCATTTCCTTACCCAAAGTTATGAGATTTACCACTCGCCAGTGCTGCCTCCCTCACTGAAATAGTAAAATGGAAGTGCAGGCAGTTCTGGTGTTCAGATTACACGGTCCCAGCCTTCCTGTTTTCTTGTTGCTCGTTCATCCTTTTTATGTAACTGTTGCCTCAGCTGTGAAACCCATAAAGGTCAACTTGACTCTAAACTGTATCACTGGGAAGAGTTATCAAAATTGCAGACAAAGCATACAAGGTTGCCACACATTTTCTTGAATTTTGGGAGAAAGTATGTTGGTAACTTTATGCTAAATGCAACTGCTTCAGTGAAAATACTTCTGCAATTGAATTTACTGTCTATGATTGGGCCTGCAACAGGAGGAAGCTGTAAATAAATGGCACAGTCTTGCTAATGGCTGTGTAGAGGGCAGAAATAAGGTCAGGCAGCAGTGCTGTTGTTTTCACTGAATTCAGTGGATCTAATTTTTATCTCCCATCACTATAATTTCAGTGGTATTACTTTATCGACTTTTATCCTAATATAATCCAAAGTATCCCGACTGTTCATTGTTTCTCTTAGTAAATATTTCTTGTGAGTGTAGGAAGACTTTGGTGAATTTATCAGTATTACTACAAAAAATACAAAGAAACTAAAAATAAGATACCAACTGCAATATGTATGTGCTCTATACTGAACTGTGCTATTAGAATTATATTGGGGAAAGACTGCACTAGGCCAGGAGTTTTATGAGGATCTGTGTTTCATTTATGCTGGGAACACCTCTCCCAGCTAAAGCCCACTTTGACTGGAATTAAATGCTTCAAGCAATCAATAACTTTCTCAAAATTTCATTTTAGAGGAAAACTTCTGAGATCATCTGGTGTCTTGTTTCTATATTTTCTCTCCAAAATAATTTTCCTGTGACAAGTAGCACAGTGCCTATAAACAGGGGGAACACCATGCTGCAGTGCAGGGGATTCTAAATTAAAGCCCACGTTTCAGTCTAACCATCACACCTGCACCTTCTGAGTGCTGCAATTTTATCCAAATAACAAATTAAACTTCACAAAACAGGTGCAAGAGATCTCTCCCTCTGGCACTGCTGATGCTGTTTCTGTTTCTCCCAGCTGTCCCTGGGGTGAGGTGGGTGCAGCCCAGGAGGGAGAACACGGCAGGGAAGGAGGCAGTTTTGGGGCTTGCTCTCCACACAGGTTTGCAGCTCAGCTGGCGTCACTCGCTGTCCCCACGCTCCTTCCCGAGCTGGGGCTGGCGTCTGGCTGGGCTGCTCGGGCACAGCTGAGGGGGAGGTGGGAAGCAGCACGTGGAACTGCAGTGGGAAGGCAGCAGGAGAGCTGCTGGTGGTGGTGGCACGGCGGGCAATGCCCACAGGAGCCTCCCCGAGGCTCTCAGCACCCAGAGCGCGGCTCTGAGCATGGCAGAGCATTTTGAAAGAAGGGTTACACACTTCAGACAGACAAAGAATAGGTTGCCACCAGGTGTAGTTTAGATCCCTTACAAGAAGCCATCACCCCTGAGCTGAGCCATCCCATGTAGGCACTGCAGATCTGCTGTGAAAACCCAGGTTATGCAGCAATTCTCCTACCAGTGCCAAAGGAAATCTGGGAACTTCATTGCTACTCTTGTCCCCACTGCCATTTTCATGACTTTCAAGAGGGAGATTATATCTGAGAGCTGGTTATTACATGGGGGGGAAAAAAGCAAAGTAATTTAAAATAAATTTTGTTATGTTTGCATTTCAGAATAAATGTAAATTTGCACCAGAATTGATGTGGAATGAGACTTACAAATGTGTTGGTACACAGCTGCACATGAGGTAGTCACAGATGATTGATACAATGACTGATACTATAATTTAGCTTTTTATGCAGTTTAAATGAGCACTCAATTCTGTACCCTTTATCACAAAGTGGCATTTCATCTCAGGAGTAGCCAGCTGTAGTTCAATAAAAGAAAGGCTGCCCAACAGGAATAGGCAAAGTAGGCTGAGGCCTCCAAAAGAACCAAGATCAAAAACATTATTTGAAAAATGAAATATTAATATGGGCAAGATTTCCAACTAAATGTTTCCTTTGGTATTTGTTCAAGTGAATGTTATACCTCTAGTGGCAGCAGAAGTGAATTATTTAGCATAATGACGATGGAAAATTCAGACTACAGTTAAGGAGTTTCTACATCTTGGCTATAGGTGTGTACATACAAAAATGTGCGTCAGTTTTGAAAAATGAAATCTTAAATCCCCCTGTCAATAATTCACATTGCTCAGAGCCTGAAAGTGGAGCAAGAGAGGATAAGCAAGCCTTTCCAAGTTAAATATGGTGATTTGCCCAAGTAAAATGACAGAACTGAGGCTTCCACACAGAGCTGGGATGCACCCGTGGCTGGGCTGAAGCGATGGGGTCTGGCCATTGCCTCCCCTCAAAGGAGAGCTTGTTATAAAAATGCAAATGTGCAGCCTGTCCCTGCAGGCAGGAGGGAAGGCAGAGCGCACACTCCAGCTGTTCTGAGAGGGAGGCACACACAGCAGGCCTGGGTGAGGCTGTGACAGGGCTGAGAGTCAGGCTGTGGATACATGTCTCCTCCCAAATGCAGCTCTGTTGACAGCACAGTCCTCCCCCAGTCTGCCCAGAGGCTGGTGAGCATTGCCCAGCAATAGGTTACCACCCCTCTGATCTGGATATACTTGTTTGAACACTCCTTAACCTATTTCAGAAAAAAATCAGCTGGGCCAGCAAACCATTATTACTTAAAATGTTAGGCCATGACATTTTTTTCTTCCCTGTAAAGCAATCTCCCTTTCTTTGGGGATGCTTTGGCTCTGCATTCCCACCCCACAGGTCTATGCACTATTTTGTCTATTTCTGTAAACCTAAGTTGTTGTTGGGGTTTTTTTTTTAAGTTTGATTCCCCCAACACTCCTCATTCACTTAAATAAATGTTACAGTCTGTGCCAACACGTCAGAGGGGTTGGAAAAAATTACCAAAAATTCCCTACATCATCTTTGTGTTTAGAATAAATGTCTTGAGGAAACCATGGTCTAACACACCCTAATCCTCTTTTGGGTTTGGCCTTTGGTAAACTACATGGTTATTTTACAATCACAGAAACAATGATCTTAACTTCTTCTTAGTGTGACCTCCTCCAGATCCACCAAACTTGGCAGGTTCTCCACAAAGGGGGTTTTCGCCTGGGCTTTCACATAAGCAGTTCAGGCTGTTCATGAGCGATACCCTCCCATGCACAGTTTGGAACATGCCAAGGCAGGTTGCTTCTAATTCCTGGAGGTAAAAGGGTCACTGTAATACCAGATGTAGAAATAAAGCCTAACCAGTGTGTGTGCAAATCAGGCACAGGTAGGATCTGCATGTCCTCTTTGAGCCAGAGCAGGTAGATTATCTGCTCTCTAAGCTTCTCAGTCGTTGGTGGCAGCAAAGCCCAAATCCAGAAGCATTTTGAATTCCAGGTCAGAGATCAGCTCCAGCCCATTTGCCTCCTGGTCTCTCTTTTATGCATCATGTTTGGAACGTGTCAAAAGCTGCACAAACTAAACACAAGACCATCTGCTTAGCAGCAAGAGCAGCTCCTTGTCCTTGACTTCTAGCCTTAGAAAATCCCTTGTCTTGGTCCTGCTGACCACATTAAGAACGAGTTCAGCAGGAAGGACGAGAGCTCTCCAGAGTAATTCCCAGCAGAACCCCATGGGGAAGCCTGGAGCCTGCCTTGGCGCCATGCTCAAGAAACAGAGCGTGCAGTGTGGAGAGCCCTTCAGAGAGCAGCCAGGAGCACAGGGGGAAGCACAAACGGTACCTGCAGCAGCTTTCAGCAGCAAATCCAAATATCAGGGCAGGCGTTTGCTGAGGCGATAGCAAAGCTGTTGTGAGGCTGCCCTGCCTC
Organism: Ammospiza caudacuta; assembly: GCF_027887145.1. Lineage (NCBI taxonomy): Eukaryota > Metazoa > Chordata > Aves > Passeriformes > Passerellidae > Ammospiza > Ammospiza caudacuta. The sequence goes on along the minus strand of NC_080606.1, from coordinate 13,487,766 downwards.
CCCTCCCCACAGCTGCACAAACACTCAGTAAGTCACACACAGAGAATGCTTGAGCAGTGGAGGTGCAAAATGGAGCGTATTAACTGAAGCTTTTAATAAGATTTTGATAACAATGATTTTTATGTTAATCTCTAAAGAGTTTGCTTTTGTAACATATAACTGATAAGCATATAATCTAGTTTTAATTTAATCTCTGCAGGTGTTTCCCCATGGTAAATGTTAAATTTTTATTGCTTCCTTAGGCAGTAATAATAGGAGAAATGTCTGTAGGGCTCCCACCATCCATTTGTATGCAGATAGCATCATATTTTATAATAGCTGTAAATCTGACAGGATAGACTCTTACTGTTGAGATGATATTATAAATATGTGTCAACACTGAATAAACATCTTTGAAAGGAAAATAAAATAGAGATGTTATTAGAGGTCTAATGAAACAACCATAACTGCTTATTTATAAGAGATGTATGCGCACATCCTTGGAAAAAAGTAGAGCCCATGCTGGGTTTGCAGCTTTCTGATGAGCAGGACATGGAGATTCTCAGCAGGGTCCTGCAGACAATGCAGAATAGATCCTACACTTCATAAAGATGATGACTGTCTATAAACCTCTAAGTGTTTGTTCTCTCTGAGGTTTCAAAATGATTATAAATACCATGGTGTCTAAGACTCAATTATGGCTTCTTTCATACAGCTTAGGAGCACAGTACGTCAGGAGCTCCCACATGAAGAACCATAAGACACCAAGTACAAGGAAGTGAACCCTGATGCCTGCCTGAGGTGTAATGCAAACACATTTTGGGCAAAATTCACTCAGTATGAGATCTGATAGGGACTTGATCCCTTAGATCTTACACTTAGCCTTATTCACTGAGCATGCATGAAACCTGCCCTTGTTTACATTGAGTATTTTAAAGCCAGCAACACTTTAAGATGCATTTTCCTCAAATAATTTTATCTGTTCTGCAGCAAATGTGGCTCTCGGGCATGCTGTGCTCACTGTGTCCATAGGCACACCTCAGGGACCCAGCAGCACAGGCAGAGATTTGAGCTAAAAGATTCCTAAGATGGAACTGGCTTGGCTCCAGCCAGTGGAGAGCGTGGCAGAGAGAGCTTCGAGCTGTCTTTAACTCTCCTGTAGAGGCATGCCCTGGAAAGGATTACATTTTAAAAGAAGTCTAGATATTTCCTCAATGGTGCTGTGATATGTGGCTCCCAAGGTCCACATCATTAGTCATAAAAACAAACAACCTGAAACAAAAAATACACACAAGTTCGTTTAAGTCCCCAGTGACAGGGAATGGAAATACAGCTCACTGCCACTGGAGGGGGGAAATTTGAAAACCTGCCACATAAGCAAGTCAAAAAAACCAAAACACTTTTTGCTGGTGAATTAAAGTTACACAAACAGCTCAGACAATTTAGGGTAAACAATTCTTGCATCTATTGTAAGTCAGAACATGTATGCTGCTTTAGGGTGGTAGTTTAAATGCAGTATTGTTTCTTCTGCTAGTCTTTAAAAGTAAAAAAATATTTGTTATGGAGACTTTTTAATAAATTGGTAGTAATTAGAAATAAAACTCCAATAATTTTCTACAGAAAGACAACATGAGGCCAAATGGAAAGTCAGACATGCCACTCCCTTTCCTGACTTAATTCAAAGCCAAAGAGGATCTGCCACATTGTGCCATGGAGAGGGGAACTGTCAAAAAAACCCCAAAACATCACATTAAGCATACTGATTAGTAAGAATTAAATGCATTATGAGCCATAGGTAAGATTCAGATATATAAAGTGTTTAGCTCTCTCCTATCTGCTCGTTGTTTTCACATCAGATTTTGTAAAAATACAATTTAATCCGTGTGACTTCTTCAGACTGAGGATTCAATAAAGGAGGCTCCTCATGAAGTGTTTGCAGTCAGCCTCTGCAGCTGCACAGTGCCAATGTCCCAGGCCCTCTGGGCTAGTGCTGAATACAGAACCCAGGCTGGTACCCTCTGTTAGAAATGCTGCACCATGCCCTTGTGCCATGACAGAAAAAGTGGACTATTTTACTAATCAAGTCAGAAATGACAGGAGTCAGGCATAATGCTGTGTTTCTGACAACTTAGGTAAATCTTTCCCATGATAAATGAGTTGTGAATCTCCCATAAGAAGTATTTAAACAGATGGATAATCACCACAGCAACCAAAACCACCACAGAGTCATTCAGGAGCATTTCATCTCTGCACACACACTGTCAGGTTTCATGCTATAAGGAGGCAATATTTTATGTAACAGAAGACTAGCCAATGCTTTTAGGTAACTCACAGCATGGGTGAGAGAGGAAGGAGACCAGCTCAGTTTTCAACAGGGGGATGCAAGCCTTATCAAATGTGACTGAAAAAAGTTGGGTCCTGGAAAGCTTACAGAGGCAGACATAATATCTGCTTTTAGAGAGTCTGAACTTTGTAAATGAACTGGATGAACTGGAAAATACCAATTTGTCTAATTAATGTGCTTTTAAGTCTAGCCATTTAAGATTATGTTTTTATTTGATCATTCTGTTTGTTATTAATTTGAATATCTCTGAAGCATGTTTATGTCTGCTGCTTCTTCTAAGACAGGTTTCCAAAATGAGGAGCACCCTCCATTGGATTAATACTCAGTAAAATCCTAATAATTTTCTGAAATCCTGAAAGGCTGAAGTTTGATAATCTTTTTAAAAACAAGAATTCCAGTTTATTTTTAAACATGTAAACATCTGAACTGATTTACGCTCATCGGGAAAGAAAATATTTTGCCAGTTTTCACTGCATACATTTTCAGAAATTCAAGAAAAAATTATGATTTCTCTATATAATAATTTAACAATATTATGTAATTTGTGGCTGAAAGACTGAACTTCTTAATGAACCATTAGATCTGCAGAAAAAATGAGTGCTATAACACACACCTTGCCTAAGTTGGAAAATATACTTTTTAGAATTTCTTTATTTAATGTCTTCCATTATTTAAATATGTTACTTCCCGTTCTGGATTGTTTAATGATGTTATTGTGAAACACTCATGGCTGCTGTGTTTATTTCACCACGGACGTGTGTTCATTTCACTGAAGGGTAAAGCTTGGTAATGGGTAAAAGATTTTGCAATCCTGTACTGGGTGGCTCAACATAAACCTTAATTATCCACTTGACTTGCAACAAAAACATTTTGCTGTACTAAAGATCTTGAAGTTTGGGGTGATACTGGGTGGTGATTATACATGAATTTGTTTATATTATACAGAGGGGAAGTTGGGGAAGAAAGCAAAGGAAGATGGTATAGTGGATAGCTCACATGATATAGTGGATAATGCACACTACGAGCTGAAGTCCACAAAGTTCCTAGCTGAATGAAAGCACATTAAGTAAATAAGAGGAATAAAGAACAAAGGCACGAGCATGGAAGTGTTTACAGGGACAGCGTGTCCCGTTTAAGCCGTGCTGCTGGCTGAGCAGGCGGTCACGCCTGGGTGTTCGCTCGCAAACCCTCCCGCTCCGGCTCGGCCCGGGGGTGACACTGCCCCATCCTTCCAGCGGGACCCGCCCGCCATGGGCGGCATCGGGGCGAGCCCGCAGGGCAGAACACACGGGAGCCGGGAGAGGGGCAGGAGCCCCTCCGGGACGGGGCCAGACCCCGGGAGCCGTGCCATGAGGCGCAGTATCATTAAAAACACCTCCCGCAGGTGAGAGGCGCCGGGCTGGCCACTGCCCGGGGAGCCGGCGGTGCTGCCGGAGCAGCGCCGACGGCCGCGGTACCGAGCCCGCCGGAGCCCGGCGTACCGGGGCAGCCCCGACATGGCGGCGGGGGCGGGCGGCGGGCGGGGCTGTGACGCGGCGGCGGCCGGTCGGTCCCAGCAGCCCCAGCGCTGCCCGCAGTGACGGGCGGACAAAGGGGCGCCGCGCCAGCCCGCACCAGCGGCCCCGGGCGGGTGAGTCGGGCCGGGGGGTGACAGCGGGCACGGGGCGGGCGAGCGGAGCGACACCCGCGGCCCGGCCCGGCCTGGCCTGTCCCAGGCCGCGCGTCCCCGCGGGCCGGGTCTACCGCCCCTGCCCTCCGCAGGCCCTGCGGGAGCGCGACGGGGCCGGGACGGGGAGCGGGGCGGCGGCCGCGCTCCGAGGTTCCGGCCTGGAGCCGCTGCCCCGCGGGGCCGGGGCTCGCTGCGGGCGGTGCGGGGCTGGCGGCGGGGCCGGGGGTCGCTCCGAGGGGCGGCGGAGCGGGGCCGGGCCGGGGGCGGTGCGGCGGGGCCGGGCCGGCTGCGGGAGGCGCCGTTATCGCGCAGCTGCCTCTGCCCGTATCGCTGCCGCTCCTCGCTGGAGAACAAAGAGGATCAATTAAGAGTGTGCAATTACCGCCGTGCCCTGCCGGCAGCAGGCACGGCTCGGAACGCCTTGGCTCCCGTCCCTCTCCCAGGGCAGAGTGCTCCCCTCTGTTAAGCCGGGGCGGTTTGGGGCCACGCAGCGCTAATGAGCACAACACACGTTTAAAAATCAGCCAGTTTAGTGCATTGAACACAAACTTAAAGTGGGGAAATAAAGACTAAAGCACATGTGCCCTTGAATGTCTTCTCTAGGATCCTTGCGAGCCTGTAGCAGAATGGATCAGAAGCAATGCACAGCTGTAACTTAATTTTTCACTGCTTTTCATGCGTCTTAGTTGTATTTAGGTATTTCCTTTTGTTAGTCACCTTTTCAGCATTTAAAACAATAATGTGGTCCTAATAAATTTTGCTGTCAGTGTCAGCATGATTTATGCATGTGGTCATCCATGGAAATAGTTAATGCTCTGAGACTATTTCATTTTACAGCATCCTGGACACAGTTACTGGTGACATTTCTCATCATCCTGTGGAGGGGTAAACAGTAGCAGTTTTGCAAAGTATCAGAGCGGTTCTGCGGGTTCAGAGGGGACCTTCCGCCTACTGAAATACTTTGTAGAATGTGTGCGCCTTCATAGATCAGCAAATTGAGGTGAGGTTAACCAACTTGCTCAAGGTCATGGAGTGTCAGTGACAGAGTTAGCAACAATGGAATCCAGCCATCCTGGCTGCTGGCTCTTTGCTCTCATCATTGAGTGACGCTCCCAAATAATTGCAGGTAGTTTAAACATTGATTTGCGTAAGTGCTCGTTGAGGCCTTCAAAACATTTTGGAGAAACAAAATGTTTATGGTGTGCTTCAGTTCCCATGCTGCATTTGCATGTAGCTTAAGGTCATTGCTCAGCTTGGCATAGGAAGGAATTTTGAAGGCTTTGTGGTTTATTTGGTAAATATATGCTCAAAAAACATCAGTTTTACTGAGTATAAAGTGTGGAAAGACTTGTGTAGATTTAGGAGGTAGATCATGAGATGTAACAAAAGTAGATTACACTGTAGTTAGGCAACTTTTAAAGCAGCAGTGTGGAGGCATGACTGTAAAGAGGTTTTCTTCTGAATGAAGTGTTTACCTGATGACATTCTGTAGAGTTATTTGCAGTTGTTATGAAGAAAAACAACCAACAAATGCCCTGGGAAGCCATGGTGATGAGGCTGTTGGAAGTTAAAATGGGAACAAAAAAGTTCCTCAGTTGATTTATTTATTCAACAGATACTTGTTAAGTAAAAACAAATCACAATGGATGTTATTTCTGACCCTGGAGAGAAGTTACATTTCACTTTGTGTTTTTCTCTGTCAAGTTAAATTTATGAAGAAAGGGATTTCAAAGGAAACACTGGCAGATCTGTGCTATTGTGACACCAGCAGTATATATTTAGTAACTTCATGGAGGAAAGATCCCTATTGTGCTGCAAAAATACCAGTGACAATTGTTTGTCAGGACTTCAAAGGGCGCTGGGAAGTGAGCTGGCATTGTTCAGGTGCTGCACGCTGGCCCTGGCAAATGTTACCTGTGACAGATCCCTGCTCCTGTGGGAATTCCATCCTGGGAGAAGCCCATCTGTGCAGTGCAGATCACAGGCTGACACCGCAGATCCTGGGCTGGGACAGATTTGCTTGTGCTTACCTTTATGTGCTGCAAGTAATCGTGGTGACTGTTGACCACAAAATTCAGTGGTTGTGGTGCAGTAGGGATGCAGAAGAGCAGCAGCTGGGTTTCTGTTCATGAACTCTCTGGGGTACATGACCTTGTTCTCACCATTAGAGCTGCTGTGGGGTTAATTTGGGCAAAGAAGTTGTGGTGATACAAACTTCCTCTGTAAAAGTGTTGCCAGCTTCTCGTTGATGGGAAGGGTGTGCTGTTATCAAGAGTATCAGTACTAAACCATCACATCTCCCTATCACGTGTGTGGTTTATCCATCAGTCTTTGGGAAATGTGCTTTTACTGCTGTCACTTGGTGAGATGTCCCAGCAAGGTGACTTCTAAGCTAAAGCTGTTGTCCCAAAAAAGGATGCTGATTTGCTTGCTTAGGAATACAGAAATTTATACCCTGAATGACACTGCTGTGTCAGCAGATGTGTCTGCTATGGGCCTGCCAGACATGACTTTTGTAAGTTGGGGCAAGTAGCTCCTCATCCAGCCAAGTTAAATAGGAAAAGGAAGCAATAATGGGATATTCTTTTTTAAGATTGGTGGCTTTCCACATGCAGTGGAAGGTTTGCACAGTGTTTTACACAGATGTGTAACAAAAATGAGCCTTTTGATAGGCATAGTGATCCATATCTCCTCTGATACTGAGAATTGTGGGGTTTTGGACACTGAACACTTGCCATGGACTGAGCTGAAGAAACTGAAGATGTGAGATGAAGCCAGGAATTGGAATGAAACATGCAGTGTTTAAATAAAAAGCTAAAGCATCAAAATCATACTGATTATTATAAATAATACTTGAAGATTTTATTAAGCATAGTCAATTAAGTTGTGTAGCAGTAGCTTGCTGTTGGTTTAATGGTAGCTGAAAACATTTATTTGAAAAAAATCCCTTTTGTTAATGTCAAAATTTGCCTGTATTTCTGTTACATATGGTGTGCAAAGTGTAGATAGATATGAGAACCAAAGATTCCAAAGAACATATTCTTACTGCATTGAGCTAACTTTGGTATAAGAAATTTAAATAAATCATCTTCTGCCTATGACAAGCATCAAAAGGTATTTTGTATTCCTGCATGCTGGCAGTTTTTCCACATTAGCTTTTCATATAGTCTTAACATGTTTGACTGGAACAAGGAAACTCACTTTGCAATAGTGCATGAAGCTGTTCAAGAAATAATACTGACACTTGCTGTGCAAAGTCATTCCAGAGTTTGTTGATTCTTCTGAAACAAAAGGGATTCACTGTAATTCCAAGAAGCACTCAGAACCCAAATTGCCACTTAGAGAGCCATTTCTTTTTCTAGACTCTTCTTAATAAGGTAACAGAACATCAGCTTGGAACACTGTCATTGGGGATTTGTTTTCAGAATATTATTAGTAGCATTTCAGTGAAGTGGAAACAAACCTGTGCTCTGAAAAGGAGCTGGATCATGGGGAAAGACATTCCTGTGAGATCCATGAACTTGAATTCTACCGGGATAATTTGCTATTTTAATAACTAAATAAATAAAATTAAAAGCTTAGTTAGTGAATAAGAATCAGAACCTGTAAACCTGATGGTATGACAGATGTACTTTGTAAACACATGAATGTGTGTCATGTTTCAAGTATGGAATATGTATCTGGTGCTTGGAAATGTGATCATTGTGATGTTTAGAATGCGGAAACAAGTGTTTGTTTTTGATTGTTCATAATGTTTGGGCTATTTGCTGCTAGAAATGTCAGAAGATAAATTCTTTAAGGTGCACCTATCCAGTGTATTGAGCTGGAGAACAGGTAAAATGTACCTTATTTTTAAAAGCTCTATGGGAAGTGGAAATGACATCTAATGAGTTAGTAGGAACTTTTTGTTGTTTTAATACTTTTTGCTATAAAGTTAGACCTCAAAGGACACCTTCAGTTTGATAATTAATCTATAGAAGCTGCAGTAAAATATGACCTTTTTGGGGGAAGAGAAAGACTTTGTTCTCTCTGTCATGTGTTGAATCAATGGTATGTGTGCTGAGGAGTCTGGCCTTAATTTTATTTTATGAATTACATTTGGGATTGTTTCTTGGTTTGGTCATTGGTTCTGGTTTTAGTTCTGGAATGTCACTCAAAATAAAACAGAACTGTGGGGGGTGGCAGAGGGAGAATTGTGATGATTGTACTTTGGGTAGAGGTGGTAGAGAACCTGTCATGTCTTAATAAAGCAGTGAATCCCAAATCTGTTTGCTGTTACTCATCCCAGTTATTTTTCCATTTATTACCTGTAACTATGCAGTTGGAGCAGGGAGTTTGGTTTAAACAAGACGTGAAGGTGTTCCCCATTCCTTTGTTCTGAGTCCCTGGGATTTGACATACCTGGCTGCCTAGGTGAGGAGATTCCTAACCTGTTATACCTCATCCAGGGAGGTCATCCCCATGGAAAGGTTCCTGCCCAAACAGTGACTCCTGCTGCCTCAGTGTCCTTGCATTTCCTCATTTCTGCCCTCGTGGTTCTGATGTGTTGCTGTCCTGAGGCAAGGATGGGATTTCTTTCTGCTGTCATTGTTGGGTTTGTGTTGCAAGGACCCAGCATAAGCAGCCCTAGTCATGGACTGGGCCCCCAGATGTGCCATGATACACTGGAGAGGTGCTTATCCATTTATTTTGTAGCAATTTGTTAAATAGACGGAAGCCCAATGCAAATATTGTTTTTCTATTTCAGTATTTTTGAAGGAGCCTAAGTAGAGGTAGATTCATAGTCAAGCATCATGTTTTATATTTTTGCACCTTTGTTAATTGCCTCAGTTTAGTACAGACTTATGGAAATAATCTTCTTGCCTTTTCTCTTTTTTTTCCCCTTTTTTTCCTTTAGAATTGCCAAAATGCTTTGGAATTCTTAAACGATTCAAAAGCTGAAGTCTCTGAGGATACAAAAGCATAAGAACACAAGAAGCAACAAGGAGGATTCAGTGCCAATGCAGCAACAAAAAAGACAGCCAGAGTTAGTGGAAGGAAATCTTCCTGTTTTTGTTTTTCCTACAGAACTTATATTTTATGCAGATGACCAGTCAACACACAAGCAGGTGTTGACTCTATATAACCCCTATGAGTTTGCCTTAAAATTCAAAGGTGGGTTTCTTAGGTTAAGTTCTATTTAAGGGCTAGTTGATGATCTTGAACAGTCCAATTATAATTAATGTAAAAATCATATCTGTGCCAAAACCAAACTCTACATGTCTCTCTACATGTATCTGTTGCTGAACTGGTGATGTATTAGTTCATGATTTGTTACCACTCCTGTCCTTTTCCTTGCAGTTCTTTGTACAACTCCAAATAAATATGCGGTGGTGGATGCTACTGGTGCAGTGAAGCCTCAGTGCTGTGTTGATATGTAAGTAGAAGTTGGTTGGGTTTTTTCCTAATATACAACATTTTATTACCTTAATTTCCTTTGTTATTTAAGAGGTTGTAAATGACAGCATGCATGTTATAATACATAAGTTGGAGAAATATATGTTTTCCTAATCTCCTGTATATACTTGTGGTTCTGATTTTTGCTGTTCTGTCCCTCTAGAGCAGAGGTATTACAATACTGGAGATATATCCTTCTTTAATTTTGCCTTTGGGCATAAATAAAATGCCAGTAAATGCATCTTGTAATGTAGTTTGTAAACCAGGAGTGAGAGTAATATGAGCCTTCTCTGAGAACCTTTTTGTTAGAAATAACAAGAAAAGCAAAACCCCCAGGGTTGAGATTTGTTTGTGAGAAATATTTCTTTACAGATTAGTAAAATAGAAATGTGTGCAGTTCTACTAAGCACGTTTCCCTGGGCCATGTAAATAAAGGTAGTTTTGCCTACCTTTTACCCTGACCACCCATCTCATTCTCGGATCTCTGTGCCTGCCCTTTATCTCTCCTGTCAGGTCTCAGCCCAGTAACTCAGAACAGAAGGAGGCTGCTTAAGTGACCACAGTGATGTACAGGGTCTGTAGGCTGCTGAAACAGAGTAGGTGTAAAAGCTAAAATAGACCAACTCTTTTTATATTCTATTTGCCACATTATTTCTGTGCTAATGTACAGATACAGCTGAAGAAAATCTGAAGTACCTAAAAGAGCAGACTGAACTTTTTGAATAGACATTTTCCAAACTGTAAAACACCACCTGGACTCTCTGTCTAACAAATGGCCATATACAGAAACCCTTTGTCAGATAAATAATAACTGTTCTTGGGGAATGGCTCTTTATTTCTATAGACTATTTTCTTTAGGTGCAATTTGAAAAATTCCAAAGACTCACTAAATAGAAAGGAAGTTTAGAACATGAAACTGGAAGGTTTCAGTAAGCAGGGGCAGCAATGCTAAAAATAGAACTAAACAGGTCAGAATATACCAGTGTACCAGTGAGCTATTCCATTCTTCAGAAGACATTTACACAAGCTTGATTACATTTGGTGAAACAAATGGGTTTTATTAAATAAAGGAAAATAAGGCAGACACATGTTCCAAGGGGATTTTTCTGTGCAGCAAAACCCCCCATCCCACTCCAGTGGTTGCTGTCTAAGGACAGTGTTTACTGCTAGGATATGAGCAGTACTATGCAAGTGTGGCCATTTGCCAGATAAACAGATATTCTACAGAGCTTCCAATTATGCAATGATCTCTAAAAAGAAACAGGAGAATGTATCTGTTTATAAGGGTCTGCAGAAAATATCTCCTTGCTTGGCAGCAGATACATGTTCTCCTAGCACAGTGTTATGTAAAGATTCTGTTTAGGTTGGTAGTTGGTACCATGGCACTAGGAGTAGGAACACCAATTTAAAAGGAAGTGTTAAAGGAAGAAATCAGAGTTGATCTGCTGTGCTGATATGCTGAGAGCTGGATGAATTAGGCTTGTGGGGGGAAAAAGCCTTTTGTTTTAGTGAAGGCAGTTGCCCAGCCAACACTCCACTTGCTGGAAGCCTGTCATAGGCACTGTCCTTTGCCTCTGGAGTGACATAAAACATCACTGCAGCCTCTTGCTGAGGGGATGACTTGGTCTCTGTTTCTGTGGTGAATAGTCCATTCAAACCAGTTACCAGTTGCAAGCACTGGCTACGTGCTCATGCTTGTAGATATCTTAATGTGATATAGTTCCTTTAAAAAAGGACTGAAAAACAAAAATCCATTTCCTGCAGCATTTTAATGTATACAGTATCACAAACATTGGTTTTTTGAAGCAATTTTAAGACTCCTATTCTGTGTTTCTAAGGGTACAGTCATTTTTTCCCTCTCATGAGATGACTACCTGCTTCTTTGTATGTATGTTCTTCAGATCAACTGCTGTTATCTTGGAAACTTAGAATAACCTTTAACAAAAAATATCTGGAAAAATAGTTGAAATCCTTATTTACCCTAAGAGCTGATATCACTTCAAAACCCAAATGTTGTAGCTTTTCAAAGCTAGATATGTATTCTCATGATGAATCACAAATGCAAAGAAGAGGCAGTTGAGCACAGCACTGCTCAGAGGTCTGTTTTGCTGTTGATCAGTGCTATTTTAAAGCTGTGCTTTTTATAGGTTCCAAACATGCTCTCAGTGGTGGGTTTCTGATTTTGAAAATCCCTAACTGACTCTTGTCTATAGAGGGAAAATGAGTTTTGCTTCTGAGAAAGCAGAATTGTAAAGCTTTGAGCCTGGTTTTCTCCAGAAGCTGGACTGTTGTTGCCAAACACCTGGCCACTGCAGTCCCCTCAGTCCTTTTAAAATCACTGGCCAGCATCAAACAACTTTGATAAAGGAGGAGGGGGCATCTTTCAGATAATTCATTTTTCATCAATTGGCAGCAGGGGTAAAGATGGGCTTGAGATAAAAACTTAACTGGCCAAGAGCATTTATGTTTGGGAATTAAAGTAAACATAAGGAGGGAAGAGAGGAGGTAAGATCAAGTCTTCAAGAACATTGAGTGGTGGAGGAGGTCTGGATTATTCCAGTTTATCTGAAGGAGGGGGGGCAGAGGGCAGACTTTGTGATATATAGAATGTAATTCTCAATAGGCATGATTCTTAGCAGTTCATCTGTTTGAAAATGTTGTTTTCCTGCAGTGTGATTCGTCACAGAGACGTTCGGGCTTCTTACTATGGTGTCATAGATAAATTCCGTCTCCAAGTGTCTGAGCAGAGCCAGAGGAAAGCATTGGGGAAAAAGGAGATTATTGCTACTCTGCTTCCATCTGCAAAGGAACAACAACAACAAAAGGAAGAGGAGGAAAAACGAATAAAAGAACACCTGACTGAAAGTGTCTTTTTTGAGCAGACTTTGTGTCAACCAGGTAGCTGATATCTTTTTCCACTCTTATGTTCTGAATCAGTTTTGAATAGCTCAAATGACTAGACTCAAAAACATTTTTTAAATTAAAAAGAAATACATTTTAAAATATTTTTTTAAATAATTCATTTTGCCTACCTGTAAGACTGCTGTCTTTATCACTTGAGAATGACAGTATTCAGGAACCCAAGCTGTGGCTATTCTGTTTATGCTGTCTTGATCAATCAAGGCTCTTTGCTGCCCTGTGTTTGTGTGTCATACCTTGGAGAGCACATCCACTGTTCTCTGGAGCAGGAGTTCTCACACAGACAATGGGAATTTATCTGTGAAAGGATGCTAGTTACTTTTTCCCTTGGGCTCTTTCAAAACATATGCCCCTTGTGAGTTTGTTCCAAACCCTTAATCCCCCATTTCCTGATGAGCAGGAAATATTGCCAGAACATCTTCTAAAGTGCTCCTTGTTCTGTGCCCTGTGCTTTGTCTGTCCCACAAGAACAGAAGAGCACAGTTGGTGGCTGAAAACTCTGTGTGTTTCATACACACATTGAGGAAGTGAATCAACAGTCTTGAAAACCTGGGCCAGACAGTTAAATTGAAGGGATAGGATATAAAGTGTCAAGTTGTACCTGAAATGAATCTAAACTGATTCTTGATGGTCTACATTCTTCTTACTTTTACTGATTCATACTGAAATGTTCTTGTCACTGTTATATTTTTCAGGACAACAAAAACCAATTCCAGAAAATAGATGAACCTCCTTGACAGTATTCATGTTGTTAAAGTGGATGTTTCACTATTTATACTGAGTTTGTTGGCTGGTGAAACACCTTTTATTAAAAAAACCCTTCATAATAGATATTAGTAGGATACACAGTTAAAGCAAACCTACAAAGGTCTCTGGGCTCACAGAACAAAATGTTCCTGTGATAGTTGATCCAGGACAGAGGGCCTAAGCCACCCTGAACAATCTCATACTGGTCTTATTCCAAATGCTGTTTCTCTGCTTAGAAACCTCATTGACTGTGGTATATTGCAGTAAAAGAAGCAGCAGTAAAACAAAGAAACTGCAGTTTTGCAACCTGGAAATAAGATTTATGGAATTAAAATAGAGCACGTATTGCTGGTTTCTGAGGATAGAAGTTGATAAAAACATTGGCTATTTTCCAGTGGTAATAAGGATTTGTTTAGAGGTATTCAGCTAACATGTTAACAGCTCTTTTCAAAGATGACACAGTGGGCCTTTGAGTAGGTTCCAGCTGTTAAACTGCAGGACAATAAAGACTGTGAAGGACTCTTTATTGTCTGTGGTTTGCATTTTCTTATTCTGGTAATACTGGACTGTCAGAGTGGTTCACTCTCACACTTTTTCAAGTAAGATTCAAATTTTACTGATTTGTAGCATCTAAGCTGACTGGCTCAGGTATAGCCCTTGAACCCTGTAAAGAATGAAGGGGAGCTCATCTGGCCCAAGAACCTGTGCTCCTGCTGCAGGCAGGTTTTGTTCAGGAGGTGTGAGCAGTTACCTGCCTCTGCAGGTCTTTTGGGTGCTCTAAGTGATGGATTACTGATCACTGAAGGAACATATCAAGGAAGGGAGTCAGGATGCACAGGGAAACCTCAGCATTGCTGAGCCATCCAGCTGTCCTGAGTGTGTATATATAGCAACTGGGCCTGGCAGGCTCTGTTCCTCCACAAGGGAGTGGTTTGGGAAGTCATGTGAAAACAAGTTCCAGCATCAGAACAGGGAGCAGCCTCCTCCACTGCAGAATGCAGGAGGTTTAGAAGGGTGGGTTTAAGACTTGGCTTCCACTCCCTGCAAACTGCAGAGCAAAAAGGAAAATCTGAGGATATCTCAGCTCCCATGTACTGCAGGCATTTTTGCAGAATATTTAATGTTTATATTATTTAGATCTTCTTTACAATTGGGACTTCGTTGCTTTTCAGAAAACAGAACTGCCTCGTCGGGACCTAGTTTACTCACAGTCTTCCTTGGAGTGGTGTGTGTTGCAGCACTAATGCTACCTACATTGGGGGAAATGGAATCCCTGGTGCCTCTCTACCTCCACTTAAGTGTGAATCAAAAGTTAGTAGCTGCTTATGTTTTAGGTGAGTACTTTGGATTTTAGAAACATTTTCCTGCAAAATCTGTGAGTTTGGAAATTTTACCTGTCTCTGCCAGCAGCCTTGGGAAACTGGATGGAAACAAAGCATCACATTAGGTTTTGTTTTGCATCTCAGCTTACATCTTAATTTGTAGCCATGGTGATAGCAGGGTAAGTTAGTTACTGTAAGTGTTTTAGACCAGATTTGAGTTGATACCTATTGCACACAGGCCCCTACATGCTAATTTCAGCTTTATTTGATGATGGGCCAGTAACAGTCATCTGCCAACACACCTGAACGGAATGTGCTGTTTCTTACCCTTGCATAGCAGTAGTTAATCTCTTGCAGAATGTAGAATGTGTTATTGTGTTTCTCTCTAGCCCCCTGAGCTGTTTTTCAAGACTTGATTCTCAGTGCCTGTTTAACAAGGAGTTGATATGTGTAGCAGTAAGTTGTTGTAAACCCTGTCTGAGACCACTACCATCCCCAGTTCTTCCTGATTTGTAACTTGCTCTGCATTAGCTAGCATAGATGAGTTTCACATTTCATTTGTTATGACTATTTCTCTATAACTGTTTCAGATTTGAAGAACAGTCCCACTAAACTCAGTTCTCCTCTCCCACTACCTGGCAGAATTGAGGATTTAAAGGAAAAGAGCTAGGCAGCTCCAAACTGATAGCTAGAGGTGAGGTAGTGGTGGGGAAAGGTGCAAGTTCTGGTGGTTCATGCACACTGCTGACTCACAAAGGTCCATCTGCTGAAGTGGTTTGAAATCTCACTTGTGGCTCTTTGCCCAGGCTGATGCTGATGGATTCTCAGATCAGGACCTTGCAGTAATCCTCACTTGGTTTTTATCTCTGCTTTTGAAAATTACTCCAGGTTCTGCTGGTGTCAGTTTTAAGCCTTTCGACTTTATACTTTTGCAAGAACTGAACTTGTTTCTAGATTCCCTATGAAGTTTTGAGAGGTTTTGACTTCTTTGCTGGCAGTGCTTTTAGCGTTCATGGACAGATTCTTTTGTGTGCAGCTCTTGCTCATGCAGAAAGTCAATTGCTCTTGAGGAGTTGAAACCACTTTGTTCCACAAGGAAGTGCAACTGGATTGTGGAGCATTTAATTGGAAAGGGTTGTTATACCACACCAACAGGAGTCTATGATATTTGAGAAGTATCTGATTTACAGAAGTGAGTTAAACCCTTTATTGTCTGAGGGCCCTGTACAAGTGGTGCAGGCTGTTCTGCAGAAGCCTCTGCTGTTCCTCTGAGGTGATGGAATTGATCCAAGCTAAGGATCCAGCAGCTGTGGGAGCACTGATTGTCTGAACCAGTACAGACCTTGATAAATAGCTGAGCTGTAGTTCCTCTTTAAGGAATAAATTGCTGATCTAATGGAAGACTGTGCTTCTGCCTTCACCATCTTCATAAAGTAGCCAAGTTCCATCAGTGTGGAGTGGCAGGAGATAAAACAGTCTCAGAAATGTCTTTATCCATGGTGAGATCTGTAGGTTTTAGCTGAGCTTTCTGCAGTGAAAAGCTGTTAGAGTGACATCATCTGAGCCTGCAAGAAAGTGAGATTGCTCAAGAACTGATAAATTGTTATTTTGATGTTACATAAAACTGGAATTCAGGGAGCCCTTGTGTTCTTCCATCTACCTCACCTTGTGCAATATAACCCATGGCTAAAACCTGCAGATTTGTACTTTTTCCTGTATCAGCATATAATTAAAATGAACTTTTCAGTGTGTCGTGGGTAGGTTTATTAGCCCCTGCTTCCTGTTTTCATCTGGTTTTAATAGTTTTTAACCTCTATCAGAGCAGTCCTTTTTTTCCTCCCTCTCTAAAGGTCACAACAAAGAGTCTGTTGAAAGCTCTCTCTGCAAATTGACAAGGAAGCTTAACATCTTTGTTAAAACTGGTCTTTGATCAGTTATTATTCACAGAGCAGAAAAAAGCCTTGGAGCCTTCAACTGATCTGCCTTACTGATGATTCAGCATTCCAATGACCCTGCCCATAACTGGCCCCCATGAGGAATGGGGTTTGGTGTTACAGTTAGCTCAGTCAAAAGTTCAGTGCTAAGATTTTCCAGCAGAGAGGGCAATAATTGTTTGGAGTATTTCTACCTTCTTTGACATTCAGTTATTAGATACACCACACGTCAGTGTTGATTTTTGACTATGTCAAAATTTGGAGCAATACTTCTAATATTTAAGTGTGTATATAAGTGCATTCTGCATGCATTTGTGCACTTCTACCATATTTTCTGGCCTTTGACAGGGTAAACTATTTTAAATGTTTTATTTTGAGTGAAATAGAAGTGTTTAGTTCTTAATTCTTGTCTTTCAGGTCTCATCACCATGGTTATTTTGAGAACATGAGCAATGAGTTCATAGGATGTCAAACACCTTACTGTATATTCACATCATGAATGTGGACTGCCTTTTACTCCCATTTGGCTCATTAAGATGCTAGCAAAACTGTTCAGTGATTTAAGATACCTTCAGAAGTGTAATATATTTTAACTGTGTATAATAAATGAAAGACTCAAAGCACTTGGTGGTGCTTCTGTAACAGACAGCTATGAAATGTTCAGTGATACCTGTGAAAATAATTTGAAAAAAACTTTTATATCTATGCCTACTGTAAAAAATCCTTATTAAAACAACATTTGTTATTTTTAGTCTATGTTCACATCAGTGCGTGATCACTATAAAAGCAAACTGTCTCCTGTAAAAACGCTCATTTGGTTTGTGGATGTACCTGCTGAGGCTGGCACATAACACTTCTGTATATACATACCAAGGGGTGAGAGTCGTGACTGATCATTGAAGAAAAATGAAAAATTCCATCAGTGGAACTGAAATAAACCATGAATTTTAGGTGAAGAAGTAATTCTCAAATTTCTTACTTCATCATTACCAATATATCATTGAGTGCTCATTTTCTTACCTGGGGAAATAATTTCTTGCAACAGTCATTTTGTACCACAATTACTAGACAATAAAACCAAGTTCTGTAATCAGATCCTTCATTTCTTAGGGATGCATGGAAGTGGCATTAATGGAAGCTGAACTCATACTAATACAAAATTAATCATTTTCTCTATTTTAGAGACCAAACTAAGTGAAATAGCAAAGGCATTTCTCTACATCCCTCCCCCCACAGCTACCACAGGAACTTCTTTTCTGTCAGAAACTCCTGCTTAAATGCCAGTTTCATATTTGAGGTGAACATTAATCTTGTTTCATACAACAAGTATTTCCCTTTATTTGACATTTCATTGTCGAGATGTTAATTCTAAAAGGGCAGCTATTACTGCATTGGATTCATACAGACAAATCTTTGTTTGTAAGAAGTCTATAGAGTATGCTCTGATATGAATAATAAAGTTTGGAAATCAAACCTTTCCCACGCATGTTTTGGGTCACTTTTCTGCTTATGCATGGAAACACAAAAAGCCATGAAAAAAGTGTTTCTTAAAAAAAAAAAAAAGGAGAAAGAGAAGTTGAAAAAAGTTGTAAAAAGTTGTTAACCACTACATTTTTTCTTGTACAATGCTACTCCAGTTTGATTCTCAGAAGAGCTGGGATTGTGTCATCCATCGATCAGCATCAGATGATAGAGTCAAACATTAACATTGACTAAGGACAAAAACCAAAAAAAGTTCCCAGCTGGTTTAGGAGGCCGTGTCCCAGAGCCTGCTGCAGGCACAGCCCTGAGCTCTGGCTGGGTCAGTGTTTTCCTGCCACTGCAGGGCTCTGTTCTTGTAGCTTCACTGCTCCTCAGTACCTTCACTGTGAATTCTGATTTTCCCCAGGTGGTTTAACCTGCTGCTGCCTGGGGAAAGGTGAGGGAGTGGAGCAGAAGTTGGGGAGATACCAGTGCCACTTGGTGCCTTATCTTAGCATCCAACAGCCAGACTCAACATTTTGTTTTGTGCCCAAGCTGGTCAAAAAAGCCCAACACAAACCCTTTTTCCCCTGTGTCCTGGAATTCTGGTAATGGGCTGGGATGATGTTTTGCCAGGCAGTTGCAGAAGTGACAATGTCACCTGTAGGAACCCAGAGTCACTGAGTGGCTGTAACCAGGTCTGACACCTGCAGCTGCCTCATCCTGCAGGACAGTGCCTGCATGGCAGGGGAGAACACAGGACACAGGTGCCAGCAGTCATTTTCAAGAAATCTGAAGGGAAATGATTGGTTTAGAAAAACACCTTGACCAAAGAAATCAGAACAAAAAGTTATTGTCAACAAAAAAGACTAAAAACATTGGACCATTTCTTTGTCAAGGCAACAGAGGAACAATACACAGAAAAAAAAAAAAAAAGATTAAATCCACAGAGTAATTCAGCAGATGTAGATAAAACTGGTGCTTGGGTGAAATAAGGATGACAAGTGTGAATTCTGACTTCTTTCTCCTTCAGGGAGGTTGCAGCACACTGCAGAATCACAGATTTATCCCAGTTATGAAAACAAGACCTGGGGACTGTTTCAGTTCAGCACTGAGGGAGAACATATCAAATTATGTTACAGCACAATCACAGCAGGGCACCAGTAAAATGTTACCAGGTGGATACACAAGATTTTGAAGATATTTCCTGATTTTATGTATATTCATGTCCATGCACATACCTCTTGTACTTACATACTAGAGTTTCAGAGAACACTGAACACCTTTGGAAATAAGACCCGAGACACTGAATCTACCTCTTAGAAACACCAGGAAAAACAGTTAAGTGTTCACGTCATTTCCCATTCCTGACTCCTAGCACAAACAAACAGTCATTTCCTTGCAATGGGCAAGTGTTCTCAGCAGACAGTTGGGAGGGTTTGAGATCATCCAGCAGAAGCAATCCTGCTGTTTACCCACGCCTGCCGTGGCACGGGTGCCTCAAGGGAAGTGGGAACGCTTTGGGGAGCGAGCGTCACTCCCCTGGCTTGGTACATGATCCTCCCCAGGTGTCTGCACTTGTCTGGGTCAGAAAATCCTGAGCTGATCGTGTTTCTCTGGAGGAGTGAATCACAGGGTGCTTGAAACTGCAGCAGACCCAGTGCAGCAGGGACAAGAGGGGCTGCCAGGGAATCAGTTCATTGCACCAGCTGATATTGGAGCCCCGGACAGCAGGGCCACCACCTGGGAACAAATCAACCCCAAATCAGCCTCTGCAAAGGGAAAAGCTGAGCTGCTGCTGCTGCTGACATGGTTCAACATGCCCCAGGAAGACAATGGAACGTTGCTGTCACTGCTCCTCTTGAAAAGCTCCACAGGGATGTTTGCAGCAGCTCCAAGAGGAGCCCATGCACAGAACTGTGCCTTCAACACAAATAAAAACAGGGAAATCCTGCAATCAGCTAATTAAGAACTGTCAAAGCCAATCACGTGTTATTTTATCTTATGCTAGTATGTACAAGTATCTGATGACCAACAAGCCTAAACTGGAAAGAGGCTGCCAAATACGTTTGGCAATAAATCATTGTATTTTAGTCCTTATTTGTCAATGTACACTTAATATACCTGGCTTTCCTTGTAAGAGCTTTCCTTATAAATGTCAAGTTCCAATGCCCCTTTCCTTTGTCAGGAATGTGAATCTCACATTTCAAACACACTCAGGGCAGCATCAAATTTAAGGATCAGATCTTAAAAACCTCTTGTACAGGAGGCCTTAAAAAAACCCCAAGCCTTCAATCATCTGTGCCAGGTGGGTTTTGAGTTGTTGAGCTGGAGCAGCTCAGCTGCTTTGCCCTCTGACCTTGCATGAGCCTGTCTGGGCAGAGAGAAAGGAACAGTGATGTCCTACAGAGCATGCAGGGCTGAGCAGGGCTGCCCCTGCCCCTCCTGCCACCTGTGTGCCCAGAGAGGGGACAAGTGCCATGGAAAACAGGTTCCCTCCTGTGTCCCTGGGAAATGGGGCGCACTCTGCTCGCTGCAGGGTAGGGAAGGCACCATCTCTCACAGGGCTGGAGGAGAAACAGCCAAAGGTAACAGTGCTGGAGTCTCTTTCCTGCAGGCATAATGAGGAAATTCAATTAAGACTGAAAGCACTGAAGGAAAGTGACGTTCACTGATGCCAGCAGCCGTCACTCACTCGTTGCTGCCCCGCAGGAGCTGGTGAGGATCGGGAACCCCAAGAGGCAGCAGGAGTCACTTCCAGATAAGGACCTCAGTGGAAGGAGCCTGGAGAACAAGTTCATCCTCCCCAGAGGAGAGCAGGAATGAACACAGGCAGGTGACACCCGCAGCACCTCAGTAAAGCCGAGTAAGGGGTTTATTCACCCACTTTTGGTGTATCTTTGTCTTCTTTAGAAGCTCTCCACTGAACGCTAACGAGCCCTTTGCTTTGGATAATGAGCTGCAGCTAATGCACATCAGCTCTAGGAAATCTGCAAAGCTGTGTGACCACGCTGACTATATAATATGGAATTACATGCAGGCAAAGCGACCACATTGGTCTTCAAAACAACAGAGACTGCAAAGAGGTAATTTAAGCAAGAGCACAACCGCGATTACAGCTATGGGTGTCTCCTCAGCGTGAGGAAAAAGGCTCCTAAGGTATAGCTGAGTAACAGGCGCCATGTAATGGAATAAATCCATGTTTCCAGTTAAAAAAAAAATTAACCATAAAATTTTCAATAGCAAAATATAATTTACAGTAACAAAATGAGAGTGTTCTCTAGAAAACGGCACACTCAGTGGCTTGAGGAATGAACATGAAGGCATTAGAGGAACATTTGCTTCAGCAAACAAAAAGCCACCATCAAGAGACAGAACTGCAGCAGGGAGAAAACCTGTGTTCCATCAGCATCACCAAACCCATTAGCGCCTTTCCCTCAGGAATGTGCCAGGAATCTCCACAATCCAAACCGACTGCTGAAGTGAATGCACTTTAAACGAAAGGATGTTGATGTATTTTTAGCAGGAAGCTTCTTGCAGCTCTTTCAGTGCGAGCTGTATTTAAACTGGCTTGAGAGACAACACGGTACCTGATTTCTGTGCCACAAACCCTGACGTGTGCTGTGCACATCATGGGTTTGATTTTTCTCCACACAAGAACAGAAAGTAACCAGGAGAGCCACATTTCCAAAGATTAGTCCCTGCAGCAAAACCTGCTTCCTCTTGAGCAGCTCTTCCTACCTGGGTTGACATCCAGCAAAATTCTAAACATTTTAAATACAATTATTTGTCATGGAAGGAAGTCTTAAAATAGCAAGCATTT
The DNA here is from genome assembly GCF_027887145.1 of Ammospiza caudacuta. Taxonomy (NCBI): domain Eukaryota; kingdom Metazoa; phylum Chordata; class Aves; order Passeriformes; family Passerellidae; genus Ammospiza; species Ammospiza caudacuta. The sequence continues at coordinate 13,466,132 of NC_080606.1, read as the reverse complement.
TCTAAGGCTCTTAAGAAGCAAACCAAACTAACAGAAGAGTTTTAAATTTGATAAATGCCAGATTTGTCTGAGGAATCTTTGTGGCACTGGGGATGCCTCACCAGTTCCTTGAGAGACACAGGGGAGCCAGCGCTAAGGGGTGTGGAGGCTGTCTTGGGTTTTGGTTTGAATGCTCCTCCCCCCTTCTGAAATTTCTGCTCCCGAGCCAGCTCCTGGAAGTCAAACAAGGTTATTCTCCCTCAGCTTATTTTTTTCACCTTCTCTCTTGTGTCTCTACCACAAAGCCCCGGTGGTGGAAGCAGTCTCAGCGTGCGTGGGGTCTGCCTCGAGTGCTCCATGCCAGAGGAACAGAATCTCCTGAGCAAGGCCTGGGCTGGATGGCAGCTGCTCTCAAGTTTATAAACAAGGATGCTCCCACCAGATATGCCAGGGAAGGCTCCACTGGTACTGGTAAAACAATCACTCCCAAGGAAATGAACCCGAGGTGACAATTTTTACACCCAGTTATTGAAAAGGATTCTTGCCAAGCACTCCTCTCTGTGTCAGTAAGGTTTTAATTACTGTGCTGTAGCTGTAAACATTCAGCTTCATGTACAAATATTTTAACTTGTTGCTTCCAGGAGAAGAGGGATCAACTTAAACTCCATCTGCCTGTTGGTGATGAGAAAGGTTGCTTAAAAGAGGATAGGAAGAGCTCACACAGTTTAATTATGACTCCTGAAGCTCTCTATTTTAAGTAAATGAGTTACGACTCCAGCATATGCAAGAATACAACAGCATAGAGTGAACATTTCTGAAATGATGACTGCTAAGGCAGGCACAAGCTGTTCTCAAGCTCAGGGAGTGCTGGAGGTCCCTCCAGTCACTTCACCAGCAAATCATTGCACAATAGCAGGGCTGGACTCACAAACAGCACTGATACTGGAACCACAGCACACATCTATAAATGGAAATATCTCAGTCTCACCAGGCTTTGGAGACTTGTTTTGTTTCCATGGGTTGGTGATCATTTACATGCAAGTTTTCTGAAAAAAAAAGGTGAGAAGTAAGAATTTAGGATTGAGTTCTTACCCTGATCTCAGGAGGACCTTGGGCAGCTGCTCAGCTGAGCATTGAGGTCACCTGCCTCGCTGGCAGCACACAGATCCTGCAAGTCAATCTGAGGCAGAGGCTCATTTTTCCTGGCATTTGTATCTCTTCCAGAGGGAAGTATCTATCCCTCTGCTAAACGCAGCAACCACTGAAGGGTTCATTCCAAAAATACAGCCCCTGAGCGCTGGCACGGATAGCGGTGTTCCCTCAGCAGCTGTGTCACTCTGGAGAAGGTGAAGGAAGGAAAACACCCATCCTTTGTCAAGGAGGACACAGCAGCCCCAGAGCTGATTTAACTGCCAACAAATCCTGCAGGATAATTTTCAACCAGACCAAGCAAGTGCCAAACCCAAGTGTGATTTCTGGAAGGTGCCATCGTGGCAGAATCGCAGAGAGAAGCAGAGGCAATATTAAAAGTATGAGTTATGGACAAGTACAGGGTTGAATATGTGCATAGTATAACATCCCTGTATATTTCCCAGATACATATTCTGGAGTACAATTGATTCCAGAATTTTTCATTTCTGTGGAAAAAACCTCTGTATGTGTCTCTGGACTCCAGGGAGTGGAACTGCAGCTTCTTGGTGACATGGAGATAAAACACTGAGATGCTTTCCCACAATTTCAATGCAGTTTCTGGTTTTCAAAAGCAGGGAAAGGAGCAGATACAGATAAATAACTATTTCCCTCTCCTCAAACAGCATTAATTGACCCAGAGAGGCTGTGGATCCCCCATCCCTGGAACTGGTCAAGGCTGGGTTGGACAGGGCTTGGAGCAACCTGGTCTGGTTGTCCCTGCCCCTGGCAGGGGGTGGATGAGATGGTTTTTAAGATCTCCTCCAACCTTCCCACAATTCTATGATTAAATGCCCTATTAAAGCAAAAGATAAAAGCTCCCCACTTCTTCCCAAGAGTTAAGACCTTCAGTATTTCCCACCAGCAGGCAGAAGCTTCTTTATTTCACTACAACTTCCTCTAGGTATAAACTAGGGACACATGTAACTTGTGTTCAAAAGTGTTTAGGTTTATTCTTCTTTATTCCTAGAGTTGTCACAGACCTGCAAGACAGCATTGCACGAGGAAAACAAGGTAAGTCTGCTGCAGATATTCATACCTGCTTGCATGTTAACTAGACTGGGTGGAAGTAAATTACAACAGATATTCTGATTTTAAAAGAAAGCATTTAATCCCAGAAGAAAACAAGAATATGGTTATCTAAAAAAGTGCAGAAACAGCAAAACACATTTATTTTTCCATTTATTGGCACTTATTTGAAAAATAGCATAAATATTCAACAGAAAAGAGACAAGTTGACCCACACTCAGCTATTAAACCCCCCTATACTGATGTGTCTTCGAACAAAGACTGGAAGAGACACCAGGAGGTTCCTTCTTAAGAAATAAGCAAGATAAAAAAAAAAAAAAGAGTCTTGCTGTCACCACATTAGAGTGGTGGCACAGCAACTCTTTGGCACAAACCTGAAACTGCAAAGCCAAACTTTGCCTCAGCAGAGAGAGCAAACAGAGCCCAGCACTCCCGAGTGCCTCTGCCAGGGACAAAGAGCAGCTGGGCAGGGGCTGCAACCTGCAGGGTGATTATTACAATAATTTAAGAGGAATGATACCAGAAGTAAACCATGTTGTATGTTAACTAGAACAGAGTCAGACTATTAAATACATTCTATTTTCTCTCTACAATAAGGACACACAGAAATGGGTCACTGGCCCTCAGGTCACCAGGTCTTTGCACTCCGAGTCATCCCTTTCTCATTCTGTCAGTCAAAGCTTCATCCATGTGAATCTTTCACAGCAGAGTTCAGGGCAGGTTTTTCTCCTACTTGAGGAAGTTTCCATACTTTTCTCACTTTATGACACACTACAAAGATTTAGCGTTTAAAAATAAAACATTTTGCTTCATTCTTAACCTCTCTGCAGAGGTTGGAAACCACACAGCACAGATGCACAGACATGTACAAAAAGGGACCCAGCTGGGGGAGTTCAGCTGCACAACCCCAGTGAGGGTGTCACTGCCAAATCCCAGACAGCTGTCCATGGGGGGGTCTGCACATTCTTCCTCCTGGTTGGGGAATTTCAGAGTTGAGATCAGGATGTCTCAACACATCAACTTTTCGAGCATCTCAGATTACCAGATTCCAGGCTTCCAATCAGTATCTGAAGTTTTCAACAGCAGAAATGACTTGATGTCATTGTTTGAGGAAGCAACATTAGAAAATTAAATACAGATTAAATATGTTTGATGGCCTCAGGCTGTAAAAAGGTATTCAAGATTCCTCACCATATCTGTCATATATGAGGACAAATACTGACTTAAAGTAATGCATTTCTTAAGTACTAAATACTACAATCTCAAGATTTAATGCATTGTTCCAAATATTGTCACTATTTTTCCCTATTAAAAGACCTTTAACAGAGCATCTACCACTCCTATACACAATCTAAATGGGGAAGAAAAAGAAAGAAATGCCAGATACAAAACCCCAGAAGAATGTTCCACACCTAATTTAGATTTAGTCACAACAGCAGTCATGATCATGAATGAAATCCAACATATAAATCTGACAATTTACCAACTTGTTATTTTCTGACATCCACTGGAACACAAAATTTATTAAGAGCCAATCATAAGAGAACACAATAATATTAATAATAATCAATTTCCCCCCTTCAATATTCTCCCTTTCATATGAAGAAGGAAAAAAAAATATAAAGATCTAACACTCTGGGAATAGAAACAATTACTAAGCTGCTTCATTGCTTTTAGGCTGAGGACAAATGTGAGTTATCTGCTCCTCCACAGGCAGGGAGGACAGGGGCTGCTGGCAAGCCAAGTCTTCCACAAGCAGGACACAAGTCCAGTGTTTGTGACTCTTGCCAAGGAGATCACACCACTGCAAACCTGCCTGCTGACTGACCTGGGCACCCAACGTGTCTGCAGCCCAAATGCTTCTGTACTGTAGTAAATGTCATACAAATCACTAGAAAGGTGAATTCCTCCTCAAGGAACTATTCTGGAAGTTTTCTAGAAGTAATGACATTGCTGGAAGTTCCTATGAGGAACAGAATGGGTCACGCACAACAGAAAGTTGGGGCGATATCTGCCTGTTTCCTGGTGTCCAGCAGCAGATTCCTGCTCCTCAGTTCATTGGTAACTTGGCCATGAGATCCACGGGCAAAAACGGGGATCTGGAGTCAGAGAGTGACACTGGAGAGTCTGTGCTGGTGCCAGCTTCAGCTGGGGAGTCACAGGAGGAGCCTGCACTGCTCCTGTTGTCATCCAGGGCGTGCGAGGACAGACTGAAAACAGAGACACCAGGGCTGAGAAACGAGGCAGTGGCTCAGGAAAGTGCCCAAAACCAGCCCAAATCACCCCAAAGCCATCCTAAACACACATGTGCAGCTCTGAAGGAGCAGCAAGCCCTGTGATACCCCTGCAGCCACACACAGCCACTTCCAGACTCACACAGGACACTCTGCCCATGTTTTCCTTTGCTGACCCAAAATGGGGTCAGATCAGAAGTTCCAGACCAAAATCCACTCCAGCTTTACTCCATCCTCAAAGCCCTGGGCCAGCACAATAGCCTGAGGTCTTTGTGCCAAGAGAGCCAATGATAAATCGTCCCTCTTCTATGGTACTATGTATTTCACAGGACACAAATTCATAACTACAGCTGATCTGTCATCAGTGATAGCAGCAGAGTGATTTTTTTAAAATTACCATCTCCTACACCAAGAGGCAGCAATTGAACCCACACTGCTATCCCCACTGTAAACAGGATGTGCAAAAAAGATACGGTTTTAAACTACCTTTAAAACACCTATTTTGTTATTGCTACTCAAAGCTTCTACATGACTTGTACATCAGCTGAGAGGCAAAAAGACAGAAATACAGTGAACAACCCTTGACAGTTGTGTGGGCACACCCTATGTATGATTAACCTTTTGACTAAAACACTAGATCAAAATCCCTTGCTATTACCAAGCATTACAATTTTTAACAAAGTACTTTTTATCTCCTCCCAGCTCCTCTGACCCTCTGGGAAGGGTCAGACAGACTCATGTTCCTCTGTGACTAAGATCAAGGGAAAAGAAGAAAAACCCAGTTCATCCAAAAAGCATCAGCATTCACATTTGATTACAATTTGAATCAGACTCCAAAAGCTGTCATCCATGAGGTGTCTTTTCCTAAACACGCTCAACACCCCATGTTATCAGCCAGGCCTAGAAACTGCAGAATTGAAGGGAACATTGCTGCCTGCTCACTGTGATAGCTTCAGTGCTGTAACATTATGAGGCATCTCTATTAAAAAAAGACAAAAACAAACACAAAAAACTTCAAGCATTCTCCCTGCTGGAAGAAAAGAGATTTGTAATGCTTCTGCTGAAGGGACAATAAAGAGATAAAGAGCACAGATTTACCATGGCCCAAGGTCCGCCTGATGTGCAGCCTCAGGGGTTAGCATGGTGGTGGATCCTTGGAATAATCTTTTTGGGTGATCTTCCATCTCTGTCACACCTTTGGGAAGAGATACCACGTGGTAAAAATTACAACTCACCTAAACTAAAATCTGCTTTCAATGTGCTTCTACAGAGCAAACAGAACAGGGGTTCAAACTAACAATATTTCATATGTTGAACATAGAATTTAGATGCTGAAATTTTGAAGACTATTTTCTGGAGCCATTTTGTCCAAGCTTCAGTACAGTTTAGTGAATAATTAACTAAGGTTTAGATATCAGATATTTATTCTTCAGTAGTGAAGAATAATCCTTTTGTTTCAGTTTGCCCAGCTATCACTTCACTGACCAGCTTCACCAGAGTAGAAAAGCTGAAAATAAGGAAAAGGAACAAGCTCCAGAATGATCACAAAACTTTTCTATTGGCTTTGATTTCCAAACACTGTGGAAGAGGAGGGGATAGATATGTGCTGAAAAAGGCTATGACAGAACTCTGATGAAAGTATTTTAAAAGTTGTCTCAGAGCCAGAGATGTTCTGTAACAGAGGTGAAGCTTGAAGATATAAAAACAGGTGCAATAAAATTTCCAGAAGTTAAACTTCAAGAAAAATGCAGAAAGACAGAGAAACATTTCCTAATAAAGCTGTAAGGTGCCTGCCAGGCCTGTGCATCAGCTCTGGGCTTTCAAGAGTTATTTTTAATGTACAGTAGCTGTGTGCTTCAGTTAACCAGGACTTTCAAAGTTTTCTGTTTAAGTTAATTATACCAATCAGTAGTTGTATTTATTGTTTTGTTAAGCAGGTTACATCAGATTTTTTATCACATCTACATGACCACAGCAATGGGGAGGAATTAGAACAAAACAATTATTAGCTTTATGAAATAGAAAAATCTAATTTAATGATTTATCTGTTTCATTATGTGCAATATTCTATTTCTAGTTATTTTTTGAAGTATCAGCCAACTGGACAGAATTATGAAGAAAGCTATGGGAATTATTACATAACTAACAAGTTGGCCTGTTGTATTTGCCAAACCCAAATACTGCACCTTTTCTTTTCATTGATCCAAGAACACTTGGTCGAATGCAGTTAATGGGGCTCTGGCTTCTCCTGCTAAAAGAAGACAAATGCTGCACTGAGATCACCATTGAAACAGAAAGGTTGAAAAAAAGAATCAAAAAATATTTAGAAAACAAACTACTGGGTGGAAACCACTAAGAAAATAGGCATTAAAACAGCTTATCAAAAAAAGATCTTTTTTTTCCCCCTCTGAAGATAGGCCAGGAAGGACAGAACTGAGCAGGAAATGTTTAATTACATTATTTCACAACTGGAGCAGTCAAAAAGATCTCATCCAGGCACTGACTACATCTCAGTTTACAGGCTGAACTGTGAGGGCCTAGTAAAATTTAATTGTATGCCCACACGACTCAAACGAGTAACAAACCCTAAATCTGTTTGTGTTTCCTTTCCCTCAGAATTCAATTACTAAAGATGTGAATGAGAGCAATATAGAGACTGCATTGGCAAGACAGATGCCACAATGCTATGACATGAGGATTTTGACAAATGTTTTACAACACTGTAAAATCTAAACTCTGCATGAGTATATGAAACTGTGTTTGTGCTCAGAAATCAATTATGGATACAACAAATTCTGGTATTTCAAATGCCTGCTATGAACAAGCTTTATTAATTTTCTATCATTGCTATGATCTGGTGACCTACCTTGAAAATCTTCTTGTTGGACTTGGGCTGGGACTTGGAGGCAACCCAGTGCTGCTCACCAGACTTTGCAAAGATGGTGAGAAACATTGCTGAGAGGAAAAGAGTTTGTGTTATTATAAATACTGTATCACTCCCATGTGGTAACAATTGATGCTTAACTGCAGAGAAATAAATAACCCAGTATCAATTCAGCAGCCAGTCATTGGCTATACTGAAACATCCCTTTTTGCTACTGAGAAAAAAAAATTAAAATTGGACAGATTCCATTTTCATGCAGATGTATTTCACTGTACTCTGGTTAAACAAACTTATTTGGCTTTTATTAACCACAGCACAACAGCTGAACACTCCACAGAAATTCCCATCCACAACATGAGCAGCTGATATTTTCTGGTTTGGGGTTTTAGGGGGTTTTATTTACTCTCTAGTTTCTTGTTTGCAACTGAGGTAGAAAGGAGCAGGTGGCTTAATCTTTTGTTACTAATTTGGTTGAATTTATTTAGCTCTACTTAAGATAAAACCATTATTACCACATTTTGCTCACCTTCCCTATTCCTCGTGTAGGTGAAGGAGCTGGAGAAACTGGAACAAAGTCTACTTGCTTTGGTGATAGTGATTTTTCAAAATCATTGTCACTCTGTAAACAGTACACATAATTAATCTCACAGGCAGGTACCTTAACAAAAAAAAGGACTGATTGGTGTGAAATCCCAAAGTTATCCTCCATCATATCAACAATTATTAGGCAGCCATTTATGAGCTTATGCTTAACAAAAACAAAAAAGCCTTAAACATTACATGGAGACTATCAGAACATGGAAGAAAATTTGAACAGGCAGACATCTATGCAATTTCCTTTTGACACAGCAGCCCAAGGAACCCTCATGTACCTTGAACAGTTGATAATTCTATGCCTTGTTAGTGTGATAAATTGCTGATCAAAAGCAGTACTATGATAACAACTTAACTGGAGGTCAAACTATCAAAGGAAATGTTGACATGAGAGAGTCTCTAGTGTCCTGATACTGATGATAGAAACACAAATTAAAGCATGAATGCATTACCAGGCTCAAGCTCTCCTCCCATGAGTGGCTCATCTGCATTGCTACTTGCACTTCTCTATAAAGAAGAAAAGAAATGTATTGTGCTGGGCCCACAGATGGCTGCAGTGACTGTTCTGCTTTGTTTTAGTGCTCACCTTTCACGAACGGTTTCCCTGTTCAGCAGATTCATTCCTTCCTCCTAAAAGATCAGCACATGAAGAAGTAAGGTCAAAAAAACCCCTCTTTGTCTAGCAAATCAGAAAAGCTGTGGTTTCACTTCCCTTTGGCATGTGGAAAATTTAATTCAACTCGGTTAAGCAACAATAACCTCAAGTTCTCATCCATGGAGAGAAGTGAGGAGAGGATGAGAAAGAGATCTAGTGGAGACCCCATATGTAAGAAGTGCTTATGTGAGCTGGTTGTTTCCCAAGCTGCTTTATTTTCATTACTAACCAAGAAGTAGCTACCAAACTGAATAATGATAGTATGAACCAGAAATTCTGCACATGTCAGAGTGTCTTTATGCAGTCCTGAGTAATTTCATTTTACAAAGGGGATGCTAGTACAGATAAACCTCAAAAACGTGGCTGGATTCTTACCTGACCCTATGGATTAGTGACTAACTAGACACTTGTCAGCATCTCATTTGCAATACACTGCACTGCACACAATGAAATCAGGGGTCAGTGAGGGTATTTTTCTTAAAAAAATTCCATAAAATATTATTAAAATGGATCAAATATATAAAATTAAACGAAACATTATCAGCAAGTACAAACATTACTCAATCTCCTTTTAGGCAGACACCATTCCTTAAAATTAACTGAATGGTACCCAGTTTGTTCAGTGAATGAGTAGGTTCCCTAATTCAAAGTAAAAGTTCAAGTAAACATCTTCACAATCCTCATCATAAGTAGGAAGAGTCTAACTTCTCCACCTGTGTGATAATTTGCTCAGATTTGAAAGAGATCAGAAGTGAATCACACAGGTTCTCAGTGAGTATACAGGACATGGAATTAATTCCAACTAGTGAATCTAAAGCTCAAACACAAATTAGGAAATTACACTGTTTGCTTCAATAAATGAAAGACACAAACATGAATGCAGAAACATTTTCCAGAAGATTGAATTATCAAATTTTACTTCAGGTAATAGAGCAGAGCCACAAGAGTTCATTCCTTTGCTCTTAGCATATTTCTCATTATATCTCCCTCCTCACTGCAGGGGGGTTGGACCAGATGACCTTTAAAGGTCTCTTTCAACCCAAACTAATTTATGATTCTATGATATTTACATATTAATCCTAAGCGTTTTTATATTGATAAAAGAGCTGTACAACAGACCTGAGTGCTTCAGAGTCTACTCAAGCCAGTAAATTATTTACATAATGAAAGCAAGCAGTTATTTTCTTCAGGATTACTGTGCAACTACCTTAAATAACCGAGGTAGGAATAGGAATCAGAATTGCCTTCCACCACTCAGGCACCGTCCCCTAAAAATGCTGCCTGAAGCAGTAAATTGTTTTCTTAACTTTTGACCCTGTAAAAATCAAGCCTGTCCATTGAAAACTAGCCAGCTAAAAAAAAATTTAAAAAAATTAAGCACTATCAAGCCAATTTTATAACCATTTTACTGTGAAAAGTGGAGATATAAAATGAAGGAGACACAAGATTTGGAGCTTGTTGATTTTAAAGTGGAGTCCTCAGCCTGTGGTGTGCTGGCTGGGGCAGAGCTATTTGAGCCTGCTCAGATATTCCCCACACCACTCCCCTGCCCGAGTGTTTGCTCTGCTGCCCTTCCCCCTCCACTCCTGCTGTGACAGCACAAGTACAGGGATCTGGTTAAGAAAATTATACAGATGAAAAATAGCCCAGCCGTAAGAGTACAGACTATTTTTCAGCCAGAGTGCTTCCTTATCCTGCTCATTTTCTGGCTGCACAAGAGTCCTGTGCCAACACAAGTTAAGGAACACTTTGTTATTGGCCCCGAATATTTATGCTGGCACTGCTGCCAGAAACTTGGTGAAACTTTACCCTAAGGGTTTACATTAAAGGTTTCCTTTCTAAAATGCCCATTTTAAGAATCCTCTTTCTGCTTAAATCTTCTCCTTGCTGTAAGATGCATTTTGCTTCATGAAACGTGGAACTGGGCAGGCAGTTTGCAAATAAAATCTCCAGCCAGCTGAAGGACATAAAACATTGACTGCAAAAACCCCAGTCACCTATAAAAAATTCATTTAGAAGAATCTGTGCTTACTTGTTTGATTTGATGAAGACGGCTGCTAGGAATCCGGATAGGAGATGATGGCACAAACTGCAAAACAAAGTCACACACAACTGAAAGTACAGCAGAAGGGAGGGCAAGGTGCCACAGAAATGTCAGTAAACTAGTGTTTCCCCAAACTAAAATTTAAAAACTAACTTTAAAAAACCCCATATCACTTACAACATTCTCAGGATATATATAACCTACATTACTTGCAAGAATGTTACATTCTTGCATGTTAATATGTATTTCCACATTATACTGCTTTGTAAGCTCACAGATGCTAATTGGTATCAGCCTGGCTTCCACTCCATTTCCAGGCAACTAGAACTGACAGCTTTCCCCACAGAATGGAGCTGCTTTTCATTAGCACACTCTCACCCCTAGTATGTATGTTGCCATATGTATTTTCCTTTATGTGACTCAGAATATTTATTTTCATTTAAGTGGTCCAGAAAGCTCCCCAATAGATCCTTTAAAATACAAAGCCAAAACAACAAATTGTACATAAAGGTTCCTGGATTGTTGTCTGCTTATAAATGAGTACTTTGACAGGTGAAAAAAATCAGCCATTAGAAGGCTAACAAAGAGTTAAACACTTTCTTTATGGTTTCTCAAGAGCTTCACCAATTTGGGTGAAATCAGAGAAGACGTCACTAAAAATGGCCTTCTGTTAATGTTGACAGTTTTGCATCAAGATCCCACTGGAATGCTGTGATCTAAAACTGCACACCCCAAACCGAGTAATTTAAAGTGATTATTTTCTCAAAATATCATTTTCTTTCATAAATTTCCCACCCCTCACATTGTCTGCCCTCAGTTTATTTATGTCATAGCCATTCAGGGAACAAAAATTCTAAACTGAAGCCTTGAATAGAGGTTTAGCTTCTCTGTAAGATGACAATCCTTCCAAAAAATAAGGTTTCTTTTCAGAATGGATGTGTTCAGCAAGTAAGGCTTGCATTATTATAGGTGTTTTTATACTTCATTCATTATAAGGTTTCATCTGCTTCACAAAACATTACTGGAGCTCTTCATCATGCTGAAGCTGGAGACAAACACTCAGTTAACTCTTACTGCACCATTTTCCAAGCAGTGCCATGGAGAATACAAGGATTTTGCTGCCTGACAGGGTGAGTTAGCACAGACTATTAATGCTTCATACACCCAGAACCCTCCTTCTAAAAAAACAAACATGAGGACATCACACCCTGCTTCTCACAAAAGAATTCAGCCTATCAGGCTCACACAGAGGATGACTAAATTTCTGCCAGAATTTAGTCATCATAACACATAATACTAAAGTCTAACAACTATAATATCTAGGTTTGCTACTTTTAAGGTCCAGTTTAGGTCAGCTTTACTATTATATGGGTTCCCAAAAATCCTGTGCACCTAATAAAAATTCCTCCAAGCTGCACCAGCCAATGCAGACCTTGAGCTGACCTTGATTATCACACACAGAAAAGGATTTGGACAATAGTGCATTCCTGCCTATTCACTCTGTCATTCCACAGTAGAAATGCATTTGTTCCACTCATTATATTCTAATTTTATAACTGTGATCCACATACTTTAAGGTTTGACATTAACAGAATATGTAAAAAAACAGTGGCTTGCAGTATAAAACAAACAATATAAAAAGACAATGAAGTGTTCCTCTGCAGGGTCTGATGCACTAACACAGCTCTGAGGATCCCACATCTCGTTTCCAACAAGTCATCATCCTTGCTTGGTCAGTGTGTAAAACTCACTTCTGCTCTGTTTGCATCCTTTGATTTAATTCTTGTGGAAAGAAACCTCAGTCACTTTCAAAAGCTACCTGCTAAACTGAACCCATATATTACAATTATGCTACTCAAATCCCCATTGCCTTAAGAGAGCAAAAAGCTTATTAAAAACATTACAAACTTATATACTATGACCTTTTCCCCCAATACAATGTGCCAGGTGCTGTGCTCCAGAGCAGGTAAAGTTCCAGAGGTGCCAGGCTGGCAGCAGGCACTGCCCAGGTGAGCAGGGACTGCCCCAGTGCCCATGCCCTGCCCTGCAGTGCCCTCTGCCTCCTGCAGCACAGCCACTTGAACCCAGCAGGGAAAATACCCAGATTAAAAAAAAAAAAAAAAAAAAAAAAAAAAAAAAAAAAAAAAAAAAAAAAAAAAAATTAACATCAGCTTCTGCTGAAATAGCACCTAAACATCTAACCACAGACTCTGCTTAAGCAACAAAACAAAAAACCCAGCCTGCAAAACAAATAAAAAAAAACATCAAAACATTTACTCATTGGTATCTCCTGGAAGAAAATAAACTGCAGATACTGCAGAGCCTGGTTAACCCCTCCTTGGCAATTACATGTAGTGTCAGAAAACTCCAGATCAAGCCCCAGCCCAAATGGCAGCACTGTCCTTGCAGCCATCATTACAAACCAGCTGAAGTCTGAGACTTGGAGAAGCCACTCAAAACCAGATTGTGGAATTCAGCTGAGCAACTGGGACAGCACTGAAGCTGGAGCTGATGGTGTATGACCCCCAGTTACCACAGATTTTAGCAACTCCTGTTGTTCCCCTGACAGGGAACACCACACAAATTAGACAAACACTAATCAACTTTTTTTCTATGAAGTTTAACAGAATATAAAATTTAAGCTGTATTTGTAATACTTGTAATAAAGAAGTTTCAGCTGCTTACTGAATCTTTTAACCCTCTTACAGTTTACACTGCAGTAAAACTTGGATTAGTTCTCTTAAATACAAAGAAGAGGGGTTTGAAATACACTTCATCACCTTCTTATGTAAAATTTAACTTACAAAAGTAGATGTGATCTTACTCCTTAGAATATCTCTAACATCATAAAACTAAATGTACTACTTTGCTATAGGAAGAATACCAAGGAAGGTTGCTTAGGGTCCTTGATGCTGAAAGTTTAATTCTATCACAAAATCATTTATCTGTGGATGATTCTGGTTTAGAGAATCATCCACAGAAGGATGAGAATCTCTAAGATCCTTTCCAATTCCATCCTCCCTGACATACCCAACAGAACCATAACACAGATCAAAACTCAAAGGAGCATTTCAAAGCACATAAGGCACTGATCTAGCAGTCAGTGGGGAACTTGATTTTCATGTAAGTAAAATTTCATGTATTTTGCCATCACCTGGTTAGCTGGGAGGGAAGAAAAAGAACACTTTTTAATAACATTAGTGTGAGGGGAAGGTTTAGGAACATCATCCCATGAAGATGGAAACACTGCTTAACTCCAGGAGACTGCACCATTTATGAGGGCAGGCAGAAGAGCAGCCCATCAGTGAATTAGCTCCTGCTTCCTAGCAAGTTCTGGGCAAGGCATCCTGAATTAGCACCTTTTTAGCCCAACAACTGAGGATCTTCAGGAATAAACACAATAAACTGAGCTTTTGCCTTTGTTTGTTTCTCCTCTTGCCTGACCACAAGCCCAAACTGATTTATAGTAAGTTGCTGTCCTAAAAATATGAAGAAAGAGACTTGATAAAGAAATCTTGACCATAACACTTTCTTTCAGTTTTTTCATGCCAACAGGAGAAAGGCTTTTCCACCAATCTTTTCTTATACATAACTGTTCTGGTTCTGTTACAGATGCAACCTTGCTGAAATATTTGTCTGTACTTTTTTTGTTAAGCATCAGAAATCATTTAAGACACTGATTACTATTAACAGTACAGTTATATAATTAGTTTTCTTAGCAAGCTACCTTTCTTACTCTACCTTGGAACATCTGCTTTACAAGCAAAGTTATGATCACAATGAAATACAAGCATTCTCCAAGCCCAATGATCTATAGGTAACATTTCATTCCAGCTACAGCATATGAATGTCACAGTCTAGAGCCTTGTTTCTGAAAGCATTGTGGTATTGGTTTCACAGGCTGCAGTCTAATTTTGTTCATTGCTGTTTGCACAGCTCTGCCTGGCAGCTGTGGGTGCTGCAGGGGTTCCTCACCAGGCTGTGCCGATTCATGACCGTGGTGCTGTTCCTGCGGGTGCGCAGGACGCTGCCCTGGAACACCTGCGAGTTGTCACTGCAAAAAGAAAATCCCAAAATCAGTGTCAAAGCCATTTCCTCCCTAGCAAAGAGCCCCTCTTCACACCAGCCCACCTCCCAGGGCTGTGACAGCTCTCCTGTGGAGACAAAGCACCCCAGAGACAGGCAGGTGAGAACTCTTTCAGCTTGTTGGCAGAGAGTGCAAATCAACTCGTTCATCCTCCAATTCCCAGCTACTTCAATTAATGATTTCAATTAATCATTTTGTGTCTTCAGAATAATTGAAGAATTGTTTAGACTGTGAGGATTTATTGTGTTTGGAATGGCTGCTGCTTGTATATTGCTTCAAATGTCATTCAACAGAACAAATGTATCAATGGCTTGTAAGCAGTAACTGAAACAAGCTTCGATCCCACAGATAAAACAGAATTAAAAAATACAGCATCTTGATAAATCTTATCACTACAAACATTTAATATCTTCTGAACATTTTTCCAGCAGAAGTTAAATTAAACTTATAGTAAACCCAGTTTTTAAGGCCTCACAGCAGTGAAACCATTGAAATGGTATAGGATTATTTATTTGACACAAAATGAACTTCTTTCTCAAGGCAATTTCAGTTCTATTGATTCCTAAAGCAAGTTTTACTGGTCATGTCATCATCAATGTTATCAACAGCCAATGATCAGCACTTAATGAATGCAACTGCAGAAATAAACTTTTTTTCTAGCAACCATAAAAAAATGTTGAGCCGCAACCCTACAATCCCCAAAAATCAATGAGGAACTGCAAAGGTGAACAAATCCAAATGTAAGACTGTAATAAGATTCAAATTACAAGAATTCACATTCTATCTTTCTGTTTCAGCTGCTCACTTGGGATGAACAAAAGTCCCCCAAAATACAATTTCTTTAAAACTAACCTGACCAACAGCACTACTGTAAGGACTGATAATCCTACTGCACTTCCATGACACACCATTGTCAGAATCCTCTAGTTTAAAACACACCAGTTGACACATAAGTTTCAGACAGCTTTTATGTAGCTGTAAATAAAAAACAAATAAATCTTATGCTGTGAAATAAAAGCCAACAGCAACTGGCATAAGCACTGCACTTTCTGCCAAGAAAAATGCATAGGCTCTACTTCTCCAAAATGTCAAGTACATAGGATCAGACATCACTTCCAATGTTCCAAGAGGTTTCACTCAGCTCACACCCACGGGAGATCAAACAGCTGCCATGTGACAGAGGTGGAAGAGGAGAAGCTGAAGGGATCCATGACATGATGTTTAGAGATGAGTTTTGGCTGAGGCCACCAGCCACAATTCCTTTCACTGGAAGTGCACTGGCTGGCATGCAAACACAGGACAAACAGCTCATCCTGAAATCCAGGGGCTGAGTCAAGGAAACAGGTTGGAACAATCCTGTCCCACATTACCACAGCCTGAGTCCAATACTCAGTGCTAACTAGCAGAGAGGGAGAGAAAAAAGACCTACAAATAATCCTATCTTTAATCTCCCTTGCAAAAACACCACGACTGGTCAGATCTCAGACTTACTTTTCACAGAAAACTACAGTTCCCATTAAAAATCAATTTTATTTGGCACAAAAACAAGAGTTAAAAGTTCTGTGAAATGTAACTTTTGTGATCTAAAATATTCCACTTATAACTGTTCTCCGGATCTATGGCAACTCATTTTCCAAATTCCCTACTAAAAAAATGAGGAAGTCAAAACAAGAGGCAGAGGAGAAAAAGCAAGCTGTGTGAGAGCAAGAGCTTTTGTTTCAGTTTACCCAACAAAGCCATTCTGGGAAAAACTGAAGTTTCTTGCCAAGAGCTGCAATCTTGCAAAAACAGTATTCTGGTGGAAAATTCCAAACTAACAGGCAAACCACTGCAACCACCTCAGATTAGTTCAATGGCATTTCAGTTTTATTTGTATGAACACCTAACCCACAGTGTATGCACTGTGCCAAGGCAAGAGCTCAGGCTTACCCATCTATCTGCCCAAACCCTGAACTAAATAATTTGTTTGGGATTTTTTTAAGAGTCAAGGGTCTTTCAATTTCCAATTTACAAAAGGCTGAGATTATAAAAATGTCTTGTCTCAGTTACACAATTAGTTTACCTGCTCAGAAACCTCCCAGGGGAGAGTGGCCATACATAACCCTTCCATACTGCATCAAAATATAAAATGGGAGTTTCATTGTGATTATGTAAAAGAATCAAATTTACATTAACTTAACATTAATTCACGATAGAATAAAAAGCAGTATTTCATCTGAACTGTCAGGCACTGTTAACCATTTTGGTAAAAGAGGTATGTGAGATTTGTTCATCTCTTGATATCCAGTTCCTTACAGAAACAGAAAAGGGGAAAAAATCAATCCACCAGGAAGCACTTATCATTTAATATACTACAGTTTATGAAACTTATTGTCAATATGCTCTCCCCAAATGCAGACACGCCACCAACAGCAGCAGCACATGGACCACCTTACAGCTGGATGGAAGCCACACCATGTGGCAGATGGGGCATCTCCCAGCTTCTCAACAGCCCAGAGGGGATAAGCAACAGCCCTTTGGGTTATAAACTTACCCAAACAAAACTGTACTACAAGAAACCCTACCTGTCTGAAAGCTTTCACCTGCCCTTGCCTGCCCTGCCACTTTGTGTCCTGTCGGCTGAAGAGAGCCAGAGCTGGCAAACACCCAACCCTCCTGCAAACAGACCTGCCACAGGCTGGTGGCAACATCCACCACGACTGTCCTCACAGCACACGGTATTTGTCCCGGTAATGCATACTACAGAAATTAGTACCAGCCAGGAAAATGCCTGGCCACCTGACACACTGCTTCACACTAAATGCAAAACTTACGTCAAGGTCCCGTGAAATAATCTTCCTGACCAAATTTGCCCGATTGTTCCGAAAGCATTTACTGTTGTAATCATACACACAGCAGTGATTTATTTTGCTCAGACCCGATCATCGCGATTGTTATTCGATGCATAAGAACAGCCACAACTCTGACGTTGAGAACGGTGTTCTGTAACACCAGCAGCCCTTGGTAAAAACAAAGCGTTCCAGTAAACCCAAATCCCGTCTTCCCGGGCTCCCTCGCACCCCTCCATACGTTGGTGTGTTCCCTAAATCCCTCGCAGCCCGGGACAGCGCTCAGGATCCAGCTTTTCCCCGCGGCGCCGCGGAGCATCCCCGGAGCCCCCGCACGGCCGGGCCGGGCCGGGATCCCCCCGGGCCCCTCACCTGAGCCCGTGGATGAGCGGGGCGCTGTTCGACCGCCTCAGGCCGCCGCCGTCGCCCGGGGCCGCGGCGCTCCCCGGCGGCAGCTCCAGGTCCAGCTCCATCTTCTCCTGAGCCATCGCGGCGGCTCCGGCTCCTCCCGCTCCGCCCATCCGCGGCCTCAAGCCGCCGCTGTCCCGGCCCTGCCGAGCCCGCGGACGGGGGGGCTGCCGCAGCAGCGAGGCCGCATCCCGGGGCTCCGGGGCCGGCCCGTGCCCGCTGTTCCCGCTGATTCCCGCAGCCCCCGCAGCCCCCGCGGCCCCGCGGGCCCCGGGCCGCTCTCCCCGCCCGGCCCCAGCGCAGGCGGGCCCGGCCGCAGGGCGCAGGCGCAGCGCTCGGGCCGCGGCCGCTCGGGCACGGCTCCGTGAGGGGACAGACAGGAGGGGAGCTCGTCCCGCAGAGCTCTCCGGCCAGGGCACACCGCGCTGATCGGACCGGAGCGTGTTCGTCCCGCACAGCTCTGCGGCCAGGGGACACCGCTCTGATCGGACCGTAGCGTGCTCGTCCTGCGGAGCTCTCCGGCTAGGGCACATCTCGCTGGTCGCTACACAGCGAAAATATCATACCGAGCTGTTCTCGCTCACAGAAATACCAGCGGGTGGTTCTGTGCAGGCCTAGATAGCTCCACGAATAAAGAATTAAACCAAACGTTTTCAGAATACTTTAATAGCTATGTGTGGCCCTAGTTTATTCCTAGAAAAATCATGGTGAAATAGGTTGGAAGGGCAGTGCCACACTGGCTGGTGGACAGTGCTCAGGCTCCTAACTTGGGAAGTGGAAATCTGGTTTGCCTTAACAGGGCATTAACCGTAGAATCATGGAATGGTTTGGATCGGAAGGGACCTTAAAAACCAATTTGATCCATCCCCTGCCATGGGCAGGGACACCTTCCACCATCCCAGGTTGCTCCAAGCCCTGTCCAAACCAGCCTTGGACACTTCCAGGGACAACTTCCTCCTAATATCCTATCTAAACCCACTCGCTTTTGATTTGAAGCCATTCCCCCTTGTCCTGTCAACCCAAGCCCTTGTAAATAATCTCTTTCCATCTTTCTTGTAAATTTCCTTCAAGTACCAGAAGGCCACAATTAGGTCACCCCAAAGCTTCTCCAGTTTGAACAATCCCAATTGTCCCAGCCTTTCCTCATACAAGAAGTGCTCCATCCCTTCATCTGTTTATAGTGAGAGTTTCAGGCAGTCTTTAGGAGCAGAAATAACCAGAGAAAGAGGGTAGATTATGGAAAGCTAAAACATTTTTCATGGGCTCCTAATTTATCTAAGGCTGATGGCATTTTGTGACTATGGCTGTGTTTATTTCACCCACAGGGGTATTTTCCTGACACTATTAAATACCCCCCACATCATCACCCACTTCATGCCCACCAGTCCCTCTGCATCACTGTACTCATATCTCATTCTTTCAGTCTCTGTTGCCCCACTCTGAATATCCATCCTTCACCCTCCCAAGGCTCTTTTTTAATATGTTCTCTCCTTTCTTAACCCTCTTGCCATGGTGTTATCTAACTCAAAAACTTCAGATTTCCTCATTTCAATAGTTCTTGTCCACAGCACAACTTTCCCTCATTACCCTCCTCAGCCCTTTGAGGGTCAGCCTGACACTTTTCTTTCTACATATATTCCCATTAAAGTTCTCTTGGCTACAGTAAATCCTGGTCAGAGAGCAGGATGATCTGCCTGGCACTGGAAAATTTGAGAACATGGAGCAGATGTTTTTGAGCTCTCAGCCACATTTTGGATATTGTTGGCTTTTTCCTTAACAGTATCCTGCTACATGGCATTTGAAGCTGTTTGCTGCCCTTAGTGGCAAGGACATAATATAATAACTCCACAATAAAAATAAATAGCAAAATCCACATAGTTTAGTGCTGTAGTCAGATCCTGCAGGTGGCTTTTGTATTAAGAGAACCAGCATACTTGTGAGTAGATTTCAATTCAGAGCTAGAAGTTTTGCTAGGAACTTTCACCTGAATTGCCTTTTAGGCAATTCTAGCCATGGAAAATGAAGGTATGGAAGCTGTTCCAAGCTGTGAAATGCTTGTGCTGAAGCACCAGACAAGGATTTTGGTGCAGGTTCTGTAAAAGTGTCGTATTGCTTTTAGAGAATGGTGGCAGCAAAAGGGGATTAACAGTATATTAATTTCACAGCTGCAGATCCTAAGTTTCCAATGAATCAGACTGGTCATAATTATTAGAAATTAGGCAAAATTATTTGCATATTTATATTCTCAGTCTTTACAGGAGATGGCAATTCTGTACCACCTCACAGAAGGGTGTCATTATGGGCTGTGGTAGGCCATAGTGTAAGGGGCACAGGACTGTGAAAGGTATTTCTCCTCTGCAGTAATAGAAGATAAGGATTTTTTTCTCTGGGTTTTTCAATATAAATGCATATTTAAAAAATCCTGTAAATATTTTAAATATAATCTCGTGGGTCTTTTAACTCAACTCCATGCATCTTTGTGTGTGTCAGCACAAAGTTCTTCATTAATAGTATCATTTCAATGAAAGAATGTAAGCATCACCAACGGCTGATGAGACACAGAGTCCCTGAACACAGAAAAATGGAATATGCTAAAGTCAGTCTTGATTAATAAAAAATGCAAAGAAGTACCATAATAAATATTAAGGTACAGAAACAAGAGTTCTAATCAGTTATCTAGAAGCATCTACCCTCAATTGTTTAAGAGAATAATTCATCCAGGTGTATTCCCAACTAAAGTAGTTGAAATGTTGAAAAACCCTAACTTTTCTATCTTAACAGTTTCGACACCTAGCACTCTGGCAAAAGAACTGTTTCATCCCAGGAGAAAATGAAGACCTTTTAAAATTTGGTGCTGGGAAAGACCCTGAAGCCCCCTACATGTAAGAGACAAATATGTACAACAATTATTGCAGAAAAATACTGTAAAGAAAGCACAAACTTTGATGCTTTGATCACTTAGAGTGGGTTTGCCCAGGTCAGTCCAAACCCGAACACTGTCAAGATCTCGGATCACGCCTCACAACGAGTTTTACAGCAGATTTCTGAATGCTGAGCCCACTCTCATTGCAATCAAATCTCTGGTACGTGCTTCAGCAGCTAGGGAGGGCTGGGGAGAACACTGGGAAAGCCCGCGGGACTCAGGTCGGAGAGGAGCTAATCTCGAAGCAGGTTATAAAACCTTTTGCCCCCAGAGACGGGAAAACGCGCCGGGTTTGTGGCCGGGGCGGGACTCGAACCCGGATCCTCCTGCAGGTCACGGCCCGGCCACGCCCCCGCGGCGCGCGCGTCCTAGCGACCGTTGCGGCGTTTCAAACACACACGCGCTCCTCCTACAGCCAATCAGCGCGCGCGCCGGCCCCGGGGGCTGTCGGGAGCTCTCCCTTCGCCGAAGCAGTGCCGGGGTGCGGAGCCACCGCGCATGCGCCTTTCCAGGCGGGCGGCGCTGCCTGCGCCCCGATCCCCGCGCATGCGCAGTGCGCGGCGGCGGCGGGCGGGGAGCGCGGTCGGCGCCGAGGGAAGCACCGGGAGCAGCGGGAGCGCTCCCACCGCCACCGCGGGCAGCGGCACCGGCTGCAGCCGCTGGAGGAATCGGCCGCCCCCGGGCCGCCCCCGGGATGCGGCGCTGCTGCGGCCGCCCCCCCCGCCGGGCTCGGCGCGCCCCCGGGCTGAGCCCGCGGCGCCGCCCGCGGGGCCTGTAGGGCCGGGGCAGCGGCGGCCCGAGGAGCCGCGGCGGCCGCCGGCAGTGAATGGGCGCCGCCGCGGGGCGGAGGAGCCGGAGCCGCCGCCGCCGCGATGGCTCAGGAGAAGATGGAGCTGGACCTGGAGCTGCCGCCGGGGAGCGCCGCGGCCCCGGGCGACGGCGGCGGCCTGAGGCGGTCGAACAGCGCCCCGCTCATCCACGGGCTCAGGTGAGGGGCCCGGGGGGCTCAGCCAGCCCCGGGGTCGCCGCTGCCCGCCGGGGCCTGGGCCAGGCCCGGCGCTCTCTCAGCGGCCTGCGGATCGTGTCCCTTGTCCCGCGGGGCCGGGACCGCCGGTGCCCCCTTGTCCCCTTCTTCCACTGCTCGCCGCGCTCCCGTTCAAATCAAATGGTGTTTGCAGCGCTGTGCAGGCTGCAGCGCGTGTCACAGCGCTGTGGAGCTTTAAGTAAAGCGCACCCAAAAAAGCTGCTCACAAAACTTTGTTTTCTCCCCCTGCAGTGACAACTCCCAGGTGTTTCAGCCTTACGTGTTGCGGACTCGCAGGAACAGCACAACAGTTATGAGCCGCCATGGAATGGTGAGGAATCTGAAGCATGTCATGTTTACACACATCAGGGCATAATTGGAGTAGAGAAATGAAGTTAAACTTGATTTGTATTTGCACTAAGTATCCTAGCACGCTTCCAAGCTGCAGAATGAGCAGTTTTTCATCTCTAACTACAATGTATAGTGAAATAATACTGGTATGTTGACTGTCCACAAGAAGACAAGAGTAGTTGGCATTTTATGTGACTCCCCATATTAAGTCCAGTTTTAAAGTTAATTTAGGCCTGTGTTAGAAGAGTAAAATGCTGTCAGAATTAAGTGTCCTGAAAGGATGTTTTACTGTGTTCTGAAAATGGACAGTGTCACGGTTCTTTGTTGACCTGTTTGACATAGTGCTCTTTTTTTGCAAAGGCAGAACACTAGACCTCAGAAAATCACTGAAAGAAGACTGATTTATTTGTTGCTCTCTAGTAGTGTACACTACTGCAGTTGTTAAACTTTTCAGAAATGTTCCATTTCTTTTTTCTACCCTATCCTTGTTAGGTGAGGCATTTGTGTGCTCCTTCTGCTGAAATTTTTCTGTCTTGTCTGAGGATAGTGAAGATTAAACATTGCTTTTCTCAAGGCCTTAAATTCCTGACATAAGTTTCCTCTACGACTTCTGTTCAGGAAAGGTGACAGGGATTTTTAATTCAAAGTCTTCTGTTGTGAGACTTGTTAAGAATCCAGAATTTTGGAGCATGTCAGTAGATGTGACACTGGACACATGGCCATCCTGAGTGGGAACTGTTGGCCCATTTTTATGTGGTGTTAGAGTTCCAGAGAAATTAAATGCATAAAATTGCACACAATTGAAAACTTGCAGAAGTTAAGCTTTAGGGAGTGTTGTTCAAGACTGGGTTGAAGCGCTGAGATTTCTCCTTTCCAATAGGCAGCAGGTTGAGTTGGGTGTCCTACAGGAGTTTGTCATATCCCGGGCAGTGGGGAGTTGTGTAACAATCACAGTTTCATCTGTAGTATCTCCCTTGTCTAAATGACATCTGTAGCTATGTGTGCACTGGAGATGCTGAGCAGTCTCTGCCTGCAAGTCAGATCCATGCCCCTTGCTGGGTGATACCAGGAATTTGTGAGTGCTAAAACAAGTCTTTTCTCTTGAAGGTCAGTGTTTGCTTTTTTGCAACATTGTTTGAGTCACCCACATGCAGTTGTGCAGCTCATTTTGAGCTCCCTAAGAATGAAGTTGATGGTAAATAGTGTGCATGCAAGCAGTGGTGTGTGATTTAATCATTGTGGCTGTCACTTTTTTCCCCAGTTTTTGTCATCATCTCCCATTCGTATTCCTAGCAGCCGACTTCATCAGATCAGGAGGGTGAGTGGAGTTTTTATCTGTGTGTTCAGTAACAGAATGAAGAGTACTGTATGATATTGAAGTACTTGCACAGTGAGGGTTTCTTTCCTATTGAGTATTTCAAGTACTAAAGAAAACTGAATATTTCTTAAAACTTAATTTCATCAAGGAAGAAGCCCTGCAAGGCTTATTGTTGTGTTTAAGCTACCTTGCATTTTAGGAGTATTTCATTTAAGAGAAGCAGTGAGCTGGACTGGTGGCTGTCCTGTCTCTCTGTGTAGTGGTTCTGCTGTTCATTTTTCAATCCTGATGGCAAATAATGGAATCACAAGTGTTATTTCAATTACCTGTGATGAGTCAAATGTTATGGGAAAACTTAGGACATTTATCTCTTGCAGGAGGAAGGAGTGGATTTAATGAACAGAGAAGCAGCACATGAAAGGTGAGTGTTACTGAAAGAAGGTGATAAAATAGCCAGAGTTATCCTCTTTGTAGCTACTGATGGGGTTTTTTGTATTCTAGGGAAGTGCAGACAGCAATGCAGATAAGCCAGTCATGGGAGGAAAGCTTGAGCCTGGTAATCTTTTTATAGATGTTTCCTATTTAATTCCATTTTTACACTCAAATGATGAATTTAAGGGAAAGAGAGGAATTAACTGTGAAAATAATTTAAGAAGAATTTAAGCCCGTCTGCTTTTAGCTACTTTGTGCATTTGACCCAATGACTTTCCATTAGAAGGTTGTGCCTTGGATTTCAGGGTAATGTCCTGTGCCAGTGTTAAGTCTGAAACTTTGTATTCACAGAGCGACAATGACTTGGACAAGTCTGAGAAATCTTTTTCCCCAAAGAGAATAGACTTTGTTCCAGTTTCACCTGCACCTTCACCTACAAGAGGAATAGGAAAGGTAGGATAAGTGAAATACCAGGCTGAGACAGTATTTCTGAATTCTGGACCAAGCTAAACTGTCAAGATCTGTAACTTCACAAATTGTTCCATAGTTTAAAAAACCCCTCAACAGCACAACTGAGCAAGCACCAAAAAAGCCAAATCCATATTTTGTTGGTTTCTTAGAATCAAATGGTTGCCCTCTGGGAGCCTGCAGAGTTTAAGCAGTGAAACACTGGATGATTTCAGTTACTGTTTGTGCAATGTTGGGTGGGTTGGGTTCTGCTTCTAGGGAACCTGGAGATCCTGTCCATGAAGTAGTCATGGACAACATCTCCAGGTGGAGAAGTGAGGGGATTTTGGGGAAGAAGCACCAAAATTGGATTGCAAATTTGTTTGGTGAGAGATGAAAATGTGTCCATCAGTGATGGAAAGGAAGGCACAAATCTCTGAAGGAGGACTTGGGTGTGTTGAACTTATACTGAAAACTGGTGGCAGATGCCAGGGAAAGAGCTGCATGTTAGATAAACTGCTTCTCCAGTGAGGATTGGAAAACTGAAATGTGGCACAGAGAAGCTGGCACTGGATGTGAAGATGGGCTGCTTGACCTTGCTGGCACCCTCTTGTGTGATTCTGCTTTTGTACAGAACAGGAGCAATCTCTGCTCCCACCAGATTGGTGCATGTAACAGCCCCACGTGAGTGCTGGGTAAATGTGTTCCTGGGAAAACACTGATGCTGCCAGCTGGTCCTGCACCTTTGGAATTCTGACTGTAAAGCACTAGCAGATAACTTGACACAAAGATTTTTGTGTTTAGCTAGAAGCATTCATAGGCTAAACTCAAATTAGTTGCAGAATCACAGAGCCAAATATCCTGTTTTACTCTGGAATATTGTTTCCAGGTCAGATGTATTTTGAGTAAACTCAACTTGTTTGTTTAAAAAGCCCCTTGAAAGAGTCCTGAGTACTGTACTGCTGTTTCTAAATGTAACAAAGAACAGAAACAATTCTCTTATTTAGAGAATAGTGTATATTTCAATTTTACTTCTCTTGTGGGTTTCAAGTTTAGTTAATCTGAGCAGAATTGCATGGGCCACTATGTTTTTTAAGTTAAATTCTAATACTTGTAAGATTATATTTGATAATCTGTATAATCTGTTGCTAGCTTTTCTTTAAGAATAAAAAGGGAATAGAAGAGGGCATATTTGTTTTGGAGGGTGGAGTGTAACATCTGAGTATTTTAAAGGAAATTCTAAACTATCTTTATTTGAATTTTCTTCCTGCAGCAATGTTTTTCACCATCATTGCAGATGTTTGTGAGCAGTAATGGATTACCTCCAAGCCCCATTCCCAGTCCAACAAGGCGATTCTGCAAGTAAGAAATGAGTGTCTGTTGTGCTAACATTGGAATTTAAGCCAAAGATTAATTCAAGTTGATGTTAAGGCATTAAAAGAGACTTCAGTTTTACAAGTGCTGAAGCTTTGCCACGTAAAAATGCTCTAAAAGATCATCCTTTATGTCTGTGCTCTTATAGAGCAAGTGTCAACTTTAAACTGGACTTGGTAACTTGGGGAGAAGTCCTCAGGTATTTCAAATTAACTTTGTCAGCAGATTGGTTTTACATAACTACACTGCAAAATTTGGAAAAGGATTGAAATGAGGATGTGATTCACGAAGGGAAGGAGAAAACCTTAGAAAATCTTCTATAACTTTGTGTGGCAGATAATCTGCTCTAATAGGCAGCCCTTTTTTGTTATTTATGTATTTAGATTCCACAAGAATCCCAGTTGTGCAGGAATAACTTTGAAGAATGCTCCATATGCTGTGATTGTGTTGATTTGATGCAAACTGGAACCTTTACAGGCCTGACTCTCAGTGTTCTCTCTTCAGCAGGAGGAGTCAAAGTCCAATCAACTGTATCAGGCCCAGTGTTCTTGGCCCCATTAAAAGAAAAGGTATGTGTATTCACCTTACCTTAATATGGATGTAGTTTTCTAGCTGGATACATTTTTTTGTAATTCTGTAGATATAATGCACTTGTATCCACAATGAACTGGAATTTGCCAGGCATAACTCAAAAATACAATGTAAAGTAGCTAATTTAAAACACAGGAATGAAAAACTGAAAAAACAGCTACTGCTTGACAGAGGCAAACTTTGTTATACATCAGATTAAATGTCAGAGCTTACAAATGTTCAAAACATTCCTCCAAGTACCACTGAACAGTGCACACCCTTCAGATCATCTTAGGAATGTTGCTTATCATGCAGTATCTGCTAAACTTAGTACTGAATGTTTGTTTTCACTCTGAAAGTTCAGAAGGTGAGTGTTTAGAGAAATGGAATAGATCAGTGCCCTCTCCTCCTGAAGGAGGAAAATACATTCTTTCCTGGAACTGTTCCTTGTTAGATATTTACAAGTAACATCCTCAAACAAATCTCCATGGTAGAACTGTAAAAATGAGATATTCCTAAAGTGTGCCTTTAGCTGTGCTTATCATTTCTGCTTTTTTTTTTTTTTTTTAACTTAGGCATTCTTAACTGCACCAAAAACATCCTTTTATTGTACAAGACTTACATTTAGGCTTTGAGAAAAGTTACTGGTTTTGTTAGCTTTTTTTAGTATTGCTTGTCCTGTCAGATAAAGAGCATTGTCTAACTGATACTGATTTGACAGAGGAGAGAGAAAAGTTTTCTCATAGATGTCAGTTCTATCTTGAGTTTTATTTTCTGTGAATTTTAGAGGCACTAAAATTGATCAAAAGTTTATTAAACTAAATGATCAATAAGGAATAAATATCCACACTTACACAAATTGTAAGAGCAGTGCAGGTAGAGGGACACGCCTTTCCTCACCAAATCCATGTGCTCCCATGGAACATCTTTTACAAAGTGGAGGTATGAGTTTTCCTTTTCTTACTTGAAATATCAAGGAATTTTCAAAATGCTGCCTAATTTTGAAACATCTAATCCATGCAAATGAACTTGCTTTCTTTTCCTAAATATGTGGTCCTGTTTTTTTCTGAATTTCAGTCATAGGTTTACAGTAGGAGAAGGAAAGCCATGAACTGAAGAACTTTTCACTGCCATAGGGGATTTATATTGGTGGATTCTGCAATGTATTGTAGCAGTGCAGATTTGTCTCTGTGAAATTTAAGGGGCAAAAGTGTTGGTGTTTTGTTCATTTTTCTGCAAGACCAAATATTTTATAAATGTTTTTTGCCCATTCTGCTTGCTAGAAGTAATTATTCCTTGCCTTAACATAGGAATGTATCGCTGTGGGCTGAAGGAAGTGGGACTTTTGAAAGTTACCAGTTTTCTATAAAGTGTAGCAGTGTGATTCTGTTGCAGAATGTATAGACTGTTTTGGTATAATGTTCAGCTTCTGTCAGGTTTTTGAGCTGACTCTGCAACTACTGCCAAGTGTAGGTAAAAGCCAGAAAAATTGTTCCCATTTCATGCTTTCTTCCCCAAAGTAAGAATGAAAATATACTGTAGATGAGAGGGTGTGGCTTTTTAAAATTTATTTTCAAGTTCATGATATTTTCAAATGTGTGTTGTAGAGCAGCTATTAGTGAGCCAGCTCATTCTCACTGCAGATTATACTAAAGAGATTACATTAATTCTCCCCATCATTTTTAATCTCTTAATGTCTGTAGATGATTACAGGTACAAAGATAGTCTGATCCATGATGAGTAAGTGGAAATGCTCCTACATGACAGATTTATTCTATTCAGTTTCCCTGTAAAAGTGTACCCATGCATCAGAATTCATTGTACAGGGGAGGGTGAAACTGAACCCAGCTGTCATTCTTATTTTCATAATCACTAACAATTTTAAACTTCATATTTTGACTTATATCAGTTACCTCATCTCAGCTGTTTACTTAAAATATGTCATGGTAATTAGTTTGCTTTAGATTGTTTTGTCTGATTGCAGTACAAGCAGCAAGTTTTGTGTTTTTGAGATCATTGCAGGCCCTCAGATACTGCTGAAATTTTAGCTAAGGATGAACTGGATGGTCTAACAAAAGCTATCATCAAACTGATGTCTTAGTCTTGGTTGGCTGAATTGGAGAACTGGTGTTACAAATGCAACCTTGGGGTGTTGTAGGTCAAACCTGTCTTTTACAGCAGGCAAATATTAAATGTATGTTGCAGGCTCAAGTGAATTTGATTATTTGCACTGTTTTCCTTAGGTGAAATGGAAACTGAAAGTCAGCCAAAGAGACTTTTCCAAGGAACCACCAACATGCTTTCTCCAGATGTTACACATCTGACAGATCTCAGTTCATGGTAAAATATTTCACATGGAAAGGAATGTGCATTTATCACAAGCTTTCTAGTTGGTTTTTTTCCCAGGAAAAAAATACTTTGTGTGTCTCTTGTGGATGTGTATTAATGGAAGCTGCCCTGTGACAGTGGTCCTTCTCTTTTAGTCAATTCTTCCTGAACAGACCCTAGCCTAGATTTTGGGTATCAAAGCATTTACACTGAATATAATTGTTACAAATCCCTGTTGATTCATAAGCAAATTTACTTCAGTTCATCATTGCAGTATGTTATAGGCAGTGGTCATAGAGTGTCTGTGGCACTTCACTGAATACTTAGAAAATGTGTGTGAGTACTTAATTGTTCTTGTCCCTAAGTTCATGGTTTTTAGACTTATCTTTTTTTATTATAACCATAAAATACCAAGGGGTTTTTGGTGTTGAGTCAGAGACTAAGTATTCAAAAATATCAGCTGTTACTGCTGTAATTTCAGACTTTCACTGTAGACTTGTAACTGCCTGGATGGTTTTTTCCATGTT
This sequence comes from Ammospiza caudacuta, assembly GCF_027887145.1. NCBI lineage: Eukaryota > Metazoa > Chordata > Aves > Passeriformes > Passerellidae > Ammospiza > Ammospiza caudacuta. Next base: position 13,436,908 of record NC_080606.1, on the reverse strand, counting down.
GCTTCTCCCTAAATTGAAAAAGCATCAATTAATGTGCCTTCTGGGATCTTGTATCTAGACTTCAAATTCCAATCACAGGAATTCTGTGAGAAAAATAGGTCTCAGTCTTGCTTTGAGTAGTGCCATGTTAAAGAGCATACCAGCTAATTAATGACACCTTTGCTGCATTGCTGATTAATTTATTAATTTTCCTTTACTTTTAGGTTTTATACTTACTTGTTGTCACCTCCTTTCTATGTCTGATTAAAATCAGCTTCATGATTTATTCTGCATGTTAAAAAACCCAATAATTCTGCTTCTCGTTCCCATGAGGAGCATGAATATCTCTAACATGCTAGAGAAAACAAGGAGTTTTCAGGGCTGCCAGTCTTGCAGGAAAGACTGAGTGGTAGTATAGGTCTCCTACAAGTCCTGTGCAAGGGGGAAGCTTTGCTCAGAGCCTCGTGGCCCTGCACTAAAGGAGCTTTTTCCCTTTCCCCAGCCTGTCCTCGGATATTCTGGACGGGAGCAGCAGCAGCGTTGGCTCCTCCTCTGACTCCCTGACTAAAGGCAGCATCACCACGGAGTCCCCAGTGCCCTGCTCCAACTCCTGCTCCTCCTTCATTCTCATGGATGACTTCTCACCCAAGTGACTTTACCAAGTCCTGAGTCAGTGTCTGGCTGTGCTGTCCCCTTGCTGTACGCTCGTACAGAGAAATGAACTCTGATCCTTGAACCATTCATATGAGGTTTATTAAAAGGAAAAATTGTTGTTACTGTAATCCTTGGCTACTTTCCAGTGATTTTTTTTTTTAATTTATCCATTTAATGGACATTGTAGACCATATTAATGTCTGGTTTTGCAAATTTATTTTTTAAACAAGATGTCTGCTGATATTATACTAACTTTTGCTTTCAGGAACTTGCATACACTTTTTGATTCCAGGAATAGGTATCTACCTATTAGTGTTACAATTTTTAGGAATGTACTTCTATCATTATCATGGTCGCTATGTCTAGGGAAATAACTTGGTTTGGAAGGATTTGAAAATACTAATTTATTCTCTGGCACTTCTACTATTGAGTAAAATTACTCTTGCTTTTTTTTTTTTGTTTTTTTTTCAGTTACTAGCCTCAAATTCCTTTATGGAAGGGAGAAAAAAATATTTTATTTCCTTAGTGCTGCTAGTCATTTTTATGAATTCATTTACAGAAGGCCACATTGAGTGTGGAAATCTCACTCTATTACATTAAACTAAAAACCCCACAGCAAAATAACTAATGACTGTCACTTTTGCCATCAGTGAAGAAATAGTAATACTCTGCAAACAATTAAATTAGCTGCATAGTTCTCTTCCCAGAACATTTGTCCTGCAGATTGTATGAAATAAGGTCATTATTCAGCAAGATTTGGCCAGGAAAAATTAATCCACACCTCGATTGAAGACATACAGTACAGATAACTAAGTTAATTAAACTACTGTGTAGGAGAACCATGTGTGGCACCATCGATGTCTCCTGTGGCATTGAGGTCATAAGTATTTTTGTGCCTTAGGGGACATTGTTACAAAATTATGGAATGTAAACCAGAGGGGTGGGTGGGGAAAGTCCTTTGTGTACAGCTTGTTTATAGAGTGCTTACCCAAGCCTGTCGGGGGTGCTGCTTCCCTTTGTGTTCCCTTTGAGGTGTGGAGGTGCTGGGGCAGCCCCAGCTCTGAGGGGCAGCCAGGGTGAGACCCTTTGCAGCTGCTCGGGGCAGGGTTTGTCCTTTTCTTGGTCATGAGCAGAGCAAACAGCTCAGCAAAGGTTGGATCCCTAAGGAAGGGCTTTGGATTGGATGCAAGCTCTGCAAATTGCTTGGTGAAGGAATTCCCTTTGAGCTATGAGTAGTCTTGATACAGTACCTTGGTCAGTCTGAGGTAGGAACAGATATTTTACTTTTTAAAGACTATAACGGGGCAAAATAAATCCGTTTGTAATCTACTGTGTTATGCTATTTATTATTTATAACTCTGTAAAAAGTCTGTGGTGATGAATTATAGTATTTTTTTATGATTGAATAAGTTTTTTATGTTCAGTAATTGCTGGCTGGTTTGTATTTAATACGCAACGTTGTCTGCCAGAATCATAAGCTTCCATTTTTGAATGTTTGTAACATAAATGCTTTTGTTACCTAAAAAGTACAACTTGTGATCTTTCTGAAAGAAAATAGCACTGAATTTAAAGTAAGATTATGTGCTTTAGATGTGAGCACAATCTCTGGCAATACTGTCTGGCTAAAAGGGAGGGGGAGAACTGTAGTTTTTTCTGTTCTGAAGAAGCCGTTGGGTATCCAGAAGACATGTACATACCAGATTATTTTTAAAAGTGTTTCCATTAAATTGTAAGAAGTACCAGAATGGCCCAACAGTGGCACTATTATTTGTATGATCATTTCCACCTGTGGAACATTAGTTCCCCACTTCAAATAAATGTGCATATTGTAAAATATTGTCCATTGGTGCCATTTTTAAATGAGCTCTACAGTATTGAATGTTAATTTTGTTTGTATATGCACAGTGCTATTTCTTGAATTTTTGATGTCTTAAGTCGCTTACTTATTTTTTTATTCATGCCTGTATCTTCTCTGCCTTCTTGGTGCTTAAGGAAGGCTGCTTTTCCATTTATGCAAAATATTGATAAACAATCTGTGATGAAATCCACCCCCTTACCTGTGCCCTGCTTCCCTTCCACTGTGCTGTTACTGGTGCTGTGGTGTGGAAATCTGAGGGGTGCCAGGAGGGGGAAACCTATTGCATGCTTTCTTAAACCTGAGAAGAGCATAGCTATTGCTTCATTTTGGCTGATTTACCTGTACAATTGATGTATTCCAGATTTGTTTGTTAGTGGAGAGTCCTGTCTGAGTGCTGGCCTCTGTAAACATTCGAATGTAAGCTGCATAAAGCGAGCGCACAAACAGCCACTCTTGTTACAGCAGTTTTTGTAGTGTTCTGCCTATTCCCCACTCTTGGAAGGTCTTGTACAAGACATTGCTCTTTTATAAAATATAAAATATATCCATAATGCCCTCTCTGGCTGTGTCTGTTGTTTCAGAACAAATGGATGTTGCTGTTAACAGGCCCAGGGTAGGCCTAGGTTCTCTTTCACACTCCTAGCACAATTTTTTCATTTTGAAACAAAGTTTTCTAACATGCTGATTATTGATTCTTGCACTTCACTGTGTTTGAGTTGTCACTGCTCAGAGGGATCATTGATTCTGCAGCATACTCTAAAACTGACTTTTAAAAGTTGCATTTCTGGATTTGTTACCTGCCTTGGCCGAGGGAATTAGACACCAGTTGGGAAAGAAGGCCAGCTGGTGCTGGTAGGCAGCTTTAATGTATAACTATTGACATTTAACAACTGTTTTTTATGACTTCACCAGACTTATTGCTGCTGAATTGCCATGATGAGTGTCTGAGAATTCCTGTCTTTCCCCCACTTCCTTCTTTTTAAAAGGGATCATCAGTGCATATCTTTTTCTGAGAATCACAGTGATGAATTACCTTTAATGTTGTAATAGTGGAGAACTAAGTTAAAATACCTGTGTAATTCAAGCAGCATCTTAGATGGACTATTTTTAGTATGTTAATTAGCACAGCATTACAGCAATGGTCTTTGCACAGCTCATTGACCAGCACTGCCTTTAGGTCATATCCAGAGCACACTGAATCCTCATTTCATGGCCTTGAAATGCTGGAAGGATTTTACCAATGGTTTAGAAAAATGTGTGTGTCAGCTGTGGAACTCTGTATGTTTTGATAATATCAAGTGTTCTGCATCAGGAAATGGATCACAGTGTGCATGTTTCATTCTCCTTCATTGAATTTCAAATGGGGGGATGATGGGCCCAAAAGCCTGTATTTAAGGGGCTGTTTTTCTGACTGTATGTGATTAAATACTTTCTCCTACAATGGAAGTAATTAAACTGTCAGTGGGTGAGGATGTAAATCTGAGTCCTGCAGACTTTATTGGAAAACTCATTTTTGAAAGGCTTGAGGAACTCTATACTGCATAAAAACTAAAGTGGGATTTGAAAAAAATTATTTTGTAAGTCATGGTAAAAATAGAGAATCATTTTAATAATTCAAAATGCTAAAAACACTTTAAATGAAAGGCTTTATCTTGGCATGTTTCTCCAGGCAGGTCTGTGTTGGGGGCTGTTTGCAGAGGTGGAACTTGAGCAGGCTCAGGCAGATTTGGAACTGAGGTTCTGGTGCACAAACACAATAGACTGGCCCAGGGAAATGATTTTTTGCAAATATTCACATTCTTATCTGTAGACCCTGCTAATACATTGTGTGACAACAAAGATGAGAACTTGTTTTTCCTGGAAGGAATTTAATCAGCATATAATTTTCCTGGTAATTTAATAATAAAAAAGCTTTGCATTAACACGAGTTCAAGAATTTCATGAAGTCATAGGCCTGTTGCATTTGCTTTTTTTTTGGAGTAAAGGCCAAGGAATATTTTTGGAGCTATACAAACTGCCCCTTGTATTCCAAGGCTATTACATGAATGGCAGCTGTCCACAGGAGATGGGAAGGATCTTTGCCTCTCATTGAGTATTTTACTCTCACTTGACGCATGTGAAGTAATCCTTAGCAAATTCAGTGTAAGATGCGTCACTGGAGGTACCAGAAGACCCAGTGAGAAGGAAGTAGTGATGTGCTCCCCTAATGATAAATTAAGAGTTTTAGCCTTGAGTTAATCTTGCCCAGCTAATTTTCAAAGGAAAAATGCATTTTTCAGACAACTGAGACTTTTAATGGGAGTAAGAGACTTAGAGGAAAAGGTTCCTTGTGGGCAAGTCTAGGGCTGTTTTCCTTAATCCACTCCAAAAATGAGAGCTGTGCTTGCCAATCAGAATTGGAGTGGCATTCTCTCAGTTCCAGCTGGTTTTGGGGAGGGCAGGGGTTTGGTGTCTGGGTTTCCTTAAGGGCTGGTTATCAAATTCCCAAGGGTCCCAACAAGGACCTTTGTCATCAGGCTAAATCAGAAGTAGATCTTTTTTAGGGCAAGTCTGTTTTCTGAGGGAGTAGTTTTGCTGCAGAGCTGGTTTAAGGGTGACAGCTGGGTTTGCTTCCTGCTGCAGGGACAGGGCTGCTGCTCCTACAAATGCACAGGCACAGAAACCCCTGCAAAGGGTCCCTGCACCTCCAGGCTATCCTTCATCCCTTCACATTGGACTGGGCATTGGCAGAAGTCTCTTGTTTCAATCCAAACCCTTTTTGCATTCAAGCTGCTTTTTATTACTTGCTCTTAGATCTTAAAGCCTTTTGGTTTGAGTCTTGCCTCTGATTATCATGCCAGGGCCAGCATTTTCTTTTTAAACCTGGAGCAATTTGGTTTGTTGTTCTTGCATGATGAAGTTTGGAGATGGAGAGGAGGTGGGTTCTTGCTATTAGCAAAGAATGCAAGTTAGCTTGGATGATCACAAAAGATTGTGGGGGTTTAAAAGAAATGAGACCTGAAAACACAGAACAAAGAAATGCCTATTTTTAGTGAACCAATTTGGCTGGTTTGATACCAGGCTCCTTTTCTAAACACAGGCAATAGTCTTCTGAGCATATTTTTAGTAGCAGCAACAAAACCCAATGTGCTTCCACCTTCAAAGTCTACTTACTGTAAAGTAAGAAATTATTACTGAAAGATCACAGGTTTTGCTCATCTCTAACCAGCCAGGCCAGGTCTCTCTTGGTCTCTGCCTAAGTTTGCAGTGACAGTCCCTGTGATTCAACAGGACAGTGAGTGACACCAGGCTGTCAAGCAGTTCCTGTGTGTCCAAAAAGCATCATCTTACACTGTACAACAGTTCAAACACTCTTGTTCTTCCTTAGCTTATTTCTGAGGGCCATAAAATTTTATTACCTGCTATACAAACACAATTATGGTTTAATTACTATAGGTTGCCCATCTTACTGAATAGCTGTGGTAAAATTCCTGGTGGTCTCTTGACTGTCTCTTATCTTGGGTTTTAACAGAATTTGGTATTTTTGATTATTTTTCAGATATTTTCTGAAAGAAAATTTTCCATTGTATTTTGATTCGGCAAGGTTTGGATTTATGCAGAAGTAAGTAGTATTTGACAACATGAGTTAAATGAATCTTGGAGACAATGACATGAGATTTTTTTTAGAAGATCTTAAGTTAAGTTAAGAGTAGCTTTAACCCCTCCATGACCTAATGAAACGTCCTGCATTCTGGCATCACTTTTGAACTACCACCAAAGTTGAGTAAGTTGGCAGAAGCTCCCAGCTATTACTTGTGTTTGGATAGTTTATAACACAGATTACGAAAACCCTATTGTGCTAGAACAAAAATATTTTCTTTCCCTCAAATAATTTGCAAATTAAATTTATCATGAGAACTGTAATCATTTATCAATGCAATGTGTGCTCAATAATTTTTTCAGCATGCAAAAGTTAAGGCTTGTGATAGGCAGGTAGGAAGCAGGTGGTATTAAAAACTGTGGGCCCGAGTAAAATAAAGAATGTAATGGAAGTTAACTAATCAAGCATCTAAATAATCTAAATACAAATGTTGGATCTAGCCTCTGACAAAGCTCTACAAGCCCCTAACATTTTGGAAAAATTCATCTACTGCCATGAACTTAACAGCTCTCTCTCAACCCTAGTTAATGTCAACACTTCCCTATTTATGACCAGAACCTCCAAGAACTTGGAAGAAAATTAAATATGAAAAGGGGGAACTAGAATAAAAATGCCTCTGTGCCTATGATGCATGAGTTCTGGTTTGAAAAATGTTACAAAGTACAGTGAGTTGGGACAAATATGCTTTGAATAAGAGCTGAGGATGTGCTGTGTAGAGTACGTGTAACATCTTGTTCATGTGCAAGAACAGACTGTGAAAGAAACAGCTCTGTGTGGGAGAAGCAACATCAAAGGCCCTGAAAGAACCAGTGCTGTAATAGAAAACATTTGCCTTTGAGGACTCTTTTTGCTTCTGGTCACTTCTTATTTTTTTCCTCTTTTTTTCCCCCTCCTGTATTAAAACACAGAAAGGAGCATGGGTAGGGTGAGCTGGAGGGGCAACAAGGGGGATACGGAGGGCCAGCTGAATTTCTGTGAGATTGCACAGCTTCCCTCCCACCCCCTTCACATGGAGTTTGCATCAGCCTTAAAGGCTATGTTGTGTTTTTTGGGCAACCAAAGCAAGGCTGGAAGTTCAGCTTTGTGTCTTCAGCTGGAAAGGGAGCACATGGGATTGTCAGCTTCTGTCAGATGTGTCCTGCATGGGGGCAAAGCCCTTCCTGGGGGAATGAGAGGGGAATTAAGGGAGCAGGAGTGGGACAGAGGTGCTCCAGAAGCTCTGGGCACTGCGGCAGAGCAGGAGGGAGCTGGTGGAACAAGGGACTGTGGATAAAGTGTGCAAACACAGGGCACATTGGGAATATTTCTCTATCTGCTCTGGGGTGCCCTGACCCAGGGCAGCACTGACTTTGACCCTCACTTATGGAGAAAGTTTCCCAGACTTCAAGATAGACTGGAATCCACAAAAGTGTGAAATAGATATAGAGAGTAGTGTAGGTGTATTACTTGGTGAGAAATTTAGGGTTTGGGGATTTTTAGCATGTTGTGGATGGAAGCAAGATGGAGGGCACAGGGCGTCATCCTGGGTTTCTTCATGCTTCTTCTTCCTTCTTCTCCATGGGTTTGGGTGCCATTTTGTAATTGGGCAGAAAAGGCTGCATTGTGGGCTCTGTGGGATCAGTTATTGGGTTAAAATGGAAAAGAATCTAAGTGTCAGCTCTTAATTGGGTAATTTAGTCTTAAAAGCCCTTGTACAAGAGATTGTTGGCCATTTTGTGCCTTTGAATGAAAAACTGCCCAACTCATAGTAGTGAGACTGTTTTACTGATAGGAAATAATAAACACATGAGTGTGAACATGAAATATCATCTCAAGTGCCTTCAATGCAGACCCAGGGACCCCCACAGCTGGAGCCCCCACAAAGAAGCACCGTGACTGAGCAGGGCAGCAATGTCACCCCATGGGATGGCCGTGGCTGGCACAGGCTGGGGCACACACTCGGTGTGGAGCACTCCCTGGTTTTCCTGAAGGGCTGGGGGTGTCCTTGTAGCCAGCAGAAGAGAGAAAGGTGATGGCACAGCTGGATGCATCCTGAAATCTGCCCCGGCACATCCCGCAGCCTGCGCCTCTCTGGAGGCATTTTGGGGAAGTAGCAGAATTTTTGGGAAGTAGCAGAATTTTTCAGCCTTGCTTTACATCAGCAGCACAGAGCATGGAGCATAAAGGACTCGGAGCCAGCAAACAGCGCATCCCTGAGCGGGCCGGGAGCTTTGGAGCGCTGGGGAGGTTGGTGGGGATGGGGATGGCCACGGGATGGCGTCTGGCGGCTTGCAAAGCGCAGGGAGGCGTTTGAGCAGCGGTGATGCTGCCTGGAGCGCTCTGATCTGCACTGACCCTGCAGCTTCTGGTGCTAGAAACTTCTAATGTTTTCTTCCTTTTCACTTACAAGGTAACCTCTTCTTTCAGAGTCAACGCTGAACTCCCCAGAGTGAGGGTTTGGACTTCTTCATGCCAATAACCTTAAAACTGATTTAAAAAAAAACAAAACTTCTCTGTGGCTGCAAGAATAACTCAATTCTGTGCTAGAGGAGACTGGGATCAAATTTATTTGACAGTCTGAGATGAGTGAATGGCCCTGCTCGCAGTAAGAGACCTTTCCTAGCAGTGCAGTGCACATTGTCTCTTTTCCTTGCTGTGGCACAATTTGGTTGGCTTTGGGGGATTGCAGTGTACAAGCTGGGGTTTCCCCAAGTGCTGATGCTGCAGTGTTCCCATCAGACTGCACATCTTCCTGTTGTTTCTCTGAGTGGGCACAGACAGACCTGGATGCTGGAGAAGGTGCAGCAGCTCCAGCTCTGTGCCTGCAGCTCCCAGGGAATGCCTGCCTGCATGGGAGCATCCATGGAGCCCTGCTCTGCTGCCCTGGCCAGGTGAGAGCTCAGGTAAGGCTGACCAGAACAGGACTCAGTGTCTGCTGCTGCTTGGGACAGAGCTTTGGTTATTTACTGAAAACCAAGGTGTGAAAGGGGCAGCACCAGCTCTGGGCTGTGTGTCAGAGCTGCCTGCAGGGTCACAGTGTGGGCTGGCATGGTCCAAGTGCTGCCCTCCAGCTCTGTGGCCTTACCCAGTGTGGAAAAGAGCTGGGGGAAGGTGGGGGAGCCTCATGACCTCCCCAAAGGGCTTTGGGCTCCTCCACAGCACTGAGCTGAGCTCTGTCAGCTCTGCTGCTGCTGCTGGGAGCTCTGGTTTGGCCCCTGGACCAAACTGGCCCTGCTGAGCCCGTGCTGCACGTAGGTCTGGCTGGAGCTGGGAGGGTTGCTCTGCTCTTTCATAGTTTGCCTTCTCCTCTGCACGTCTCCAGCAGGAAGTGCAGATTCAGCAGGCATTGTGTGCCTCAGCAGCCTGCCAGCTGCCTTGCTGAAGCTAATTCACAATTCTAGTCACTCCTGATAAGTTTGCAAACAATGTGCAGTGATTTCTGAGCTAGATAGCAGCTGAGCTGAACTCCTCCACTTCCAGCCTGTCAGTTGGACAGAGCTCTGCACTCACCTAGTGAGGCTCATGGGGCAAACATGGCCTCAGTATTTTCTGCTTCTGTGATGTTTAATAAACTTCTCATTTGTTTGGGAGTAGCTTTGAGTGTCATCATTATTATTGAAACCCTCGAGTGTGTGGAGACACAGAGAGGTCATGTGGTTAGTGTTGGTTGAATCTGAGTTAGAAATCGAACCCAGGATTTCTGACTTGCAGTTTAGTTCTTTGATCATGGATAATTGTGTTACCCCCTTTATAACACACTGGAATAGCCTGGGAATTTCACTGGGAATAACTCCAGTCAAAACAAGAGCAACGTTTTTTTCTTCTGCTCATTTCATGTGGCAGCCACTGGAAGTGGCTCTGAGGAACTGGCCCAGAGGAAGGGACTCTGCACTCGTGGCTCATCAGCCCTGGCAGGAAACAGCAGGTCAGAGTTAGAAGGAACTCAAAAGCTGATGAGTGAGAGGAGCAGCAGGCACTGCAAGGCTCCACAGTCAGCAGGGAGCTCGGGGCTCTCTGTCTCTGTCCTTACTCCACTTCCTCTCTTCTTGTTCACTTCTGATTAACCAAAGAGGTGCCAAGGTGATGATCTGTCAGATGAGGGTTTGCAGGTGAGACTGTGCCCTCTCCTGATCTGAGCACAGCTCCCCCTGGAAAATGGGGCTGGTGCAGAAAACACACTGTCTAATCTTCCTCAATATGTTTTTATGAAATGAAATTAAATCCTCATGACTCTATATCTCAGCTTGGCAGATACTGGTTTTTTTCAGACATGTGTAAGGTCAGTAGTCACAAATGTAGCAGCCTAGAACTGCAGGGTTTGACCATTCTGTGAAAAAATTGGTACAATACAGTGGCAGAAACAGAAATATCTGTTGCTCCTGCCAGATGATAGCAGATTTTTTCCCTAGGCAGGCTTTGGGAAGCCCTCCTTGGTGCACTTTCCAAAGGGCACGAGGTCACATCACAAAGCAGACTTACATTTTGGAGTGTATTTGTCTCTGTGCCATGAGCTGGGTCGGGTTTTTTTTACTCCTCCTTTAGTATTGGAATTGAAAATTCAAGTTGGAGAAATGTGAAAGCAATTGGGCCTAATCCATTCCTGTTGTTACTCCTTTTGTTTTCACTGGAGTTACTCCAAGGTTGAATTCAGCATATGATGAACAACTTGTTCTCCAAAGCTGGAACTTAGGGGAGAAGGTTTTCGGGATGATCACGCAACTCTGGGGCTCCTTCTCAAGCAGCTGAAGCTCCCACAAGAGGGATGATATTGGTGAGTTCAGATTATTGAATTTAGTGCAGCATTCTAGTAATAAACCCTCTAGTCATAATAAGACATTATTATCCCTTAGAAGAATTACTTGAATAAAACCCAACTGCTTGCTTAGATTAGATGGAAAAATCCTGTTGATCTCATTTACCAGTCAGCTGCACAGATACCAACCTTGAGCAAACACAAATGGTTCTGAGCCTGGCAATCCTCATCCTGCTCCCTGTCCTCTCATCTCTGGGACCAGCCCCTCCAGGGCTGCTGCCTGTGAATGCTCACTGCTCTCTGTGCGCTGACTACCTCAGCTGCAGCCCAGGGAATTCTCCAAGGAGGTTACAAGCCCTAATTCTGTCTTGGCTAGATGGGAAAGGAGGGTGCTGTAAGCTATGGAGAAGCTGAGTGCATCTAGCTGGGGACTAGGTGCTGTTTATTTGAGTTTGGGGTGGGCAGGTTGTTTGTTTGCTGGGGTTTTTTTCAGGATCAAGGATACTGCTGTTAGGAACTAAGATGAAACTCTTTACAAATTTGCAAGATGGACCAGTCCTCAGTGCTGGTTAATTCCCCCTGTGTTCCTGTGAGCTGTTGGAGGGGTCATGGCAGAGGCAAGATCCCCATGGTAAAATTAAGCTTTTCCTTCTTGGAGAATAACCATTACTGCCTCTCTGGCTCACTCTGTTTCATTTACTTTCTAAACAACTCAGATCACAAAGGGCTCCAGGAGGGGTGCAGCACTTCCAAGGAAAAGGCCTGGATGACTTTCTCCAGTTTAAGAGAGTCTTGTGAAAGTTGTGCTTCCTGACCTTGCCCAGAGAAGAGGATTTATAACAGATGCTTCAGCAGCCTGCATTGTGTGATTTGGAAGGTGGAGGACGCACCAATCTTGCTGTGCCTGGGAGCCCAGGGCAGCTTTGTGCTGAGCAACACAAACAGAAAATCCCAGAGCCCAGCTGACACTGAGATCCCCTCTTGCAGGAGCTCTGGTGTGCTGGGGCACCTCAGCAGCTCTGCTCAGGCAGTGTCCAGTGCCACAGCCAGGGTTTGTCCTTGCTCTTGCTGAGGCTGAGCACTCCTCTGTTACCCTTTGGTTTTCACCTTCCTTTTCCTTTTCCTTTTCCTTTTCCTTTTCCTTTTCCTTTTCCTTTTCCTTTTCCTTTTCCCCTTTCCTTTCCTTTCCTTTCCTTTCCTTTCCTTTCCTTTCCTTTCCTTTCCTTTCCTTTCCTTTCCTTTCCTTTCCTTTCCTTTCCTTTCCTTTCCTTTCCTTTCCTTTCCTTTCCTTTCCTTTCCTTTCCTTTCCTTTCCTTTCCTTTCCTTTCCTTTCCTTTCCTTTCCTTTCCTTTCCTTTCCTTTCCTTTCCTTTCCTTTCCTTTCCTTTCCTTTCCTTTCCTTTCCTTTTCCTTCCTTTCCTATTTTTTTATATCTTGTAGCTTCCAAACTCTTAGGATCTGCAATTCCAGGTGACTCAGAACAGAGAGTTTCAAAGTGAAAGACAAGGTGCTGTTTATTGGAGTTTGGGGTGGGCAGGTTGTTTGTTTGTGTCCAGTGCCACAGCCAGGGTTTGTCCTTGCTCTTGCTGAGGCTGAGCACTCCTCTGTTACCCTTTGGTTTTCACCTTCCTCCTCTTTTCCTTCACTTCTGACCTGCCAGCTGCTCTCCCTGCTGCTGCTCCTTCCAGACTTTCTCTGTTTTCAGGGATCCAAGCCTCAGTTTGTGTCCCCACAGCCCTGACTCCCAGGGATGGTGCAGAATGTGCTAAGAACAGAAACAGCAATACAGGAACGGGCATTTACAGTGCTTATTACACTTAATTATGACTAGAGGAAGTGCTTCCTTAGTGCCTCAGCTGATGCACTGGGTGATACTTTCTTCAGCAATTAGGTACTTAGGAAGTGGCAAGGAAGAACCCCTCACTTTTAAAACCAAAATAAAACAATTTCCAGTCTTACTTGTGTTGACTTGTTTCTCTCCACAGCAGAATCACTAATAAACTTGTCAGGGTAATGGTCAATGAGATGCTGTTTCAGTTAGCTCTGAGGAGATTTTAGGGAGAAGGCAGAAAATTTGATGTATTCTAGACAGTCACTGGCCCCAAGGTCAGGGCAACAAACAGCAGGAAGCCAAGAACAGAAAGAATAGTTAAAATCTTATAAACCACAACATGGATGGATTATCACACCAAACCTTGGTTTAAGTTCACATGGCAAAGAGGATCTTTGTCTTCTGGGAACTGCAGCTCCTGCTGTTTGTCCCCCATGCTGCTCCAAGACAAAATCACTTGCCCAGCTTTCCCTGGTCATCAGGAGGGCTGTAATTTGGACCAAGACTAAACCAAGGATGGTTTTGCTCAGCTGAAGCACAGGGCAGGAGGGGGTGGATTTTCCCTCCCATGGCTGTAGTTCTGCAGGCACCCAAACACAATGAGAATGCCTGGATTCACACAGCAGGGATTGACACAGTTCAGAGGTGGGATGTGCTTGTGAGCAAACCTCACCTTCCCTGAGAATCCAGCACCAGGTGAGACTGGAGCCTTTTGCCTCCAGCCCTGCTGAGCTCTTATTTTGTCTGCTGTTTGGGCCTTTGCTTCATTTCCCTTCAAACACTTGGCTCTAGGAATTGTTGCATCTCGTCTTTCACTTTGAAACTCTCTGTTCTACCAGCTACTGAGTCACCTGGGAATTGCAGATCCTAAGAATTTGGAAGCTACAAGATATAAAAAAAGATAAAGCCTTTAAAAACTGTATTGTCTTAATTCCCGTAGGAGGTGGATTGTAACTCGTGTCCTTGAATGCCCTGCTTAGGTGCTCAGCCCATTTCTCTTGTAAATGAAAATTTTGTTTATTTTGCCATATGAAATATTTACCCAAGAACTTTATTCTATCCCCAGGTTAGAGGTAATGCCTGTGGAGAAAGACTGACTGCTTCTTAAAAATCTGTCAGGTCTGGGTGGAGGACACGGCCAGGCAGCCTGGTGTGGGGAGCTGGCAGGGCTGGTTTGGATGAATTATTACACGGCCTCATACTGTACTCATTTGATTCAGGCATGAACTTCCCTGAAGCTGGGAATTTTGGGTTCTGCATTCAGCTGTGAGGGCTGAACATCACTTTCCAGATGGGCATCCACACTTCTTGAAGAAAACCCCGGTTCAATCTTGGCCATCAAGGCACTGGGTATTTTCCTTGGTGCTGTTCCAGAGCTCCATAAATGCTCAGTGTCCCAGAGAGGTTGTGGCTTGTCTGGGGCTGCTGCTCAGCCCTGTCTGCAGAGGCCACTGGAGCTGAGAGCACTGAGGGGCACATCAGGGCCAGGCCCTGGCGAGTGCTGCAGATTTTACCTTTTTCTGTTCCCTTTAATTTTGCTGTAGTGCACAGCCATACTTCAGGACTTCCAAGGGCTGCTTCTCTAATCTCCCCAGCAGGATTGCTGCCTCTGGAAATCAGGAGGGCTTGGACCAGCTATCAGCTTTATCAGGAAAGCTTCTTTCCGGCCGAGCCAGCGAGAGCTTTGCTGAGCAGGAACCTTGGGTTGAGGCTGCTCTTCTCATATTTCACAGATGGCCTCAATGAATGATTTACTAGCAGAGTAGAAGATTAGCCAGATTCCTCCAACTGCATCTCAAGGCGCATAAAGCACTTGGTTTTGCTGGAGCATGGGCCACTGCAGTTTCTGTAGCCTCGTTAGAGGGTTTTACAGTGATTAACTGCCCTGGCCTCCCTTCCCTGGGGATCAGGTGTCTCCTGGGAGGATCCACGCTCCTCACAGAGCCCTGGAACACTGCAGGCTGCCCCGCATGAGCAGAAACCCAACAGCCCTGGATGTGCTGTCTCCAGCTGTGCTTTACTGGAGAGGTTCGTGTCCCTCTGGAAGAGAGAGAGATGGTAAAGGAAATACTTAAAATATGCAATGAGGTGTTCCCATAAAATTATCAAAAGCTTTGCTGAGTCTTCCTGTGGAGAAAAGCATCACTGCAGAGTTCAAGTGAACAGTGGTTTGGGAAGGGCAAAACCTCTAGCTTTAATGTTTTAACTGGTCTCCAAGGCTTGGATGAGCTCTCCTGGGGAAGGGAGATTACCCCGTGTTTGCCTGTTACAGAGTTTCTCACATTTTTCTCCTTTACACTTGGCAACCAGAACTCTGTGTCTGCCCCTCTATGGCAATTTCTACAGAATCTGGCTGTTTTAAAATACTGCTTGATTGATTTAAACATCCAAATTGGAAAAATAAGGTTTAAAGTGGACCAACTTTTCCCTTTAGAGTGAGGCTTGTTAAAGGTCTTTGTTAAATTATTTTCACTGGGTCTCACAAGATGAACAGATATTTGCATGTACTCATTTGTTTGACTTCCATTGTGCTTTTCTCCCCTGCCCAGTAAATCAAAACACAATCCTGGGGTCACTGAAGGGCTTGCAGGGAGGGATTGCCCATTGCTATCCATGTATGAAGCGTGCATGCCATAAAGCCTAAAGCAGAATTGGCATGTGCTGATCTCCTGTGAACAGGCTTTGATTTACAGCCCTCAGAGATGAGAGCTCTGGGGCTCGCTGGGGGAATCAACCCCCACCAGAAATGCTTAAAATGCTTGGAGTTTGGCCAAGAGGCAGGAAAAGAGGGGTTTGTGTCTTCCTTTCTCTCTGCTGTGATCTCCTCTCATACAACACTTAGAGCTGTGCGAGACACAGGGATGAGAGGAAACAAAGCCTGGACACCTCATCCCCGGGACATCAAAAGTCATTGAAGATCCACAGTCTGCTCCAGAAGTACAAGCATAATAAAATTTGCTACTTTTCTGATTTTTTTCATCACCATTTAGACAGAAAAATTTGGCCTGAACGTACACCCTGGCAGCTCCTTTTGGCTGAACCTGTGGCATAAAGGAGTGTCCTTGATGAAAGCTCCCCCACTGCAGTTCTTCAGGGCTAAAATCTTCCCACAATAGCAAAATTTTAACCTTGAAGCAGGGTGAGGGAAGAGCTATAAAAAGTATAGGAACACAACATTTATTTCTACCTTCTCAGTGAACATAGAAATAAAACGTTTGTGCACATTTCCAGGACAGAACATTATCTGCCACCAGTTGTGTCCATATAAATGAGTTGTGCATTGGCATTTGCTGCACAATTTTTCAAGCCTATCAGTCAGCAGAGCAGGCCTTTATTTTGAGATGACTGCATCCTCCCCACGATCCAACTGGCTTGTAGGAGCAGAATATTAACACCAAACATCACTTTAAAAGCAAATGGCATCCTTTGATGTTTAAATATAAAAAAGAACAGCCTGTGTTTATGAGGGCAACACCAAATCTCAGGGGATTACTCACCATGGCAATTTTTTGAGGCTTTTAAGTCACTCACACAGATTTTATCCATAGGCTGCCAGGCCAGGAGGATCCCTGGGGTTGCCTGAATGTGATCTCCCACCAGTGACCATGGAAGGTCTTGGAGCCCTGCAAGTCCTCATCAAAGACTGAGGCTCCACTTCTCATTGCCAAGCAGATGGGGCTGTTGAGGGTGGTTTGAAAAGGCACTGTCAAAAGATGGAGAAATTAACAGGAAGAATTCAAAGTTGTGAGAAAAGACCGTGAAATCGTGAATTTCCTTAATTTTCAAATATCTCTCTCATTTTTTTCAGATGTAAGATCACTGCGCCAGATGCAGGAAATGGACCCCGATGTCATACACAGAAAAGGTGCTGGGCTGAGATTGCAGCATTCCAGCCTTTTGCTGTGCATCCCACCCCATGTGCCTGTGTCAGCAGTGGTGGGACAGCTCTGCAATATACTGCTAGAAAACTTTCCTCTTGCAGTGCTGTCTTGCTTTTTATTCTGTTACTCCTGGTTTTCTATTGCTCCTGTCACTGCCAATACAGCAGTGGATCTGCTCCTACAGAAGGGATTGCTCTCTGTGTGCCTGTGTGATGTCTCAGGTTTTAGCTTTTATATTTTTCAGGTTCTGTGCTGCTTTAGTGTGTAGTTCTGAGCTTCATATTAAGGAATGGTGAGCTCTCTGCACAGAGCAGGGAGACAAAACAATTCCTGCTCTAGCTGGGGACCAAGGACAAATTATCCAAATCTCAGCCCCAGAGCACAAACACTGTGGGCTGGAGAGAGAAAAACAAGCAGGGTGGGACTGCCTGGGCTAAAGCTGGAATGGGACAATGAACTGCAAGGTGCAAATGGAGCAGAACTTATAAAAGTGAGAGACCCTGTGAGTGGTCGTGCATTTTGTGACCATTTTGGTTTCACCTTGGGTGTAGCCCTGGCTGGGCTCTTGTGCTGCCCAAGGTATATCCATGGAAGCCTTTGAATAAATCCCTGCTTTGTTCTTTAACTCTGTCCAGCCTCTGTTCCAGGTCAGCCTTCCCAAGGCATCACCTGCCCTTGTCCATGCACAGATTTAAGATACCCCTTTCCAAAGGCAAACAGGAATTGGAAAGAGCAATAAGCAAAAAAACTGAAATAAAAAATTATTTATGAGATTAGTTAAAATGCATATTTCTTACTATTTTGTGAGGATTCTGCCTGACACCAGCATGAGGGCGATTGCTTGGGAGCAGAGACAGGCAGGGATAGGAAAGGAAACATCTGTGATCCCTTTTTGGAGTGTTTGCTCTTATTCATCCCCTTAGATGTATCCCAATGTAAATAACCTTTCAGATCACTTTACAAAGTGATTGCTAAGTGGGGCTGGGGAGAAGGTATTCTGTAATGTAATAATTTCTGTCTTTTCTCTTCATTTTCCTGCTTGGTCATGGAGAGGAAATGTGGCTGGTTGTTAATTTGGAAGCATTTGTAGTGGTGAAGGCATAATAGATATGAAAGTTCACAGGACTCTGACAACTGCCAGTGTTCTGAGGCTTGCAGAGGAAAAAATGAAAGATGCCTGTAAAGCATTCCCATTTGTCATGGAAACCCCAGAGTACCCCAGGACAGCTGCTTGCCTGGGATCTGTACCTCATATGTATGGAACCAGAACAGACATGTGCTCTGCTGTACAAAAAGTACAACCCCACAGAGACAGGTAAATCATTCTTTATAAGGGAAAAGCATCATCTAGAATTAATGTTTTCTGTAAAAGATGATTTTCAGGGTTTGCTTGCTATCCACCATAATCAAAAATATGGCTTAAAGCACATAAATTACAGTCTTTTATATTCTAATGGCCTAGTGCCTCCTCTGGAGATGAATTTGGTGGTGCTGCGAGTGGCTGCAGAGCTGGTGGGGTCTGGTTTGGCAAGGAGCTCTCCTGTTGTTGAGCACAAAAGTGAAACAGGTGGCAAAAGTTTCCTGGGAGATGCTGGGTCTGGAGTCTTTCCTCCCCTCAAGCACTCTGTGCTTTACCTTGCCCCCCAAATCAAATAATTCGGTGAGGTTTCACTTGAAAATTAGAATAAAAAACCCAGTCCTGGCTGAAGCTTTACCAAGCAGCTGGGAATTAGGAAAGGCTAAGCTGTGATGCAAAGGGAACACAAATTTCATGCAAAGGGTGACCTTCTGGAAAACCTCCCTCTGGTTGTTTTGGGGTGCATTTCTTTTTCATGGGGTATCTTTACAAGGGTTTCAAACACATCCCTGAACTTCAGTGTGACTGGGTTGCTTGGGAGACTGCCCACAAAAGGTCCCTCAGAAAAACCAGGGGTATTGCTGTGAAATTCAGGGAGGAGAAATAATCACCATCAAGCTCCCTGTGAGCCTCCTTTTTGGTATATTTTTAGCAATGGATCCTTTTAGTTCAGTCTGTGTCAGGAAATTCTGCACTGAGCTTCCCCCTGTGCCACGCTGTGCCAGACACATCACACGGGCAGAGCACCTCAGTGTGGAAGAGTTTATCTCATATTAATTCCCTTAACTTTGGCAGATCCAAAGATTTCCTCCCATCCTTTCTTCTTCTCTCCACTTTTTGGTTATGGCTTCAAATAACCAAACCAAATAACACAGTAAACCTTGTAGAACAGGGCTAAAATTATGAAAATAAAACTGCAAGATTAACCCAATTGCAGGCTTAGTGTGCACAGACATAGGAAAGTGAAAGAATACTGAAGGAAGCTTTCAAAACTTTGTTTCTTTGCCAGAGCTCAATCTCCAGACATTAATTTAGCTGTGCTAGTAATGCATTTAATGTGTTCCTCTGTTAAGCAATATATTCCCTGTGGAGCAGCTCTGGAGCAGCTGTGAGCTCTGCAGGCTGAGGTCCCTGGGTCAGGAACGCTCCTCTTCCACCAGCAGAGCCCCTGACTGCTCCACACACCCTCATCTGTCTGCAGGAAAGGTGAGTTCCAGCTCTCAAAGTGTTGTGATTCAGCTGCTGACAGAGGCTGAGGGCAGCTCAAGGGTTTGCTGCTCTGCCAGAGGGAGTCGGTGTGGGTGGAGACTCAGCACTGCCTGGACACTCAGCACTGTCCCTGTCACAGCTGGAGATTCACCACTATCCCCTGTCACACCTGAGACTCAGCACTGTCCCTGTCACACCTGAGACTCAGCACTGCCTGGACACTCAGCACTGTCCCTGTCACAGCTGGAGATTCACCACTATCCCCTGTCACACCTGAGACTCAGCACTGTCCCTGTCACACCTGAGACTCAGCACTGCCTGGACACTCAGCACTGTCCCTGTCACAGCTGGAGATTCACCACTATCCCCTGTCACACCTGAGACTCAGCACTGTCCCTGTCACACCTGAGACTCAGCACTGTTCTCTATCACATCTGGAGACTCAGCACTGTCGCACCTGAGGCTCAGCACTGTCACACCTGGACTCTCAGCACTGTCCCTGTCACAGCTGGAGATTCACCACTATCCCCTGTCACACCTGAGACTCAGCACTGTCCTCTATCACATCTGGAGACTCAGCACTGTCACACCTGGACTCTCAGCACTGTCACACCTGGACTCTCAGCACTGTCCCTGTCACACCTGAGACTCAGCACTGTCCCTGTCACACCTGTGCTGAGAGCAGCACTGCCTTTACTGTGAGGAGCAGTGCCTGGCTGCTGCATGCTCACATAACCTGCTGCTCCCATGCATTCAAACACAAACACTTCATTTTCTCTAACCTGGTCTTCCTTTCTCAGTGCCCCTAGGCTCCCAGAGAGCCCATGGCCAGCTGAGACACCAGGGCTGAAGGAGAACAGCCTTGACTTTGTTGCTGCTGAAAGAGAGATTACATTTAATGTAAAAGTTATTGTCTTGGGCAGCCTTCATCTCACCAGTGCACAATTCCAGAATGCTTTAAATTAAGTCTGGAGGCTAAAAGTGTGTTAGTCATTGCCCATACATCTTGGGGGAAGCAGGGCTCTCTAAAGTTATTGTTAGCATTAGGCATCTGGTTTATGTTTATAATGATTTATTCAGCAATGGGAGACAGGTAAGGAACTATCGTGAAAGACAAACTAGAAAAGATTGGGTTTTTCAAAGCTCTGAAGCCATTGTTAAATCAAAGTTGTCTGACTTCAAAAGGAATATATAACTTGATTAGATTCTTTAAACAATGTAAAATGCTCACAAAGTTGGCAGCTATTATTAGAGGCAGAGTTGGTAGCACAGCCTGCTCTGGAGGTTCATGTCCCTTCTAAGTACAAGATCCTGTTCTTATGTCATGACTCTGGCTTTTGGGGGTTTTTTTAAAGAAAAAAAAAAATCAGCCAAATACTTCAACAGTCTGCAAGAGCCAGGGAAGAATACTTTTTTTTTTTTCAGTGTTAGAATAATTCAGGAAATCCTTTCTTTGCAAAGATCTAATGCTTCCATACTTTGAAAGGGGGACTTGCAATCCAAAGTGGGAAGATGGGCTTTGTGCTAAAGAGGGCGTGTTGCCATTGCCATAAGTACAATACAACAAGGGTCTGGCCACAGTTTTTTTCATTTTTATGAGGCTCTGAAGAAGTCTAGTTTGTGTCTGTGCAGCAGGGCTTTGCAAGGGCTTAGCTAAGATTAGAAAAGAGTCTCTGCTCGTGTCTCCTCGTGCCTGGCCCTCACTGGCCTGTGCCCCTGCTGGAATTGATCTTCCTCATCTCCTGTGCACAGGACCTGGGGAGGGACCAGGGGCAGCCCAGCAGTGCTGAGAGATGGAGCAGGGATGGAGCAGGGATGGGGCAGGGATGGAGCAGGGATGGGGCAGGGATGGAACAGGGATGGGGCAGGGATGGAGCAGGGATGGGGCAGGGATGGGGCTGTGCCTGGAAGAAGGAGCCAGAGGGACAGGGCAGGTTGGGAAGGACAGGCTGAGAGGTTCTCTGGTTCTCTGCCTGTTTGATCCCCTCTCCCAGCCTGATGGGCATTCCACTCCTCTCCTGCCAGAAAGGACACTCACAAGCAATAATCCTCATTCCCTCCAGGTGTGGATCAGGCAGGGAACACCTCTGGCTGCAGCTGCCCCAGGCTGTGGAGCTCCCACCTCAAGGGCAGGGGGGCAGCCCAGGCCCTCCTGGGATGGAGGTGAAAGCTGAGTCTGGAGATCCTCAGCTCTTTGCTGAACACACAGTTGTTCACCTCACTCACTTTTTGGATAAAAGAAGCTGTTCTGGCTTGCAGCTGATGCACTCAGCAGGTTCAGCCTCCACAGTGGCAATCCCAAGATGCTGGACGGGGGCTTCTCAATTTTCTGTGACACAGAATGGGTAAATCCTTGTCATCACTGTTCTCTGCCTTGTTCCAGACTAACCTTCCTGCTGAGGAGGGGGTGAAGGGACACAGGGGCTGGGCAGCCAGAGGTGCCAGCTGCCAGAGCAGGCTGCACATTTCCAGTGCCTGCTGTTTGCCTGCAGGATACAAACCAGGTCTGTGCAACTATAACTGCAGGCAGGCACTGGATTTACTTACCTTGGCTTTTTATTCTCCAAAACAACCCTTGACCCAAGGGATGACCCACCCTGGGTTTGCCAGCCTGCCAAGGAAAAATTCAGTAAAAAGTTGTGGATTTGGAGGGTGTACACTGCTCATAGAGAACTTATCAGGGCTCTGCTATAAACTCAGCACACCTGTGCCACCAGGTTCTGCCAGTTCTGGGCAGAGTCACCTGTCAGATCTGCAGCCATCCCACAATGGAAATAAACAACCCAGGTTTTGCATGGCTGCCCTTCACCTGAGGCGAACCCTACACACACCACCCATCCCATCACTCTTGTCCTGGCCAAGGCACCTCCTCAAAGGTGTCCCTGGGCTGGGGAAGGGCACAGCACGCCCTGAGTGCCTCTGGGTGACAGCCCACTGTGGGACACACATGGTGTGAGCACCAAACCAGCATTCAGCATGGGGAGTTCGTGGGGCTGCTGGAAGAAAGCCAACACCCCACTCCTGCTAGAGACAGAAAAATGTCCCAGCCCTGCATCCACCCAGCTCAGCCAGAGCAAGGCTGCTTGGCCAGACAATAGGCCTGGCTCTCTCTCCAAAGTGGATGAGTGCCAAAGGGGATTTTTAATTTCCAGATGCTTTTAAAATAAAAATAAAGCCTCTGCTGTAAACTGGCTTTGAATGGACGCCTCCCCTTCAGCCAAATAGCTGACTGATACCAGTGAGCTGACTGGGCAATAAAACCTTGCACTGCAATCTGCTGCATGGTGAGCACTGGCCAGCCCTGTGCTGAGCTCTGCAGCTGGACAGGCTCTCTGCAGAGCTGGGGGTCCCACAGACCCAGCCTTCCCCATGGAGCCAGCCCTCCCCACAGAGCCTGCTCTCCCTGCCACCAGGCAGGCAGACACCCTTCCAGAGCCCTCTGGCTCCAGATCAAAATCTTTATGCACTCTTCATTTCCATTTTGCTCTTTTGAGGGGAGGAGAAAATGCTTTGCAAGAAGAAAGTTGGCAATAGTGGAATGGGAATGAAAAGATTTTGGGGGAGTGTTTGTCCTGAGCATTCATAAGGCGTGGATGTGGCACTTGGGGACGTGGTTTAGCAGTGAACATGGTGGTGCTGGGTTAATGGTCGGACTGGATGACCCTGCTGGAGGTGATCCAGGTGTGCAGGGGCTCTGCCTGGCAGCACCTTCGGGGGCTCTCTGCCAGGCATTGTGTGACCCACAGGGGAGGGAGGACGTGTCTAATCCTTGCTCCTGTTTCAAATGTCACTCGATTCCCCGTGGCACCTCACAGAAGACTGAATGGGCAGCAAGCATGAGGGCAGGATAATGGTTATGCCGGGAATGCCTTTGAAGAGCCCTGGCCTGCCCCCGCAGGCACCGGCTGGCACCGGGGATGCCACCACGTGGTTCTTGTGTGTCAAGTTTTGAAGTTGGGAGACAGGATCCTGACTACAACATTTGCATCTGGATTAGAATTTCAAATGCCAGAACGTACATCTGTGTTGCTCCATGTTAGTCATTTCTTCCTGACTTGATGTGCCTGGTCATTGAGTAAGAACCACAACAAATTTGCTTTCTCACCCTGCTCTTGTTTGGCTTATTAATTACATCTCCTGTGACAGTGCAGCCTGGCCTCAACAGATTCGTTTGGGATTCTCCTGCGCTATGCATGCTGTAGCAGCAGATAGTTGCACACAATCATTTAACATATGAATGCTGTCAGAGAGTTTAATCAAACCCAAAATTGCCGCCTTTGTGCCTCGCACTAACTCGTTGTGACTGCACAAAGTGAGCCCAGCTCCCCAACACAAAGAGCAATCGCAGCCTGGCTCTTTGTCTACTCTCTTTGTATAATTTCCTGAACCCTGCCCTGTTCCACCTGCTCACTAATGTTAAGCTTATTTATGGATAATTTATATGCAGCCCATTCCAAATGCAAAAAATGCACGGGGTTTATTTTTTTAGAGGAGCTGTGGGAACGAGCCTCTCACCACGCGTGTTCCCTCCACTCTGCAAGTCCCGAAATCCAAATGCTCCATCAGCACCTTCTGAACCTTCCCTGAAACACCGATGCGTTCCTGTCCTCGCACCGGGAATCCAAACGCTCTTTTGGGGGATGGAG
This sequence comes from Ammospiza caudacuta, assembly GCF_027887145.1. Taxonomy (NCBI): domain Eukaryota; kingdom Metazoa; phylum Chordata; class Aves; order Passeriformes; family Passerellidae; genus Ammospiza; species Ammospiza caudacuta. Next base: position 13,413,122 of record NC_080606.1, on the reverse strand, counting down.
GATAAGTCACAATTCGGTTTTAATTTTTTTTTTTTACCAAACCCACAGTCAGGCTGGCCGGGCGGGCTGCTCCCCTCGCAGCCTGACCCGGCGCTGCCGCAGGAAGTGCGGGGTTCCTGCTCAGCATTGTTCCCCTGCTTGTTTGTTCCGCGCCGGGAAGGAGCAGAATAAAGGGCAGAGTACGGGAGCAGCTCCCGGAGAGGGACCCGGCAAACCCGACCGAGTGCCCCGGATGATCCCCCAGGAGCAGCCCTGCCCGCACACAGCCCCTGCTCCCTGCCTCTCAGGTACCGTCCCAGTGCAGCATTCAAGGGAGGGATGATTCCCTCCCAAACTGTCTCCATCGCCCCTTGAAATGTGACTGAGATCTCAGGGCCAGCCAGGCTGCTGCTGGTTGTGTTTCAGGAAAGCTCTGCCCCTGCTCTTCCCTTGAACTTACTCTTTAAGTCATCCATCGCCCTTCTCCTGGTCCCCTGTGACCATCCTGGGACTTCAACACAGTCCTGCACCAGCTCTGCACCTCCTAGGATGCTCACTCCAGGAAGGCAAAGCCAAAAAACACCACCCCAAAACCAGCCTGTCTGCTGAGCAAAAGGTTCAGGAGGAGGAAAAATAAACACAGGAAAAGCCACAACATTCAAGAACTGGACATATCACTGGATACTTAAAGGGTGACAAGGTCCCTACAAGCTGTGTTTGCAGAAATGGTTCAGAAATGGCATAAATTTTACATGAAATAAAATAATAGCAAGACAACAGTGTCACAGATAGTGTCTGTCTGACACTCCAAACAGCTGATGTGGTGACTTCCAGTCTGACAGAGCTGCCAGGCTCTGAAGGAGCACACTGATACCCACTGAGAGATGGGGAAACTGAGGCAGGATTGTATGCCTCAGCTTTCCCCACCAAACCACAGCAGCTTTTGTGTGCTGGGGAGTCCTGCAGGCAAAGCTTGGATTTGACCCTCTGCCACCCGGCTCCTGTTGAGTGTGCATAAAAATCTTCTGCTTTCCAATGAAAAAAGTTTGTTCATGGTCTTCTTTTTTTTTTTTTTTTTTTTTTTTTTTTTTTTTTTTTTATGTAGGGAATGAATGGGAATATGGGACAACTGGGATTGACTCTCATACCCAGGAGTTGCTGGCCTGACATGGACAAATGACTCATTAAATATTGCAAGGACTATTAAAACTATTGCTGATAAAAGGCAGGAATCTGGGAAAACAGACTAGACTGGACTATTTTTAGAAGCAGTGGCATCTGGACAGCATGAGAAATGCTTTGTACAAATTTAGTACAGCTGATGTTTGAACAAGAAGTTTGCTGGCAAGACTCCAGCACAGGCACTGTGACCAGCACAAAGCAGCAACTCCAATGCCAGCCAGGAACCCATGGCCAGGTGTCACTCAGGGCCACCAACAATAGGGACACGAGAGCAGACAGCACTTGGGGGGGCTCTGGACAAGGATTTGCTGTGATGCTGTGTCCCTGGGCAGATGTGTCACGTCATGGTGCCACCACAGCAGCACTGTGCCAGTGGCCAGCTGCTCTGCTTCAGGTGGAGTTGGAGTGGGAGGCTGGGCAAAGTTTGTGGTCAAAAAAACCAACACTGTCAGCATTTAAAATAGCCAAACTATTTAAAAATTAAGTCCTGGTGACTCCTGATCCCAGACAATTTTGCCTGCCTGTATTTATGCAGCAGCTGGGCTTGAGAGAGGGAAAAGCCCTGCAAGTGCAGTGTGGTGCTCCCCAGAAAGGGAACATACTCGTCTTACATCCAGAGAGCCATTTGAATTGCTGATAGAAAACAGACATTGCCTGGCATGTATTTTCTCTCCACCCGTGCAAGGAATTAATCTCTCTCATGCTGTTACTGATACATCCCTCTTGGTTTTATTTAACAATGATTTGGATTTGGAATCAGGGTCCAACTGACTCCAGGTGTGGCTGAGGGGACACTGGCCTGGGCCAGTGAGGTTTGAAGAACAAGTGGCACAGCTCCCCCCTGCAGACTTGTTCTGCACAGACTGAGGTTGAGGGGGATCCAGCCAGGCACGGCCAAGGGCAGCTCCAGGAACTGCAGCTCCCAGTTTGCAGGACAATGGGATGGCCAGTGCAATTATCCCCTGCAGCATGTGGGACTGGACACTGAGGGTGCTGCACAAGGCCCAGGAACCTTTGCTGCCCACCCTAAACCCAGACACCAGCCTAGAGTGGGGTTTTTGTGGGGTTTTGGTGCAATCTGGCAGCCAAGTCCTTCAGTACACCTGTGCAGTCAGTGCTGATGCCAGGGGTTTGGGGAATGGCAGATTTGCTACCATGATGTGGCCACAGATGGTGGCCCTGCACTGATGTGTCCTCATCCCCAGCAGCTCCAGCACCTCCCTGCATCCCTCCCTGCCTGTCCTACCTCCTTCCTCATCCCTGTAGGACACTGCTCTCACCCTGCAGATTGGACCCCCTGCCCTCCCCTCCCTTTTGAACACAGCAGCCCCTGCACCACTGCTCCCAGCCTGGCTGTGTATACAGAGGCTGGTTCCAGTCCTGGCAGGGAGAATCTGCCCCCAGATCCCAGCAAGGGCACAGGGTGCCACCGAGCTGGGGGTGAGAGGGAGCCCAGGCCTTCAGTCACAGCAAAGGCAGAGAGACACACCTGATGGCTGTGTCGTGATAGAAGTAATGAAAAAGTGCCCAAGTTAAACCCTGGCCATCTGTCTCTGTTTTGTAACCTGCTTCTCTGGTTGGAGCTGGCAGCTCAATGGCTCAGCTGGCTATGGACCTTTTCCAAAGGTTACTGGAGGGAGTGTGAATCATCTTGCCATGGCCTTGGGCTCCCAGACCAATTTCTTCATGGAAAAAGCTCTGGGTGAGCTCTAGACACAGCACTTGGGCACAGATGGGGCAGCTGTGTGTGGCTGGGAGCCCCTCAGAGCCAGCTCACCCAGGTTTGCAGCCCACCAGCAGCAGAACAGGCAGGCACAGGGAGAGGGAACCGGGAGCTGGGGAGGGGGTCTGGGCACAAAACCTCCTTTGTGCAGCCCGGACACACAGAGGCCACAGCACCCCTGAGACTGGCAAGTCCCTGTCCCCTTGCCCAGTGACAGAACAAACTGTCACTCCCCTTCCCCACACTGCATTTGCTGTGGTTGCTCATTGTTTGTGTTTGGACATCCACTGGGTACTGGTGAAAGCACTGAGAGCCCAGACAAAGCACTGAGAGCCCAGACTCACAGAGTTTCGTGTATTTCAACACCACTGATTATTCATCCAGTAATCTCAGATTCAGTGTGGTTTTTATTATTTGCTACTCTTCAGTGTCCTGTTTAAAATGTTTCCAGCCCAGGCACAGGAAGAGCTGCCCTGTGCCCCAGCAGACACGCACACACAGCAGAGCTCACTGGCACAAAGCACTTCCCAAGCATCTTGGTGAGCACACAGCATGTGGGAACAACCCAGCTCAGCTCTGCAAACCCTCATCTTTCCCCAGAGGAGACTCTGTTTGCTGTGGTGATGACCTCTGTCTCCATAACCAACCATTAAAACAGAGTATTTATTTCCTATCTTCTTCTGTTTCTCCTGAAGGATAGAGTCATGTCCCGGAGTCAGCAGTCCAATAATTCCTGTCCCTGCACTGTGACCCCACGTGCAGGAGAGACATTGTCCCAAGGAGATGTCTACAGCTGATGGGGAAGCTCCTGAGGAGAGTAAGGTATACTGGGCTGGCTAGGAGGCAAAAGCAGAACTGTTTTGGAGTTGGGATGCTCTTCTGAGCAGGAGGTCAAAGTATTTCCCAGAACTTCCCTGCCTGCAGGTGAAGGAAGAGCCTGAAAAGAGTTGATGCAGATCAGTGGTGCATTGGGTTTAGATCTTGTTTTCTCTATATACCCTTTGCAATGCCTCAGCTGCCACAAGGCAGGTGTGACACAAGCTGACAGCATGGAGAGATGCATCTGAGAGCAGCCAAGCCTCTGTGTCACCTGCAGCCCTCCAGCATCTCTGAGCACGTCCTGCTCTGCACACCCGGCTGGTTCCGCAGGTCCGTGCAAAGGACTCGCAGCTCAGGGGTTTAACAGAGCTGAGCAGAGGAAGAAGGGCAGCAGATTCCTGTCCTGTGCTGTGAGTTATCAGCCCAGACCTCAGCAGAGGAGGGTTTTGCAGGTAAGGCTGTTGAATCTGCCACCTGCCCTGATTTTGTGTCCTAACTGCTGCCCAGCTTGCAGGGAGGAGCTGTGCCACCCTCCTGCCTCAGGCTGCTCACAATAGTCAGTGTCTGAGAGAGAATTTGGGCTCTGAGCAGAGGGAACAGGAACCCAGTTGAAATGGTGCACTAAAAATAGCCCCATGTGTGAGTGGAAGCACACTGTGGTTGGCTGGGGTTTCACATCCCTGAGGAAGCCTGAGCTGAGCAGGGACCCTTCACTCCTGTTCATGTCCACCTTCCCCCTCTCCCTCCAGAGACACCCTGGGGACTAACCAGCAAATAAATGGCTTTCCACAGGACAACAATGATTTCTGTGATCAGTCTCCATGAGATGTGGTTTGGTAGCTTTGCAAGAATCAAGCCAGCTGCCAGTATGGCCCAGAATAAATGAGAAAACTGAAACAGGGCCGTGGGGATGGAGAGGCAGAATGCTGGGGCCAAGGAACACAGCCCAGGCCACCTCAGGAACACTGCAGAGATGGGACTGCCTGGGAGGGAGCTGGGCATGGGTGACCCTGGGGAGCTGCAGAGCTGCCCTGCTTTGTGGATGCTGCAGAGGGAAGGACATGAAGACAAGTTGAGGAAAGAGCTGATGAGAGAAGCGCATCTCAGGGCATTTAGTTTTAGCAGAGTCAGGCTACCAAGGATGTGGGTGTTTTTTCATTTGACTTGGCTGGTTTGGGTTTTCATGAAGTGCCTCCTAGAGCCACAAAAGCCAAACTCCAGATTAACCCAAATTTGCTGCCACAGTCACATTACAGCACTCAGGATTACAAATACAATCTGCACCAGACCTCATCCATGTGGCTCCTCCACACAGAACTCCCTGGCTTTTCACTGTCCAAAAAGAAAACACAGATTACGGTGGATGCTGGGTACCACAGCCCAGCAGCCTCTGCCTCTGTACCCACTAGCCCACACCTGAGACCCTCCTGCCCCTTCGGTGCCTGGTGTTGGACCAGCCCCATCCATCTGTCCCTCCTGAGACCCCAACCAGCATTCCTGCAAAGCCCTCATTACTGAGGCCTATGCAATGAAACATGAAGGGGGTGGATTAGCATTTCAGTGGCAATTCAGGTATTTTTCACCTTTCCAGTGTCTGCCTTGGACACCTCACCCAGTGCAAAGGGGAGGTTTCTGTGAGCCAGCAAATGCTGGGCACTCACTCAACAGTGTGCCTGCAGTTTCAGTGTCTGTTGGGTCAGAGACTACTGGGATCCTAGGGATGGTGCCTCACTGTCACAAAATATTACTGCTGATGGAAAAAGAAGTTTGTTGCTCACTCAAGAAAAATAAATCCTTGACCCTTTACGAGACCTGTGCAGTAGTGGCGCCGTTGACTCCTTGTGAAAGTGTGTGGGTGGGAAAATAATCTGTGCTGACTTTTCTGCTGGCTCTGTGAGCTGTGTCAGACATACACCCTCTCAATAGATGCCTGATAATGCTCAGCTACTCCTCTGCTCACAGCCTGCAAGCCCCTACAGAAATACTGACTGCGAGCCTGGAATTAGAGTCTCCCACTCATTATTTGAGAAGGACGTGCCTTTCACAGCCAAGTGGCCTCTATTTGCTTGGGGGGAAACATGTGCTTATCTCTTTTTTATGTGATTTATTTCTTGAGATTAATGCATCAAATTGGCTTGCTCCCAACCTCTCAGTAAAGTCTTGGTTTTTGTGGGGTTGTCCTGAACCACACTAAGTTTCACTGCCTGTTTGCTGAAACTGAGAGGAGGATTTTTATCTCGATCATAAAGCAGATATTGGGGGTTTTTCAAATGTAAGGTAGTCAGCATTGTTTTGATCTGCAGGCAAATGATAGCCTTTTCTGAGTTCAAGGAGGGCTATTAAATCAGCCCTGTGGAGATAGAGCAAACAAAACCAGACAGAGCAAAGGAGAGAGGGGGAATGTTCCTATTCACATAGGCATGAAAGCAGGGGAGGCAGAGTTAATGATCAGCTCATCTGGGGTGTTTACTTTTGCATGCCACTGGGGTAAACAGAGCCATGTCATCCCTCCAGCCTGCCCTTGTTTATAAATACACAATAACATTTACAGCTGAGCTGGCTGGGCTGCCCTGGGTCCTGGCTGGAGGAGCCAGGGGGGTCTCAGCTCCCACTCCTGCATGGGACAAGCCCTACTTTTAGGGCTCTGCTGCTGCAAACCCACCTTCCAGCTCTGTGTTTCCATCTCTTTTTGCTGGGAGGCACAAGCTCACCTGCCAGCACAGTCCCTTGGACATGCCCTTCTAAAATACCTATGGCAACACCTTTCTCACCTGATTCCTGTGGATCCTTGGAGCTACCCCTTTGCATTGCTGGGTTCAGAGCAGCAGCAGCAGCCTGTTGGTGTTTTACAACAGCCTGAGCACACATAGAGACCAACAGGACACACAGAGACCAACAGGCTCATCTTCCTGTTAGCTAACACACCACAATGGCAGTCAGAGTGAGGATTTGAAGTCATTGGTGTTATTGACTGCAGGTCATAGTTATCCTTCAAAGAAATCACATTTCACCTAAAACATAAAGTTCTTACAAGTGCTATAAAGTTCCTGTTGATGCCACTATTCAGTGAACCCCAGGGGAGGAAACAGAACAGCAAATCCTGGGCGATTAATTCACTGCAGCTGATGACTTAGCGCAATGTTTTTGTCCTGGATTCATTGATCACCACAAAGAAAAACTAACAATCTTCCATTTTTTTTAAAGTTCCTGCCCTAGCTCTTGGTGCTGACCTGCCAGCACTAAAGGTACAGTGTGCTGTGAGTTTGGAATGTGCCTCCAGGAGGACGTGTCACGCAGGGCTTGTCTGCACGCAGATCTGCACTGGCTAAAAGACACTGATGCAACTTCCTGTACAGACAGGACTGGTGGTTTAAAGCAAATTTCCTTGTGGCTTACTTAAAACCCACTTCCAAACAATTAAAATTAGATATATCTGGTTTCAGACTAAGACACAGTGGTGGTCACATAGGTTTTCCCACCTTAAGCGTTGCATTTGCAGTTTAATAAGTGCAATTCCATGTGTGTCCTTATATCCACATCACATGTAAAAGTATGCACTGAATCTACATAATATTTCTATGAATAATGACTGATACGCATTATTATTTTGTTAAGTAATTCTGTTAACAAATTTCTGCCAGAAATAGCATAGAGGGCAAGAAATTCCGCTTTTGTAAATTGTCAGTGTAGTTATCAGAGACAATTCATCCTAGTTTTTATTACTAAAACCATAATCCCATAATGATGGAAAAGAAAACTGAATAAACTGCTGAATAAATTGGAACTAAATTGGTTTACATGGGAATACATGTTTACAGAAAGTTGTTGTTCACAGTGACAAATGCATCTCCCCATTTGCATCCGTCCTCCCGAGGGGACTTGCAGAGCCCTTAATCAAATTAAAAATAGCCAAATGAGCATCAGTGGGTTGTGTGTTTCTGAGGGAGGGGCAGTTCTGGGTTGCTTGATGTCCCTCACCTATAAAAAGCAAGTAATGCCCGAGCTGGCATGGATGTTTGCATGGATGTTGGCATGGATGCTGTCTCTTGTCATTGCACTGCTGGCATTTCAGGCTAATATCAAGATCAGCACAGGATAAAAATTGGAAAAAATGTAATCACCAATTGTTACATAATGAATGTGAAAATGCCAAACTTTGCACAGAACCTTATTCACAATAAATTATTCAACCAGCTGTAATCAAGGTCATTTCAATCTGAAGCATTTTCTATTGAAATCCCCAACAGTATTCAGGCCCACCATTCAGAGTTCATTGCCCAACAGTGAGAAAGCCACAATTGCTCTTGTCTCTCTGATGCCCCAGGGTGGATGCCCCTTGAGGATGTGCCCACTAGAGCTCTGACAGAGCCTTGTCACCCATGGAGGAAACCAGCACAGGCTCTTTTTTGGGAATGTCCGACCCAAGTGTGACTCACACATTTCCAAAACTGCCATTCCCTTCTGCTGGGGTTTGCTCAGTTCCTCTCCTCCATGGTGGCTCCAGGAGGATGAGCTCTTTGCTCTGCAGCTTGAGCCCTTGGGTCATGAGATCCCTGTGATTTCATGGGCCTCATGCATGGTGGCACCTGTGCCCACATCACAGGGACCAGCCCCTGGGGTTTGGAGCTGGGCATGGGTGCAAGGACAAGTCAGAACTGCCTCTGCTCTGCTGGAGCTTGGCTGGTCTCTGGGAAATCTGGCTGGGGCTCAAGCTTTTGTGATGGAGATTTATCCATGCTGCTGCCTGAGCTGGAGAGAGTGTCTGAGTTTCCAGAGGGACAGCCTGCAGCAAGTACAGGGAAGCTGCTGACAAAGGGTCATGGGTAGAGAGGGGGATGCTCTGAAATGCTTTGCTCAGCACATGGAGGACTGTGCAAGATGGTTTTGTAGTTAAAGCTCAGGCCAAGGCCCCCAGAGACTTGAGCTCAGAGCCTCCAAGCAGAGCTCTGCATCCTTGTGCTCGCATTTCCCATCCACACAATGGGACAATGACCCTCCCTCGGCGCCTGGATGCCAGCAGGACAGTCCCCACAGCAGCTGCGACATGGACACACTGCTCTGCTATGAAAGACAGACAAAGATGTAAAAAATTCTGGCTGTGCTTTCCTAAAAAAAATGCTGAAGCTTTGCTAGACAAGACATAAGGGTTCTCCCTGCAGCAGCACCAGAAGTAACTGTGCAAACTGCCCAGCGCAATTTAATTCCTTTTCTGGAGTGACTAACACCTCTATTATTCCCATCTGACTGCTGCAGACATCCTGCCACACAATTGTGTTAAACTCTGTGGCGAGAAAGATAACTGGGCCTAAAATTAAATCATCCAGCACATTTTAATATTAGCACAGGCGAGGAGTGAATTCCTCCCGGGTGGAATTCACCTCTTCTTGGCAAAACCAGCCCTTGGTACCTCACCAGCAGCAGTGATGTGCTGTGAATTATTTGTCTTTTTAGTTTGTGATCCCCTGGCCTGGGCTGAGCCTTTCAGTGCAGGGACCTGCCCTGCTGCCCCTGCCCTTCACAGGGTGCTCAAGGAGGTCCCAGGTGGGTCATGCATTGCTCAGACAGCTGGAGATTTATTCAATGAGGACAAGCATGCTGGGGACACTAAGAGTGTGAGCAGATACTCCCATGTGAATAATCTGGTTATAACCAGAGTCTCGTGGCATTTCTGCCTCTGGGAGAAAAGACAGCAAGAAAGGCAGCACTGAGCTGCAGCAGGGATATCCAAGGCTCCGTTGGCTGCAACAGGATGGCTGCTCTGTTTTCTTTCAAATATAGTTTTCTGCCAAAAATAACCCTCTGGGATTTGTCACGGTGTCTTTTTCATAGTGAACTCCAAAAGCAAGTCGGGCTTGGAGGTGCTGAAAGCTCCTTTGCAGGGCCTGGCAGGCAGCCTGGCACTTTGGGGCACCGCTCGCAGCCACTGCCTGCCCTCCAGCCTCAGCCGGGGGTTTGCTCATTCCGGCAGCGTGAGGAGGACTCCGTTTCAGGAGAAGTATGAATTGAAATGTGACTGATGAGCCTGCAAAGTCACTGCAGAACTCTGGCCATGCACAGGCATGTGGACTGTCCTCACAGGCTGTGTCCTGACTGCAGGACCGGTTGTCTCGGCATCTCTCACCGGATAACGCAGCTCGGGGGCTGCTGATGGAGAGCCAGGGCAATGACGGCTGGCTGTGACACCCGCACCTTTCCGCACCGGTCCTGCGGGGATCCCTGCGGCTCTGGGATGGGGCAGCCGCGGGGCGCACACCGCAGCAGCGCACACCGGCACACACCGGCACACACCGCGCACACACCGCGCACACTGGCACACACCGGCACACACCGGCACACACAGCACACACCGGCACACACCGGCACACACCGCGCACACACCGGCACACACCGCACACACCGGCACACACCGGCACATACCGCACACACCGCACACACCGGCACATACCGCACACACCGGCACACACCGCACACACCGGCACACACCGGCACATACCGCACACACCGGCACACACCGGCACACACCGGCACACACCGTAGCAGCGTACACCGGCACACACCGGCACACACCGGCACACACCGGCACATACCGCACACACCGCACACACCGGCACATACCGCACACACCGGCACACACCGCACACACCGGCACACACCGGCACACACCGGCACACACCGGCACACACCGTAGCAGCGTACACCGGCACACACCGGCACACACCAGCACACACCGGCACACACCGGCACACACCGTAGCAGCGTACACCGGCACACACCGCACACACCGGCACACACCGCAGCAGCACACACCGCACACACCGGCACACACCGGCACACACCGCACACACCGGCACACACCGCAGCAGCACACACACCGGCACACACCGCAGCAGCACACACCGGCACACAGCGGCACACACCGCACACACCGGCACACACCGCAGCAGCACACACCGGCACACACCGTAGCAGCGTACACCGGCACACACCGCGCACACCGGCGCAGCCGGAGCCCTCGGTCCCCCGGCTTCCCGGTGGGATTTCTGCACTCTTGTGCTCCCTCTGCTGGTCCTCAGCCCGCCGCCGCTCCCGCACCTCTCCCGCACTGCTCCCGCACAGACTCCACCGCGTTTCCCCCTGGGCAGCACCAGCAGCGCCCTCAGCGTGTCTCCGAGCCAGCCTGCAGCGAAGGAGGGGTTCCAGTGCCAGCCGGACAGACGGTGCTGCTGGGACTGCTCCAAGCAGGGCGTGCCAGCATCCAGACGGGATCTGCATGTTCAAAATAAAAACCTTAAACATGCTCTCGGGACTGAGACTGCAAGGCACGGCTATGAAGAAGATGGCAAAGAAGGACTGGGGCTGCAGTTTTGTAAAAACACACTGAGTAGCTTTTTGCACCAACACCTCCACAGCTTGCACTGTTGCTGTCACCACTGGCAGAGGTGATGTGCCCTGCCCTGACATTACACAGGTACAGCTGGCCACCAACCTGCCACCAGCAGAGATGGAGGACACCAGTTCTGGGCAAAGGCTGCAGCTCAGCACAGTGGCTGTCAGACACCAGCCTGCTGAAGGGGACAAGAACTCACCAAATCAGGCCAGGACATTGTGCTGCAAGGTCTGGTTTGCAGGCTGTGCTCCAGGACAGCATGGGGTTCTCCTGCCTTTCTGTCTCAGCATTACTTGCCAGCTTTATTAGAAAGCTGGTTGTTGTTTTAAGGCTGCTTTCTAGCGGTTATTGCCAGTGAGGGACTGAGGTGGGGGAGCTCCTCTCTGCATGGCGCAAATGGCAGCTGCCAAGACGCCTTCTCCAAGGCCCCATAATAACTTGGTTATGGCTCAGGCTGCCTCGTCTTAGCCAGACATCTCAGAGAGTGACCCAGCACGGGAGGCTGCTGCACAGCCAGCCCTCCCAGGTCAAAGTGCTGTGTTGCCATCCCCATCCCTGTCCATGCAGTGATGTCCAGCTGCCCCACTCACTGCCATGGTGTGGTCCTGTTCCTGATATTCTTGGGACTCAGACAGGAGTTACTGCTTACCAAGGAGGAAATACCTGCCCCAAGCAAGCTAAAACTCACTGTGCGCCAGGAGCAGCCCAGCGTAAAAGGGAGCTCCAAAGCAAGGGGGAAGGAAGAGGATGCAAATTGAACAACAAAAAGAATGCTGTTATCCTCACACAGGCTTGTCCTCCTGCCCAGCACTGCCACTGCACTCTGAAGCCACAGTGACCCACGGTGGATCACTAATCTGGCCTCTGCCACCACCACCCCAAAATCCAGGCAACTCAATGCAGTCTCCAAGTCCAGCCTTCTCTGAGGGCAGCCCAGCAGCTCCCAAAAGCGCATGTTGCTGTTCAGGGGGTGCAGACACAGTATTTGAGAGCTGCTTTCCAGAGCAAACAATAAAACTTTAAAATAAGTGTGAGGTTCTCTGAAAGTCACTGAATTCAATGGCTGAGCCCTGCAACAAAGGCTCTTCCTGAGTGTGGTGGCTCCCTGCCCACCGCCCTCCTGGGGGAACGGCAGAGGCGGCAGAGAGGAGGTGAGTGCTGGCTCCAGTTTGTAAACTGTGACTGCTGGAGAAAACAAAACCTGAACAGGAGTTTCAGTAGGTCTCAGTGCCTTTCACTGACACAGCTGGTTCCCAGGGGTGACCAGCACCACGAGCTGCTGCTTTCCCCCAGCCCCAAGGCACCTGTCTGCCCAGTCTGTTGAAACCCTTTCAGGGGGAGCTGCTGGTGCTTCTGCCAACACCAGCTGCAAGTGCTGGGTGATGCCCCACAGATATTTTTCCTCGTGCAGAGCTCACAGTTGGTTTCTGCACATCCCATCTAACCACCACCTCACAACCCAAGTACCTTTAGGGTGTCCTGTTCTGCACTGGCACCACTGGCAAGGAAGAGCCACTCATCAGTGCGGGCAGCCACCGTGACCCTGAGCAGGCTGCTAAAAGGAACCAGCTGCTTCTGCATTTTGCAGGTCAGTCCTTGCCTGAGAGGAGGTGAAACTCCACCTCTGACTGACTGCTGCAGAGCCATAGAGGACCAGACAGGCACAGCTGTTCTACAGCACAGGGCATTCTCCAGGTGAAGCATCCTCACTGACCCTTTCACTTCATACAGACTTTTAGGCAAAATATTTTCCATAGAAAAAACCCTCATTTTTCAAAACTGATTCCTCTGAGCATTTTTCTGGATGCAAACAAACAGCTAAACACATGTAGTTGTCTCCCATGTTACTTCTCCTTGGTATCATTTACAGCTGATATCCTTTCAGACCATGAAACCACACAGGCAAAGTAAGTGAAAGCATAGAAGAATCAGGGCTCAGATGGTGAAACTTTCTAAAATGAAAGAGTACAAATTTTCCTATGGTTGAGAACAGCCCTTTTATCTCTCAGGGAGGCAGCAAACTTTCCTCTCTGAAGAATAGGTAAGTAGGTAACATCAAGTGAAGCAGTCTGGCACAAATGTGCTCAAGGAGAAGCTCTACAATATATTGCCCTATACTGAGAGAAACACATAAGCTCCATTACTCTTGTTAATTCTGCAGCAAAATTATTTTTCCAAATCTTCCCCAAACCAGATGTGGAAATATTTAGCTACCTCTGCACTCCTCCAGGCTCAAGACTGAACTAAGTGTTTTCAAGCAGATGGGAGGCAGAGGGAGATGGAAACCGTGACTGGTTTCAGTGAAACTCATGGATTTCCCAATTCATGGTATCATTTACTGACATCATGAAACTAATTTGGGCTTTTTCTTCTGTCTCTTTACAGTTAGGTATTTTCACCAAGAGGATGAAATTTCTCTTTCCTGCAAACAAAATTGGATTTCTTCCCTGCAAGGAGTACAGAAATGTAGATTTTTTTTTCCCAGAAGAAAAATTGAGAATTAATTAATTTTTAAATTAGAATACTTTGTTATATGTAGTCAGTGCAAAATACTAAACTAAAAGGCAGCAGCTTCAATAGCCTGTCTCATCACTGACTCTCCCAAATCACAAATCAGTCTGCAAAACAAAAGGGAGGTCACCTTGCTTTCCTCATTGGCATTCCCTGTGGGTTACACAGCCCTTCTCTGCTGGGTTTCTGTGTCTCCTGCCCCCTTGGTGTGCTCCCATGAAGCTGGGACACTCAGGACCATCCAATGCACGTCTCTGCTGGGGTGATGGGCTTCTGGGAAGGGCTGAGCTGCTCCTGGAAGCTGATGACTGCCACACAGCCATGGGTCTGCCACTGCTCTCCTGGGCTGCAGCCAGGGCACAGCAACAGGAGCCGCCCCACAAGACACTCTCCATGCCCCCTCCATTAAAAGACATTAATTATTTTTTGCAGTTTTCAGCACCCACTGAAATAAATAATGTTGGGCAGAGACATAATTACACACCCTTTTCAAGCTGTGCAGCTCTCAGGGTGGGTGGGGATTCTGCCGAGCACAGTGTTTGGGTGTACACGTGCATTCCTGCAGGGAGCTCTGCTCTGTCCCTTCACACCTGGTCGAGTTCCCCCAGCAGCATCACTCCCAGCAGGGCAGGATCTGGGGCTGGCATGGGCCTGATCCTGCACCCCATCCTGAGGGCAGCCTGGAGGCACTGCCCGCTCACTGCCTGCACATCCTCCCCTGCTCCCCAGGAGAGCTTTATCACACCCACTAAACTTGACATTTCATAAAGGAGAAAAATTAATGAAAGACGAGCAGAGAGAAGCACTAATTTAGGAAAAGCACTAATTAGATGTATTCTGGGTGGTCTCATTTTGGCGTTCTGCCTTTTGGGCTAGACTGGTTTTGCTGCCACTTCCCTTTCTCACACTTCTGCTCCTCTCTCACCTTTCCCAGCACCTACAGCCATCCCTGCAGGGCATTTCTGTGCTGTTGGGCCCTGGTGTCTGGGGGTCACAAGGCACTGCTGGCTGCCCCTTGATTGGGTGCAGGATTTCCGCCATCTCCCCAGGCTATTCCACCCTTGCCCAGCACACAGTGCCCTGGACACCTGCACTGTCACAGAAGCCACGGCAGGTCACAGGTGCAGACACACCAAGGCATGGGAAGCCCCAGGAATGACTGCAGCTTTCAAGAGACAATGTCCAGTGATGATGTGAAACAGACACACACACACACATATATATAAATACTACTTCTTTCTCTACAAATAATGCTACAGTTTGTCTTTTCAATGGCAAGGATAAAGCTCTTAACAGAATTCACTGGAATTGGGCCAGGTGTGGCAGTTAAGTGCCTGGTATTCTGTCCCAAGAGACACAACTGTATGTGAATTTGCAAAGCAGTGTGTGGTGCAGCCACTCTCCATGCAGGCTTTGGCACCCTGCTCACACAACATCTCTTTGCAGGACAATATGAGAAACACAAATTTAAGCCTGTTTTGATGTTTCTTCTGCACTTTGAGTTGCTGAATTGATTCCTGGTGCAAACCTGCAATATTACACAGAAAATCAGATCTTGCGTGGTTTTAAATCCCAGATTCATCTCCAAAGTCTCCATGCTAGTTGGAAGCACTGTGAGATAAAAAGCATTTAAAAGAAAGGAAGATGTGAACAAAGTGCCTCCCTGTGAGCTCTGCCAGCACTGATGGGAGGGTATGAGCAACAATTCTTCATCGTGCTCCTCAGAGTGAAAAACACTCTGTTGTACAGCAGGTGCAACTCAAGGTAATTGAGTAATTAAAAAAACCTGAGCAATTTAGGGTAAAAAGCTTATGTGAAGGTATATTGTGCCCTGGCCATACAGAAACCTAATTAATGTATATCCCCAGGAGCAATGCTTGTCTTCCTGTTAAAACTCTGCTAATAGGATGACTGGAGCACAGCCAACCTGCACACCCAGCGCCATGATTTCCTTCCCCCCCTGCAACACAGCACAAGCAGCTGGGATCAGCACAAAATGGTTACACCAGCTCAAAAATGCCTTATTAGAAAGCAACACCTCACTTCAGAAAAAAATGTCAGTTTCCAGGAGTAGCATCAACAAAACCCGGGATTTTCAAAAGCAATCAAAACCTCTGTGGGAGCTGGGTCCCTCTAAAGCCCCCTGAGATAAACTTTCCCTAGGCAGGGTCCAAGAGACACCAAAGCGAGTGGTCTTGGGCTGGAGAGCTGCATGACACTTCCCAAAGCCTTCCCATTCCATCCCAGGGTGGGAAAGCAGGGAAACACCAGCAGTCAGAGAGCTTGGGACTGGTGTGCTGGGCTCTCCCCAGCATTTGAACCCTTGTTCCTAAACAAGCCCAGCCCATCTCTCTGAAATACACAGCTTCACTGCTTGGGTTTTCTTTGGACTGTTCTAGGACCTAGCCTTTAGGAATTACTACATTTTCCATGTAAAAAGCTAGGAGCCAGACCATGTTTCCTAGGAGGAGGGCCAAGGGCATCTAAAGACAACCACTAACCCACCATTTCAGACTCCTTGCATGCCTAAGGAGTTCCTCCTGGAGCTATTGCCTTGAATTGTACAAAATGGCTCTTGGACAGTATAATTTAAGACTAAGTGTCATATGGCAGAGGTCCATGGGACGGTCACAGAGCACAATACATAAAATGTTCAGCTAGAAATATCAGTTTTCCTACAGTATCAGCGTAACAATAACTTTTGCAATTGTCTGATGTTGGGACTGGTTTGTATTGCAAATGTCCTTGTCTAATCTACAGCTCTGTATTAAATAACACATTATCCTATCATGACATTTGGCTTTGCCAAGAGAGTACAATATTTGTATGTACATGCCCACAGCACTGTATTTCTGACAGAATACTGTATCAATGACAAATTGCAGGTTTGGTAACACGAGTCAGAAAAAGTTTTAAGTGTGCTGGCATTGGGGAAGTCAGAGGAGCTTGTTTACATTCAGAACAATCACAGGAACAGACAAAATTATTGTGTGCTGATAAATATTGATCTTCACAATTGTAAACACTTTTGCATGCAGAAGCTGGAGAGCTGCTGTAACAGATAATTGCTCAATGTTATTTCAAATCAAAATGCAAAAATTGCTTTCAAGATGTGAGCAGCTCTTCACTCATGAGTTGGGACATCTTCTGCTGATGGCATTTGCTCAAGGGCAGAGTCAGCAGACATCCCCACAGCCAATGGGCTGGTGGTCATGTCACAAAGACAACACTTCTGCCAGAGGGGAAAAAAGTGGGAAGTGCTTCAGCCCTTTCTGGAGTGACCTTGATGTGCAACTTCCGTCCCTTTGCTTTTTTGACCTTTGCTTTTTGTATCCTCCCTCTGTCTCCTCTCAGACTCCATGGGAAAACCTGGGCCGTGATTTTGGGATGTGATCCTGCAGCAGCACCTTCTCCCCTGCCCTCCTTTCCATGTTTGCTGTGGTTGATGCATCCATGGGGAGAGCTCACAAAAGAGGCAGAAATATACAGGGAAATGGCTCTGAACAGCCGGGTCACAGCAGCAGTGCCAAGGGCTTGCCTGGGACAGGCTGGAATATCTCACTCTTCCCCGCCCTGAGTTTAGTTAGAATGTTTTACAGGCAGTTTTCTATCGAGATGTCAGCCATGCTATCAACCCACCCCCTCCCCTGCACATAATCAAAATATTTTGATAACCAAAAAATGTCAGGCAATACAGCACATTTTGCAGTAAATAAATACAGCAAATAACTGCAAAGGCAAGGAGGGGAGGACTGGAGAGCTGGTGCCTCTGCTGAAGGTTTCCGTCTCCAAACAACAAAAAGATCCTTTATAATTAGTGTTTCAATAAAAGCCAGATATTTTCTACAAAAATAACCCAACTCTAGTGAAAGAAAGGAGGTGATGGGAGGGAATGCCACAGTGCTGGTTCACACCTCAGGAGCAGAGCATGGGCCCGGCACAGCCGCGTGTGGGCCCGGCAAGGCCCAGCAAGGCCCGGCCGCTCCTCATGCCAGACAAGGAGCAATTCCATCATCCCAGCACACACCAGACACGTGTGACAAATTGCAGTGACAAGGCTGTGCTGGCAGCCTGGATGGCAGGCAGTGAAATCCCTGTCCAGACAGTGCTACGCTCCGGGAACTCTGTGAGCCAAGGCAAGGCGGGAGATGCTGCCAAAATGCCATCGGCATGGCCGCCACACCCGTCCTCCACACTGCAGAGTGTCTGAGGCGGCTGCGAGCGCTGAGGGTGCCCGGGAAGCCGAGGCTGGGACTGTCACACCACACACAGAGCTGGGGGAATTGCAGAATGCCAGGGCTGGTGCACAAGGGCAGATGAAGGAGACATGGAAAGAAACCAAGCACTAACCCACTGTTCAATCTGGTCACAAGGGACTGAAAGGCTGGAGGAAGGGTTAGTGCAGAAGCCAGAGCTCAGGACGGGCAGTTTACTGTGCTAGAGGGGTAATGCAATAAATAAAAGACCCTGGTCCCCATTCTGCACACCAGGAACCATCGTTCTGTTCATTGGGAAGCACAAAATGCTGTGGCTGTACCCACACCTGGTCCTTTCCACTGTCCCAGGCACCCCAGGCTGCCCACCTGCACTCCCTGTGCCCTACACAGCCCCTGCAGGCACAGGGACCCCCTTGCCCATGCTAAGGCCAGTGGTAGGATGCAGTCAGGAGCTGGCTAGACACTCCTCCAGAAGCAGCACAATTTATGAGCCCAATAGCAGTGGAAAGTTTCCAGGCTGGGCAGGATGCTCCAGCAGCAGGGACTACGGGCTGTCAAGGCTCTTGCAGCAACAGGAAAGCAAGGGCAGCATGGCAGCACAGCTCTCAGACCCCAGGGGCTGCTTTTGAAGAGGTGTTTCTCTTCAGCTGTATGTCCCCTCCAATGTCACTTGTCCCACCAACAGCCCTCCTCAAAGGGCACGTAGCCTCCAAGTTTTTTTCTTTATTCTCCTTGCACTGACAGAAGCAGATGCAAGCTCAGCATTGGGGCTTGTGCTGGGCAAACAGAATTGGTCTCCTCAAAGAGTTTCCTGCCTTTACCACCAGCCTGCAGCACGGAAGGAGTGGCCACAGCTCACCCCTGTGACAGGGAACAGAAGCATCTCAGCAGGCCACATTTCACATGTGTGGTGGGGGATGTTTATTTTTTTAACCAGTTCCACGGCTGCCACCTCCGCAAGGGCATCACATTCTGAGTGTCTGACAAGCCCCAGCCTGGCTGGGTGTCTGTATCCTGAGGCAAGGGAAAACCAGAGGGCCTCAGAGCATCTCCATTTTCCCTGGAATGGGACAGAGATGCCCCAAGAGCCAGGGGACAGTGACAAACAGGACCCAGGCAGGGCCCCCACAGGTGTGCCCGTGGGAGGGCAAGCAGCAAACAGCTCTGCTGGGGTATTTTGGGTTTTTGCTTTCAGCCCCAGTGATCCGTGGGGTGCATCTCTGCTTGGTGGCAGCAACTGTACAGCATCCATGTGCAAAGCCACCCCAGCACACAGAGCCCCTGGCCCTCCCCCAGTCTCTGTGAGCAGCATTCATTCCTCGCTCTCGCTGTAGATCCGGCATGCCGAGTCCTTTCTCCCCAAGAGTATTCTCCCTTTACAAAGCAAGATCATAAAATGGTGACATAATCCAAGCTTGGCAAACACTTTTGCTGATGTTAAGCCAGTGCCTTTCGTGGTTCTCACTGCAGCTTTTGAGGCCATAATATACATGGTGCAACCAGCTGATTAAATGTGCAGGAGCCTCCCAAGATACCATTTCATCCGAAACGCTGACATTTATATTTGACTTCCAATAAGTGTGGGGTGCTTTTTTTTTCTATGTTTTAATTAGTTCTCACAAGGGTGGGAGTCAGACACAGCTACACAATGAAGTTCTCCATAGAATAGGTATGATTCAACCAGATGACTCCTGGCCAGACTTCCTAACCCATCTACCTTGCAGCGGAGCCTCGAAGCCAAATTAATTAGAGGCCACCCACAAGTAGATGTGATTCTGTGTAGGTGAATCTCTTTGCCCATTCATTCCCTACCACATCTGCTGAGATCTCAACATTCATGCTAAGGGTGAGTGGGAGGGCTCTGGTGCTAAATAAATGACTCGATTCGTTTCGTTTTGGCACCAAGACTTAGCCAGCCAGTGAGGCCGAGTAGTAAACAATAGTAATGTGGAAAAAAAGTAAAAAAAAAAAAGGCAGCACATAAGATGCCTCAATGAAGAGGTGTGATTGTTGGCAAAATGTGTCCCATTTGAGTTTATGGGATGTACAGAGTCATTTTATTAGGGATACTTTTTGCTATTAGCGTAATAAAAAAGGACCAATTGTTTCTGCCATCTGAGAAAACTCTTGGTGGAACAGGCATAAATCCAGGAATAATTAAGAAAATAATAGTGCACACCCAACAAGAAAAACATTATTTGTTTAAAGATGAAGTCCCTCTAGAATACTTGGTAGTGATTGCGTTTCTTTCAAAAGAGGGGGAAAAACCCTTCTAAATGAAAAGCAGCAGCCATCAGCTCATCTCTAAGATCTCGAGTGGAAAAAGCGTGGGGCTGTAATCCCCCTCAGTGGTGAGGCTTTTCCGTTTTCATCGCTCTTATCAGCCTTTGCAAGTTGCAAAATAAAAGTGTTTTGCCCCTACATGTTTCCATCAGAGGATCAGAAGCACTTTACAAAGCAGAATTAATTGAGCTTCGCTGTTTCACCTGTGAGAACAGAGCAATTATTTAGCAACAGGGTTTGGGGGTTTTTTTTGCTGTTTGGGGTGGGGGTAGAAATAAAAACTGCGGGAAGAATTCAAACCCACCAGGCCAACAAGAGACTTGGCAGCTTTAACCACTTCCAATGATGAATGTGACAAATCTGCATGTTTCTGACCACCAGATCTGGGTTCTCCTTTTGGAAAGGAACATTTTGCCTCAGCATCATTTTTCCCAGGTCTGAGCTTGCCATGCTCCCCAAGTTCTGACTTTATATTTAAAAGAAACCATGTCTCAAAAGAGCCCATCCACCCTGCGAGTGTGCCGTGGTGCCATCGCACAGCCAGGATGTGCACTGTGGGCTCCGAAATCCTGCTCCCACTGCTCCTGTGTGACTCCGGGCAGGTTATAAGGCTGTGCCCGCTGGACGTGGGAAAGCCTTACGGATCAGAAAAACGCAGACTGAGAATCAATGTTTGTAGAGAACTTAGCATCACAGTAATGGGGGAAAAAAGAGAATGATTTTAAGTCCTGCTCTGATGTCATGTGAGTGCATGGACAGAGCCACACTGAGTAATAAGACATCAACTTTTACCAAGCAGGGCTGGAAAAGCATCATCCCTTTTCCGTCTGGGTTGTGAGCGGCCATAAACCCCCGACGGAAGAGGCAGCGGAACGAACTGGTTCGCACGAAGGGCGCAACTGAGCGTTCCCACCGCTCCCGCGCAGCTCTCGTGTTTTACATACATCTGTTTACTCTTTCCTAATTGAGGTTTCTTTTCTCTGCACGCGGCTTTCGGCGGCTGCGGGGGCGCGGCGGTGCCGGTTCACAGCCCCGGGCCGGGGGCAGGTGAATCCCCGCCCCGGCGCTCCCCGCAGCCACAGCCGGGCCGTGCCGGGGCCGCACCGCGCTCCGCTCCCCGCCCCGCGCCGCGCCCAGCCCGGCCCGGCCCGCCCCGGCGGGCGGCGCTGCGGCCGCCCCCGCTCCCAGCAGCCTTTGCAGCCGCCTACAATGAAATTTGCGAAGTTTTTTCGGTTTCGGCGCCATTTTCGAGTGGACTCGGAGGTGAGGAGGGAGGGCGGGCAGGGCGGCGGGGCCGAGGCGCGGCGGGGGGCGGCCGGCACCCCCCGTGCCCTGTCCCCGCTGCGGGCGGCACGGCCCGGCCCGGCGCGGCCCCCCGGGACGGACACGCGGGACGGGGCGCGCTGAGGGGGGGCTCGGCGGGACCCCCTCCCGCCGCCGCTGCCCCGTGGGCGGGGTCGCGCCGCTCCCCGCGGGGAACGGCCGGACGCGGGCCCGGCCGAAACTTTGCGAGGGGAGCGCGAAGAACTTTAAAAAACCCCCAAACACCTCCCCCCAAAACTGTTAAAGAAACTTTCTGTGGTGCGGGGGGTGGGGAGCGCCCCGGCGGAGCCGCCCCGCGCGGCACAAAGGCAGGCGGCCGCGGGGCTCGGGCCGAGCCGCCCGGGCGGTGACAGCGGCGGCACCGGGGGGCGGCGGACGGGGCCCCCCCGGGCCGGTGGTGCGGGAGCGGCGCGCGGGGCCGGTTCCCACGTGGGTGCGGGGCGCCCCCGCCACCCCCCGGTGCCTTTTCCTCGCGTTTTTTTTTTAAATTTACATCCCCCCCCCACTATTAATAATTTTTAAGTCTTTTTTTTTTTTTTTTTCTTTTGGGCCGCGCCCGCCCCCCGCAGGTGGGGCTCGGGGTTGATTTTTTTGATTTTTTTTTCTTTTTTTTCCTTTTTTCTTTTTTTTTTTTTCCCGTTTCCCTCTTTTTTTAAAGCGAACGCGGGGACCCGCGGGCTGCCGGCCCGGCGCGGAGTCTGCGCGCCCCCGCACGTAGAAAATAGTTTTGTACGTTTAAAATATAGTGCTAGTGTAACCAAAGAATAATTCGCCGAAATAATTTAAAATATTAAAGGAAATTCAATTGGCAGCCAGCTTTTGCTTTTTTTTCTCTTTTCCCCTCGGTGGTTGCTCGCTTTGTACAGGAAATTTTGAATATCCTGGCAAGGGCCAGCTTCCCAGGGCAGCCTCGCAGCTCTCTAGGAGCTGCAGTGATGGAGCAACGTGCGCAGCGCTGAGACTTTCCCCTCTGAAATTGGTCCTACATACAATATTTTTTCCCATATACGCATCGGGTATATAAAGACAATTTTTTTGAGTTTGGAGAGTGAGTTTTCTGAGATTAAATCATTAATCGCTCCCCCCAAAAAAACAAATTCTGCTTGTGTGTCTTATGTGTGTTAAGTGTAGGTGAGGGACCGTCTGCCAAGTTTCATCATCTTGTGTTCTGAAGAAATCCAAAGAACTCACCGGCAACTCTGAAAGTCTGTATTTAGTTAATCGACTTTGGTGGGAAATACAGTAAAACTCAGCTGCTGATGCAGTAAACGTTTATGAAATATAGGAGGGAAGCTTTAAGTAATGCTTCATGCAAACTTAACCCAAATCTAAAAAGGAAAAAAAAATTCAGTGTGCTTGTTACGTTTTGAATTATTGTTCATCTGACCAAAAAATAAATTGGTTTTTTGTTTTTTTTTTTTTTTCCTGTTCTTAACAAATAAACTTTATAGAAATTGGGCTTCCAAATCTGACCCATGTTGTTTAGAACTGGATGAGATGACAATGCTAAAACTTGGAAGTAACAAAAAGTATCATACTTTTCTTCTCCTCAGCAGTGTTGAGAAAAAACTGTGGATCCTGGAATTTTACAGTGGATTTTACTGGTTTTCTGGAGTGCTGTAAGTTGAAGTCTTGTCCCACAGGCCTTTCTAAGCACCAGTAGCTCCCTGTCCCACTAACACCCCCGCCTCGGTAAACACAGCTGATCCTGCTGGTAACAATGTTGTGCTCGAGTTTCACCCCGAGTGAAGTGAGCGAATTCATTTTTTGCGTTATTTCAATCTGCCCTTTGTAGCTGCAGTTTGGTTTCGGGTGTTCGGCCCCACCTAGGAGCGTGTCGATGGCTGTGGTTTAGCACGGGGAAGGTGCAGGGAAAACGTGCTGGGGTTTGTCTCAGCTGTGTGCTGCCTCCCCGGCCCTTTTATGGGCAAATTAGCCAGGAAAAAAAATTAATTTTGATGAAGCGCGTGAGGAACAACCCACTCTCACATGGCTTTGGCAAGAACGGGCAGGAAATTTATTTTCTGCGTTGGTTTTGTGCCCCCGGGAGTGATCGTGGCTGGGCAGAGCGGCGATGCTGGGTGATGGGGACATGCTGTGGGTGCCGTGCAGATGAAAGGGGCTTGGCTGGCGCAGTTCCCTCTGCTCGGGCTCCTTCTCAGCCCCTTCTCCTCCCGCAGCTCTGCCAGGCAATTCCTGCCGGGAATGGGAACGGGAACGGCGGAGCTGGGGCCATGTGGTGGCTGTCGATCAAGCACCGGCTCTGATCCCAGCTCTTCGCCACATCTGTAAATATTCGGACGTGACTTTTGTTTAAGCCTCATTGTTCAAGAGGAGGAGGCAGCAACGAAAGTGTTGGGATTTTTCAGAGGCAGGCAGATATGAAGTGTTCTGCTGGTGTTACTCACACCCTTATTTTCGTTTTGTCGCCGTAAATTTGCCTCGCTGATGAGTGCCTGGGACCTTCAGCTGTAATAAGATGATTTACTTTAGTCTTTTTCTAAAATAATAAATGCCTTTTTTTTCAATTGTTTCAAATGAGAACAATGACTTCAGGATTTGTTTGTGCATGTCTCCTAGAAAACTGTTGGTTAGCAGAGCTGGGGTTTTTGTTCCTATTTTTTTTTTCTAGATATAGGAAATGCTCAATATTTGCTTGTCTTTGAGCTCACCTAGCCCTGAAGTGTGTGGGTCAGTAAAGGCTCTGTATGCAAATCTGTCCTGTCATGGGCTCCTGAATTTATTTCCTTTCCTTCCCCATGGCGCTCCTTCTCACATTTTTCCCTTCTCTTTTTTTCTGATCAGTGTCAGTGAGGAGGGATGAGGTTGTATTTTAAGGGAATTCAGTATTTCAGAGGGAATTTGTTTTAGTTTTGTGTGTGTGTTTGGGATGGGGGGGGTTGTTTTTTACTTAATTGCCCAATATACTTTGGCAAGCAGAAGTTGCATTGTTTTGTGAATTGCATTAATGGTTTTCTGCATGTTCAAATTCCCCAGTTATTTGGGGGATTTAATTAAACCTCTGTAGGTGGGTGGCTTACGTGGATGACAGGTAGAAGTTTCTATTTCTAGAAGGAGCTGGTGCACACACTGCAGGCATGGAGCAGAAGGGCTGTTGCAGTGCTTTGCATTGAGGCAGAGCTTTTGGGGCAGTTCTTCTCTTGTTTGGGGTTACCATAAGCAGGACACCCCCTGTTCTGTAGGGAGATGCTGCTTGGAAGCTGGAGGTGCTCCTGGGATGCTGCCTCTGTGTGGCAGAGAGAGGATGTCACCACATCAACCCCTAAACAGCCTCTGTGCATCTCATCTCCTGCCCTAGGCCTGCTTCATCACCTAAACCAGCACAATTAAGATGTTTCCTTTGCTTCTGTTCTGCCATGACCAGTAGAGTTGTTCTTGCTGCTGCTGTAGGGAGGAAGGTGCTGGCCATGCTTGTGCTCAGTGCCTTTCCCACCCGCCCAGAGCTGCCCCTGGTTTTTCTGGCTGTCTCTCCTTGCTCTACAGCACCTGGGTTGTGATTGTTGTGCCTTGGGTGCCACTGCCAGAGTCACACTGAGCCAAGGGTGCCAGTAACAGGGGAGGATGGAGAGAGGAGCGATGTAGTTACTTTGCTGCACAGTCTGCCCTATCTGGAGCTGAAAACTTGATTTATTTTTTTCTTCCCTAACTTCAAAAATACTTGCACCTGTCTGTGTGTGCCTTGGAAGGGAACTTGCCCTGGTCCCCTCTCCTGGAGTTTCCCCTCTCTGCCATTGCCTCTCAAACCTTTCTGTTGTTGCTTTGTAGCTCCCACTGAAGCAGTGATCTGGTTCTCCAGGGAGGCTGTGCAGGATGTGCCTGTGTTCAGAGGTGAGTTGGCAAGGTAAGCTCATATCCCACCTGCTCAAAAGACCTGCAGCACCTCTGGGTCAATGCAGGTCCCTCTGACACACAAATCCCTTCTTAGGCACTGCAGATAATACCTAGGAGAGGGTAATTGAATTCAAAGTACCCTGTTCAGCTGCCAATTTCTGATGTAAAGTTGAGTTTCCAAAGCACAAACTGAGTTTGAAAGAAGCTGAAGTGGAGATGGGATAATTCAAACATGGAACTTTGTGTTGCATAAAATATTGATGCTGTCATGTCATAAATGTGCATATTTTCTCAGATACATATTTCACTGCCTATCCCAAATTTCCACTTGCCCGATACTTGCTGTGACTGTTGATTTTCCCTCTGTGCTAGAGGCTGGTGGAGGTGTATTGAACCCTTGCTTGAAAAGTCCTCCTTACTGAAGAGAGCTCTTGCCCTTGTTGTTGAACTAAAAGTCTGGTTTACATAAATATTTTATATAAATATAAAAACATTAATTAAAACATGAACCTCAAGCACTATCAAAATGGATTCTAAAGCTGAACGTGTTTGCTGCTGCTTTTTTCTTTTGGATTCATTTGAAGAGATGAAAGAAATAAGATTGCACAGGTACAGTCAAGTAAAACAATGTTGCAGCAGTAATTAATGCTAATATTTTGTGGGGGGTGTTCTGGTGTAGCTCTACAGCTGAACACTGGGTGTGTTTGCTTTGCAGCAACTAGCAGCTGCTCATTAGGGAGTTTGCCCTGGTGCTGTCAGTGTTGAGGACACTGAAGTGGTGAAAATATACTGCTTTTTGGTTGGCAAATATTTGATTTCAGATTTGAAATCGCTTTGCATGGGTCACAAGAGCTTTTGAGATTCCTATTTTGAAGTTTGCTGCAGAGGCAGGGGCTCGGTGGCGCGTTGGGCACGAGGGGATGGCACAAGAATTCAAACCCAGGGCGTCATTTCTGACATTGTTCAGGTTTTTTTTGTGATGCTGCTTTTTAAGAAAATGAATTGAAGGAAGTTGTCCCATAACTGGTGGGGTGGAGGGGGAAGGTTGAAAGGAAATACAAAAAATATCAGTCTGTCTGCAGGGCTCCTGTGCCGCTCAGGCAGGCTGGTGTGTAAATGCCACTGGCAGCTGCCTTTGCAGGGCTGCAGCCCCTGCCTGCCCTCATACAGGCTGGGAATGTGATGAAATTCCAGAAATCTTTAATTTCTGGTCGTATAAGGCTTGTCCATTCACATAATAAATAAGCATCATTTACTCTTTTAAAAAATAAGGATTTTTTTTACATACCTCAAAATTGTCAAGTTGAGCTGAATGAAAATTTTTAAAGGAAAATTTAACAGGGTTCAACTGTTGGAATATGGATTTATTTATCTGAAATGTTAACATTGTGACTTCTGGAAAATCCCTGATGTTCAGTATCACCTAAGAGGAAAGTACAAGGTATTGTTTCCCCACAGGCCAGTTGGAAAGGCTGGGAAGTTCTGCAGGCTCTTCACAGGAGCAAAAGCAATAGATCTTCTGGATCTGAAAGTGTGTTATTTGCTGGGACCCAATACTAAGTGTGGTTTGGGGGAACAGTTAATTTCTGACCTTGTTTGTGAAACTGGTTTGTTTGCACTGTATAACTGCTTGTTCTCTTATAGTTACAGACTGTCTGATAGCACCTGTGAAGAAAAAAACCCCTGTCCTGTGGTGGTAATGCATGCATGTTAAATGTCTTCATTGTAGAGTGTTCTTCAGTTCGTTATATCATGGTTTAAAAAAATTATATATACATATATATATTCAAAATACCATTTGGAATGTCAACATTCAGTGGGCTTTGAGGAGATGTAGCAGCACATCATGGTTTGTAGGGACAAGGAGATACAGACCATTCTGGGCTGCCTCATTACCTCAAGGATAAGACAAGAAAGTGAGCTTCTGGTTATCATAGATGTGGAAGCTAACACATTCCCATGTATCTCATTAGCTCAGGTATGTGTTGGTGCTTGGACTGTGCACATCCTTTACATCCCTGGAGCTCCTGGGTCTGGCCCTGCAGGCAGGAAGGACTTGCAGCTCCTTTTTGTTCTCCAGCATGGGCATGACCACATCCTATGCTATACCCACCCCTCAGCCATTGCTCTTTGGGCCTTTCCCTGGCAGAGGATCAGCCAGGGGGCCCTTGCCCTGTGTTTGGGGCAGAGAGGGGGTCTGGAGGCCGTGGAGAGCTGTCAGCAGTGCTCTAGCAGCACGTAAATACTGGAGTTTGGGATTGCCTGTTGCTCTCCAGTATTGCATTGCTGCTTTAGTGAGGCTGGAAATCGGTCCCTGCTGCAGGGCTCTGGCTCTTGGGGTCCCCCCTGGCACCCCCACAGTGCTCCCCACCCTGCAGGGGGCTCCTGGGCCCCACCCCAATAAACCACTGTGGAGGCAGCAACAACCAGGGCTCGGTGTCGTCAATGGGGAGGGGAGGGGAGGGGAGGGGGCTGCACCCCAACACTGCTGGGGGGTACCCCGTGCCCAGGGGAGGGGCAGGGAGCAGTGCCTGCCTCTCCAGGAGATGGGGATGGGCCCTGGGTGCACCCTCAGACCTGGGGTGGGGGTGTGGGGGGCACTGGGGGGTGCAATGGCTGCTGGGGCCCAGAGCTTCAGCTGGGTGAGAGAGAGGGAGGGAGGGATGCTCACTGTGCCTGGGGTGCTCATGGGGGAGCCCTGCTGCCTGAGGCATCATCTCCCTGAATTTCTGCAGCTGTCCCAGCCTCTCTCAGGATGCCCCAGCTCAGGCACAGCTGCCATCGGGGGCTGCCAGGGCCAGCAGCATCTGGCACCACTTGACCCATCTTGGAAAGGGTTTGGACCACCTGAGGACTTGCCTGCAGCCCCACCACTGCAGCAGTGATTTCTCCAGAGCTGTCCCAGCCCCATGGTGAAACGTTTTTCCTTAGCATTGCCCCACTTGAGGCTTCCAAACCTTGCTGGAATGCACACAAGGGCCAGCACGGAGTCAGGGATGCTCCTGGGAAGGGCTGGGGTGGTGCCTGCCTGCTCAAGATTCATCTGCTGTGGGCTGAATGAACTGTCAGTCCTGCCAGTGGTGGTGCATCATTAACAGTCCCAATCCAGCAGCCTCCTGGTGGCTGTGAAGTCCAGAACTTCTGTTTTTTCAGCTATTTTTGGGAATTACTGAATCACAGCCAATAGTTGTAGGGCAGGGGCCAATCCTGTTGCTGATTTACACCTTCAGTCCCTGCTCCTGCTCTGGCAGGAGCTGTCAGAGCATCGGCAGGAGGAACACAACTCTCTGGCACGGGGATGTGTAAGGGGGTTGTGAATGGGGAGGAACAGCTTTTAAAAGCCTCTGCCCTCTAAGGGGGCAAACTCACAGTGTTTGGGCACACAACCCATGCATTCTAAACCAGACACTGCTATTCTTCCACTTCTAAAATGGTTCATTCCCACTCTCAACAAGTCAAGCCATTAATTTGCCAAGTCCCGTAGTGTTTTCCCTCAGGAAAATAACTTGATGAGTGACTTGGTTGGCAGGGAAATTGATCAATAAAGTTGGTAATTTTATATGTTTATATTAATTTTGCATCACTTTTTCTTAAAGGTTTCTACTGATATTTATAGGTGGAGTGTAAGGTTTAAAATTTATTTTACTTATTTTGGGCAGTTTCTGTTGTGGTCAGGTTTTTTTCTTTTTTTTTTCTTTTTCTTTTTCTTTCTGAGAAGCCAGGGAAGCTCCTGTCAGTTTTTCTCCTGAGGTGTAGAAATTTGCCTTTGACACAAGGCAAATTGGCTTGTGTGCAAGTTGTGTGCAAGTTGGTTTCCCTACTGCATTTGTGCACAAACCACTTGGAAAAAAAAAAAGCACCAAATGCCTTTGCAGAGCATCCCTGGGCTGACCAGTCCCCCACAGACCCACATGGCAACTCCTTGAAGCATCTGCAGAGGGGCAGCAGCACAGGCAAAGCAGCCAGGGTAAACTCCTTTGTTCATGTAGGATAAAGCAAGATGTGGTTTTTTTGTTTATATGTGAAATTTGCTGCATCAGGAGTGCATGTGACCGCTGTAGAGGAGAAGTCTTTGAGTTCCCTCAGTGGTTTTTGCTGTGATTTTATAAACAAGCGGGAAGGCAGCAGTTCCCTGTGAAGGTAAATGCGTGCAGCACATCATCACACCACTGCATGGCTGCTGGGCTTAGGAGATAGTCATTGAACAAGTCTCTAATTCACACGTTTATACACCAATCTTCATTTTTTTAAATTTCCCCCGACCAAAACTTTCCCACCTACTAAGATTGAGAATATATTGCTCTGCTCACAGTACCAGGTACCTCCATTAGAGGTGGTGTGGGAGTCAAAGGAGGTGTTGCAGATTCCTGTAAACACTGGAAAAGCAACCCAAAAAGCCACCTTATCTACCTTCAGCCTTTTCCTGTTCACCTCCTTTGATGCAGAAGGAATTCTTGGCAAGGGCTGGCGGCTCATTGTGGTGTCCAGCGCTGTCTTGCTTTTCCTGCACTTCTTGCCCACCCACCTCATTTGCTTTTCCTCAGCTCACATCCAGTGTTGGGAGCCAGGACTGACTTTGGCAGGTGTTTGTGCAGTGCCTTGCACAACAGCAGCTCCCAGAGCCTGCTGTGAATGACTTCAAGTCCTGCTCTTTGCCCCACAGAAACCTTGCACGTGTTTTGCTCTCTCTTTGCAGGGTAGGGGACCCTGGCTGGGGACCCAGCTGTGCAGCTGCCCCCAGCACAAAGAAAAACATCTTGGGTTAAATTGGATGTGGCAGGTATCAGCCACATGGCAAAGCAGGAGCCAGCTCACCTCTCCCGTGAGGGTTTGCAAAAGTGACAATGATGACCAGTGCAAATGATGGCTCTGACACCCTGGTGACACAGTGGTTCCTGGCAACAAACTCACCAAATGGAAGAAAAACACAAATTGAAGTATTTTATTTTCTGAAGCAGTGTAAGATGTTGCTCTCTGCAATTTCTCACGTAAACCCATCCTTGTGGCAGTTCAGGAAACTGAGGGTTACTCAAAGTGTGATTCAAGCAGAGCATATATTAATTTATAAACTGGCTAGGGTGAGTTCCCATACCATGTAGTCAGTGTGACAAAGTAGCTTCCCCCTCATACTGAAAAGAAATTGAGTGTGCAGGGCTGCCAGTGACGGTCTGATGGCCGGGAGGGGACTGGAGGTGTGGAAGGCGCAGCTCAGCAAGAAGGGAGCTGTGATTATGCTGAACTAGAAAGCACAGGGTGCTTTTCTAATTTCAGGTTAAGGACTTTACACCACAGAAGATATTTCTGCCTTGTATTTTGCATTCTCTGATTGCTACAGAGTATTTTATGTTTTGTGAATGGAGGAGAAAAATTTGTCATGAAAGAAACGGGAGGAAAAAAATCTGATAAAGGCACATCAATAAACATTTAGAAGCTCGCTGCCTCTCTCTCTCACACACACACACACACACACACACACACGCATGCACACTCTCCATTTCCCTTCTCCTCCCTGCCTTAGGGTTGGCTTAGTCACGTCCCTCTTCCTCAGATGGGGAACAGGCAAGCGAAGCATCAGCATCGCAGCTCTGGCGCTTCCCGGAGCGCAGGGGAGCAGCGCGTCCCGTCCGTACCCGGGCACGGTTCCCTTCCCGGGGAGAGGGGTTTTATCCCGCTCCAGCCTGCGGGACAGGCGAGCCAACCCCGTGTGTTTCTGCCAGCCCTGTCCCGCGGAATTCCCGGCGGACCCGGGGGCTCCAGGACGAACCCAGCCCCACCCTGCCATCCTCACCCCTTCCCCTCGGCCAGAACCCGTGCGG
Organism: Ammospiza caudacuta; assembly: GCF_027887145.1. Lineage (NCBI taxonomy): Eukaryota > Metazoa > Chordata > Aves > Passeriformes > Passerellidae > Ammospiza > Ammospiza caudacuta. Next base: position 13,382,030 of record NC_080606.1, on the reverse strand, counting down.
AGACACGGGGATTTCAGTGACGGCTGGAATAGGAGAGCTAAACAGGGTTATTGCACTGCCACGGGCAGCAGGGCATCGCGGGAGAACCACGCTTTGCCTAAGCCTCTTCAGAAAACCATCCTGTAGCATTCCTGCTGCTGCTGCTGAGATTTCAGGGCTGTAAATCGGGCACCAAGAAGCCACATAAGAGAGCTGGGGCTGGAAGTAGCTGATTCCTTATTGATACAGACAGACAGTACCTGCTGGGGTATTCTGATTGTGAAGGGCCGATGTGGGGAATCACAACATGTGAGAGGGCACAGACTGTCTGGGAACACCCTCACACACCCCTGATGCCCAAAGCTGGATCTTACCGGATCTGTGATTTGCTGCAGCTCACCTGGAGATATGCAGGACACACACCAGGGTTGGTTCCCTTTCTGCTCACAGTGGGGACAAAATGAAGATGCCACTAATAATGATTGCTAGATAAACACCTGGAACAGGTTACTCTTCCTGCACCTTGATTTACTCACCATCACTGGCCTGTCTCTCCTACCCGGTTCCACAAGGATTTCCACCTTCCAAGATGAAGTTTCAGATCATCACTTGGTGTTTCCTGGAGCAGAGCCCACACGCAGAAGAGCATTTGCAGCCACTCAAATGTGTCCCCAACACACATCCTGCACCAGCCTTTCATCACCTGGCAGTTACCAGCATGATCCCTCTCAGCTTCTCCAGGGTTGAAAATCCTCACAGCCAGCTCTTAGATTGTGCTGAATCTTTATATTTGTGCTTTTCTAGCCCTCTTCACCTTGGTGCCTGCAGTACCATGAGCTTACTGGGTACTGGCACTGTTACAAAGAGCTGGGAAGTGTTTTCCCCATCAGAGTACTCAACAAACTACATCTGCTTGGGTAATTAAATACTATAACAACTAAAAAAAAAAAAAAAAAAACAAAAACCAAAAACCAACAACAACCAGACCACAGTGTTGTCTCAGCTTATAAAGAGTGGAATCTGATCTGCAAGGTGCAACCTGCCAACCTGCACAGGAATTAGAGGCACTTGGGCAGGGCAGGCAGACCTTTAATGACTTGTAACAGCTCCTTGTAAGTAAGCACTGTCAGCTCCTCACTGCTGGATTAGTGTGTTCCTGACAGGACTGTAGCAGCATAATACACAAAGAAACACCACCATTTAATCAGTCAGCATATACAATTACAAGGCAGCTCAAAGATCCCTATTTAACTCAATTTTCAAAACCAGGATTACCAAAAAAAAGTCCTAAGTGAAGTGCCAGCTCAGTTCACAGAGAGACTTTTCATCACATTTTGTGTCTCAGCTACCAAAATGTACAGAAATGCCAGATGTCACAGGGAGAGACAGTGCAGCAAAGCCTATAAATATTTGAAATTATTTTTCCAGCATGCATTTGTGATTCATAAAATGTGGAACTATAATGAATTTCAAATGGCACATAAATGTTCAAATACAAGACACTCCTCTGTGCTTTTATAATACTTTAATATATGTCTGGGTCGTATAAAGCTGGTGTTTAACTTGCAAAGATGTGACTAAACCCCCAGTCTTTTAACCAAAATTACCAAACAAAAACTATCAATTGCAGTTTCAACGTTTTTCAAGTGAGGATTTATCTTCCTGTTGTGCACACACAGCAGCTGTGAAAGGCTGCAGGAGACAGAACTATTCCAGCAAGGGTGAGGGAGGGGGTGACCTTTCATCTGAACAATTTTCAGACCAACAAAAGCTTTTGAATAAGGAATCTCTCTGTGGTGATGAACTTGACCTGACAAGCACCTGTGTGAAGTGAAAAAATCTCTGTGTCTGATCCACAGCACCTGAAATGTGGGAACATTCAGAGGGATTTTAAGTACAGACCTTTCCCATCAGACACAGGTGGTGTAGAAGGCAATCCTGTGCTGCTGCAGCACTCCTGGGGCCAGTGTGGCTCAACAGCATCTTCCCAAACCTCTGCTGTGCCCACACAGTCCTGCAATCCCAACCCCTTCCCCAGCAGACCCAGCAGGAATTCCCTGCTCCAGCTACATTTGAAAGATAAACCCCTTGTTGCGACTAACTCAACCCCTCCTCTCCTTCCCAAATCACATAATGAGTAATTGTCTTAACCATGACTGGAAATCTTTTCAGGAGACTCATTATTTCCTCTTCTTGGAGATGCTCTGCATGTTTTTGCAACAAGTCACAGGTTCTTGAACAGGCAGATACACGAAGGTGATTTAGGACAAATCCAGAAATGCAATCAGACTTTGTAGTGCATTGGAACAAAAGCTCTTTGAAAGGATAACCTACAATATAATTTTGATCAGTTAAAGAGAATTCTGATTTACAAATAGATCTGCCAGAAATGTGGTCATTTGATGTAATTACATTGTGTGAATTCATATTTTAGGTCTCCTCTTATCATTAATATTAGGTCAGCTGTAACTGAGCAGGCCATGGATGGGCAGTAGTGTGCAGTTCTTGGAAAAGTACAGACTCCAACTTAAAACCAGAGAAAAATCTTTCAAAACAGAATATTTCAAAAACTCCATGGTGTATTAGGCACTGAGCAGCATTACATCTGAGGATGTGGTGGGAGAATCCACATGCAGAAGAACAAGAACCAAAAAGCACAGCACAAACACAGGTGTGAGCTGGGCTGCTGTGCTCAGAACTGGACACCACATGAACAGAAGTGCTAATGAAACAAACCAAAAGGATTATTTATGAAATGGTTGTGGGTTTTTGTGGGTTTTTTCCCACATGGATATGTTTAATGGACACAGAACCTCCACTCTTCATTTCTGCCAAGACAGAACAAAGGACTGTTGCTTCAACTCCTCTCTCTGGAATCTGGTTTGGTTGGAGAATATGCAATTGTTTCAATATCTTCCCACAGCACTTTTATCACCTCTCTTAGACAGGATTACATTAACCAAAAGCTCTACAAAGGTAACAAATGTAGACTCTGCCTTCACTGTCACAAGCACTTATAAAAATATTGAGAAGAAAATTTCAAGAGCACTTTAATATACAGAATGAGTGGGATAGATGTGTGGGGCTTATTTTAAAGAGACAGCCTTTATTTAAAGTACTTTGCTTTGTAGGTCTTATAAAGTAAACATTACAATACTTCTTTTTTCTCCCACAAATATATTAAAATTGTTTAAATTTAAAAGGCAATTCCACAAACTGATGGATATTTTTAAAGAAAAAAAATCTAACAGAAATAGGCAGCTCAACTAAAACTAGATTTTAAACATTCTGTTTTGTCATTCCATCTTTAAAAAAAAAGAAAAGAGGAAAAACACACTTTTCACCCAGACTTCCTTTACAGCAATAAGGCAACTCCAGGAGATCTGGATGAGCCCCTTGGAGATTACAGATACTGTAACTGGCTGCTCCTCATGCTTTATTACCACCCAAAGGTGTAACTATCCAATAATCACAATCACATCTGTGCATTAAAATATAAAACTTAAATTACAGATTTAAAAAATATTACTAATAGACTTCCCTATCATAAAATGCTTTACATTTACAGTACTTGAACTATTTCAGTTCTGGGTTGATGAGGTTTAAGCAATTTACCACTGCAAGAGTTAGACTCTGGAGCTCACAAACAGCACAACCCAACCAGGGGCAGCGAGAGTCGGTAGTGTCATAGTGCAAATCAAAATAAGGAGTGCAGAACTGCACTAATTGTTTACATTTCTAAAATATAAATGAACAAGACGAGCTCTTATATTGTACATGCAATAAATTACAGTAAGCATATGGCAACGGGGCTGGGGCATTCTACAAGTGTAGCTGGTGTAGCAGAGCTGAAGCCTGTGAAAGATAGGACTCAGTAAACAAAACATTTCAAAGCTCTGTTGTCACTTGAACTCTGCTTTCATGCTTTGTACTTCTGCTTCCCCGTCTCGCTGATCACACAGATATGCTGAAACAAAATAAAATAAAAAGCTCCTGTTAGGAAAGTGACCAAGGTTTGACATCAATAACAAGCTTCTGAAAGCAACACAAGTGTGCTGTACACACTTGAGGAGGAAGAATCTTCTGACACTGTTTATGCAGAAAAAGTCAGGCCTTGTTTTGGTCCAAAAATCTCCACATTGCATTCTTTTCCCACCCATTGTCTGCTAGGGCTGGTGAGACCCAGATGAAGAGTTAATGATAAAAATAATAAAATGTGAGTCCTTCTTAACTTCTTCCCAAGTCTCTCTTCTTTAACTCTGACATAACTGAGCAAATGCACTTATTTGTTGCAGAAATCTGGTGAGACAAGAAACTTCACCTTATTTCAAAGCTGACAGTTGTGAAGCCTCCACTCTGCATGCAGCAAAATAATTTTTTTGTTTTACCAGAGCTCCAAACACTGCCCTGGTGCTCTCAGGCTTGTTCTCATCACTGGAATATGAGGCATGATTTACAGAGCAGGGAGAATGATGTAAGGAGATTTCTCTTCCTTCTTCCCCCCCAGTTTTAAATGGAGAAAAACATACGGGAGAAATTACTTACGTTCAAATCTCTGAAGTATTCATTGTAATCTAGGGCGTATCCCACAACAAATTTGTCTGGCACTTCAAATCCAACAACTGAAAAAGTCACCAGAGTGTTAGAAAAAGAACCTCCTAGAGTTCACTAGATCTTTTTACAGAGACAATATGGAATTTTATAGATAAAGATTGTAACTCATTTTATTTCTTCCACTCTAGTACCCTCGGATTAATATTCCAGCCATTTTACAATCTGAACTTACTTTGTTGATTTATCAACTAAAGGAAATTAAATAGATGCATTTATTGGTTCCCACACAGATGCCTGGTGCTAGTCTGCAAGAAATGAATGGAAGCTCTTAAATTTCCTGACAGGATATTATTATGAGAATGTAAAATTCCTTGAAAACGTCCTCTGACTTTGCAAATATGTGCAGAAGTGCCAATCCTTCCTGGCCCTTCCTAGATGCCTGATGTGCCAGTGCAGCAGCAGTGATTTGTGAGCACAACACAAATGTCCCTCACAGCACTGGAGCTGCACTCCAGACAGGGCTGCAGGAAGGGTCATCTGCAGGTTTCAGAAACAGCTGTGGGTTGGCTGCTCTGGGTTTGCTTTTGGCTTTGGTTTGTTGCTGGTTTTTGTGTTTGGTTTTGATTTTTATCTCCCAAAAAGTTTGCCTAAGAAGAGGACATCAGCATTCCAGATTGTCTGAACAGCTCTAGCAGAACACTGTCAGGCAGGACTAGTCCACCCTGTCTATACAGATCATAATATTACCAAAAATATAAAATTTCCAAAGGGCTTTTCCCCCTCATGCTAAAATGAAAGACTCCTGAGCAGGAAAGCAGTGACCTTTTCTCTCCTTGGCTACAATAAGGAAAACAGTGAGATAAACTGTGCAATTCAAACAAAAGGCTGTGGGCACTTTTAGAAAAACTAAGGTGATGTTTAGCACTTACTGGGCCTCACAAAACAGGGAAAAAATAGAGGCCCAGCCATTTCTGCCTTGTTGTCTCCTCAGAGCTCACATGTTCTGCTCTGACAGGTTTTCCCTGGGGACAGATGGCAAAACAAATCATCTGCTGCAGGATGCTCCAAAGGCACCATTAGCCCAGCTAAGCCTCTAATGAGATCCCAGGAATGAGGGGTGTCCTCCAATGAGGGGAGCACCTCAATGAAGCCTTGAGGCACAGAAAAGCTTCACTTACAGAGCATTGTACAGCCTTGCAAAGGAGGAGGAAGAGGATGGGATTCTGTGCTCAATTCTCTTCACTTCCATAATGAATGAAATAGGAATTTAGCCTCTGGAACAAGGTTAGAGCACACAGCCCTGCCCAAGGCAGGAGGAGCTGTCACTCCCAGCACTGTCTGCTGTGGATGCTGTTCCTTCACTCACAGTCTGGGACAGACAGGAGAGGACAAGAAGGGAGCAGTTCAGGTGCCCAGACATAACCAGTGCCAATTTAGGCATTTTAACACTGTAAACTTTTATCAGAGCTGCTACCCCATGTAGTCCCCCCACATTCTTGGGGACAGCCAAATGGAGGAGGTAGCTAGGCTAAGGGACACAAATCACTCCCAAAAGTGTCAAAAACTGAATCCAGCAGATTCCACTGACTGAAGCATTTGACTACATGCAAGTTGAGAGAATTTGCACATGACAAAGGTGTAACCTAGACCAAAATATCAAAGTTTGGTTTCCAATATAATAAAATGTTGCAAATGTTACAAATCCTGATTAACTGTCTCAAAGTACATTCCAAATATTTAATTATTTAAATAAGAGCAAACTTTATCAAAAATAATTAGTGAAAACCTGTTTGGAACATCCTTGGACTTTGAGCAAAAGGTACACAATACACAGACACACTTTTAATAATGAAAAGTGGTTGTCAAAATTCACTTACAGTCCGGCCGGTATCCCACACTTCGAGGAGTTCTTTTCACCAGCAAACTGTCAAATAAAATTAATGTACAACTGAAACAGGGAAAAGCACCATGTACAAATATATGACACTGTTTTGATGACACAGAAGCTGAGTTAAGCCTAAGTGTGCATAACTGACAGCCTAATTACACATATTTCAAACCATTACTTTACTTGCAGGTACGAAAGATCATAATGAAAAAATCAAAACTTCCTAGAAACATGAATGGTTCATAGCCTAAAGGCTGACTAACAGGTCTGCAAGGGAAAGGCTGGGAGACACTGATCTGGATGGATTTTCACTGTTAAAAGTCACTTAATAGGATTTCAGGTATGTTAGGAACTTCAGGTGCAATTTAACTTGTAGGTAAAGAGGCAACAGTCTGGGATGTGGCCCAAGAAAAAAGCCCAACAAAAGCCTAAGCTTTATGAAGGAAAGGTTTAGGTGCTTGAATGTGACCTCAATTGCAGTTGCACAACTTGTCCTTAACTGCTTTTCACTGGAAGTACTAATTACCCCCATAAAGAAGATGTAATTGATTCTGATGATCAGAATTAATGGTCAGAAGGGTAAAAAGCACGGAGATACAGAGCTGGGGGTACCGTGGGAGAGAGAAATGCCCTGCTAACTTGGTTTGATTTGCTCATTACTCAACAGAGCATTTCTACCTCCTATAAGATAATCCCACAGGCCTGACATTTGTCTGTCTGAGGAACATAAAAGGTGTTTGATGGCTGAATGCAAACAGGACCAGCATAACTCTGTACACTAAGCACAGACCCCTTCCCTCCTGGATCACCCCTGAGGATGTGGCTTCACTTGTCACAGTCACAGATTTGATTTTAGTTTCTGAAACTTCCAATTGGGAAACCTAATTTTTGAGAATTAATGTAGAATTTGATCAAAGAAAGCCCAAAATAGTGCTGGCATTAGTTCACATCTCCCTACTACAACTACTTAATTGTCTGAAGGAAAATAAATAGAAACCTAAAAAAACCCTAAACTAAACCAAACATAAGAACTTAAAAACCCCAACCCAATCAAGAACTGCAACAACAAAACAACAACCAAAAAATTAACAAAGAAGAAAAGATATATAAGAGAGAGAAGTGAAGCAACTGAGAACATAAGACTGTCTAGAATGGTCATGTTTCCCTAGTGAGGTCTTTCCCTGGGCAGACCCAAATTACTGCAACAGGTTTAAAATACAGGAAATTGATTTTTGGACTATATTAATGATATGATAATAATTTTTTACACTGTAGTGTTACAACACTTTATAATGACACATATTTAAAAACTGGCCAGGGGCAAATCCACAACAGCCTCACCTTCAGCAGGTCACCTCCAGATTACCAGCAAGAAGAGCTGTTCTGGTAAGTCTAACAAATGTTTTGACATTGTTATGGCAACACAAGTGATTAGATATTACACCCAGCTCTGCTTTATCTCTAATTCCCAGCAATCATTATGCTTTTATTAAAAAATACACAACCACAGCATAGCAGCACAAGAGATGCAATTAAAAAGAAGTAGGAGGAATGTTGATATTGGTTAATAATACAATATCACCCTCAATATCTCTTGTTGGTTGCAAGTTGTTTAATTATGAAATGCTTTGAAATGAATTGATTGAAGGTGTAACTAAGTAGAAAAGCTGGAAGAGCATATGGCTGGGTGACTCTCACAGAATGACCTCTAAAGCTCAGCTCCACTATGCACACTACACACTCACTCATGTTAGTGTGCAAACTAATTAAAGTCCACAATTAAAGAAGGAAAAATAGAAAACCTCCATTGCACAGAAACACCACTGCAGTATAGTGAAGTTCAGACAGTGCCAGCAGAAAGAAACACCTTTGGAAAGACACTACACACAGGTAAGTGACAACCACTCATTTTTCTTATTCCCCCTTCTAATTAAAGTCTACATTTATGAACTAAATTTGTGCTGAAAACACCTCTATTAATTTGAGAGGGTATTTCTTTTAAGACCAAAAGATTTCAATTCTTCTAGATATTTCTAAACTTGGACTTCAGTGCTAAAAGCCCACAAACTTAATATGACATAATATGACAGGCAAGAGGTGTTCAGGCATGCACAAGTTCTGCCCTTCTGAAGCACAGGAACTCTTCCAGCAATAAGACTGGAAAAAACAGTGTTTCTATATCCTTAACACATATATGTCCTTACAGCATGCAAAAGTGCTTCAGGAGTTTAAACAAGTAGTGACTTCAACAGATCACATCACATGACTCCTGCAGAAATGTTCCCACCTGTTTCTCTTCCATGGAAATGTTTTCTATGTTTGTTTTTACTTGTTGGTTTGGGTTTTTTTTTTTAACCTTCTTAAGGTGAAAACCAGCACAAATAATCATCAAACATTTACCTGGCTACTTTCACCATCTTTGGATTGTACTGTTTAAGGAGAGACAGCAACGTTTTCATTGTTTTACCAGTATCAATTATATCCTGAAAATAAAAACACTCATGTAAGACAGAGTATTAACCATGTCAGAGCAGCACTTTCAAGTTTCTACCACTGAAATTGCTCATCCACAGCAGCATGAAAATATGGCAAAATAGAGCCTGTAAAAATGCTCCCAACCAAATCCAGGTGGCAGAAAACAGAACTGGGCTTACACAACTCACTGGGTACAGTGATCACACACAGTAACAAGAGTGCTTCATTGCTGAGGATAACCAGGGCTTTGGAACAGTTGCTGAACAAGCAGTTACTGCAATGACCTGCTTGGCTCCTTTTGGATGTTGTGCTCCTTGCAGAAATGAGATAATGTTTAATTTGAGTGTGATAAGAGTAATGTTAGTCTGGCTGTTGAGCTCAGTTACAGAGTATTCTACAGGAAGAAAAGCAAGAAGGGAAAACAGGCAGAACAACTCATTACTGCAATTAAAGGAAAAGGAGTACAATTTACTTTACAGAGCCAAGAAATACCTCAAGAAATTGCACAGGGAAGTCTGAGTGCAGTTCTGAAGTCTTAAGCACATAAAATGAATTTTGACACAGCATTTTAATCCCATTCACTGCACATATAAACAGAAAATAAAGAGAGAATATAGTGCTTGAAACTGAAGCATCAGAAATGGCCTCCTCATTTGGACTAAACAATCACACCATCTCTAAGAGGGACAGTCCTTGCCCTGGCTAAAATCAAATCTATTTGAATTGAAGGAGGCAGAGAGCAAAGAAGCAGCAATATCCTGGTTTCAGTTGATTTTCCTATGACTCCTAATTAAAATAAAAATCAAACAACAAACTCTACAGAGCACCTGTCAGCATTACCATTAACACTCAATGCTTTTAATCATTAAACTCCAGAGAAGTTGAAGATGGACAGGTATATACATAAAAATCAAAGTTGGTAAATAAGCAGCTACTTCCATGCTTTAAGAGAAAAGCAGAACTTATTACTGATTTTCTGTTGTGTGATGAGCTGTTTATTGGAGATGAATTTCTATTTTGTACAGAATTTTTTGGACATTAAAGGGATGCAGTAAAGCCTAGCACTCAAGACATTAAATTTACAATAGATGTGCATTTTACCATTTGACAGTTAGAATGGTGATCAGTAAGTGTTCATATCTGACTCTGTAAGACGAGCCAATGGACAGATGATTCACTAAACAAATAAGAAACTAACCTAATCTGGGGATTACATTCATCTGAAATGGAGCAGATACACAATTAAACACATCTGTCTATCTGAAGCAAAATATACTTCAAAGGACACCCCAGATCACACAGTGACTGCTGGATACACACTGTTTTGGTAGGAGTTTTGGAACTGCATGAGCTTCCTGTGGAATAATATAACCTTCTCAAATTAGAAAAATAATACATAGAAACACATTTTATGGGAGGAAACATCCTTTCCTTTGGCTGATGCATCAGTTGCCATAGTTGTTTCTTTGCTTACAAACATGCCATTTCCATATTTGGAGCCTTAACACATTATTAGATTGCACGTCTGCTTTTCCTGTCTGCTGCTGCTGCTTCCCTGTCCTGAAATCGCCAATTGTACTCAAGGAAAGTGACACTGGCTGCACATCAGCAATGGTGCTCATCAGGATTGAGGTATGAAAGCAAGAACTGAGCAACAGCACCTAGCAGGCAATCAAAGTGAGCTGTACAGAACTTGGTATCACCCAGAGAACCATGACAAGACAGGAGTGGGAATTCAGCAATTGCAAAATGCCAATTAAGAATTACCATTCTCTGTGTCACTATTCTTTAAACAAACCACACACAGGGACCCTGGGCTTAGATCTGTTTTTCATGTATTTTAGGATACTCACACCAGGAATCTCTTTCTACCTCTGCAGTTTAGTTAGTTTAGTTTCCTAACTTGCTGGGATGAACCCAGAACAATAACATGCTTAGTATCACTTTTTTTTTCAGGCTACTTCTTCAAACAAAAAAAAAAAAAAGGAAAAAAATGAGACATTTTAGAATTGACAAAGTCTCAGAAAACAGAAAGAAAATACAAACCATTTTAGAAGGATGTTTTCCTGGTTAAGTATAGTAATTGAATGCAATTTGAGAATTCAAAACACAGCTTAGTTCAAATTCAGAGGCCACTTGAAAAATTCAGGCCTGAAATCAGGAGCTGGAAGCCTTGAAACCACCAACTGCAGGTTTTCTGGCTTAGGAACAACTTCTATTGGAACTCTTTTGCCTGTCACACATTAGAACTTCCAAGTGAAACATAATACTTACTTCTACGATCAAAACATTCTGGTAGGAAGAAAAAGAAAAACAAATCCATTAGTATCTAGACAACATACAATTTCTTATTAATCTTCATAACTCATTTTCAGTGCACTTAAATATTTGCACCACCATTTATGTATGTTTACATGTGTAACAGCAACTGCTTTGTAGTTTAACATTTGTAGTTTGCATTTCTGATGTTCTAATAACAATTAGCTGAGATTCTTTTCAACAGTTCATGCTAAGTACAGTCTTCGAATTATTCACACTTTGAAAATTCTAGACATGTGCAAAGGAGATCAAAAGGATCAGAGTCTATACAATTTCTATTCTTCTGGAGAAGGGTGTCCTACTGCAGAGACAGGTAAAATTCTGTTATACCTACATCCTTTACATGACACACACATGTCTTAAAAATCCCCTATGTGTGAGGAGAAGGGGAAAGTGAAGTGTTCTGACAGAGCAGGAGCAGTGGTGCTCCAACCCCTGACATCTGGCTCAATGATCTCCACAGAATCACTGCAGAAAAGCAGATTCCCAATTTACATTCTCATATTTCCTCCTCTTGTCACTGCCTATCATGAGGACCTGTGTTCCTGACATGGCTGCACCTCACACATCTCAGCAGAATGAATTCCCACCACTCCTCCAGTGGAACAAACACAGACACACAGAGCTGTACCCACCTTCCCAGTCAGGGTTGAGAGGTCATCTCCCCCAATGACTTTGATATCTCCAGTTGACTGATCATTCTAAGAAACAGGAGGGTGAACATTTGCATGACAAGAATTAAACTGATTTTCTTCTTGCAGTAAATGTCAAAACTGTGAAGTACACAACTGGTAAATGTTAAAGCTTTCAGAAGCACAGCAACAACAGCATCTCAATGAACAAAGAAATTACAAGTGATCAACTTCAAAGATAGTTTTTCAGATAAAAGACTGTTTGACAAGAGATTTGCATCAACACATAATCTGTGACCATTATATACACATATATATCTAAAAAGCAAGGACTTACTATGCATTCTCTACAGATATAGAAACAGGACAAAAACCACTTCTGGTTTACAAGCTACAGGATGCTGTATAGCTGCTAATTTACATTCTAAACTTTATTGCTTTAGAAAGTCTTAATCTGAATAAGAATAGGCAATCATAACAAGAATAGCCAGCAAACAAGGCACTGATTGCTATTTAGAACAATAAGCTACAAAAATAGCCAGAAAAGCTTATGCTTAGTTTACAGCCAATATTGGTAACAAATGAAATTAGTTCTTATACAATTGAACAGCAACACAGGTACACTACACTGCATTTTGCTTCAGTAACTGTGATAAAAACACTCAACTGACTTTAAACCTTGACAGTGGCTCACAGCTCATATTAGATGTCATATGCAGGTGCTAAGTTCCTGAGTAATGAAAGGGTGAAAAAAGAGTTAAAGATTTCTGACATTGGCTATAACCAGATTTCCACTGGCAAGAACTTTGTTTAATCATTAAGCAATGTTTTAATTATCTTCAGGAGCCTTATTTCTGAGTTCAGTACTGGTAAGACTTTAATGCTTCATGGTTTAACACATAAGAGTTTTACTGTTTAGATCTGTTTTCACTGCCTCCCTGTTGTCACTGCTGGAAAACAATAATGTTTTACAAGACTGTGACTCCTGACTCAAGTGACTCCAAGATCACCTTTTAAAGTGGCATTTGAAGTTCCTTACAGTATCCTGCTGGAAGGTTTGGTTAGCAGAGACCTTTCAGAACACTGCTGTGATCAGCCTAACCAGAGTTTACCACACACTCCACTGAAAACCCAGATTTTCACCAGTGACAGTGCAACACATCCACTGTCTTTTGGCTGCCCTTCATGACTATACAACAACATTTGCTCATTTTCATGCTTAAATGCAGGAGACTGGTGAAAAGCCATTGTTCTTGTAACACAAACAGAATAAACTGTTTGTCAAGAATAGTGAGAGCTGGATCTGATCACAAACACTATCTTTCCACTTCTTAACAGCTTGCCAGATCCTTAAAATTCATCCGTAAGGACTTGGAAAACTGGAGTTACAAGTGAAGTTTAATCACAGCTTGATCATGTCAGTTTTCTTAGACAATTATTTTGGGTGCAGTACAGTATGAATTTTGCACTGCAACACAAAAAAACTCCATAATCTTGTAAGTATTAAATGATCAGTTTGAAACAAGAATAGAACTTCAATTACATCAATTACAGAACCATTACCAAAGTTCATCTGCTTCATTTATGTGACCAGGATATTTTTAACATCTTTTATGCAGTCTGTAAAGGCAGGCAGCAGGATCCAGTATTCACATCCAGAGACAGCAACAAGAGAGCTGAAAGCTCCACCTCCAGCTGGCCATTACAGTTTGTGATGATTTTCACACCACTGAACACAGATCCCTTCCTGTAGCAAAGCACAGATGAAAACTGCAGAGCAGATTTAGCACTCTGACACTATTACTGATGGAAGACCCAGCCAAGCTGTTACATTCATGTCCACAATAGGATAATCTCATCCAGTCTATCAAATTATGCAATCTAAAGGACCTAAATTTGGATATTAATAACCATCTAAGAGAGGCTACAGAAAAGAAATGCTTATAAATAGTGTAGTGGAGGCATCACATAGCAGCTCCTCACTCATCCAGAACAAGAAAACATTCTTTTATAGAACTGGCTGACAAAATCAAAAGCCTTCAAGCCAACACCTCAAAGAAAATGTCTGGCTTCAACAGCTTTCTGTCTACATTTCTCTGCTTTTCTCCTCATCCACTTGTTTCTAAAGTAAAAACAGGATTGTAATCTCCATAAAACTTACTTTGCTGCTCACTCCCCTATTAATATCAAGGCACTATAGTTCTAAGGGGGAATAAAAAAAAACAGCTGTAGTAAAGAAATGAACCAAAACACACCTAGGACACCAGTTAAAAGTCAGCCTTGCTTGTTAACAGAGACTTTTTTCAGGTGTTTCAAACTATTTCTCCAGTATTTTTTTTCTGAGTTAGAAAGTAGACAGCATGAAGGGTGTAGTCTTTGTACTGATTCTTTAAACAAGGTAAATAAATTATTGGAAGTGTTACTAAGTGGAGTAAGCAGAAGATACACAATTTCCACTCAAAAAAACCCCCCAGATGGAAGTCATAATTTCCTATTCTTTAACCTACTTTTCTGTAATAGAGACATTCAGTTTTCTGCAGCTTTTACAGGCAGAACATATGAGCATGTGGGGGTTTGGGGGTGAAGTGGACGTGAGACAGCAGAAAAGAGGCTCAAACTGCTCTCCCTCACTGATTTTAACACAGTGCACAAGCACAAAGTGCCTTGTGAGATACAACCAAGGGCTGGCAGAGCCTTTCTGCCCAGGCCTGCACTCTCATTACAGCACATAACTGCATTAGTGCTCTGCAAACTGAGTGTGGTCTCCAGGTAACCCTTGCACAGGCAGCTGTGTGTGCCTCGGGCTGCTCGTCCTGCAGAAGGACTGCACCAAAGCCACACACAGCCCTTGCCTTTGTCAGGACACTTTACTGGAGAGCTTGAGAAGAATCATGGATTTATCAAGTTCTGCAACAGTCCAGACTAAGTCTGTAAATAATTCCAACTCAGGTTTCACAGTTTAATGAAACAAAAGATGAGAGTGATTTTTCAGTATCTGTATTTTTCTCCTGGAATAAGAAGTAGTCTAGAGATGGAACAAGTAACCCTGACTTCAATGCAAAGCTGTTGATACAGACCATTGTGAAACTGTGTATTCAAACACTCTAAACTGAAACAAGAAAAAAAAAGTCATTATTTCCATTTTATATATGGTCTTAGGGAAAAAAACAATAAATTTCTGAAATCCCGAAAACATGAGACTTGGTTTCAGTAAGCTGGAAATCATACTGTGCTGACAAACATCTGCTTCTTCCCCTGACCTGCACAACATAACCCTATGCTTCCTTCTGTAAAACCTAAAAGTTAGCTCGTGTTACAGAATGTTCTATTTCCCTACAAAGTTGAATACTCATGCTCAGAATCAAAAGAAATTCTTCCTCTAAAAATCTAAACTCAAGGTAACCTATGCCTTTTCTTGAAAATGTAATGCCATATTCAGAGGCCATTAATCACAGATCTAGGTTTATGTATCTAGTGTTTCCTCATGATCAAATACAACTAATTTTCTTCATTGTTGGGTTCATCAAAACAAAAATGAGACAGGGAACCATTTCTGCAGCTTTCAAATCATCCTGTCCAAGAATGATGTCTGGCCCATATAAAAACTCTCAGAATTAAATTTTTGTAATAACAGTTGCAGAAGAATTCTCTGTATTGGTCCAGAGCCACAACTTTAGAGATGGGGTAGAGGGCAGAGAGGAAATTGCTGAACAAATAAAGGACATGTAAAAGGGTCTCTCTCCTCAGCTAATGATTTTACTGGGGTGAGGAGACATCAAGGTCTAAAAGAAAACACATTATATAATAAGGTAGAGAAAGTATAAATTGGCTTGTGACTCTTAATTCCCTTAATTATTTGTTTAATATTAGCATATTAGAACAGTAACAATATTAAACCACCTCTGTTAATAATTTGCAGTCAACTTAGCTAAAAATTGCACAGTACTGCATAGATACTTACACAGTAACTCTTCAACCTAATGAAGTCGACTGTCATGGGGATTGATTTGTCACTGTTTCTGTTCAGGGCTTTGATGTAGTCTAATAAATCAGCAAAAAACTTATAGCCACCCTTGAGTACACAGAGTGCCACAATGTGGTGTCCTCCCATGCCCTTCATGATTTCTCGTGCCAGTCTCTCCGTCCTGAACAAAACCAAGGAAGAGTGAGCTGTCATAACATTTCACTTGTCCACTGACACTCCTAGCAGCAGCAAACACACACAGAGCAAACCTGGAAACACATTTTGCTTGGAAATATTTGCCCACCACTTGGGTCACTTTTACACCTTACTGGCCAACCAAGTTTTGCTTTTCAAGGTTAATCCAACAGCAGCGCTGCCAAATGCGCTTGTTTTGCTACCATGGGCAGCCAAAGCAAACCTCAACACCCTGAAACTGCTTCACTGGCAGATAAGAGACATGAAGGTGTTTTCTCCCTCCAAACACACGTTCAGCTTCCATGCAAAGAGCAATGTAAGCTAACACAACCCCAAAGGCAGCAGCCCTCAGCAGCTGACGAGCAAGAAAACTCCCCAATTGTAAAGTGATGTTAATTTGACAAATCAGAATGCCAGAAATTTGTCCTGAAAGCAGAACACAATACCAGCAAGGCAGAGCAAGAGAATGCTGCACTGTTTTTCTGCAATAATTGTTTCTAAATTTATTTTGCCATTAATTTTAGCAAGCATGGTCTGCATTTATTGTGTGCCAGCTGACAGCAGGTTTCTCAGAGAAAGCCAACCACTATAAATATTACGTCAATTCCTTAATGATGTGTACTTTGTCCAATTTTTTCCTCTATATGGACTTCAAATGTAAAGTTTTAATATTTAAAAAGAAATTTTTTATAGGAATGTTCATTGTATCTAGTCAAACAGAACCATGCAAAATCTGAATACATTCCTAGTCACAAGATCCCCTGGAATTCTCATCCAGTACCACTCATAAAAGGCTTAAATTCACTGAATTTGTTGTTCATTCTCACAAAGAAAATCAGCAACTTTCAACCACAAAGTAAAACAAAAATGTCTTGTGGGCTTGTGAACGCATTTCTGATCACACAAGATACAACTTGCATAGCACATCACAGATTTCAGCAACCACAGAAATGACAGATTGGTATTTGCAGAGGATAATGTCTTTCTTGGAAGGCAGAAAGGAGAAAGCTGGACGTTATTTATCCACCACATCA
The DNA here is from genome assembly GCF_027887145.1 of Ammospiza caudacuta. Classification (NCBI taxonomy): domain Eukaryota; kingdom Metazoa; phylum Chordata; class Aves; order Passeriformes; family Passerellidae; genus Ammospiza; species Ammospiza caudacuta. Next base: position 13,364,990 of record NC_080606.1, on the reverse strand, counting down.
ACATGAGAGAGTCTAAAATGATGTGATTAATAGTTCACTTTTAGTAATATCTTATGGAAATTCAAGAGACACAACAAAATGTCTTCTAGTTAGATTTTAAGAAGGTAAAACATCAAAGAAACACTGGAAAGAAAATCCTAAGTTGCTACATACTACAAAATTTTGCCTGAGAATTACCACCAATTTTCAAAGAATAGCATGACTGCAAATGTAAACTCTATGAAACAAAAAAAAAATAAAGAGAGATTAATTGTCCATTTGTATCTCTAATTAAATGTAATTTATTTAGACAGTCTCCAAGCAGCAAAATTATCACTGGAAGATGTTTATTCCAGTTTCATGCAATCAGTACACTGTCTGAAGTCAAACAAACCTGTCCATGATGAGCCCATGAGGAATATAGACTTTTTCCAAATCATCTGCATAATGTTTAGGTATGCAGAACAAATCCAAGTCATAACCTTGTTCATCATCGCCAATCTGAAAAGGAAACAAGGAGAGATTTCTACAAAGTCTTAGGGAAAGTCTGTGCTGAGAAACTTCAAGTCCTTTGCTTTATTCAGTAAAAACTATCAAAGCCATGAGTAAAACCTATCAAACCCACAACGCTCACCAGAACCACCTCACTCTCCTCCTCTCTAAAAACATCAGTCACACTGAACACACAGTAAAGTGTAATCTAAGAGTTCACAAGAGTTACTTGAAATACCATGAGTTGTTATGCAATGCAGTGTGTGAAAGCCCTACAACGTTCTCCTCCAGTGGAGAGCAGGAAACTGAAGTTACTACATCTCAGTGAAACTCTATATTCCATTACAAAAATAATCAAGCTTTTTAACCCCTTTGATTTTCCTAGTGTAACGCAAAACCTGCATCTGCAATTAAGCAAGCAGAGGTTCTGACATGGACACCTTCCAAATCTCCACAACACTCAATCACAACAAAACACACAAGCCAGTCTGCAGGACAAGGCAAGAGAGCTACGTGGGCATGACAAGTTAATGCTGCTGTGAATCCACTCTGCTCTGAACACCGCTTCCAAAATGGAGAGGTTCAAGATTATTCAGAATCTGAAATTAAAGTTTTCAGCAACCTGTTCCACATGGGCAAACTCCCTGTATGAAACAGCCTGCAACACTGGCAAGGGCATATTAATTAGGACAAGGGATTAGCAAACATACATACATAAAATAATGATACTGAACACTGCTGAGGTTCAGGGCATGCTGTTACATCAAACAGAGCCTTCCCTGAACCGTAACCCTGCTGCAGCTTGAAAATGATGTGGTTTTTAAATTGCTTTCCTCTCTGGTTCTGTAGCTGAACACTACCACGTGAAAAAGAATTTCAGAGGGAAACCAGAAGGTTAGTGCTGACAGCTCACCAGGGCAGGCATTTTAAGTATCCATTTCGGCCACTAGTACCCTTGCAGGACTCAAATCTTATTTCAGCGCCTGTGGAAACACTTACCTGGCTAGTGGTTCGACAAGTGTTTACATGGGGTTTTTGCTGATTAATCTTTAATGAGTATTTAATCTGGGGAATTTATTATTTCACCTCGCATCCAAAACTGACCCTGTGTGAGCTACACACACACAGCAACAGCTCAGGGTCCCTGCAGTCCACAGGGACTTATTTTAAGAAATAAGGCAGGTCCTACCCAAAACTCATGGGGTTTTTCTTTGGTCAGACCCATCGTTATATGCAGCGTGTCTACTAAACCTTCTGTGCTGCATCTGGCAGGGAATGGGCCCTTCCTACAGGTTTTATTAGGTATTTTACGGACTGCGGGGATTTACTGTCGCAACCTCACGGCCGTCACAGCTCTCGGCCATCAGACACCGCACGCACTTCATCAGCACTGGCATTTGCTTTAAAACGATAAATAAAAATGAGCATTAAGAGCCTCAGCAGATGCGGCAATTACACAAAAATACCAAGGATGCCGCTCCTGCAGAACCAGACCCCGCTCACACACGTGGGGCTCTCCCGAGCGGAGCCTCCCGCACGCCGCGAACAGCAACAGGAATAGGAAGTTGTGCGGCGCTGGGGGAAGTTCTTCCACCTTCGCTCGGGAGGCGCCAACGCCGGCTCTGCCCGCCGCCCTCGGGCTCGGGATCCCCCCGGAGCCCAACCCGAGGCACCCGCGGCCGCTCCGGGAAGGGACGCGCCCGGCCGGGGGCACGGAGGGCAGGGACGGACAGCCCGGGCCCGGCGCCGGGAGGCCGGGGCTGCCCTCAAGGTGACTCCGCGGGGCGGCGGCTCCCGGCGCCGAGGGACGCGACGCGACATGACACAACACACGATACGAGACGCCACGGCACGCCATGCCACCCCTCGCGTTCCCTCACAGATCACCGTATTCCGAGGGGCAGGCGGGGGACAGCGGCCCCGGCGCCCAGCATCCCCCGTCCCGCGGGCGGCAGCCCCCGCACTCACCACGATGCAGGGGCTGGGGGTCGCCATGGAGCGCGGCCCGGCCGGCGGCGGCTGCGGGCGGCTCGGAGCGGCGGGAGCGGGCGCTGGGAGCGGCAGGAGCGGCGGCGGCAGCGGGCGGTGGGAGCAGGAGGCGCCGCGCCCGCTGCGGCCCCGGCGCCGCCTCCGCGCCCTCCGCGCTCCCCGCCCTCAACATGGCCGCTCTCGGCACGCTGTGGAATGGCTGGGCGAACGGCCGGAGGGACGGGGCAGAGGGGACACATCACCGGAGCTGTGCCCTCGGTGGGGGACACCCATCCCAGCAGGGTGTGGGAGTCCCCCCGCTGTCCCACGTCCCCGCTCCTTGTCTTGAGAGCTGAGCCTCCCCTCGCACAGCCCGCTGTGCGCTCCCCGTCCCCTCAGGATGACATAGGAAGGTGACGGAGCTGTGTCCAGTGCTGGGCCCCTCGGTTCAGGAAGGACATTGAGGTGCTGGACCGCGTCCAGAGAAGGGCAGCAGAAGTGGGTGAAGCCCCTGGAGCAGCACAAGTGTGATGGGAGCTCCCGAGGGAGCTGGGGGTGTTTGGCCCGGAGAAAAGGACGCTTAGGGAGGACCTGACTGCTCTGTACAATTCCCCGACAGGCGGGGGTCGGGCTCTTCTCCCGGGGAACCACGACAGGACAAGGGGACACGGGCTTAAGAACACGTTTAGGTTGGACATTAGAGAGAATTTCTTCACAGAAAGGTTGATTAGACATTGAACAGGCATCCTGGGGAGGTGGTGGAGTCACCATCTCTGGAGGTGTTTAAGGAAAGACTGAACGTGGCACTCGGTGCCATGGTCTGGCTGACAAAGTGGTGCTGGGCCCTCGGTTTCACTCGATGATCTCGGAGTTTTTTCCAACCGAATTGATTCTGTGCTTCTGTGGCTCCTGATGTCGGGGGAACAGGGTGGGTAACTGCTGTCATTCCAGAACCAGGCGCAGGGATGGATGCACATCCATCAGGTGTTCACGTCCATGGAGGGGCTCCACAGACAGAGGTGAAATAATAAGAAAGCATGGATCGTTCCAGTGGTCTCAAATGAGAGAAAGAGAAAAAAAGTGTCAGCTTTTCCTGTAGGTGTGGACAATAAGGATAATTAAGGACAACACAACAGTGCAAATGGAAATTCATGATTTCTTATCTTATGTAGCAGCTGAAGACTTTCCCCTTCTTTTTCTAAGGGGTGTTAACCAGGTTTTATTTTATGGTGCATAAAATCTTGGTGTCAAAAAAAGGATAATGATTCTTAAAAATAACTTTACTAATAAAGAACTGTAGCAATCACCCTCTGATATGCATCTAGCATTATTACTGTTAGCTCAGAAAACAATGAAATCAAATTAAGTGTTCCTTTGTATGAAACAACCAATTTAAGCAAATTTTAACTAAGCAAATGGGCACGATCCTGATCCCTCGTGAGCGCTGTATTGTTAGTCTGGGTGGGTTAACTGGAGTGGGTGGAACTTTATCGAGTTGCCTGGAGCAGCAGAATGAAACATGCCCTGCAGCTAAGGGATATCAGGAGTGTCATAGCTGGACTGTCTCCAGAAGGCCAGGGAGAACAGCTGCCCTATCAACTTCAGGGAGAGCCTGACATTAGTGGGCAGTGGCAGTACCTGTGGGGAGACTCTGCAACCTCAGAAAAACTGCAGGACCTGATTTTAGTTACTGAAGTGGTTTCTCATTAATGACTAATATCAATGTCTGCCATTAAAGTAGCATCCAACAGCACCTTTCTGATGGCATGCAGGAGTTCTTGGCTTGACTTCCATGTGGTTTCTCCCTAGCAAACAAAACCACTAGTCCTGTTTTGCCCTTCTGGATGAGCAATTTCTTTGTTCCTCCTGCCAAACAGCGCATTCCTGGATCCAAAGCATTTCTGGTCCCACTGGCACCCCATTACGGAGGGAAAAACAGATTTACAAAAGCAAAAGTATTTGCTGATACTACAGGAAGTTGGTCAGCTGAGATCAGCACCACATTTAGAAGATGACCAATTTTGTTCTTGCTGGTTACGAGGCCACTGAGCCTTGCAGGGCAGGGTGAGGGAGGGGGTTCAGAGGTACCTGGGAGCTGCACATTTTCTGTCTACATGAGGCATAAGGTGGGAAAGCCAAAGTTTTAATTTCTCTGGTATGAACAGCTTTTTACAAGGCAAAATAATTAATAAATGTGCAGAGTGTTTTGTCTCTGAGTAGACTCTTAATTTCATAATTATTTCATCCTCTGTTGCCAGCCAGGCGTATCTCAGTGCTCAGGCCCAGTGAACCATGGCCTGTGTGAGCACCAGTTGTAAATAATTTTATTAGTAGACTTTTAAAAACCTTTCTTGCTGACCACATGTCCCCACTGGTGGGGTACCTGGAGGCAGCAGCTGAGTATCCATCTTTTGGAAGCACCTGAAATGGTGTGCACTGGGTCACATCTTCAGGTCAGTGCCCATCCACCAATCCCCCACTCTTCTCCCCATCTTTCCTCCCAGCTTTGACGTTGCTGCTGGCTGACTCACAGGGAATCAGCAGAATTAATCTGCTGGTTTTGTTTCACAAAACAAGTCTCCTAAAAAAAAACAAGGAGTACAACCAGTTTTCAAGAGATTAACTAGACCAGCAGGACTCCCTTGTGACCAGAAATTTGTCTGTGCTCACAGAATGGGGAAGGAAGAATTCTGGTGATATTAACCCACTCCTGAGAGGAGCACCACTATTTTTAATCAAGAGGAAAACCAAAAAGAAATATCTGATTAAATTATATAGAGAGCATTCACTAGAATGTGAATTTAGTGCACAAGCTTCCCATCTTCTTCATGTTGCAAAGAAATCTCTCCACTCTGACTAGCAATTTAAATAGCATATAATTATTTTTCTAGCCAAATGTTTCAAATGGGAGAGGAAGCCAGATGTACCAAAACATCATTTAAAAAGAGACACACCTTTCCTAAGAAATATGAAATAGATGTTGCTCGTTGCAAAACACCTTTTAAAATCATGTTCTTGTTCTCTGTCTTGTTGATTCCTGCAAAAAATTTGTCATCACAGTGATTCTCAGTGGTGGTGTTCTCCATGGATTTTGGAAAGTGGTGCCTATTTACTTCTTGGTTTCAAGACTGGTATATCCTGCATGGTGAGAGTTTATCAAATTTCCTCTCCCTGCCCAGATAATAAGTGACAATTTACTTACCAAAACTAAGATAAGCAAAACATCTGAATTTATGTACTTCTCTGGAGCTATCACTTCCTTTTTCACTAAAAATGTTTTCACAGTCCAAGATGGAGGTTGGGGGAATTACAGACATTAGGTCTTTATTCAGTAGTGCAAGGACTGGTTAGTGGCACAAAAATTACACAAGTACTACAAAACACTCAGCAGTGGCTGATCAAAAACCTGAACCATCCTGAGAAACACAGCCTGGATGGCTGCAGATGCTCTTGGGGCTGGTATTTGTGGCATTTATCAGCTTCCATTTGCAGACACCCGTTCAGAATTGTGAGCTGGTATTTGTGGCATTTATCAGCTTCCATTTGCAGACACCGTTCAGAATTGTCCCCGCAGCCCCAGCAGGACCAGACGGGCTCTGTCACAACAGAGCTGAGGCCGCGCTGGCACCGCGCTCAGTGCCCGGCACTGCCCTGCCCGTGGGAGGAACCCGGCCAGCAGAAATGCAGCAGGGATTGTTGAAAATGGCACCAAACAAAGGCAGACCCGGGCACTGCAGCAGGGCATGGGCTCAGCAGTGCCACATCTGGAGCACAACCCTGTGCTGTGGGGCCTTGTGCCCATAGAGGGACCCGAGACAGCCCAAGCCCCCTGGCTGTGACTGAGCACTGTGTGGTGAACATTCCCCAGCAGCTCTGGGGTCTGGGGTTGCTCCTCTCCCTGCTCTCCAGACACCTTGTTCCCTGGCACAGGAGAGTTGTGAGAAGTGGCTGGGATGGAGAGGAAGGCACACCTAAAATCCAGAGACCTGCCCAAAGGATATTTTGTTTGTTTGAACCTGTCCTAACAGAAGGGTTGAAGCCTGAGCAATGAAACTACAATTATGGTATTTTTCTTTTTTCTTGTTGGAAGTGGCTGTTTTCTGAGCTCAGCTTGACTCACTGGATGATGTGTTCTGATGGAGTTGCTGACTGAGTAAGAAAATCAGAAAGTTCTTAAATACAACCATGGCTCAGCAGCAGCTGCAGAGCCACTTTGAGAGCTGCAGCACCAGCCCTTTGCTGTATGAGCAGGATCCCTGCTGCCACACGAGGGGGACACCAGTGTTTATCAACCACTGTCACATGGAGGTAAAGCCCAGGCTGACCTCCTTCCACTCCTCCCACACCTCCACTGACTGCAGCACAGCCCTTCCCACCCTCAAGGAGTCACCTGAGGTCCCCAGCAACTCCTTTGAGCAGCAAAGCAGAACAAAGAGCAGGGCCATGGAAGTTACAACCATCAGACTCCTTTCTTTGCTCTATAGCAAGGAATAGCGACAGGTACATTTTCTCCAAAGGGAATCTTTTCTGCTCCCCTCATTCAACATCAGCAAGATACCTGGGTGACCCAAAAGATTCTGTGTGGGACATTTCAGTGTAATCTCTACCAAAATTAATGTGACTGATGGCAGCCACATTATCCTGCTGGTTTTCTCAAAATTAAATGGTCTCTGGGAACACATTACAATATCCACATTGCAACATGCATGTGCAGCAAACTCCCAGGGCTACACAGGAGTAAAAGGACTTCATGGAGATGGGCTGTGCATGGGAAGTGCCCTTGCTCTTATTCTGGCAGCTTATTTTAGCCAACAACTTGAGTTAACACAGCCTCACTTTTTGCAGTCACTCCTTAGACGGTGGTGTGAAGCAAGAAGCAAAAGGAACCCTGCAGCAGGACTTCAGCCTGGGAAATCTGCACTGGAAACTCATTTGCACACACCTTCCACTGGAACCTGAGGGAGGGCTGGACTTTTCCAGATGCAAGAGGTTGGTGCTGGCAGGTCCTCCCACTAGGGAAGGGCAGTTGAGGGAGGAGAGCTGTGGGTGCTCTGTGAATTACTCAGTTGTTCCAGAGGAGTGAACAGGTTCATCTGCTCCCAACAGGTACCTGAGTGCAGGAGCTGTCTGCAAACTGCAGGACCATTTCTAAAAAGCTGTAAAACACTTGTTGTGCCATGTTTCTGAGGAGAGGCGTCTGTACAGGCACACAGAGCTGAGCCATGTGTAAGGATTGCTTAAAAAATCCCAAACCTGGAGCCTGTTGACACCAGCAGAGACGAAGGGGCCAACAGGACAGAAACTCAGAGCAGGCAGGAGGCAGTGGCAAGGCTGTTTGAGTAGCAGGGAGGAGGAAGAGGAAGAGGAAGAGCAGCCTGATCAGGTAACTCGCTGACGAGACACAAGGGCTGCACACGCCAGGGCTGGCGGCTCCAGCTGGCTCTGCCTCAATGAGCATCAGGTGTCAGGGCTCACATGCCAAGGCCCTGCCTCCCATGCAGACCCTGGCAGCTGTTCAAATATCTCAGAAATCTTCTCTGGGCAGGCAGATTACAAGGGAAGATGAGACACAAACACCAGGCCAGGAGGGAGCTGCACTTCAGGACTCTCCTCGCCTTTGCAAGTCTTGAGTTGTGTGGTACGAGCTGGCAAGATTGTAATTCAGATCCTCAAATATGAAGTGCTGTTCTAGGAGAAAAATCCTCATCTGAATCTGGATTTGTGTGAAGGGTGCAAGGCTGGATGAGGTGCCTGGTAAGGACAGAGTCCAACAGTTCAGTTGAAGAATGTTTTTAGAACTCAGTTTATATTTAAAAGGGAAAATAAATGAATTTTTAGAGTCCCAAGCTAAACGACCAGGCAGCAGGAGCTAGAGTTCTTGCTGTAACCCATCCAGAACTGCTTGAACCAGTAGGAAACACCTTCAGAAATGTATCCCCAAAAAGTCCCATGAAACAGGGGTGAGAAGGGGGAGAACTGCTCTCAAAGCAGTTCCCATAGCACTGAGAGAAAACAACCTTTTTTCTGGGACAGAGAATACAGGACCTCACCTGAACCCTCCCTCCAGACAGCTAGAAAGCTGAAGGTTCCAGAAAAAGAAATAGGCTTGATGCTTTTTAAAGCTGTCTGGCTGCAGATGCTGACCTGACTTAGCGAACATGTTTGCAGAACAGAGCACGTGTACCTGTGACTGCAGAAATGTAAAATACCATAAAGTGCTCAACAGAGATGACAATAGGAGAATTTTGCTCCACACAACACTTTTTTTGCCTAACCTCTGTTCTTATCTCTTAACTGAAATCCATTCCTCAAATTGTAAATCTGTGATATCTGATGGGCTAATACGAGTTTTACACACTGATAGCATCAAGAGTTTTTAAATTTACTAAGGCTTATCAAAGTCTCAGGTTGCTTGGTTTCTTCAGAGCCTGGAAAAGTTTTCCAAAACTCAGTTCCCTGCTGGTGTAAATATTGTTTGGCAGCATCAGAAAGACTTTCCAAGGGGAAGTGAGACAGACTGGAGCTCCTGTCTCTTTGAACTCCAGCCAAATGCATCTTAAATTACAAACTTGGACTGGTGTGGTCCTGCTCTTGATGAGAGTTTAAAGAGAATGTAAAACACAATGACACTGATCTTCTGTTTAATTGCCACACAAACCAGATAATTGGATGCAGAGAATTAAAATAAAAACTGAGTATTTGATAATACAAAGTTGAGAGGGAAAAATCCAGCTATGCAAAATTACTGTGTTATCAGTGATTCTTGATCATTTTCATAGCTGAAAACGACCCAGAGATTTAATTAGTCTTGGAAAATGTTCTTCCTATAAAATCATGATAAAGGAAAATGAGAATCTTTTTATGCCTAAACAATCAGCAACTATTGAAATGAAGGAAGGTTGATACTGAAACTGAAACATCAGTCTTCATAGTCAAAATGTACAGAAGAATGTGACATGATTTATTTTAGGGCAAAATGTTGGCACTAATAAGCAGTAAAAACACTGGAAAATATGGCAAACTCAAACAGCTCATAGACTTCAATGCCTGAATGAATCACTGCTGTTATTCAATCCAATTGCCCAGAGTCTTGTGTTTATTCTTTTTAAAGTAGTCTTATTTAAGGAACCAACTTTCCAATTTCACATCACCTCAGTGGGATTTAAGGATGTTTAGTTAACAGCAATATGGAGAATTTTAAAACCTTCTGCAGCCCAGCTACTGCACTTCTCACTCTGCAGGAAAGCACTTTTTGGACACATCACCTGAGCATTCCAGCTTTAGATCAGAGGCCTCCTCCTTGCTTTGAACTTTGCAGACTCCAGGAATTGACAGCACCAGTCTCAACCATGGTTCAGGTTAAAAAACTCCTGACCTTAGATCCTGAATGAGCTACCTGCACAGTGGAAGAAGCTGAAATTGAGACAACACAGCAGGGAATAGTAAGATTAAAAGCATTGCTAACTGTGCTTAACTTCAGTGACTTTCTGTTTTGGTGAGGTATTTGGGCTTAAAACTCTCAGGCAGCTGCATGGCTGCCTGCCAGAAGGAAGTTCACAGCAAAGCTGTTTGCACAGCATCAACCTATTTTTAGTGTAGGGTTTGGAGTAGGGAGTTTCTTCCTCCCCCTGTCCCAAGCCTCTGAAATGCTCTTCACTGGCAGGCAGAGCCTGATGGCAGTCTTTGCACAGAAATATGGAATTTCTTTTGGCCAGCAGAGTAAATTTGGGTCTTGCATATGTGCCAAGCAACCTGCATGTCTAGCCAGGGTATGAAAAGCTGGGCAGCACCAGCCCTGGTTGTTTTCTTCTCAGCTGGAATGTTGCTTTAGGGAAAATAAAAGCAGAGAACCCAGTTTAAACAAAGTAAGATACCATCTCTGGCAAAAATACAGATAAAGGTTTAAGATTCCTGCCACAATAATTGGGTAAGAGAGCAGCCACTCCAAACTCTGTATCATCCCAGTGCACATCCACACACAATTAAGAAGTGGTTTGTGTGCACTAATCCCACATTCATAGGAAGTACTGCTGACATTTTGCTTATTCTTGCACAACAAAAATGTACATTTAAGGTGTGGGATGCATTCACTGGGAAAGCTGAAGTACTCCCAAAAATATGAAATGGAAGCATGGAGAGTGCCTTGCACTGGGCGGTGTCGGGAAGTTTGTACTAACTCTGGAGACGTGGGCCACACTATTGCTGCCAGCGTGCCCACAGATGTTATTGCCACAAGTGCTTTTTTAAAGAAGGGATGGAAAAGGAAACACATGGCTGTGAGCCATGGCTGTGCTCCAGAGCTTTGCCAGTGCAGTGTTTGCTCTGGAGCAGCTCTGACCCCTCCCAGGCCTGGGTGTGAGAGAGTCACAGGGCAGTGCATGAACTGGGAGCTCTGCACTGCCCTTATCCCCTGCACCTCCAACCCCCATCTGTGCCAGCCCTGGATCATGCCCACAGACTCCTCCTTCAAAATCTAAATTCCAGAGATTCTACAGCCTACCCAGGAAAGGTATTCCAGAGCTTTGTTGTTCCTGCTGTCAAGGCCCATTTTGGTGTCTCAGCTCAGTATCTCCTGCTGTGATAGAATCTCTTTTCCTTGTCCTACCCACAGCAGTGGGAAAAAGTGTTTATTTCCTTCTTTGCACCTACCTCTGACTGATTTGAAAACATCTCTCCCATCACCTTGAAATCAGCCCAGTCCTCCATCCTGTCACCCCTCTCATTACATTTCTGGAATCATCTCCAGCTGCTACCCATTTTGCAGGAAGTGCAGTGCCCACAGCTCAATACCATGCTCTGAGGAAGGCTTTCTGCTACCATGTGAGGAAGAGGGACCACACCATGTATCCTACAGATTACATTCCTGTTCTTACATTCCATAACAACACTGGGTTTTTTTTCAGGAACAGGATGCTGTTGAATCATGTTCAGCTGATGGCTGGCTGTAACCCCAGGAGAACTCTTCTGCACAAGTGCTACCGTAGCAGCCTGTCCTGTCCCATCCTGTATTTGTTCAACTGATTGCAGCCTCTGCTGAAGTCTACAAACACACATTTGTCAAATCCATTGCTGGGCTTGCTGCATTACATGCTAACTCTTTTGAATTTGTTCACTTTCAGTTGTATTTGTCTTCTGCTCAGTCAGTAGTTAGGTCAAGTCTGGTGCTCGCTACAATTTAATCAGCATATGCCATCCAAGTTGTTAATGAAAATACCAAGTAATCTCAAATCAGAGAAGAACTGCAGAGAATCCTCCTCAATACATCCCTGCAGTGTGAATTTTTAATAATTATTCTGATAAGGTTTTCCAAACAGTTTTTATCACCTCACTTTAAAATTGGTGTCAGACCACATTTCCCTGCTATCTTACATAAAGTCATTAGAGTCACTTAAAATAAAGTGCTCACTGCTTCTCCTCTGCTCAAGGAGTTTGTTAACTTGGTGCAGATTAACAAAAGTTGATCTTTCTTTTAGACACTCACTGATAAGTTTCCCTTTTCCATTAATTTTCCAGTTTAAACTATTGACCCTGAGTTCTGAGCAGGCAGAAGGAAGCAGAGACAAGCTGAGCCTTCAGAGTTTACAGCAATCCCTTTGTCTCTAATGCTGAGAAGTAATTTACCATATGGGGTGTCTGACTTAGGCACCAGGACACCTACAGTTGTTGTGCTTATGCTGCAATCCCTTACACAGGGCAGAGTAGGCAGAACTTGTCTAAGTGAGACAAGACAAGAGACCTGAGAGCCCTCAAAGCATTCACTGCTCTGCTCTGACACAACACAGGGACAATCAAAGTCTTTTCCTCCTGTGCCTATGGCTCCCCCCTCCACTGCTAGAAGTGTCCAGCCATACCAGTGAGAAATCCCATCCATGAAACAGAGAAGGTTATTCCACAATATCCTACACTTGCCTGAAAGATCTCAGGTGATTGGATTAAACCACAAAAAAAAAAAAAATTAAAAAAAAAAAAAATCTAGCACATAAAGTAAACATGCATCCCACAATAATTTGATGGCATCACAAGCCATGTGATGAAAATACTTCCAACATCAGCTTTGGTAACAGAAGTCTTGAACAGCCTTTTCAAGAAACCTTTGCAAGATGGCTGTGGATTACATCAATAATTACACTCTGGGATTGTCCTGTGCAGGGCCAGGAGCTGGACTCAATGATCCTTGTAGGTCCTGTCCAACCCAAGATTCTATGACTTCATCAACAAGACCTGATCATTTAGCAACTCTTAATTGAACATGATGCTCAACATTTTTTCCTGACACATAAGTCTGTGCAGAAAGGATATGCTTGTTTTCAGGTCCCAGTAATTACCCACTATGCTCATTAAATCAACTCCTTGCTTAAGGTGATGACATAATAATAAAGTCTTCATCAATAGGGCAACAGTGCCCTTTCTCCTACGGAGTTTTCCCAGCACATTTGTTGATACTTTAAAATCACTGACAGGTATCACTGTTTTGCTCTAGGCAGTTATATATTTGGACAAATCCAGTGATTTCCAAGCAATCCTTTGCTCTGTTAATCTCTTATGGAACATCTCTGTGGTTCCAAAGCACATCCTGGATGCAGGTGCATGTCTGCAGTGTGCTTCACTTGCACTGTCATGGAACCCCAGCTGATAACCTAGCCCCAAGCAGCCGCTCACTCACTGCTCCTCCCAGTGGTACGGGGGAGAGAACTGCAAGGGTTAAAGGGAGCAAACACATGGGTTGAGATAAGGACAGTTTAATGGGGCAGAAAAAGATGAAAATAAGGATGGTGATGATGATAATGATAAAAGATTAGAATATACAAATCGGGTGATGCACAATCCAGCTCTCACCAGGTGCTGACAGATGCTTGGCCAGTTTCTGAGCAGCAGCCCCAGCCAGCTTTCTCCCAGTTTATGACACCATAGGGTAGGGAATATCCCTCTGGGTCAGCTCTCCTGGCTCTCTGCCTTCCCAACTTCTTGTGTCATTTAGCCACGAGAAGCTGAAAAGTCCTTGACTTAGTATAAACATACTTAGCAACTACTAAACCATCAGTGTGTTTTTAAGTGTATTCTTACACCAAATCCAAAACACAGCACTGTGCCAGCTACTAGAAGAAAATGAACCTTATCCCAGCTGAAACCAAGACATACTCTGCATTCCCTTGGTGTCTTAGTCTAAATTAATTCACTCTTGGGAAAAAAAAAAAAAAAAGTTCTTGAAAGGTGAGAAAGGGAACCTCCAGCAAGTCAGTAACTTTGCATTAAGCAGTGGTAAATCCAAAGCAGCTTACCCAGTGCAGAGTTAGGAACACAGACAGGCAGTTACCACCAAGTGCCACACTGTAAGCATGATGCCTTCTCACCTCTCTCCTGGAAATGTTTTCCTGGGCCTGTAACCTCAATAGGAAATACTGCATTTATGCATTAAAATGACAGTTTCAGAAGTGATACTTTTGGAAAAAGGACAGATATGCAAGCATGAAATTCATAACTCATTTATTGAATATATATATGCAAGGATACCAATAAAAAGAAACTAATACTGCAAACTACAACTTTGGAAGTAAAGCCAATATAACAGGAACAAAATATACATAACATTGTAGATAGGAATGCATTTACCCTCTTCCATACATTCCTTGTTTTTACACCTAATGTAAATATATGCTAGAGCAAAAGCTGCAAACGTTGGCCTAACCTGAGTGCTTTGACAAGCAACAGCTCTCCAGGATTTGTTAAGGGCTGAGATGTCACTGCAGACTAATGGCTGTGCATACAAATGCATGTACAGGAACTGCTTCACCAAGTATATAAATCAAGGGCTGTGTTCTGTATTTTCACCTCCATCACTAATATAGTGGAATCTGACTCTGGTGACATGGAAGAAGAGTTACTAATTGCTATCATGCACTTTCAATTCTCTTCAGATTAATTTAATCTAATGAGGATTAATTTTCCTGTCAATCTGATTCAGCGTATTAATATTTTTGGAATGCACTGATTATCACCTGTCAGATAAGTCTGATATTTCAAATAGATTATCACCTCTTCATTTTTCACTCTGTTTTAGCATGAAGTTCTTTTTCCTATAGGCAGGAGTAAGAGGCAAACTCTTCCATTACACTACATTTTAGGACCAGATTTGGCAGACTCAAAGCACTGCAGATGAGCACAGCTTTGTACCTGGAGCTGAGACTTTGTGGAGTGTAGGTGTGGCTCCTACTGGAGCCTTATCACAGACCCTGGTGTGGATGGAGCAGCCTGTGCTGCAGGAGCAATGTTCCTTGTGCTCAGGAGCTGCACTGACACTGAAGCAGCCCTGTCCCCCTGCCCTGGACAGCACAGCCACTGCTCTGGGGGACTGACCTGGGGACTCTGGCATTGCCCCAGCTGTATCCTCAAGATATCTGAACAGGATCCTTGTGATGCCTGTCCTTCCTTGGCACAGTCCTTCTGGGAATAGCAGAACCACAGATCTGTGAGACCACAGTGAGCTGGGGAGATCTCTTAATGGAGAGGTGCTGGGGAGAAAGCTCCCTTCTCAGAGGGGTCCAGGCATCTTAAACAGCACACAATCCTCTTGTGAGCAAAAGAAATGCCCAAAGGCAAAATGTAACAATAATAAAATAAAATTTAAAAAAAAATTAAAGTGAAACCAGTTTTTTAAGACAAGTTTTGTTGAATTCATGACGTTGAATTCTCTGATTGTGAGATGAAAGCAGAAGGTGCCTAGTAAAAAAAAAAATCTCAGTAACAAATTGACTGTATTAATTTAACTAGCTAATTTAAACATACCTAGTTCACCTATAGAGCACTTTAATTACTTCTAACATTTCTGGGAAGGCAGTAGATGCTCCAGAATAATCTTCAATATATGCTTGCAAAGATTACATTGCTTTACCAAAAAAAACCTGCAAACCAAAACAAACCCCCAAAAATTCAGAGAGACTGTCTGAAATTCCAAGCTAAAATACACATAAAAAGACAGTAATGGCAGTATTTTGTCTTTTAAAAAAATGATGTAAATGTTGTATACTATGATACATTGTCATGCTTTTTAAAACTACAATTAAGGATGTAAGAGATGTACAGTAAATACACTGCTGAGGTACATTTCTTCTAAATATTAACACCACGACAGAATTACTCCCCAGCAGGTGATGCTACTTGGGAACATATAAATACAATTTTTACATTGTAAGGCACTTTTACCCAGCATACATGAGTTGAAGTCAGTTATGACAAATTTGAGGCTTGTAAGAAAAGGTTTTTGCTTTTGACTTTGCTTCCATGAATTCTGAATTGATGACAGTTTCACCAGGCCATTTCAGCACTCAGGGACAACAGGGAAATCAGCCACTTGCTTTTCTGCTACCCAAAGGTAACTGCTGTTCTGGTTCTTCAAGGCAAGGAATGGGTGAATTTATCCATAACAGGTGAGTTATTGGACTGAATATTATACTAAGCCACTGACACAACGAATTAGAGCTCAGTCTCAAGTACAGTCAGTATGCTGGCAGATCTACCCCATGCAAACTTAGTTAAATACAGTAGCTGCAAACAAAGTGCCTTTTTTCCATGGGAGGGCCATGTCTGAGGCACAAACTGAAGTAATTTAAATATTGAAGGATGCTATTTTGCATTCTAAAACTGTTCTGAGTGGCTGAGAAATGTTCATGTTCTAGGAGAAACAAAACACCTTGATAGACAATTTCAATAATCGATCTGTCATTGCAATTCAAGTCACGCTTTTAATTTTGAAAGTTACAAATACAAAATAAAAATGAGCAATGGCATCATGTTTAGAGCAGTAACTGAATATTTTCTGTACACAGCAATATTTCTTTCCAAACGGGATTATTCTCCAGGAAAGCAAACAGAATTGATTGAATTCTAACAGGTAAAATGTTAGAAACTCCAATATACAGTAATTGAGTCCCTCAAGACATTAAGGGAATGCATAAGAAGACAAATGACACACGTTAAATCTTTTAAAAATACAAGTAAAAAATGCTACAGAAACTCATGTTACATATGAACCGTTTTTGCAATACCAATCACAGAAGAACTGTAGCAGTTTATAGTCAAATCAGTGTCTTTTGCTTGTTTCCTTCCTTCAAATCCAGAAGTTTTGTTGGGAGTTCAGAGTGAAACAAGTCAAAACCCTAAACAAACAATAAGGTGATGTGGTAGCAACAGACAAACATGTGGACTAGGTTCAGCTTTTTGGTTTTATTTAAGTAAGTCTGAGGATGTGCTTTAACAGACCAATTGAAGAAGCCAGTAGCCATTAGAAATGACAAGGTGTTTTGAAAGCAGTCAGAGGACTGTTCTTTAAGTTTGGTATAGCCTAGATCTGAGCGTTCCCTCAAGGAACATCAAATTCTAGCAAGTAGAATTCCATGATGTGATTGTTGACAGAGAAAGGAAAAAAAATCACTAAAACAATAAGGATGATACGTGAACTTTCCCATATAGTGGTCATATGATTAAAAAATAAATACCAATCTAGCAAAAAAGTTTGCTTCCTCACTCTTCTTACAGAATGTGGGACCTTTATGCACATTCTTGACAAAACATGAAGTGTTCCACACAACAGAGAACACCTGAGGTATGGACGTCAGATATGGTGGCTAAATTCCATAGTGAGTTAAGAGTTGTAACTCTCTGAAGTAAAAAAGAGATTGGGCTGCAAAGTCCAAACATTTGTATATCAGGGTTTTAATCACACTCGGTGAAGTGTTCTTTGTAAATCAGGACACAGAAAGAGGTGAGTTTTTGGGGAAAGAATGAACTACAGCCCTTTGGCATGAGTTCTAAAGCTCACAGCTCAGAACCAACAGCTGCTCAAGTAAATCTCCCGCAAACAATGCCGGGCGGAATGAGCAATCACAACAGGAACAACCTGAAATGTTCAAGCGTGCTTGGTGTACACAGAGTCCTCTCCTACTGCTGCTGCCCGAGCCAGACCAGCGCTGCCATCAACGGCTCCGGAACTCGTGCAGGAAGAAAATGCAAAATTCACAAAGTACCAGCTCGTTGCCATCAAGGACTTGTCCATGGTGTTAATTAAACTAGCTAAGACCTTCCCTCGTTGTGTGAATCCACTAAACAACTTACACATTCCAAATCTTAAAGTTTTTATTCAGTCCAGAAATATAGATCTTACTTCATTTCAATGTCTGCCTTAACTTTTGACACTGTACATATTACATATCATTTATATAGTGTTTCATTTTTTTCCAGACACTGCAGACTACAAACTACATAATATTGACATGTAAAACTCTGCCACTTACTGAAGGCTCACACACATGAACGTTTCAGGCAGTTCAATGAAATTTCTAACAGAGTTGGGTAGTAAAAAGTTACTAACCCTTTTCTGATTTTTAGAAAACAATTTAAAAGAATTAGTAGTTATGATGTCTTAGCCATTCCCAGTTCTATAACTCTGTCCCTTGAACCTGTTTAAAAAATGATGAAAACAATAGTAAATTTTAAATCATACAGAAAAGCATTTCACAGCTCTGACATTACATCTACATTTAGCAATAGAAATGAGGGCCTCCCTTCTTACACTGTTACAAAGTCAGCCGGATTTAAAAAACAACAAATCCTCCCCGTTCTTCTACAGTATGCCAATAAAAAGTACTCTGCATACACTAGATTTAAATACTTCACTGCAGTAAACTACATTAATTGTATATTGCGTTTCAGTCTTGGTAACAGATCTGTCAGGAGTAACTTCCATACCTAGTTTCCATTGAGCTGCTGCTGAGGAATGTCATTGTGGTCAGTGCCTGATTTGCCACGGCTTTTGCTTTCTCTTTCTTCATCCTCTTCATCTCTTTCATCGTTTCCACTATGGTTTTTACAATAGAGTCTGGCACAATAAAAGGAACAGTGAGGATTTACACTGAAAATATCCATCCAAACCTGACTTCTCTCTCAATTAGTTTCGAGATGTGCTACAAGTCAGTTGCAAACTCTTAAATCATTCACAGCTTCCAGTGAAGCATCAGTTAAACTGAGAAGGAAAACAAGGGTGAAGAGCAGCCAACAGAACTGTGACCAATCCCAGTTTTGCAGCCCTGCCTCTGTCACTGCTCAGTGAATGCCCTCTCGTGGGCACAGCACGGCAGCTCAGCTGCAACCAAGCCACAGATCTTCAGGAAGGGTGGAAAATTGGGGGGGGTCCAAAAAGCCCCTGAACAAAACTACAAACACATCAATATGGAGGAATCATGGCATCAATTTTCTTGATGTAAATTACAGATTATTGGAGAAGGAAAATATAATACAAGTCAAATAATTTTCTCATTTCTCCTATTTACAACAGTACAGAAATTTCAAATTAGCAGAGTAACTGAAATGCTTCATAAACTCAACAACTATTTAAAGATACTATTTTAAGCTAAATTTTGCCCTCTTTTTAAAGAACATGTTGACTAGCCAAGTTAGGCAGAAAAAGTGTAATGAAATATCTTTACTTTTGT
This sequence comes from Ammospiza caudacuta, assembly GCF_027887145.1. Lineage (NCBI taxonomy): Eukaryota > Metazoa > Chordata > Aves > Passeriformes > Passerellidae > Ammospiza > Ammospiza caudacuta. The sequence goes on along the minus strand of NC_080606.1, from coordinate 13,346,067 downwards.
AGCAGATTCAACAATCACATAGGTCCTTACTTATAAATTCCTCGTGACATGTTCTCAATGTATTTAGCTTTGTCTTCTACTCCACAGTGGTAATGGTATGTTTTTATGCAGGCCTTGATTTCACACCCAATAGTAGCACCAGGCTGGCTGCAGAGTGTGCATTTCTGTGCAGGGGAAAAGAAGAACAACAACATTCAGCATCTCAGTCTTTTGTCTCTTAGTACTCAGTTTAATGCTCCTCATATTTATGGCAAATATTTTGCAACAGAGTAATTCCTCTTCCAGATCATCTTTCCAATGAAAAGTTAATCGAAGACATGATAAACCAGAAACTGTAAGATAGCAACCCACAAAACATGAACACTAGGATTTACCTATCTGTTGCACAGAAAATTGCTATGTGATTACAAAACATGTTATTGCATGTCCAAGGCTATTTTATTGCTGCTGAAGTTAGTATACTAATATATAGAGAGTCTTAAATAATTATTTTCAAGGAAATACATTGCTAGTTTTTTATTATCTGTCTGATCCCCTATACATTTCTGAGCACTTTAAAAACATCCTGAGTTTTAATAAAATACAGTGTGATGTTTTACCAGCATCCCCATCTCTAAGATCTTAAAATGTTTTCCTTCTAAAATACCAAAACAGTTGGAAACACTGGTTTGTTTCCAATTTTAGAGAATATATTCACTGCAAGAACTGCATATTCTCTAATTTTATGTGCAGCTCCACACAGTGTGTTTTTAGTAACACAGGTCCAAAGCTGTTACTCTCTTATAGTTACAGCACAGCTAATATGAATCATATGATTCTGTGATCATAACAGTTATGTACAATTGTCATAAAGAATCCCAAATACCACAAGCCCAAACACCACTAATATTAAGGTGATTCCCATCTGGCTGCCCTTCCCACAAGTAACACTATATTTTAATTTTGTGTTTAGAAAGAGATGGAAAAGATTACTCCATAAAAGAAAGGAGGCAGAGCTAACAGACCTTAGAAGAATCACTAACACATTAACCACATTCTGCAGGTACATACCATTCTTTTTCCTCTCTTGATTTCTTGAAGTACAGTTTTGATATCAAAATCACCAAATTCTGCCCTTGAAGTTGTTGTTAGCTGGACAGTGCCAGAGGAAAACAACTGTAAAACAAGCAAGTCAAAGTAATGTCAGGTCCAAAGATGATGGATGAACATCCTTCTTCAAGATGAACAAACCAAGATGTTTGGAAATTTTTTTTACAAGAATAACTGAGCACTGAACATCCTGTTTTGTGATCTCAGACAGCATGTGCTTTACCAAAAAACTAGGAAAAACCCTACACTGAGCAATTAAAGCATTCCTTCTGATCCCCACCTGACTGCTTTAATTAGAGTTGTTGTTGCCTTGGAGAAACTTCTTTTAAAAGACAGAGGAGTAGACGAGAAGTAATGATAGGATGAAAATATAAAGTAGTAAATGGGAAATATTATTAATTGCATTACTCAATGTTTAAGGAATATTCCATTTCCTACCCTGTGACATATATGTAATTCAGGTTCAACACAGATGTCAATACAGCTGTGAAGTCCTGAGGGATGAAAATGGAGAACAGAATACCATCCCTTCTATCATCATCCTGGTATATTCAGCTTTACCTGCCTTAAAGCTGCAGTTCAGGTAGACAAAGTAACAGAGATTTGCTGGAGTAAGACTCTGGCACACAGCAGCTCTCTGTTTAGTGAGGGTGGGAACACAAAGTCAATGAGTAACTCCACAGACTGCCTGGACTATTTATTCATTTTGAGGTACAACATAAACCAGTGAATTTTGTTACCCAAAGCCCCACCTCACTCATGGCACTGTTTGCTCATGTTCTTTGCAATGAGATCCTGTTCAGGCTGACAGTTCTACAAATGTGATCATCTAAAGGCAAGAGCTTCCTGGAACATCCATATCCCACACTCTACTTAACTCACACAGCCTGAATCCACAGGTCAAAAATGAACAAAGTTCATGGATTCTTCTCAGATTGTCTCTGAATGCCTGGGAAGTTGTTTTATTCTTGGAAAGGATTCTTTTAGTTAAAACTGTTTTCTGTTTTCCTTTTTAAATACTTCATATGCATTTAGACACTAAGGGAGCATTTTTAATAAGCTAAAGCATCTCCCTGAGCTAATTCTATCTCTTAGCATGAAGCCAACTTTTATTCATATTGCCTGCAGTGAAAATAAATGAATTGCTCACTTTGCAACACTTCAGTGCTTAAGATCATCAGCATACAGACAATACTCAGCATAATTACATGTGAGGGTACTGTATTAAAATCTAAAATAGCAATTCAGACAAAATGCACAGAATAGACTGATTAACAACAATACTCACCATGCACTTATAGTGTGCTGCAGCCTTTTTGGCATTAAATATATGAAGCTTTCCTCTAGCTTCATTTTCTTCTTCACCTGCATGACAGAATCCACATTTAGGTTTTGTATCACTGGGGCTGCTTCTGTGGGGAGACCTGTCTCTCTGAAAGAAAAACATTTTACTAAAATATACTGCTGGGATACAAATAAGGTTGCAATTTTAAAAGCCTGTGGCCACCAGCTGGAGGCTCAGACAAATGCAAATTTTAACAAAACTTATATTTCAGAGAAGAAATATGCAATTCTGTCTTCTAAGAAGTTTAGCATATTTACTGCTTACATAGGAACTGCTTTCTATTTCATCTGTGCCATGTGAGGACGTAGATCTAGTGTCTTCTGATTGCCCTTTTAAATTTGTTTTTCTTGGCTTTCCCTTACGACCCCTCCTTTTTCCTTTGGGAGGTGAAGGCTCCAATTCGTGTTCATTGATATTTTCTTCTAAATCTGCTTTAGAAGTCAGAAAACATAATTAAATAAGATTCTCCACAATTTTATAAAAAATAAACTAAGAAAAAAACCCAAATCAAAACCAACCCACAACCCACCAACACAAGAAAAATCACAAGTTGTATTTTCCAAATTTTGGTCAGAAATAAAAAAAAGCACCTTTTCCTCATTTATTACAAACATGCAACTGCAGATCCTGAAAACATTACTTCTTCTATGTCATACACCTTTGCATCTTTATAACACAAGAAGGTTTAGTGTTTCTTACAACTTCTACTTTCAGACCTAAAATGTGTCCTCAGACACACTTCTTCACCTTCACTGAAAATAACATTCATTTAATCTACCCTGAAACTGGAAAGTGCTCTCACCCATGAAATATGCTGATAATTATTATTTTAATATGCATAACTCCAATGTATATTGCCCTTGATAGTATGCCAGTGTACCCAATAATACCTCTCTCCTTGCTTTATTAATTGATGCCTGTTGACTTAACAAAAAAAAATCATCCATTGGTTTATAACATCAAGCTTTAAAACTGAAAATTATTTACCTTCAGTGAAACAAATCTACAGTTTTATGTCATTACAGAATATTTTTAGATCTGCAGCTAAAACCAGCCTCCAGTTTAGAGGAAATCATCTCCACAGACAACATCTCATATCAAGTATTTACAGACTATTAGGAACATAAGAACACATTTTTTAATACAGACATGCCAGAGGCCTGACAAGTTCCTTTACAAATGTCAGCTGAGCTGTGGCTGCTGCACAGAGCTGAGCCCAGCCCTTTGGGCACAGTGGCCTTTGCACAACCCACAGCTCTAGAGAAGATACAAATCAATTCTACAAGATTGAGATTGCTTCCAATAAGATCTGGTTAAATTCTATCTGATAATTCCATCTAACAACCAGCTCTATTCAGTCACTAACAACTTTCCTACTCACAAAACCACCCTCCTTTTTTTCCTTTAATCTGTAGCACCCACCCTTGCTTGAATCACAAACAAATTTCAGATTTGTTTAAAGAACATGCACAGACCCTGCTGAAGGACTTTTCTTCTCAAAACCCAAACCACAAACATCAGTATGAGCCCCCAAACAGAAGGAAATGGTAAAGATGTGGAACATTCACTTGATGGAAATTGCCATATTGTTTTAGTGTCCAGACAGGACACGGCTGCAGACTAAATGCTGCCTTGCCAGCACTTGTCTTTCTTACCTATTGTCACATCAATCAGATAAATCAGATCACATCTCTATCTTGTGATAACAGAGATTCAACTGCACAAAACATGAAGTCCAAGTGCTGAACATATTCCACAGCCCTCAAGTGGGAGCAGAAGACAAATGAAGCCCTGGCCCAGCCTGGCACACAAGGACATCCTGCTCAGCTCCATCCACTGGATCTGTCACCAATCCCCAAGGAAAGCTACAGCTTCTGCTCAGTTATTAAGGAAGGACAGAAAACTCATCCAAATGCACCACAACAGTTATATTGAAATTTATACAGATCTGCAAATTATTTTGGTTTAAACTTACAGATTATTCAGCAATATACAGATCTGCCCAAGTTGCTAAGACACATCAGTCTGTCTACAACATCCCTATACTTTAATATAAAAACTACTCTTTTCTAATTACATGTCAGAAGCACCATTTATTTTACACTGAAAAAAACCTAAATACATGATGACACAGATTATGTAATGAAAAAATACATTTGACATGTTTTTCTCAGTATTTCCTACCTAACATTACTTTTCATTTGTCACCACTTGCTCAATTCCCTAAGCAAGATTATGCAATTTAGATATTGACCTCTTAGACTGCACATAGCAAATTTTATTGCAATCTGAAAACCTTTCAAAAAGAATTCTCTTTTTATCTTGTTCATCACATGAACTCTCCACTGATTATTCAAAGAAACTTGTGAATATTTGTCTCTACTTTTACAGAAATCATAGATGGTTATTCTAGAAAAGCAGTCTTACAAAAATGTGACTATTGAATCCATGACCCTTTAAATGACATCAGTAAGAAGTTAAAAAAATTCCTTCCAAAATAATTCAGTGGACTTCCCTACTATTTCATGAAACAAGACATAGTCCATTCACTGCTATTCTTTATCTTTTCCAAAGCTCCTTGTCAATTTTGTCAGCCAAAATGCTTTCTACCTCAGTCCACCCTTATTTTCTACAATAACATTAAAGCATGTCCTGAACTCTTTACAGTCCCACTTAAAAAAGACAGAAGTGAGTTATAATTGCTAAAAACCAAGCACACCTTATGAAAACCAATTTCTTAGATGTGCCAATCTCCTAATAGAATAAGTCCTTAAGTGCTATTTTTCAGTCTATAATTATTAGCATATTTAAGATCTGAAGAGTAAAAATGCTGTATTTTTAAAAGATAGTTTCAGTGTAAGATAAAAAAAAAACTTGAAGAATGCACAGCTTTCTTTAAAGGACAACCCCTCTTCTGTGCTCAAAACTACGACTCCCAGAGAAGGTCAGACACGAAAATCCAGATGCTACATGACACCCCTTCACTAAAATGCAATTCCTTGAAGATTTACATCTCCTACTTCAAGTGATGTGGACCTAGAGAGTAACAGCACCAAGATGTGAGGATCTGCTCTGCCACATCCATCTTCCAAGCCTGATTCCTCAAACATTAAAGCTCCTCTTGTTTTTACAGCACCCTGAACACACAGAACAGAACAGGGGGACTGTAACCAGCTGTCAAACACATCTGCCCTGCATGGTCCTCATGTTTAATTCCCAGCTTGGTGGGTGCCCTATCCCTCCCCTCAAGCCCACTGCCAGCTTACCCTGTGTCCCTGGCATCTGATGGTTGGGTGTTTCCAACTTCTCATGTCAGCTTGAACTAAGGAAAACACAAAAAGTTGTTCAACTCCTCCCTGACCAGGTGATGTTTTATCATGGATATCACCCATCCTCTGAATCCCCTGAGATTCCCTAGAATTCCTTCTTCAACTACCACCCATCCCATATCCCTTTACTGCATTGCTTTTTAAAATCATGACAATTTTCTCAGTATAACTTTAGATAAAGTTCCAAGGAGGTTTCTATGAGCTTCCCTCAGAAGTCCCCAAACGCTAGATCTGAAAAAAGCCCAAAACACAACATGGCCTGAGAAAGGGGGGGTAAGGGTAGAAATCAAGAAGAAACAATCTACATTTTAAAAAGCACCTAGGAATAGGATATTGTAAATTCAGATGAGTAGCAACAAGCCCCTAATTTGCATTTTAGAAATCCATGAGCAGTACAAAGTACCACAGAAGGAACCCTGGCAAAATGCTGTATTACATCAACTGTTAACAGGGAGATTTAGCTTCAGAGAGAAATCTAAAAATTCTCCTTTGATCATGACTAGAAGGAGAAAGGATCAAGATGTTTTGCTGTTTAAAATAAGGCTTGGCAGAGAAGAGGCAGAGAAATCACTGATCCATACTGCATCAGCTTGAAATACACATGGAACCCCTTTCCAAAAGCCAGGTTAAAGCAAAGCAATAAAGAATTAAGTGATTTAAAGGTTGTGAAAGAACATGTAAAAAGAGGATGTGTACAATAAATATGGCTTTATTTACATCCTACAGTACCTTAAACAACCAAATAAGAGAGCCAGAAACAAAGCAGGTTGATTTTGTATGAGGAGGATAAAAAGCTAAAACTACTGGCAAAATATATTTGCAAGTAGCACTGGACATGAAAAGAAGCCAAAGCATAGAATGTTGAAGGGGCTGAGACATGCTGTTATATTAATCTGAAATCACACATATGCAGGTAAAGTTTTACAGTGCATTTGGGATAAAAGAGAAACTAAAAATTCAAGGAACAAAATCAATCTTACTAGATTTTTAAAGGAGAAATGGAATATAGCAGAGAAAGAAAAGAGTACTTCAGCATGCTTGAATAAAATCTCATTAAACTATGGCTGAAACCAAATAAACCATATGAGCCAACATCATTGTTTTAAATTGGAAAGAAACATAAAAAAAAAAAAACAAAAGAGCCTTATTGGCCCCATAGTTAATACTAAAAATGTGGATGCATCTATAAGCAATAATAAGAAACAGGGATTTGCAAAAATCCCCTTGCAATCAAACACAAAATCAGGTAAGCTAATAATGAAATAATAGTAGTTTTTATCAGCAGATGATGTGAAATTAATGACCAAAATGCTGAATATATTTTTTGTGCTCTCTTTTTCAATGGAAAAAGAATAAGTTACATTAAACACATTTAAATTAAAGTAAGAACCGATAGGAAAAAATTAAGTTACCCCTTAGGTCCTGCCACTAATATTTTTTCCAAAAGCCCCAGACACTTGAAGGAAGTGATGACTCTCATCCAGAAGTTATTTGTTATGAGGTATTTGAGATTATTTATTTAAGTACATTTAACATAGAAAAATAATAAAATAGTCCTTACTAACCACACAATTTAAATGTATTTCAAGCAAAGAAACACTGGCAAAGACTGAAGACAGATTATGCATTTGGCTTATTTGCAGAATCACAAAGCTGATGAATTTGTTGAGCAGCTCAAGCCCCTCTGTGTAACACCTTTCCTAGATGGGAGGGAGAATCAGAACACCACAGGACAGCTCCTCAGACAGGACAAACCCTTCACCACATGACTTTTGCATTTTTCCTTTTCCCATTAGCCATGTGGTTTTCCATAAGAAAACCTTGGAGTTTCTGCACAAACCCTCATGAGTCTCTAATGGGACACTGCTAATTCCTGCCTGGACCAAGGGCTGCTGTGGGAACACACTTGGTGCCACACCCAGAGCATTCTCCAGGAGACAGAACCAGGCTGAGTTAGCAGAGCCCTGCAAGACTTTCTCACCACCAAAATCCAAAGGACCCCAAAGTGCAACATTACAGAAGCATTTACACCTGACTGTTCCTGCAAATAACCTGGGCCACAGAAAATGCAACAGGGAACAAACACTGCTGCTCCAAGAATCCAAAGATGAATCAGAATGTTTGTTACCTTACTAGAATGCCAAAAAGTTGCAGATGTTTTTCCTGCCTGGTTTTCACAGCACTTTGGGAAAGTACTCAGTGCACTACAGATTGCAGTGTCCCAGAGAAATACCATCCTGACTGAACGTACTGAGCAGTGTGAGAAGCACAGATTCCATGTCTGATCTTCACACTGACATGAAAAGGATGCTAACACAGGGAATGTCCTTATTCCCATTGTGGAAATAGAATTCCCTGAGGCTTTGAGCACAGCTACAAAATTTGTACAAAATTACAGACATTTTATTTTCTGACCCCACAGTTCTCAAGCATCTGCTTTAAACATTAACAAGAGAAGTCACACAGCTCTTTGTTAGTCTTTGTCTTACCACTGTGTAACAAATGAAATTACATTCTTATCTTAGTTGATATTGAACTATTCCTCATCAGCTGAATTTGTTTTAAATCCAACACATCAGCCAGGGCAACCTCACCTGCAGGGAACTGAGAGAGGCCAGTTTTTTCATTTTACAACAATTATTTTCAGTACATTGGAATAATTTCCAACAAACAGCTCCAAAACATCAGTTCAACAATACTTCATTCTTCACAAACAATAAATGCAATTGTATCAAACTGAACAGTAATTCAACTAATGGTTGGCTGTGATCATTTGAAAGCACTGGCACCAATTCCTGTAACCTATTAGGTACTGAAAACTTAGCTTGCCTAAAACTATGAATGAAGCTGGTACCTGAAGTTCAGTTATTTGTTAAATTTGTAAACAGCAAGACAAAAACCTAGATGTCCTTTATCCAGTTAATGGGAACAAAGAACAGAAAAACCACGCTGAATTACAGCAAGGAAACACAGGAGAAATACCATTTTCCTATTCTATGTCACCTAAATACCAGACCATATAGATAAATTAGATAAACCCAACAATGTGTTGAAACAGATAATGAATTTAAGAGCACAGTACTCTGCTACCATGCTTCACATTTTCATATTCAAAGAAACCAGAAGGTAGTTCAAGTCCTGTCATGTGAAGAAAAATTAATTCCCATCACTCATTAATTTTGTCTTGATGAGTAGATACCAAGCCTGATGAATCCTCACACCACCTGAATTTCATAACAGCAAAAAATACATCTATGAGATCCTTTTTATTAAGTCTTAGCAGGTAACTTAACCCGAACATAGGTCCTTCAAAATTATTTCCATGCAGCCTCAAGAGATTTTCTTTAATTGTTATTAAGTGTTTAACAGTCAGTCTTTTTAAACTAGAAGTGCAAGAGCCAGACCTCAGACTTGGGCAAGTCTGCCCCCAGAAGCATCCATTTTCTAGGGAAGGAAAGGAAAACTCTCACTATTATGCAGCAGTGCTGCCTACAGAAAATAAACTGTTCTGGACAAACCAAACACTCCTAAAAACTCTTTGAACATCTACTGACATCAGTGACAGAATAAAAATACTTGGACTGGAATGATTAAATCTGGACACAAGGAACCCACAGATGTTCTAAACTGACCAAGAAAAAAAAACTGCAACAAATGAATAATAATAAAAAAATCCCCAACCAAAATGCAACCCAGAGAAGGAGCAGTTAGGTTTCCATTAAAAAGAACTGATGGTTCCAGCACCTCACACTGGGTGACAGAACCACAGATAAGCTTTAAGTGTTCTGTTAGGAAAACACTGCTAAGCAAAGATTAATGAAAATGAAACTAAAACAAGATTAAAAAGAAAGAAAGCCACTGTGTTAACGTCTAGCTTCCCTGCCTGGTCTAGTCACTCTCCTCTGCCAAGTCCCTTATCTGGTTTCACACACCACCATTCTTTCACATTTAAATGCCTCCTTCACATTCACATTCTCATCAAGAAACAAACAAAATACAAATATAAAGCTTAATCTCACCATCCAACACCTTCCAGTTGTCATTTCACTTAGCAAACTTCAGCATTTAAGTATTAAGGAAAAAAACCTCCCAAGACCATTCTGAAACTCTGAAAACCACCCTGTAATTTCTGTCTGCTAAAGTTAATCAGTGTTCAATGTACCAAAATACCATTGCTATGGAAATTACTTATAGCATTGTATCAGGCATATGCAAGATATATTTCTACTTTATTTGATTTAAAGGAGGTCTATCACAAATGAGCCCCAGCTCCTGGTGTTATTAAACCCACAAAAATAAATAATAATTATTTTATGGGTAAAGTTTCCAAAACTGTATGGACTAAAATGAAAACAAAGTTTCCAAAACTGTATGGACTAAAAAGAAAACAATCTTTGGGAAAGAGCACTGGGTGGAATTTCAGTGAAATATTAAATAAAGAACTGAAAACAGGAATATAAAGTTTAGCTACATATAGTTCTAGAAGTGCAAAGCTATTTCGAGAAGTGTAAAGCATGACAGAAGTAAATATTTCCAACAAAAAAAAAAAAGTGTGCAAAGTGCTAAATAAAGTACTATCAGGTTCTTTGGTCTCAGCTGTTCTGAGTGACATTGAGGGCAGGAGAGAAGAAATACACAATCTAAGAGGCTCTTGATGAGTCTAGATTAATGTTTTAATAAACTACCATCATTAACATTTAGTAAAAAAACCTCTTTTTTCCCAATATATCTATACAAAATTTAAAAGCCTTTGCTGCTAGAAAATGGCACTGTAAAATTGGAGATAATTGCTCCTGAAAACTCTTAAAGAAAAGCACAAGTTCAGATCCTGCAAGGAATCCCAAACAGAAAAAGTAATTCATTGGCTTTGAGCTCCATGCAGAATTAGAGGCATTTTTAAACACATATCAAACACTGAGACATTTGTGAGCAAGTATAAAAGATTATTTTAAAATATCAGTTAAAAAGATTAATCTCTCTGACTCAAAATGTCTTTAACATTCTGTGTCTGCTAACACACAAAGTGACCCCAAAACAAACACAAGATAACGTGGCCTCTTCTCTTTGGAGAACCAATTACAACATAGATAGTGTTTTTATTGTTTAAACCCAGTAAAATTAGAGTTTTATATATAGGCACACAACAATAATGATTTAAATAGACTAAAAAAAAAGAAATCCATTTTCTTTGGTAGTTTTTGCTGCCTTCAGGATCTTTCTGAACACTGAAATAACATCCAAACCTTTACCATTAATAAGTTCACTACCTGTAGCATAAAAAGCAATACATTATCTTAAAAATACATTTGGCATAGAGACTGAAGTAATTAATGAAGTTTAATTTTCCCTAAACAGTTGCATACACCTCATTAATTAAATCTGAGGACATTTCAGCTGCAAACAATGCAAGAAGTAAACTACCAACTGTTAGCTTAACCCAATTTCAGATACAGCAGAAAAGAAGAAAAATACTTAATAAAAACACAACAGTACAAGTAGTTTGGAATTTTAACAGACCACACAATATATCTGCATTTGTGGCATTTCACTATTCTTTTCTGCAAAGCTTTAGTGAATGGATCCATAAAACTTTTTTTTTTTAAACATTATGATTCAGAAACTTATCTGTAAGTGAACTCATCACAACCCTTTTAATTTACTATTGGGTGTTTCTTTTTTCAAGAGTTAAACTCTATTTACTAGTACAAAAAATAATGAATATTTAGGAACATCAGCAAAAATCAGCTGTTATCTGATAAAATATCTCAGATGTTAATAATGTGAATATTTAACTACAAATATTAGCCAGCTTCTTCCAGGGAATGTATAACTTCTACCCAAACTTTGGTTTTATGGAGCAGCATATCTTTTGAACATCCTAAAATTTATGGTTGGGGTTTTTTTCCACCTCAATCAATAATTTTTAGAGAAAATACAGAAATCAGATGGACTTCCAAACTCATTGTTTTTCGAAAATATGTAGTTCTAATTTTTACTGAAAACATTTCTATTCTCCAGAAAAATTCAATTTAACCAAGTATCTTTCTACAATGGGAAAAATTTATATTGAATAATTTTACCTTCAGAGTTATGCGTAGTTTTCTTGTGTTTTCGACATAAAATCCTATAAACAAAGTAGTTGAAAACTGTCAAGTCAGTCACGAATCACAGATTATTTACTCATCTTTTAAATTTAAATGCCAGTACATTTTTCTCCCACTTATAAGACTCACTGATACACAAATCTTGCAGTGAAAATATGCTTTTCTAGCACATCACTATTTTGAATGCCACAATCATAATCAGAATTTTTTGCAACAGTTTTGTTTAGATTCCAAAGTGGGGTTTTGTTTTGCTTTGTTGCTTGTTTTTTTAAACAAAGAACGTAAAATACAAATTAAAAACAAACATAACAAATGAATAGTTACATGTAAATGCCTTGTGAGGGTTTCTCTCTTATCTGAGCTTTATCATGCAAAGCACAGTAGTAGTGATATGTCTTGTGACATGTTTTCACATCACAGCCAATGGTTGCTCCAGGACAGTGGCACAAAGAGCACATCTGGAAAGGAGAAGAAAGAAATACTAAGCAAAAAGTAGCATGAATTATGCTGGGTTCAAAAATAATATATTTACCACTCCTGGTGACAAAAAATATGGATTTCTGCACTTGGTATTACTCTTCCTATCTCAGGTGTTTTGCATAATTTATTTTAAAAATTAGAAATTTGTTACAAGTGTGCAACAGTGCAATAACCATCAGATGCATTACCAACTCAACCACCATCACCAACTCAATGAAGAAAATAAGTAATTTATTTCTGTGGAATGTATCTAATGAAAGTGACACAGCTATTCACCTGAATATCCCTCTCACAAGGACAGTCTGTTTGTACCGACCATTTCAGAAAAGTTAAAATCATAATTTTACCTCTTTAATTCTGAATTATATTATAAAGGCAAGAGGGAAAAAAATTACACCCATTTGAGAATGAATCCTGCAGTCAGAAATACTGCCAACCTGCAAATTTACCTCAGGATCATCAACTGACTTTTCTTTTTTTTCTAAAGTCCTTTCCAAAACACTGAATTTAGTGAAATATTTGGTAAGTACAATTAATTTATTCCAACTAAACTAAATTTTGCTCTTTGTACTTATATTGCAAAAAAGATTAAAAGTGAGGCTGTTGCTTTACTCTTCTTTCCCATTAATTAATTCTTCTTGTATCAGACACACAGATAACAGCAGCTATCTAAATTAGCTTCTAAATTGCTCATGGTCCTTCTTATAGTGTGGTAGAAAAGGAACTAATTGACAGTATCACAATTTTTTTTTTCTTTATTGTTCTCAACTGACTTAATACTCCCCAAAATCTCAGGATTTCCCATTAAACTGACCTCCCAAGACAACTGGAGCTTTTTCTTTGTATCCTGCATACTGTCAACAGCCCCAAAAGGTTCCAGTCAATTCCAAATCTAAGTATGCAATGTAGGATATTCCCTACATATATATCTATATATCTCCCTATCTCTGTGAAAACCTTTTTTCTCCCCTGCACTCATTTAGTCAAGTTCTCCTTGCACTCTCAAATATGCCAAAAAAATATACCACCAAAGTTACCAAATATACCACCAGGCTGTTTTTCCATTTTAACGAAGTCAACTGAACAGTAAAAATGTCAAAGCCTTGGATCATCTCCATTTACTCCTCTGCAAGCTCTGAAATGGTACAGTTAAATACTGTTGCCTAGTTGTTATCTCATTTTTTATGGGCATTTTATCTCATAAATCTGTTATCCATTATGGTTTTATATATAATAATTGCTGATCAAAGTTCTTTAGCAAAGCCTAGGCTTATATATCTGGCCAATCAAGTGTAGTCAGAACCTCAGTTTTTCTAAAGCCAGAAATGACTAAAAGAAAACTTTCTTTTTATGAACACCATAATATGTCTGTAAAACAAAGCACACACATTTCATCCATGTTCCTAGTAAGTAATAAAATACTTATTCCATTGGTGCATGTCTGCTATCCAAATGGTCACTAGCTTAAGTTATATTGGGTATATTAGAAGTTTGATAAGCTGCAAATTAGGTATGTTCTTCAAAAAAAAACCAAAAAACCAACTTTTCCATTCAGAGATACTAGAAATAACACAGAAAATTTAAATAATTAAGATATCAGTGAGTTGTACTTCCAAATATTTAGACTTCATAAGCTGCTGTGTCTGGCCTACCAAGGTCTGAACCCAGCACCTTTTCTCAGACAGATCTACTGCCATCAGAAAGTCTCTGCATTCTGTCACTGTCCCTCTGGAAATGAGGTCCCCACTGTGAGAGCCCTCCTGGCCAGCAGCACCTCCTAAGGGAGCACAAACTGAGCCCAAGCCATCAAGAAATTCACCTAAGCCAGTGCTCTGGGGGTTTTTGCTGAATGTGCTCCCCTAGAATGGACCAGGCAAGCAGACCTGAGAGAAGGGATTTGTGCTAATGATAAACCTTTACCTTTAAACTTCCCACATGCCAGTGGAGAAAGACAAATTCCTCCAGAGAGTGATTCAGAGCTGCAGCTCTCTGCCAGCTACAGAGACAGGCACCTAAGTTAAAATCTAAAATTATCTTGTAGAATTTCTCAAAGAGGAACCAACTCAGGACTGTGAATCCATTACACTGACCAGATCCAGGTTTTCTACAAAAACCTGAACAAAGTTCCTGGTACACACAGCTGTGAGCTCCAAGAATGGAGCCATTGCAATAGAAGGAACATAAAGAGATTCAGAAGCAGAAACCACCAAAGACAAAAGAAAAAAAAAATTAAAACCCTTTAAGACACACAAGAATCAAGAAGTCTCTTTATGATCATTAGTTTCATTTACTACCATGGTCTTTGGAAAGCCCTGATCACAACATGAATGACTTGTGAACAGTTATTTCTTTCAGCTAATTAGAGCAAATGAAGTTTCCTAGATGGGAAAAGATTCAAATGAAGCAGTGGATGAAAGAGTAGACTATTATTATAAAATTGCAGTTCTACAAAATACTTTGGACTTCCTTTAGTGGTGCAAGAACTGGTAAATACATAGAGTGCTTTAAATAACGAAGCTGAAAGGTTTTAATGTGAGGAGTGAACTGATCATCTTGTAAAATTATTTTAAGAAGAGCCTCATTCATTTCCCCAAATTGGAAAACAACTAGTTCTAAATAAATAATAATAAAATAATTCCTTATGAATTTTTTAATTCCAGGAATTCAAAAAAGCCACTGCTGTGCAATCTCTTTAATTTTTTAGAGCTGCAATGACTACTGTACCCACATATCTCATAAACCCTCTGCACTAACACATTATTTTTTAAAATCAATATAAAAGGAGCAAAAGGTGTATTTGGTAGTTAAAACTAGATTTTGGCAGTAAACCCATGTACTGGTAAAGGCACAATAACACCCTTCCCAGGAGCCTAAAGCATGGAGTTCTTTCAGAAATCTAACAGAAAATATTAAATAGATGAAATACACTGAACAACTTCCTTGCAAACTTTATGGAGGGTGTGAAAATACTGTCTTTCATTTTCAAGAGCCAAAATATGGACTTACCAGTTTTGTGCCTCTCTTTATTTCTTTCTGAATATCTTCAATAGAGAATCCACCAAGACTCTCATTATCAGTGTGTGAAGAAACCAGTGCGGACGAGAACAGCTAAAATTGCAAAGACAAAATCTGTATTTTAATTTTTAAGGGTATAAGTGACAGAGAAATTTATAGATCTGAAACCCACCAAATTGCAGTGGTTAATCACGTGTGCCAATTCCACGTGTTGGCAGCGTTTTCCCGGCTCCATCCCACTCCCGGTCACTCACCATACACTTGTGATGTGCCGCCACCTTCTGGTTCTCCGACATCAGCAACTGCCCACATTCGTTATCTTTATTCGAGCGACAGAAGCCACACTTCCTTTGTCTGGAGGAGACTTTCTTCTGTCCGACTGAGCTTGTCATGGTTTTAAATGACCTTAGAATGCCACTGCAATCTTCTCAATGCTACAGGGAGAAAGAACTGCAATCAGCATGTTAATATCAACAAAAGGCAAATTAACATAGCTTCATAAATAAAGTATTGGATGCTTGGAAGTGATTTGTACCTTTTCTTTATGCTGCTTCAATACAGCCAAATAAACAAATGACTGACAGAGGCACTATTTGGCCAAATTTTAATGAAATTATTTCAGCAAGAAAAAGCAGTTTCTTTACAAAAATAAGTTTGAGAATTAAAATAAAACATTGGATGCTAATACAAAAGCAGAAAACTGAAAAGAAGAAAGTAGGAAATACAACAAGAGAATCATCGGGGAAAAAAAGTTACTGCAACTCATTTTTATAGTTATTTATTACAGGAAAGGAATTTGTGGAAAATATATATATATAAGTACATGCAATGAAATTCATGCTATTGAACTTCTTCATAAACAGAAGCAAAGAAAACCAGAGTCCAGCACAGCCTCCTGCACAGGTTCTGGCTGTAAAGTCTCAGGGCAGATGAGTGAAGAGTAGAGATGAGATGATAAAATGTTACCACTTTTGGTATCAGAGGTATCTTGTGGCTACTCAAACAGCTTTAGGAACAAAACTTCAGACACCTCTCTGAGGTGCTGCAGTGGAAACCTCCCCACGAGCAACAGTTCCTTTGGCAGCACTACACCAGTTTTCAGTGAGTGCACGAGAGCTGCTGTTCTCAGCTCAGAAAAGTAACTTAAAATTAAATCCAGTATGAATCACAAACTTTCAAAGTGCTACCAGCAACATGTTTCAAAATGTAACACCGAGGTCACAGCGCTCAACTCGGGCAGACACAGCTCGTGCATTGAGTATTCATTGAGAATACTCAATGAGGGCATGCATATCATTTGCTTCTACATCTACCAAGTAATTAAAAAAAAATCATCTTCTTCAAATAGACTTTCTTAGAGCTTTTTACTTTGGAAATTTGAGCCTTACTATCAGAATTTGCCACAACTGCAATAAAATCCTCCTCAGCCTTTCTCTTCATTTGAGTCGGCTGTAAGAAAAGCAACCGTAGGGTCTGATATTTGTGTTGGAAAAAAGTGTAAAATCCAGCCCTAAATAAGAGAGCAGAGTTGCAAAACATCTGGACTGGGCTACAATGGCACAGATCTGCATGAAAATACACGGCTGCTCTCTGGAATCGGCATGGGCAGAGCCGGTGCTGTCAGGAGCTCATAATGCTGGTATCACTCACTCCTCTCAAAGCAACGTCCTCAAGTTTCCATCGGCTCCTGCTCTCAGACCCTCCTGCTTCAAGGGATTTTCACAGACCTTGGAACTGCTGGCCCTGCACCTTTTACTGCAAAACTCCTCCTGCTCTAGAGGTGCCTGTGCTGCCCCCCAGGCTGTGCCCTCCCAACAGCTCCATTTGCTTTCTGCTCTAACCACGAGCAGTCCGAGCGCGGCCGCACACTCGGAACAAGAATGCAAAGATTTCGGATCTGGCTGATTTGCACAAAAAATGTAAATGTGCCAATCTGGATAAACCAGTCACACCCTTTGCAGTGGCAATAGGGAGTCCTTAAGTGTTAAAACACAAAAGAATTATTATACTGTATTCTTCTAAAGAAAAAAATAAAGTAAGAGTATTCTGTAATCCCTTCTGAGCAGAAAGAATGGTTCCTGAAGAGACAGACAGACAGATATGAATGTATGTATGTATATTAAAAAACAAAAATCTGGGCAATTTTTAAAATTTAAATAATATTCAGGAGCAGAAAAATACCTACAAAAGACAAGTAGGAAGTAGTATCACGAAGATTACTTATTTACATCTCACATTCAACAGATCAACATAAATCACACAGGGATGTTTACAAATATACTAACAAAGTGATGTAAATGCAAAAGTTCTGGTTTAGTATAAACAGTGTGGTATATAAACATACAATCACTTGAGTCTATCAGTTTCATTTTCTATTCAGATTATATTATTAAAATATTGACACCAATGATAGCAGTTATTAAAAGGAAGATCAGGAATTTCCCTGTACACGTGCACAGGTCCTGCTGACTCTCAGCAACAGGAATTACTAATAATACTACTCTTCAATTTAAGCAGCAAGTTTGTATTTTAGAAAATGCAAGTAATTTATAGCACACATAAAAAAATTTGAAGTGACTCTCATCATATTTAATTTATAGGAAAAACAACTTTCCAAGACACAAGATTGTAAAGAAGCTGCTCACAGCTCGCTGCTCTGCACTCCCAGCGCACGACAGGGACGTCACTGCAGCAGCACCAGGACCTGACACAGCCTCACTTCCTCAAGTGCTTCTGCAGAATTAGATTTTTTAAGGCTCACAGTGAAGTTAAAAATAATGTCTATCTTTACTCAATACACAGATGTTGATGTTTTTTAAAAAATCAAGTATATGTTTTGAAATACTTCACAATTAGAAATAATTAAAACTTGAAAAATTATTCAAAACTCAAACGAGCCAAAAAGGAAATTCACGGTCTTTTCACCATCAGATTAAATTACTCTGAAAGCATTTTACAAGGGTATCTAAAAGTTTTCTCTCCAACCCCACATTTGTTGTGGGGCTTTTTTGTTTGTTTGTTTCACTGGGCATTTACCCTATTTATACATTTTTAAAGAGTGTTAAAAAAAATTAGCATGAGAAACATCTACAGACCTCTCCATAAATTACATTTGCTTTCTCATAAATGTGAGAAGACACTACTCTCAGATCACTTCTCTTTGTGTCAAAATGCACTTAACCTGTCCATTAAAAAAGAAAAAAACCCACATTTTCTGAGAAAGATGACCCAAGTAATGCAGCTACAGCCCCACAATGCTGAATCCAAGCACTCAAAATTCTGTTTTCTTCTCTCAAGTTAAATCACCCAGAACAACTAATCTAGTTTGCCAAGTATCAAGCTACATTTCATTGGAATGAGAAAAAATGCAACTTAAAAACAGCTCGATATTTTGGTTTTTCATGTTTTAAAAGGCTAACAAATGAGCAGGAATTACAAAAAACAGTGATTACATCTCCTGTTGATAGAATTTTGTTTGTCAACTTTGTCAGTCTCACAGACTGGCTCACAAGGAGTGATGCACTGTGGAATCACTGGCTGGGAGATTATCACTGTCTCCACCAAAATAGAACACAGATACTACAGACACAGAGATTATTCCATACAAATCAATTTTCCATGAGCTTGATCTAAGAAATGAGAAGTTACATGTACCCCAGAATCACAAAAACAGAAATTCACTCAACCATTCTCCACCAAAAAATTTGGGTTCATTTGCATTCACATTTCTTATGGGCACCAAAGTATTAAATGTGGTGCTTTCCCTCCCAGCATCTTTATTTTATCTTTAAAGCAGCAGGTTTTACACCCTCCTGTAGTTTCTGTGCTGCTTTATTGAGCTCTAGGCAACAGATTTCCTGATGTAAAAGTGCAAGTTCAATAACTCTCAGGCACGGGATGCCCTCAGTGCATGAGACATTGCTCAGCACCAAAGAATGGAAAGTAACCTGCACTCTAATTTCTATTTATTGCCCAAACCTGTTTCAGGAGCCTGATTATAGGAGTTAAAACCTCACCTGTATTTCCTACAAAGGACAGTCATCTACAAGCTGCCCATGTAAAGTTTGTTTTGCTGTGTGACCTGTACGATTCCCAAACTAAATTTCAAAAAACTAGAATGTCTCCAGACACCTGGAGAGAACCTGTGGGAAGTAAACAAGCTTCAGAAAACGCCACTGCAGATGCTGAAGTGGTTTGGTCTCTCAGGAAGAGCTACAGAAAATATTTGTGCTGATTTTTCCAAGATGCCCACTGGAGATACCAGAGTCACAAGCTGAGAAGTGCACTGCAGTTTCCCGGCTCAGACACCCATTGTTGGGAGGTTTATTTTGGGGAAAGGGGGAGTGAAGAAGGGGAGAGGGGAAGTATCCTGAGGGTGCTGTGGCTGAGAACCCAAATCACAGGTCCTACAGAAATTTTTATCCCAGAGTTACATTCACACAGCATCCTACAGCCACTATAAAAAGTAGGATGGGAATTTATCCACGCAACTTCCTTAAAAAAACCCAAAAAGACACCGAAGAGGGGGTAGATTCGAGGGGAGAAGGGCAAACCCTCGAACGCCTGAACAATGAGAGCAGAGCAGGTGAGTACGGCTGACACAGACAGAGCCCGCGGTCACGGAGATCTGGCAGCCGGCGCTGAGGGATCTCCAGGAAAGTTTCCATCCTCCCCCGGGAGCGGGGCCGATAGCGGCACCTCCGCCGCCGCCTCCCCGGGGATGGCCGGGCCGGGCGGCATCTCCCGGGCAGGATCCGCCCGAGCTCC
Organism: Ammospiza caudacuta; assembly: GCF_027887145.1. NCBI lineage: Eukaryota > Metazoa > Chordata > Aves > Passeriformes > Passerellidae > Ammospiza > Ammospiza caudacuta. The sequence goes on along the minus strand of NC_080606.1, from coordinate 13,325,938 downwards.
CCGGCCGGCACCGCCGGGCCCGACCCCTCCCCGAACGCGGGGCTCCGGGGGGAGCGCGGGGGGACGCGGCAAGGGCGACCCCCTCCCGATTCCGTGGGAATTTGGGGAAAACGGGACCGGGAGACAAGGGGGGGCGGATCCTCGCTGCAAGGAGGGCGCGGGCCGGGGCGGGCGGAGCGAGCGGCACCGCCGGCCCGGGGAGGGGGCAGGGGGGCGGTACCGGCACCCGGGGCACCCTGAGAGGACACTGCGGGGCGCCGCGACCCTCGCGGGGCTGCAGGGGCCGGCTGAAGCCCCGGGAGCGGCGGCGGCTGCGGGCGGGCGAGCCCCGGGCCGGGGGCTGCGGGCGGGCCGGGGGCGCCGCGCCTGCCCCTGAAGCGCGGCGCGGCGGCGGCGGGGCGGGCAGCGGGCGCTCGGCGGGTCGGTGTCGGTCACTCACCCGTGCGGCGGGCGGGGTGCGGGCGGAGGAGCCGCTCGGCACGGCCCGTCCCCGCTCGCGGGTCGCTCAGGGCCGCTCGCCCGCCGGGACCGGCGCGTTCATTCGGGGCTCGGGACGCGCCGCCGCCGCCGCCGAGCGCACGCACGCACGCACGAGCGGACGCACGCACGCACGCACGGCGCGCCTGGGCCGCGGCGGCGCTGCGGGGCGGTGCCCGATTGGCGGGAGCCCGGCGGCCGCCGCTCGTGGCGTCCTCTGCGCACGCGCGACGACGCGCGCGCCTTTCCCGCTCCCGGTTCCCGCTGCCCCCGCGGCGCTTCTCCGCGAGGCCGGGAAACGGAAGATGGGGCTGTGTGGGGAACGGCGGCTCTGCGCATGCGCACCCGCCGCCGCCACTTCCCCCGCGAGGTCCCGGCGCGAGCGAGCGCGGTTGGCGGGAGGCACGGACACACAGGGAGCGGTGCGCATGCGCAGCGCTCACCCGCAGCCGTTGTGGGGGGTGCGCGCGGCACTCGCACTGCTGCGGCCGCGCAGCCGCAGTGCCGCGCGCGTGCGCAGAGCGGGCGGCCAGGGGCGGGCGGCGCTGCGGCACCGCGCGCGCGCCCCGAGGGGAGGGGGGAGCGGGGCCGCGCGCGCTCCCTCACGGTGTGCCCCTCCCCCCCCCCCCCCCCCCCCCGAGCCCCGACCACCCTCACGGCCCGGCGGCACGGAACGGAACGGAACGGAATGGAATGGAATGGAATGATCGAGGTTGGCGGAAGACCTTCGAGATCATCAAGTCTAGCCCCCCATCCACCACTGCCACCACAACCCCTAAACCACATCACTCAGCGCCAGATCTCGGTGCCTCTCAAGCACACCTTTGGTTCAGGAGGTGCAGTGGCAGTGCTGGCTGATGTGGTTTAGTGGTTTTGGGGTTGCGGTGCCAACGCTGAGGGGATGGCTGGATTTGATGTTCTTGAAGGTCTCTTCCACCCTTGACGGTTCTGTGGTCCTAAACCACATCGCTCAGCGCCAGATCCAGACACCCCTTAAACACCTCCAGGGATTGTGACTCCATCTCCTCCTTGTGCAGCCTATTCCAACACCTGACCACCCTAACACCTGAACACTGATTTTTTTTTTTCTAATACCAAATCTGAATCTCTGCTGTCGCCGTTTGAGGCCGTTTCCTCTCCGTACAGACACGGCAGAGCAGACCGGCCCCAGCTCACTCCACGGTCCCATTACGGGTGATGAGCTCCCCCCTGAGCCTCCCGGAGCCCCGGCTCCCTCAGCCGCTGCCCATCAGACTCCCAGTCCTTCCAGTTCCCCAGTTTCGGTCTCTCCCAGTTCCCCAGTCCTTGCAGGAGGTTCCCCAGTCCTTGCAGGAGGTTCCCCAGTCCTTGCAGGAGGTTCCCCAGGCGTTACAGGAGCTCTGCTGCCCTTAGCTCCAGCACTTCCATGTCCTTGTAAAAGTAAGAGGTCCAAAACTGAACGCAGTGCTTGAGGTGTGGCATCACAATAAGTAAAAAAATTACACTTCTTTTTTACAAAGTTGTCACATTGCACATGTTGATCGAATTACAATATAGTGAGACACCCAAATGCCGATACACATTTGAATTTTCAAGCTGCTACCATTTTACGCCACATACATGGATGTTTTACACACGTATGTATCCCTGCAGAAATTATTCTGCCATCTTGTTATTTTGTTTGTTATATTTCATAAATTAATTTTATTAATAAAAGTTTTCTTCATTTAGTTTCAGAATCCACTACATGTCTTGAGGAAAACCTCTCCTTTCTCTTTGGGGTTCTTTAGTGTTTATTTACCAGTGAATGTTTATTGAATATCAGCTGTTGGGAAGGGAAATAAAGCCATAAAACAATTGCTTTGGGTTTTGCCTGAAAAACCTTTTCCAGTGGTTGTGCTTCCTTGTGAAGACAATTATTTTTGTTCTCCTCTGGCAATATTTTTGTCCTCCTTTGGTACTTTAAGGAGGAGCTTTAAAGGGCAGCATTTGAAAATACAACAGTAAAGATGGTGGTGATGGTTGTTTGATTTTGGAAGTCAGTGCAGAGCCAGTGCTGCTGTACAGCCCCAGCACCTGTGGAGGTGGCAGGTTAAACTTTCTGGGGAGAATCCTCCAGATTTCATGTTCAAGAACAAGGCTGAAAACCAAAAGTGTGGAGCACAGGCTAGATGTGGAGGCTACAATTTGAGTACTTTATCAGAAAGTGATATTTAGTCGTATTTTAATCCTGATATTCCAAGCACGAGTGTATTTTCCTTTCTTTCTAAAGGAACTTAAAATGAACATAGCCAGCAGCTTTACTCCTTCCAGCACAGCATCTAAGAGCTCTCTAGGGATGCTGCACCTCGCAGGAATGCTGAGCTCTTGCACACTCACTTTCAATGAGAGGCTCAGCAAGGCAGAAGAATGAATGAGTTTTAGAAACAGCACATCCAGCTGACTTCATGTTTTGTCATCGTGGTGTTTTACAGCTAATTATTAATAACACATTATCCCAGGAATAATGGCCATGTGCAGCAACATCCCAGATTTAATGTGAACTCCTAATACCAGGTTATGATGAGCCAATTGGTTTCATGGGAGAAAATTACAACACAAGGAGATCCAAACTTTATGTTAAACTGTTTTGACTATGTTGGCAAGGAACCCACAGGCATTAACAACTGCAGGAGCTTTCAGAACTTCTCAGTGCCTTGGTTTTGGTAAGCTCATTACCCACAAACTCACAAACTCCATTATTTACTTTCATCCATCTCAAGAGAACAAGAAATGTTGCAATAAAGAGTCTAAAAAGACAAATTACAAAGTGGAGGTTGTCATTTAGTCACAGACTCAGCATTAACCCAGTTACTCTGTAGACCTCAGACTTATACAGAAATCATTTATCTCTCATCAGAGACATGATCAGCTCTGTTGATTTTCTGTAGGCCAGCTGTAATGCAGTCCAGTTTACAGTGACTTCAGTGTGTGCAGTTAATTATTTTAGTTTAAATGCTGGAGAATAAAATCTCTTTTTTTTTTTCCCATGAAGCAGTACCTGATTAAAACAAACCCCAAACATTATATAAGGTCTGTAAGAACAATCTGGAGGGTAATTATTTAAGGAAAATCATTTTTAGAACAGGTTAAATCCTCTAAAAAATTTTCTTTAGCTGCTGTATTTCTGTGAAGGATTCAAGCACCATCCAAAATGGAGCAGTCAGACAAATCTTGTCCTTTCTGCAGCCTTGGTTTAGGTACAAGCTGTAGCTGAGGTTAAGCAGGGTGAGACCTCTGCAGCTGCCAAGAACAAACAGCCCAACCAAAACCCAGCTACTCACTCAAACATCCCTCACATTCTCTCTATGGACAGTGCTTTACACCTTATGAACAAAGGCAACCTCTGTACAGGATAAGATTGCAAAGCAAGCTCTGCCAGCTTGGCTTTAAGGACATTCACAAAAAACTGATTGCAAGGAGACGAATGAAAATAATAAGAAAATGGATAATGGGTGTGAAATGTTCTGGGAAAACAGAATACTGAATGGCTCAGCCATTCTGCAGGTACTCCCATTTATATCTTATCAGAAGGAAAAACAAAAACCCAAACAAACCAGTAAAACTTCTTGTAATTTTATTAATGGTCATTCAAATGTAGTTTAAAAATGATAATGAGGAAAGTTGACTGTGTGTCCTGGCTGGAGTCAAATATGGACATCAAAGTCCTGTGCCAAGGGAATTTGTGTCAGAAAGCTTTGAGCACCACCCCAAAACACTGCAGGCAAACAAGTCTCTTCTCTGATTGCACTGTACAACAGCAGCTTGGTTTTAAACTCTGGAATAAGTCTAAGCCAATAGGTATTAGATACTTAATTGCATTTGCTTGTTTTTGTACAAGACTCTTCTTATTTTCTTTCATTCTCAAAGGAGCTACAAAATGTCCAGATGTTAAATCTAAAGTGAAGAAAAACAAGTCCCTATAAATCCCCTTCAGAAGAACAAATGTTGCCAATGGTGACTGAAACCCTAATTACTACTACTGATTATTTTAGCATAAAGATGTGTACAAGGTACGGCGTTCCCAGTCCTGAAGCAGCTCTTTCATCTTCCACAATTACAAAATACAGAGGTTCTTCACTCACTCACTCACTCAAATTCACATTAATTGAGCTCAAAACACAGGAGTACAGCAGCACATTGGCTGGATGAGTATCACACTGTGCTGTATCCATAAGGACACTGGTTTAGTGTTCTGTACCTCAATAGCTGCATCTTCTGTGTGCCACAGGCTGCTCCCTGTGGTTCTGGGATAAACACTCTGTTAAAGCATGAACAGATGCCTTTCCCAACCCAAGCCCAAGGTTTGTCTCTCAGTTTCTTGTTATTTCACATGGTATATGTTGTGCCATTAGAGTCTCGTGTCACTCCATCTCACTGCTTTTTTCTCTCTGTCTTATCCATATAGGTCACAAAATTTACAAGCAGGAGTTTCTATCTACAGGTTTATACTGCAGCCAGCATCTGCTATTTCCTAGACCTCTAATGCTGTGTTATACAGATATTTAAGAGATTATATTTCATATGTATGGACAGAGGTCTAGGTCTCAGTTACTTCATGCCTTACCTGTACTTTGGTATCTTGCAGAGTTCAGCATGACACAAGCAACCAACTCGGTCCTGCTCCTGTACAATTCACAAAATAATCCTTAAAATGAGATGAGCATTACATAGCATCAGGATATTGTAAGTACAAAGATAAAATGGCAACAAGAAGTAAGAATTTCCCACCATTTATGAGGTGGGAAGTATAAATCATTGTTCAGATTCTTCTTTTGGAAAAGGAGAGAACTGAGAAAAATATGAATGCTGGGTATAGGCTTAACCAGGTGGACTTCACTGCTAATACCAATTTTGTATTTTTTCATTTCCAAAAATAATAGAACAATACCAAACAAATCTGAAAAGGATTAATACAAGTTGTACTTGTTTTGATTTAATATGTAATTAATATATATTCTGCCCTTGTTTTAAATGTACAACAGATGTTTGTGGTTGTAGTCAGTAACTGGAACATGCAAACCATTGAGGCTAGAGGTATAAAGAAGATGAATTTAAATATCAGTGAAAGACATTATAACCATTTGGGTTCTAGTATTTTTAAGTATTTTTTTTCTGCTAAAATAGAAATAGCTAATGCTACTCTAATTTAAATAACCATCTTTAAGTTTCTGAATTAAACAAGTCAAGGGCACTGGATGGTTCTGGGAGCCATTGTCAGAGCTATTGTTTCAAGCCATCTGTGGATTATGGCAAACATCTTCTCCTCATTTGAATTCAATATATTTTTAAAACCATCAGCACTTCCTTAAAAAGAAACCAATTTCAGTTGTACACCTCAGTTTTCCATCTAAGAGAGGAGTTCACAGTTATGGGTTTAACATATTCCTGTGTTTTCTGATACAGAATATCTTCTTTATAGTCAGACAATAAAGATATCCTAGGCCCGCAGTTCCTAAACTTTCTTAATGAACAAATGCTGTTAACTTCTTTATGATTTAGGGATCACTGTCAGATCTATCTGAAAACATTGGCTTGTGAGTACTGGCAGAGCATTGCAGACTGTCCTCTGGGAATACCTGCATGAGACAAGCAAAGCTGCAAAGAGTGGGTAAGACATGGGTGTTAGAATGACATTCAGAGTGAAACATTCTGGGAACAGTCCATAATTTTGGTCAGGCTCCCTCGAAAGAGGTGGATAATCTCTGTATGTGATTTGGGACTTGACTCTTGCTTATGTGGAGTTTATATCCTTTACCCTAAAGAAATCCTTTTTATATCCTTTTGACTCCCAGAGGAGATGTGAGTGATCACCTGTACCTTTATTTTTACAACCAGCTCACCAACCTTTTCTGAGTGATTTTAGGCCAGCAGCTCTGCCTGAGCCTGGCAGTGACAACGTGTGGCTGGGGAGGGAACCCGCAGTCCCAGCTGGGACTGACACAATTTCGGGAAGGCATTTTCTTCAGGCTGTTTTTCAAAGCACAAGATGACAATTTTGGTGTATGGCCCAGGACAGTCTGTTGTCTGGAAACCCACCTGGCCTGACAAGGGAACTTTCTGAGAGCCCCAAGCTCTCCCTGTGAGAAAGGAGAGATGATGATTATTCATTAAATATCAGCAATCAGCACGTCACTACCTCTCACACCCACACAGAGTGACTTGTTGCCAGCTCTTGTCCCAGAGCTGCTGGCTTTGAGCTCAGCTGACACAAACCACCCTGCAGAGCTCTCATTGCTTTACACTCCAGCAACATTGTCTGTCTGAATGGTGTGGAACAGCCGGGCAGAAAAGCTGTAAACAAAACACACACTGCCTTTGTGTTTTATGGCAACTTCCATGGTTTTCTGAACTGAAAGTGTGGACTTTCCAGCAAATTACATTAGTGCTGCTGCAAAGGCTTTGTGTATTGCTATTTGTTACCTGGCCAGCAGCACAGAGGCATCTCAGTGTTGTCCAAAGTTCTTTCCTGTTTCCAGTACTTTTGGCAATGTGTGTTGCCTTCATGCTCTTGTATCATCCCGGAGAGGATAAAATTTAGTTATCACAAGAACTACTGCCTGGCAGGAAACCAGCCTTCTGACAGGTATGCAAAGGCTTGTAACAATTAACGTGTCTGTGTGTGGGCTAAAACTCACCAGGATTTTACATATCCCATCAAACAGTTCTTGCCAATTTTCAGCTCATCACTTCATGGAAATGCACTGCAGTTATCAGCAACCTATTACATTTAAGATTAAAAAACAAAAAGCAATTCTCAGTGCAAATAGACTGTGAAATGTATTTGAAAAGCAAGATAACAATGGCAAATTATATTTTAAGAGCTTTCTTCTAACAGTAACTATCACACTAACAGTACAACATTGGGACACTGGGAATACTTAAACTTGATAGTCTCGCCCAAGGACTGCAGTAAGCTTTAATAAGACTGTAAAGTCATTACCTGGAGCACCGTTTACCATGGTTTCACTTGTCAGAAGTCAAGAGATGGACAGTATTTTAAAGACCCATGGCTCAGATTCTGCCAGTGTACACTGCCATGCTTCCATAGTCTGAACCTGAGCATTAATTCTCAGAAATATCCCGGGAGTATGGAAAAAATGTGCTAATCAGATTAAGTGCAGTGTTGGACTTTTCACTTTAAAATAGTAAGCCTTAGCTTAAACACATGGAAAATCTAGGCACTGCTATAGTGCTGAATTTGTGTTCATCTCCCCTTCTTCCTGTAGCTCATTTGGTGACATTGTCTATGAAACAAAATTGGAGTAAAGCCCCAAAAGTATTTGCACCCAGGAAAGGCACCAGACCAATCACTCAAAAGAGATTTTAAATTAAATATGTAATAAACTTTCAGGTTCCTCCTTCCAGGACAGGCATGATGAAGAAGGAGCAGTGCTGGGTAACATTCTGCATGTCAGAGCAAGGACTCCAAGAACTAAAATCAGCAAATGGCAAGTGAGGGAGTTTTACCACAGGAGAGGAGAGAATTAGGGAGAGTTCACCAAGGGAGTCAGGCAGGAGATTAGTTTTCATTTGGTTTAGCTTCAAGTCAAATGTGCTTCTAAATCATTGCAGAGAGAGATGAATGCAGTTGAGATTGTGGATTTGGGAGACAGAGGAAGAGGGAGAAGATTGGCAGCAAGATTTCCTTTGGCCACAAATGCCGTTTTTGCTTTACAAAAGCAGAGATGAATACTGAGCTGTGCAGGCTCAGCCCTGTGTAGGGCAGCCTGGAAAAGAGAAGCCTCAAATGCAGGACAGGACAAAGGCCACAGAAAGCTGCTTCAGCCTGTCACCCCTGAACTGGATGCTTCTGCTTAAAATTTCCCAAACAATTCTGCAGTCTCTCCCCTTCCTCCACTTACTGAGCTTCAGACTTGACCATGGTACAGCTGTAATAAAAGAAATCAACAAACCAACAAGTTTGAATCAGTGCAATTTATTTTACTTTCTTGCATCCGTTTTTGTTTCTCTCAAATTGCCTCTACCCCGTTACTTTTCCATTTTGAACACCCCATCCCCTGCCCCCCTCCCATAAAATGCAGCTTCTACTTATAGGGTAATTTTGTCCTATAGCTTCTTATAACTTGATTTTTTTTAAGCTAGCTATTGTTTAATTACTACTTTGAAGTCAATTTAGCAGAAGAAAAATCCCTAGTTTAAGGTGGCTTTTTGCATCCCCACCAAGCTATTCATCAGGGCATTCATCCAGGATACAAAACTGGGCTGAAGCTTTAGGAGTTGAATGGATCACTCCAGTAGAGATTTAATTTCCATGAAATTCCTCCATGAAAATCCACTCACTCCTCTTAGATCTGACAGACAGCCAAAGACCAGCCACTACCTTTGAACTGAGTAATTCTTAAATGCATCCCACCCCTCTTTGCCCCCCATGTAAATATGAATTGCTGAGGCTCAGAGCGCCCTGGCAGACGACTTTAAACCACGCACAGAGCGCGGGCAGGAGGGGAAGGAAAGGCAAGCACATGACTCTGTGACGGCTAAACTTGGGGTGGCTCCATGAATGAGCCCCAAATCTCTCTGCTGCTGTTCCCGCAGGGATCCCTGTTCGCGGGATCCTGCGGGCAGAGCCGGTCCCGGCGGCCCCGGTCGTCTGGCCCGGTGTGAGCGCCCGCCCCATGCCCGTGTCATTGCCGGGTGTGTGCGTTGTACACCGAACTCTCCCCGCATCGCGGCGGGCCCGGCCGGGGGCGGTTCCCGATGGTAACACGGCAGAAGCCGCCGGGAGCTCGGTGTGCTGCCGCCAGCACGGTCCCGGTCCTGTGCCAGCGCGTCCCTGTTCCCTTCGCAACGGGAATCACCTCCATCCCATCCCATCCCATCCCATCCCATCCCATCCCATCCCATCCCATCCCATCCCATCCCATCCCATCCCATCCCATCCCATCCCATCCCATCCCATCCCCATCCCCATCCCATCCCATCCCATCCCATCCCATCCCCATCCCATCCCATCCCCATCCCATCCCCATCCCCATCCCCATCTCCATCCCATCCCATCCCATCCCATCCCATCCCATCCCATCCCATCCCATCCCATCCCATCCCATCCCATCCCATCCCATCCCCATCCCCATCCCGGCCCCTCGGACCGGCGGGTTCCTGCACACACAGCACAACCGGAGCCGCCGGTGCGGGTGCGGATCCCGCTCCTCTCCCCCCGCCTCTTTCCTCCCCCCGAACTCCCGGATTTCCTCCCACTCGTGTGCTTTAGGAAACGCTCACCCCGAAGTCACCACGTGCGGCACTTCATGGCTGGGACAAAACATGGGGGGTTGTTTATTTATAAAGCTGTAATATACCAGGCTGGCAAGATTTTACTACATTTATTCACTCCGCTTTTCTCCATTTAACAGCTGCCAGCTCCTTAATTTCCCGAGCGATGCTGCATTCGCACCGCTCTGTGCAAGCCCCATTCCCGAGTCCCGGCTGCTGCTTTAACTTTGCTCGGACGCGACCTTGGCTGTTCAAATTTCAGTCCTTAGCTAAGCGCTGCTTTTCTCGCCCGAAGCGACTCTTCAGTTCATCCCCTGAAGTTTGCTGCTTTTTCCCTTAAGCTTTGTTTTAATCCCTCGGTTTCAAGACCTTTCCCGGGTGATGCCCGTTGTCTCTGGAAGCGGGTGCGGGCAGGGGTGTCCGCACTGAGCCCCATTTTCCCATTTTCCCGTTTTCCCGTTTTCCCATTTTCCCTCTCCCCTCCCCGCAGCTCCACGCGCGCTCCCTGCGAGCTCCGGCGGCTCCCGGGCATTTCTCGGCGCGGAGCTGCGGATGCCTTTGCATTCCAGGCACAATGACCCTCTGTTCCCTGCAAGCTTTCTTCGGCTCCAACATCTAAATCACCAGCCCCGCAGCAGGCAGAATCCCCTGCTCCTTCCTTCTTTGAAATGTTTATCTTTGCACCTCCTAACTCAGGTTCAAATGCTCCAACAAGGAATTTGGGAACCCCTTCTTTTCCTTTTGAACTCCTTTTCCTCTAGAATTTTTGTAATTGCCGCATTGCAGAAGTTTTTTTGTTTGTTTGATTGTTTGCTTTCACTCTTTTTTCTCCCTTTCAATCCAATTTTTCAAACATCACCGATTCAGATGGATTAACTTGACAAAAAAGTCCTGAGCACTGAAATTAGGATATGATATCTCCTCCCAGAGTTTTCTCTCCATTCTTAAAGTTTGTTTGCTATCACAGGGCAAAAAAAAAAAAAAAGTTTGAACAATATAATTTCACTTTGATGTGAATGCTGACTGGTTTTATTCTAGAAAGGTTTAAAAGTTTTAATACTTTTCCTTGGCAGTCCTTATATAAAGAAACTCACATACCAAGATGGTTTTAGTCAGTGTGAGAAGGGGTCTGACAACACACCAATTAAACACACAGGAGCTCAGCAGTGTTTTAACTGTTGGTGTGGTATTAAAGCTTGATAAAGCTTTATAAAGTATTATATTAATTTGTTGGAGGAAATATACACTTTTAAAAACCAAATAAATACTACAGTTCATGCATTAAACAAAACATCTTAAAAATTCAGTCAATTTTCTTGGACCTATGTTTGAAATGTTTACATTTATGTATTACAAACCATATTTGTTGTAAACTTACTTAATTCAATCCCATCACCACTCAAACTCCTCCGAGGTTCTTACTTTGTTTTAATATTTGCATTGGGATCTGAATATTTGAAACACGGCTGCGGTTTGGGCGCTGAGTGTTATTTAAGAACTGTGGAGGTGTCAGACCTCATTACACCGAGTTACTAGAAAGCTCTGCAGAGTAAGGACAGGCAGCAGAGGCTGCCTCTGGTAACCCTGACAATTGCCCTTTAATCCTGACCTGCAGGATTCCTGATATTCCAGCCACAGCCCATTCTTTGTGCACAAACTGAGCAGAGACACAGAAACACATTTTTATACAGAAACACATTTCTGGAGGATCTTCAAGGGTATCTCCAAATCCCTGACAATTTAAACTAAATTAGAACATGAATCAAAACTTCCAGGAGTGAAAAATTTGGAATATGTTATTGTCATGTTTACCCAGATTTATCTGTTCAGGTATTTTTTATTGCACCATAGTTGCTGAACTTAAGAAATGAAAAAAAGTTATTGCTAAAAAGAGAAAAGTAACATTTTATCTGGATTTACATCAAAATCCCATAAGAAAAACTATTAAGTGAAATAAATTGCAGAAGGATTATGGTAAATGTTTGCTTGTTCTCAGAATTGGATAATCTAAAAAAATATATATATACATATATATATATGTAAGAATTATAAGGAATATAAATGAGACACAAGCAAGATTTTTGACACAGACTTTATATTTGTGGATGAGGAAAATAACAGCAGTAATATTTCACTTAATCAAAATTAAATAATTGGGTAGCAGTGAGTTCAGAGATGCTTTACTGGGTGTTGAGGTTCCCCTGTGTGGTATGTGTATGGGTAAATTGAAATACAAATGCTGCAGAAAGGATGTCTTCTACTTCAGTTTCCATTGGTACTTCTCACTGACCTTAGAGGAGGTTCAGTGTAAAGTGGAGGCAGTCTGAAGTCCCGAATTTCTGTCTCAGTTGACTGAGGATTAATAATCACAGAATCTGTCTTCCTCCTCTGGGGGATTTTGAACCTCCCGATCCAGCAGTGATCAGACAGTAGCTCAGTTGTTTCAGCCCAGATTCAAACAAGCAGGTACCTCTGTCTCAGAGGTCAGCACCATGCTGGGATCTGAGACTAAATTAATCTGGAGAGGAGTCTGAAGTCACACAGGAAGAGTCTTATTGATCATAAGAGAATGGAAACTTCCCCTGAAGTCATCCCACAACGCTGTGATGTGCACTGAGTGCAGCCTGTTCTGCAGGGAGCAGCTTCTGCAGGGCAATTTGCCAGTGGTGCTTTCATGGAACTGGTCAGGAACAAACCCACAGCTGGATAAAGAACAGAGGGAAAAGAGGAAGGAAGGAAGGAGGGAAGGAGGGAAGGAGGGAAGGAGGGAAGGAGGGAAGGAGGGAAGGAGGGAAGGAAGGAAGGAAGGAAGGAAGGAAGGAAGGAAGGAAGGAAGGAAGGAAGGAAGGAAGGAAGGAAGGAAGGAAGGAAGGAAGGAAGGAAGGAAGGAAGGAAGGAAGGAAGGAAGGAAGGAAGGAAGGAAGGAAGGAAGGAAGGAAGGAAGGAAGGAAGGAAGGAAGGAAGGAAGGAAGGAAGGAAGGAAGGAAGGAAGGAAGGAAGGAAGGAAGGAAGGAAGGAAGGAAGGAAGGAAGGAAGGAAGGAAGGAAGGAAGGAAGGAAGGAAGGAAGGAAGGAAGGAAGGAAAATACTATTATTTATTTATCCTCTATAGTGCCAAACTTTGACTCATTCCAACTGCACATCCCAAAACTCAACTCTAAACTTTGGAAATAGGATTTCTGACCAGCTTACCAATGAACACAATTAGCCATGACACATCTGCTTCATAATAAAGGGAAGACTGAGTTCCAGTGGAGCAACAAATACAAATACGACAAATGCTCATATAGTCAGACACTGGAAGTTTGAATTTTCAAACACCCCAAAGGACATCGTATTGTGTAAGCAAAAGAAGCACTTCTAATTTCCTCCCACCATCCTCAACTGAACTTTTCTGCATCCCTGTTCAGACTCCAGCCTTTGCTTCATGCTGCAATCAGCCAATTCAGCTCAGTGAAGAGAGACTGAAGGAGAGCCTCCTTTGTGCCTCTGTCCTGCTCCAACACCAACCTGGGCACACAGGGAGCTGCCCCAAGCACCCACCCAGCTCTGCCAAGCTGGTTTGCCACAGAAACCTCAGCAGCACAGTAACTCTGGATCTCAAATCTTTGGATACCCATCACATAAATTGATTTTATGCATCTATGTGAGGCAATGTACAATGTGACCTACAAAAATAATTTGTGCTGGTGTAATTGCCTGGTAAATCAATTAAAAATTAAATAGGAACAGAAGGAGTTACCAAAATTATTCCTAAATGGATACAGGTACTCTGGGCAGCTTACTCCTACTGCAGAGGTAAATTATACAAGCTCAAAACAACTGACATGAGTTATACCTGCCTTTGGAGCTTCCCACATTCAAGCAGCAGCTCTCCAGCCTTGTGCTGATGAAAAGCTCTGGAAATGCAACGATTTTGGTTCAAAATCTCTGGGACTGCAATCTTATACTCTCAGTTTTGCCCTAAAAATGGGCTTCCTTACAGTATGTGTTAGACCTCTAAGCTAAACTGATAGCTAAGGGGCACAGGAGAGGAGAGAAAGAGAAATTCATCAAATTTCCTGCTGCAGCCGGATCTCAGAGGAAGTTGTTGCTTCCTGCAGCTTGGGTAGCCTTGGCTCCCTACAAGCCAGATGGAGATTCTTTAAAGAAATATCTACTTAGGTAAGTCAAAAGCTGGGCAGGAACAATCAGAGAGAAGTGCCAAACAAGGCTGGAAAGAACACCACCAGTCACAGAATCACAGAATGAACTGGGCTGCAAGGGACCTTAATGATCAACTAATTCCAGCCCCTATCCCATGGAAATGGACAGTCCTGCCTAAAAAAAACCAGAAGACACCAGATCTTATGCTCTGAGGATAGATAACCCCACCATTATGTTATAGGAACATGGTGCATCCACAGCCAAGCCCTGTATTTGTGAGTGACAAGGACATTGTGGAAGGGATTGCTGCCTGCAACTTGTGACCTCAGTCCTCTGCCAAAAATTGCTGAGCCTGTAGGTCTAAGGACAGAGTGACTGATACTGCACTCTCTCTCTCTCTTTTATTTTTTGTTTTCAGTGCAAGTCAGTTGGAGAAGCAGCTTTGGTTTGGAAAGTATCCCTTGTCTGACCCTCTAACATCTGACTTGTGAAGAGCTGCATTGCTCTGTAGGTTCCCAGGTTTTCCTGGAGGTTCAGCACTTTATATATAAAATTTCACCTCCTGTGGGCAGCTCTGTGCCCCCTAAGGGTAGTGGGAGGGTTTGGAGATGTCTCTACCTGACATCCATGATTCCTGTGGGTTGTACTGGTTGTTGGACAGAAGTCCAGGGAGTGTTGGAAAAAACTGTTTCCCATCCTGCACTCCATCCTCGTGCAGAAGAGCCCCGTGTGAACCCCTGACAGGTTAATGGAGGTGAGGGAGCTAAAAGGGCACAGGAGAGCAATTACAGCTCCTCATACTCCCTTAAAGGTATTTTGCTTTTCATCAAAACAATAAACACAAAATATGTTCCTGAGGCTTCTAATAAAGGATGACAATTTTTGTAGCGTGTAACTTCCAACATGAAATTATAAAAATGATATTTAAAATGCAATTATATGGCTTGAAGTGTATTCTCTATGTGGCTTTCTTGTACATGGTGCAGGTTCATCTATATAAAATGTCATGGAAATGTGTGACATATATTATTATGTGCTTCAGCCTCAGCATTTACTTAGCCAAGGGTGTAATTAACACCTTGATAGAATGAAGTACATCCTATTTGTATAAATAAATACATCCTATTTGTATAAGTAGTGAGTGTTTGGTCTACATTGAGTAAGACCTCAATATATGAACATTTATTGGAATAAGCCTTCCTCTCAAGTTTTCTCAGCTTCTGTCCTTGTCTTAAATGGAAGCACTGAACAAAACAGAAACAAACCATTCCTAGCCCCAAAACCTATACTTTTGTCTGATATTATTTTCTTTTTGTTTTAGGAAATCCTATTTTAAATTACCCTTCAGGCTGAGATGAGCACATGGAAATGGCAAACTGAGTTTAGGAAAATTGGGTCATCAAACAAGACAGGACAGTTTGGAGCAGCCAGGAACTGCTGCTTCATTAGAAGTTAAACCTTCACTCAGTAAATGTCAGAGCCACCAGTTGCCAGGAAAATCACCTTCCTATGGCACAGATGAGTGTGATCTATACATTCAACCAGACAAAATATCCAGTGTTAAATATCAGCGATTCAAGGCTGCTAATCTGGAAGTGACTCTGCAGTCTGGATTAGATAGAGCCAATATTTGAGCATTCCAGTGGCTGACAGACAAACTGGTGTTATGTAATTCTGGTGAATTAGAAATACTTTCAATTTCCAAAGAAACAAGGGATCTGAACAACACAAAAGAGAAAGTCTTCTGGATGTGGGTACTTGGTCTTTTCCTCCAATTTCCAGGTGCACTCTATCTGCTCTTAGGAAAATCAGCATTGTACCTTGAGACTACCAGCAAGAGGAGAGACTACAGGGGATCCAGAAAATAGCTTTAAATAGATTCTCTTATCTTGTTTTTCAGGGAAGATTTGGAAAGCTTTGGTATACATTTCAGTAACAAACCCATTAATTTACAAACTGCAGTGTTTATGTTGGGAAATGCATCCTGCTCTTCTGTGAGCAAAACAAAACGTCCTTATCATGATGGATTACTTTCTGAAAAAAAAAGAAAGAAAGAAAAAAGTGAATGGATCACAGAAGCTTCTGCCTGGCCGAAAAGGGAAGATGGGAACATGCGGCAATCCACAGACAAGTGCCATGAAATTTTTCAGAATTAACTGTTTCAGGTTTTGCAAACTTTTTTTTTTTTAAACCAATTTATTTATTTATTAGGAAACTAAACAGACCAACCCTTGCTCAGAGGTAACACACTTCCCATGGAACACTTGGGAAATAACTCACATTTTCCATCTTTAAGGGATGGGATCAGCCTGAGTGCTGAAGCACAGAGGAGCCTGGCACGGCACCGCAGGCTCCAGCACTTGGAGTCAGTGAATAAATCGGGAGTCAATGAATCAATATCCCAGCCCCAGTAGCAGGGGATGATTCTCCTCTCTCCCAGCCCCTCTCTCCCCAGGACCCACCCTCGTGTTTGGCCATTCCCCATCCCCTGCAGCCCTTTCCCAGCCCTTACCCAGCTTTTCTGCCTTTTCTCTGCTTTTCCTGTGCTGCTCTTGCTGGATGTTGGGAGCTGCTCCAGGGGACGTGGATGTGCCCAAAGGAGGGGAGTGACCACCAGGGCTCTTCTCCTTCAGAGCTGACCTCACCCAGGGCACCAAATTCCAACAATTAAATGGAATTAAATGGAAACTGCGCCTCCCCTTAAAGAGCCACCTTGTATCAGAAACACAAAAGCTGAAACAAGGATGGGGTGTGCTGTGAGGATGTTAAAAGAGATGCACTATCACAAATAACAACATTTATTTAGTATGATTAATCTTACTTTAAGGATGAAATATATATGTTTAAGAAATGTGCTTATTTCAAAGGTGAGCTGTAAATTTCCTGTCTGAAATTTAGTTTTCATTAGTGTTTTAAAAAGCATAAGGGGTCCTTAAGGACCATGATTTAACTGGAAGAAATAATAAGAAAATATTTAGATAATAAAGAAAATAATTCGTTAGTGCTTCACAATGAAGTCACAAATAGTGAAGTCCTTTTAAAAAGACAGTACAAAATTAATTAACCAATTTAATTACCTCTAGATATTAAAGTTGTGCTGCTTGGCAATCATTATTTGAATGCTAAAAACTACTCTAGGATTAATTATGTGACTTTATGAATAGATATTTATAAAAGTTTGGCTATTGAACTCTGAGTTTGATGAAACCTTTTCTCTTAAACTGCAATCTTAACTACAACTTAACAAATCCTTCAACTAGAGTTCTGCTACATGAAATATCCTCTATGTCTTGACCAAATTTAAGGTCCTTTAGCAGCCTTTTTATGCAGAATTTTAGGCTAGGAGGAACAAAAGGATGCACTTTTCACGACCCTGGAACCCTGTGACCACTGGGAAATCAAAAGGGTGGTGACACGAAGGAAAACTATTGTCCACAAAAATAAGCTCTTCAAGGGGCACCAGGAATGCACAATAAAATCCCAGTTTCCTTTGTGTAGCTGTTTATGCCTATGGCTTGCATCATCCAGAGCTCAAGAAAAGATCTAAACTAAAAAGGAATTCAGGTTTCTAAGAAAAATCTATGTTCTTTAAAAAAAACCCAAAAACTTTGTGAAAAAAAATCTTTTAAGAATTCATAATTTCTTTACAAATAAAATATGTAAGTCTGAGGTAATGGAAATCCTCCTGTCCTCTCTGTGGGAATTGGAGAGGAAGATTTAAAAAGTGATTCCAGCAAGTAGAAGCAGATGGGAAAATAACCTGATTTGTCAGAACTGGAGGATTTAGTGAATTTGTTGCCTTATTTTGGCTAGAATGTAGAATGTAGCAGCATGCAAGAGCTTAATCAGAGAATGAGCTCTACTTCGACCTGAAAACATTTCAAGTAAAAACGCAAAAGAAAAAAATAAAAAAAGGACTGGTCTTAAATTCTTAATTAAGCAAAGCTGCAATTTAACTTCGTAGCTTTTTCTTTCCCCCAGAAGGCTGAAAAATATAGAAAAACAGCAAATAAAAAATATAGAAAAATGTGTGAATCTCATGTTACACTCTCTGAAAGTAATTTATCATGTCATGTTTTGTCAGAAAATTTTTTTTAAAGTTTTTGTTGTTTAAGTCTTATTCAAAGACTTTTTCTAATTCAACTTGAAATCAGTGAAGAGAAAAAATTCCATTGACTTTTGTAAGCTTTGTCAGGGAACTGCCTGGTAATTTATTCAGAACATTATAATTAAATTTTCTTCTCATAAAAATGTTCAATAAAAATGTGTAAAATTTGCAGTTACTACACTTTTTTTTTTGGGGGGGGAGTTAAATGTTACTGGGGTATTTGCAGAGCAAAGTGAAAGCTGTGTGAGTGGAACAAGTTTAAGCAATGAAAATGGTCAGATACTACTTGTAAGCAAAAATGAAATCAACAGATTTTTCTCATTTCTCCTTAGAGACTTTCCAAAAAAGTAAGCAACTGCAGATTTGGAGAAAAAGACAAACAAACAAAACCACAGTTTTAAAAGCTGCAGCTTTAACAGTTTGCTTTTATATCAGGAAAGTGAAGAAGGTTTTTTTTAAAGAAGGATTGTTTTAAAATTGTATATTTTTACAATTAAACCGATTGTGGGAATTCATTAATGGGGAGTGATGCTAAAAACAGACACATTTTATGTTGCAGCTGCTGGCCATCTCTAAAGAAATATAAAAGAAATCACTTTTGGAAAAGACAAACTGCGTTGAAGGCAGTAACTTTTAAGCTGCTAACGGGTTTTTAACAATGATTTTGGGGTGTGGGTTTGGCCGGAGAGCAGGGGACGGGATCCTGCTGGAACTGGCTGAGCTCAGGGCGGGAGGAGCCGCGGGACAAAGCCCCGAGGAGCCCAAAGGCTGCAGTGACCTCTGCAGCCCTGGGGCACCTCCACAAACTGCACTCTGCAGAGCTTTGGGAACCGAGCTGCCACATCTCCTGCCCTGAAAAGAACAAATTTACCTGGAATCCTGTGCAATCGTGTCACAGAAAATAAAGAATTTCATCTCTCTTAAAAGGTTGATGTGGTTTTTTCACATTCAATCAAAACTTGCTGTTACAAAGGTTGGAAAGAGATTGCAAACAGGCAAATCTCTCATGTGTTAGAATTCATATTATTCTCACTGGATTTTCAGTCTTCATAAAGTTTTGTGCTTTCTGGTTAGTAAAAAGAGGAACTATTTCCCTTCTGGGCAAAGCAAAGTACTGTTACAAACTACAGTGATGCCACAAGCCATGGCAGTCATCAGCATTTTTAAATGCAACACTCATCAGGAGGAATTTAAGAGAAGAGGATCTGTCTAAATGAGTAATGTAGAAAGGAAAAGTCAAGCTAAATCAAAATAAACAAAACAGAAAGGCGTATTTTCTTAATACTTTACATTACAATCTGTGTAAGGTACAAAATCTCTGATGCACTGAATGCTTAAATTGTACAAAGGTCCATGTGGAAAATCCTGCTGCAGAATCTGCATTTTGGTTTTACATATAAATTTTAAAAAATTATATATACTGAGTGTACTCTTGTATTTTGCCTTACAATCTTCTATGTTCTTAACAAATTGCACAGAGTTTTTTAAAGCAGAACACCCAAAATCTAACACAGAGGTACGTGGCAGAAAATATACTTTAAATCATTAAACAGATTTATTTTTTTCTGCCTTTTAATACAAAATTCTGGATCCATTATAACAAAAGGATGCACTCTGCACGACCTTGAGAGCCTGTGACCATTGGGAAATCAAAAGGGTAGTGACACTAAGGAAAACTATTGTCCACAAAAATAAGCCTCTCCAAGGGGCACCAGGAATCCACAATAAAATCCCTGTTTCCAAGAAAATTCAGGCATTTCCATCAAAAAAGACTGGTAAGATAAATAGAATGTCCTCATAAGCCACAGATTCTTAATAATACAAAATGTCTAAGTCCATGGTAAACAAAGCCCCAAGGAAAACTAACATCTCCTAACTCAGGCTTCTCCAGCCCTGGGTCATGACCCAGTGCCTCGTCACAAGGTACCTCAAAAGCATTTCTGAGCTGCAATTGCAGGGAATTTGTTTTGCATAACATATATTTCAGTCAGAGTTTCACTCCTTGCAGAGCTCATAAACTCCTACAGCTGTCTCCTTGCTCATAGGTGTAATTTCAGGGTTAACAAGGATTGCTGTTGTTATCTTTTAAGGATTTCAGTTTCCATGTGAACACACACTGATCTGAAAGAAACCCCAGCACGTTAGTTGCTTTCTTGTTTTCTGCCCTTAAATTTTGTGCATTTTTGGGGTATAATCCCCAAATTTTTCAATAAATCCATTTGGAGACTTAAAATAATCAATAGTAAATTAAATTTGCTATACATTTTTGCATTTTGCTTTATAATTTGGTATTAAGACTCTTAAACTTTCAATTACTTTTTTTTTTTTTATTTGATTATTTTCAGTTTCTGTTAATGATTTCATGAGAGAATAAAATATTTGTGATAGATTCAAATCTCAGAATGCAATATTTTGTGACAAATGAGTGTGGCTATGGTGACAAAGTCGTTCGCAGAACATCTGGCTTTAGGTTGAGTCCTGCCTGTAGCACTAAACTAATTTAATTCTACCCAAATCCTGAAGGAGGCAGAAGCCAACAAATCTTTCATCATTTTTTGCTGTTCAAAGGCATTTTTGCTATCGAATGCCATGGTTTTGCTAGTCAGCACTAGCAAGAATTAATTGAACAAGCGAAGTTATTCATATCAATATTTTTACTTGATTTATACTTTTGAAAGGCTCATTCTGCAAATATTTAGATACTTCAGTAAATCTGCTCACATATACAAAATTACTTGCATGTTTAGGTGTTTGCAGAATTGACCCATAATTTCCATAAAAATCTAAATAAAACCATGTCTGATTTTTCTCAAAGAGTTAATAAAAGGGCATCTATAATGGGAGGATGTGAGAACTAGATGATTTATTTATTCACTCAGTTTAATACAAATCAATTTAATACAAATCAGTTTAATAAAAAAAATTAATACAAGTAAGTGTTACTGCCTCCCAGAATTTCTACACTTTGGCTTTAATTTTAACTTTTTATTCCTAAAAAAAAACTTGTGGGGAGCATTCTTAAAGGTAGAATATGGTGAATTTCAAGGGCTGAATAACAATAATCTGTGTGTTTTCACCAATTTTTGCAAAGCTGACAACTCTGTGATGTAAACTGCAAATCTGCCATAGCTGGTTGCATATGGCTCATGTTTAACCAGAAAATAATTCCATGTAAGGAGCTGCACAGTAAACAGTTCTTAAACACTGACAGGACCTGGTGTCTTGAGAAGCATGATTTACATGGAGAAATACCTTTTGTCCACATCAGTTTTGTGTTCTTTGTGGGTTCATGAAATCACAGCACAGAAGTTGTTTCGTAATAGGCTACAGAGCAGGAGTAAATTTATGCAAAAAGGGAGAGGGATGTCGTTCCCGACCTCACAGCCCTAATTTCTAGGGAAAGGCTGTGCCAGCACGGGCGATTTTTGCGCATCATTGGAGGCAGGAGGTGTCTCCGGGCTGGAGGGCGGCAGCGGCAGGACGGACGGACGGACGGACGGACGGACAGAGGGAAGGCTGTGTGTCCGCTGCAGATCCTCGCGGCTGCCAGCCAAGCTCTCAGCTGTGCAGAGCAGCTTTTGCCGCGGTGCCGGGTCCTGGGCTGCCATCGGATCCGGGGCTCCATCACATCCTGGATGCCGTCGCACCCCCGGCTGCCCCCTGCTGCGCGTCCCGGCTGCAGCGGTGCTGCCTCTGCTGCGCTCCACATGTCCCTGTCCCTCCCTGCTATTACAGCCAGCGGATCTTTTTCCGTCTTTGGAACACTTTTCTCTCCCAGGACTGTACTTCAGCCTGTTTGCAGCCTGGGGGCAGAGCCACACCGGCTGTGCCGGCAGCCGGGAGATGCCGCCTCCCGGAGGGTTGTGGAGCTGGGACAGGGATGGGGGATAGATAACACCTCCTTCCCTCTGACAGACATTCAGTCACCTCATTCTGAGGCAGAGAGGAGCTTCCCTCCTAAAATGACTTTTTTTTTTTTTTTTTTTTTTTTTTTTTTAACTCCATCTTTACATGTTTTTATGTGAGCTCCAGCCTGTACCCATCCTCAGCCTCATTTCCCGTCTGGGCTGGATCTGTGGACTTTATTTCTCCGAGCAAGCTCATTTTCCCACTACGCTGAGGTCAATTACACATTTTTCCTCGTGGTAAGGTTTGTTTACCTCCTGTCATGCTGTTCTTTTCCCACAGAACATTTCGAGCTCGGGATAACAGGATCATCCTTTTAGTATGCACATCCCAAAATGTGTTAAACTACTGTTAATGTATTTTATCTTCTTAGTAGGGATCTGGAGCACGACACAGGCACTGGAGAAAAGCGTTGCCTTGGGATGAGAGGTGAGATCCTCCTGTGTTATGCCTGTAGCCAAAGAAGTGGGAGTATATAGCAAGTTTAAGATGGTTTTCTGCCCTTCTAATCCTGAGCTGCTCTGCAGGCTGGGGTAGACATCCTAGTGCTTAGTCAGCCTGAATCTCAATGTATTTTAACTAACCTGTGAATTCAGCTGTTCCTTGAATTTACAAAATGCTCCTGTGAGAGGCAACAATCTCTAAAATGCACCTTCCAGTGCCCAGCTCCTGCACAAGTGCTGGGAAGGGAAACCACTGGAGGGGAACTTTGACAAGCTACATAATGAAATACCTCCCCCAAACGGATGTAAAAACTACTTCACACTGTCCTGCTCCAAGGAGCTCATCCTCTCTGGCAGGATTTTGAATTTAATGAACACAGACAGAGATTTCTGTCAGTACTCTTGAAGCACAATCTGATGTTGCACAGAGAAAAGGGCCTGAGGGATGCTCTGGATGCTGGCTGAAGGACGAGCATCCTGCCACTTGCAGGTGGTTTACAGAGCCTGCCCTGCACCTGCTCAGGTTCTGTACATTTAACTGTCTGTAACCTGCTCAAGTTTCTGCTGAAAAAACAGAGGAATCCTTGCATTTCCTACTGCATGTAACTGTTGGAATTAAGAGTGGAATAAAGTTCCAGCTGATTTTTTGCTATGCACGAAGATCAGGTGTGTGTGTAAACTCCCACATTTCCTACATGTACAATACCCAAACATCTGCCTCTTCTTAGAGGCTGCCTGACAGAAAGAGCTCCCAAAATCTAATACCTGCTTGACTCCCCTGAGTGCACACAAGCTGCTCAACAGGGGAGAGGTACACGTCTTCTCTGGGATCAACACACAAACCACAGGACACAATGGAAACATGAAGACAAGGTCTGGTCCTTAGGTCTTCTCATCCGGTCCTTACATCAAATATTGGTAATGTATTTGGATTTCAGAGAAAAATGCAGGCAATGCTGTACATCATCCTGCAGTAACAGTTAATGAGCCCAACAAAATAACAGTCTTATGTGTAACCTGGAGTCAAACAGTAATATACTGACTCATTTCTAAAATGCCACATGGGGTAAGGGAAGTATATTTTGGAAGGAGATGTCTCATCTAGAAATGACTTGAGTATATTTTTAAGTTTAGGCATAGAAAAAAAAAAAAAAGGTTAAACCAGTCCTGTTTAGTTCCCCTGCCCTGAAGGAGGAGTTCAGAGAGTGCACAGAGGTGAGTGGGGCAAATTCTTCCTGTGCTGAACCCATGGATGGGCTGAAGCAGGAGCATTCATGTCCAAATTGCCCACCGTGTGTATAAAATGTGCAGGAGCAGATTCATGGTGCAGCCTGCCTTTGTAGCTTGTTTTGATGGAAAGAACATCCCTCCTCAAGACACAGCTTTCATGGTTTGCAAATTTACATACTCCTCATTTAAGCTATTTACACAGTTTTAAGGGCTTAAGCACATATTTGGATTATGCGGCTCAATTTTAAGATTGAGCCACATAATCCAAATATTAAGATTTACACAAAATCTAGAGAGTTCACAACATATTCAGATTGCCAGCTGTGGAGAAATAAAATCTATTCAGCAATTTTACAATAGGGGAAGTTGTGCACTGTTACAAAATAGAAACTATACTTCAGAATTAATATGCAGGGACATATGCATGAATTAAAATGCTGTGTTACATACACAAATTAGAAAACTCATCAAAATACCAGCAATATTTGTCAAAACTGGAAACCTGTGCATGAGAGGAATTCACCCATCTGGCGTGAGATGAAGCAGGGAAGTTGTTACACAACAAAAACCTTCTGATGAGAAAGGCAAATCTCAAACCACAGAGGCTTTAATGCAGTGCTGTGGGCAGGTAAAATCCATGATTATCAAAAGGGCAGGAGGATGTGTGGGGTGACTGAAAAGGTGTTTAACAAGACAGATTATCCAGAGAATGTGAACCAGGGAATAGATGGCCAGCATTCAAAACTCTGCCTTCAAGAATTGATTTTGACACGAAAAAAAAATAAACTCTGTTCCTCAGCAAGTTAATGTGGGAAACATTTCTAATTTCAGCATTACACATGGCCCTATCCTGCACCACATAAAGACTCATTTAGTTATGCAAGTAGCTGCCTTTCAATTTGACAACTTATAACCAGTTTTCAGGATGTAACCCACCTGAAATGGGAAGGAAATAGATGAAGAACTGAGTGAAAGGATGAGTTCATTTAACTTCCCATGATGTTATGAAGGTGGAGGCAACTCACAGAATCAAACCCCTGAGAAATTGCATGAAAGAGCTTTACAGAAATGTAATTTCAGCCTGCAACAAAGTAATACATACTAAATGAAAAGGATTAGAAAGCTAAATGCAGACTTTAATATACTTAGCTACCAAATTGTGAAGATAAATGAGGCAGAGTTCACTCTATACATTTAAATTTTGTTATAATAAACATGTTTATAATAAATTGTCAAAGAGCTCCTAAAAGGACAGGTTTGAGACATTAGCATGCAGCAGTCCTTTACAGCATGTCAGAGATACAGCAAATGTTACATTATTTATTAGAGCAATCAATACAGTTAAAAAAATTAAATTAGACATGAAGTCTATGGCATTACTGTACTCTTGTTTCTTATTTTATATGTAGATTTGTCTTATTTGGGACAGGGCTTAGTGTTTTTAAGTATATTTCACTTAGCTAAAATGCAAGGTAACACAGCTTATTTGTAGCCCATTTTCCCTTTTAAATAGTTTTACAAATGAAGCAAACAGAAATTAAAAGGTGAATGCCAGTTTCCAATGTCTTATGAATACAATGACAAAAGTGTGAAATATTTTTTAATAAAACCTCTATTATCAGTAATTTTTCATGACAAGTGCAAGCACATAGAAACAACTCAGAAAACTAATACTGAATTAAATTTTTCATTGACATTGAGGAAATTCTCAAGGTATCTTTTTTTAGTCTGTCCTCACAAGAGGAAAAACTTCATTCTACATCTTTTTCAGCTGAATGCTTTAAAATAGACAGTTCAGCAGCACATGACAGGTAATCCACAGTTACACAAAAAACCCAAAGTGTACAGAAGACAAATGAAGACAACCTTTAAAGAATTTCACTGCTGCAAAGATTTACCAGAGTTGTGACTGTGTGAGAATTCACAGGAAAAGTTTGCAGCCTCCTTCTTATCAGAAGAATAACTCTGTAGCTAATGATTAAAGTGGATTCTCTTAAATATTCCTTTGAGTTTTTGTTTCTTTTTAAGATGACCTGATCTCTCCACACATTTTCTTCCAAAAGTACAAAGTATGGTGTCTGAAAGACTCCAGACCTGGCTATAAAATAGGGGTTTGGACACTGATTTTATACTGGTGTTCTGCAAGTTTAGAAGATCTTCAGGCTTTCAACTATTCCCAAAGTTTTGAGAAATAAGTTAATTTTATTAATCTGTCAGAAATCTTTCCATACAGAAATTAATCTCTGGATAGTTTGTTTTGAAAATAAATTTGTTGTTTCATGAAGATTCATCCCTCCTAGTTGTTTTTGATTTCTTTTATGCATTTGGATAGTTCAGCACAATTCACTGTGCCTTTTCCAGTATGAAAAAGTTCAGATAATAATTCTGATTTTGGTAGGGGAGCAGAAGCAGAGCACAGAGTCCAAGGCAAGCCTTGATCATAATTGTTAGAGTATGAATGAATCAGTAACCAAGAAGAGAGAGAACAGAATTATCTGCAGCAGAAAAAAAGTGAAAAGTGCAGTGAAGGAAACAGAAATATCTTCTCAGCACACATGCATACATGTGGATCCATTACAATAAAAGAAAAAAAAATTCTGTGTATTTGTTGTAAGGGTGAGGTATAAATTTTTCAGAATAAACTCTGAAAGTGATTTTCAGTAATTTTTACAATTTTTTTCCTCCTGTCTCTGTGTATGGATTGCACCTCACCTAGTTTTGCTAACAGACCTCCAAGCCCTTCCCACAGCAACGTGTTTTACAAGCACCACCTTGCAACCTATAAATCACTGTGTGCTTGAAAAGGCTGTCAAAAACTCTCTGCCCAGCTGACATGGCAGAGAACTGCTTTCACTACACAATACCCTTGAAAATATTAAGAAAACTTCTGGCACTTTTTTCTTTGGCTATTCCTTTTTTTAGCAACTGATGTATTTGCAGACCCCAGGACTCCCTTCCAAGATACACAAAAACACAAGTCAAAGGTCAGCAGGAGGATGTAAAAATACCATTTAATCTTATCTGTGCAACACTTCATGTAGACTTATTTCACCATTTTCAGGCTCTCTTTGTTGAAAGACTAATTTATTTCTGAACTGACAAAAAGAGATAATCAATTTGCAGCATGAATTGAGTAAAAGCTCCTACCCTTACATGTAACTTTGTTCATATATAAGATTTGAATATGCTTATGATACAAACTTTTATATTAAAGAATTAAAAATCAATGCACAGCATACAAAACATTTTTTATATAAAGTTTTCTAGTACTGTGTCATGTTTATTTGCTGCCAGTTTAAAAAAGTTTTGCTTTACAGAGTTAGACATGAAGTATCTTTTCTTTGAGAATGTTTTCCCTGTTACGCACATATGAGTTACTGGGACACTTGCATTTTCCATTGCTGTGTCAATTCACTATTCTGTTTCTCCAGGGGTGTTGATAACAAATTCACACACTCATGCTAAATTGCTGACTTCAGTGTTGAGCATTTTGCTCTCTTTTAGCATTTGTGGGTCGGGACCTCAGAAAGGCACTTTGCCTAATCCGCAGAAAATTCAAATTTCGAATTTGACTGCGTCCTCCATTACACGTGATCTCCCTGCAGCTCCCAACCAGTAAATTCCGTATCAATCCCGGGCACTACAACACCAAAGTTTGCAGAGAGCAACCCGGCTGAGGTTTTCCCCTGATGATTTAGAAACAAATTGCAGTTTCTGGAAGAAAAGCAGCAGGAGCCCGTGGCCGGCAGTGCCTGCGCGGAGCCCGCCCGTCCTGCCCCGGCCGCGCCCGGGCTCGGCCGCTTTGTCTGAGGCCTCACACGCGCTGCACCTCGCCGGCCTCGCCCTCGGACCTGCGGGAACGGGGCCGCGGAGCCCGAATAAAGAAATTAAACACTAATAAATACGGCGGGGGAACGACGACGACACAAAAGCCCTTTTCTCGCTGTGTGCGAACGCAGTCCCGATAGATACTGCCCGGTTTCCATGGGGATATTTTGTTCTGACTTCAGATCCCGATGATCGGGGTGAGCTGAGGCACTTTTGGGGCTCTTTGGCCGAACCGAGCAGAGCTGCCCGGGGAAGTGGGGCAACACTATTTGTTATCAATCGATTTTAGGTAATTTATTCTTTTTAAAAAGATGATTACTCCTAATCCCTGAGGAACCGTGGCCGCTGGCTGGGCACAATTAGCACATTTTTAGCATTCCTGCGAGGGCCGCCCGCCAGGGCAGGACAAACACCCCGCGCTGGGGTCCCCAAGCAGCCCGGGAGCGGGGAGACCCCTCGGGGGGCTCCAGGTGCCGCAGGACGCCTCGGGATGCACCTCTGGGCTGCTCAGGTGCTGGGAGGCCATGGCGGCTGGACGGCGAGAGCCGCCAGCAGCACCGTGAGAGCCCAGCTCGGCCGGAACAGGACCCACCACGTCATTTCGGGGCTTTTCACCCCAAAACGGCCCAGGTTTCCTCCCATCGCTGCGCTGATGGCCCTGAGCGACTGCGGCCACGCGTGGCCGTGGCGGCTGCGGTGGCTCTGGTTCCACGAGGGACGGGCGCAGCCCCCACACCCCAAGGTCTCAAAATCCCTCGCTCCCGATCCCTCACTCCCATCCCCGCCGAACCCCGCGGCCGGCCCGCCCCGTGCCGGCCCTGCCCGGGGTCTCCTCCATCGCCGTCCCCCCGCGGGAGGAAGGGGCGGCCGGGGGCGGCGGCTGCCATTGGCCGGGCAGCGGCGGCCGCAGCTGCAGGACACAATTAATTATGCTAATGGCGCGGGGAGCGGATGTGCTCTCTTCCCCCCGATCCCTCTCCCCGTTTTTGGCTGGCCGGGCGGGAGGAGCCGCCCTGGCCCGATCACATGATATTGTCTTCGCGCCACTTTCGTAAAACCCTTTTTATTCCAGGGCTCAGCTCGGCTCTAAGGTACCGTGTTTATCTTCCCCTTTCCCTGCTCTCTCCTTCGCGCTCCTTTTTTTGTTTCGCCTTCCCAAAACCGGCGCGAGCCCAAGGGTACTCCCCGCTTTGCGCCTCTTCTATTATTTTATTTATTTTATCACTTTTCTCTTTTTTTTCCCTCTCTCTTTCTCTCTCTGCCCCGCACCCTTCCTAGCCCCGCCGCAATCAGTGCCGGCCGGCGCGGGCTGCCCGGGGCTGGGGGACGGGCACCGGGACGGGCACCCCTGAGCCGGGGCTCGGTGCGGGGAGCGCGGGGGCGGCAGCGCTGTGCGGGGCTCGGGCGGCCGCCACCCACCTGTAGGAGTGCGCCGGGCTCGCCCCGCGCCCCGCGCGGGCCCGCGGCTCCTCCGCACCGCGGGGCCCCCCGCGCCCGCCCCGTCCACGGCCGGCGGCTTCCGCGGCACCAACAATGGACCGGGGAGGCGGCGGCGGGAGAGGCCGAAACTCGGGGCGGTGCGGGGTGGTGGGTCGGGGGCTGGGGGGCTCGGGGCTGTTTTTTGGGGGTCCCCGGGTGTTTCCCCGTGCCGTGAGGGGTATGTGTGTCTGTGTTGTGGGGGGGTGAGGGTGTCTCGCGCCGCCCCCGCGTGGCTGGTGCGCGTGGGGCGGGGGGGAGGGGGCGCGCGCGCGGCGAGCACATGGCGGCGGCGGGGGGGGTGGTGGATCGGCGGTGCGCATGCGCGGCGAGCGCGGGGCGCGCTGGGGGTTGTAGTGCGGAGGGGGGCGGGCCGGCGGCGCGCGCGCGCGGAGGGGGCGGTCGGGCGCGAGCCGCACCACGCGCTCGGCGGAGCCGCCGCTGCCGCCGTCGGGGCTCCGCGAGATCCCCGCGCGCGCTCCCACGGCGGCCCCGCGCAGGCAGGACCGGGCGGGGGCCGGGACGGCGGCACCGGGCGGGGCGGGGGCCGCGGGGAGCCGGAGCGGGCGCGGGCACGGCGGCGGGAGGCGGCCGCGCTGCCCCGTCGGGCCGGGACAAAGGGGCCGCCCGCTGCCTTGCGGAGCCGCCCTCGGTGCAACTCGGCGCTGCGCTCGCGGCTCCCCGGTGTCCCGGGGCCGCGGGGCGGGTTGGGGTCCCTGGCGGTGGCGGCGGGCACGGAGGGGGGGCGGGCGGGCGGCTTGGCGCGTTTTTGGGGCTTTGAATGGAGGACTGCATTTCCCACCGTGCTTTGTTCCGCCGCGCCGCCGCGCGCGGCCCCGGACGGGGCGGGCAGCACGTGGCGGGGCGCCCCGGGACCCCTCCCGGGACGGGGCCGCCGCTCCCGTCTGCAAGTGCTGGTGCCAGCGCCGAGTGGCACCCCCCGGGGATGCTCGGTGGCAGCTGGCGAGGGGGACGCCGTGCACGTGGCGAGCAGGGCCGAGCAGTGCCGGTGCCCGCCCCCCCGAGCAGATGGTCCGTGCTGGGAGATAACGGCGCCCCGGGGCAGATAAAGCCCCGCGGGGCTGGGGGCCCTCCCGGGCACGGCCACCGGCACCCGGAGCGGCTCCGCTTCGGGGAGAGCCCCTCGGGGGGCGGCCCCGCTGCCCCGGGGCATCCCCGACCGGAGCCTTCCCACCCCCGCAGGTTTGTAAGGCCGGGTCCTGACAGCGCGGCTCCGGAGGGAAATGGAAATTTATTATAAGGAAACTTTCCCCCCTCCTTTGCGGTGGGTCCGTCGCTTTTGTGCCGCACCGCAGCTCTCGCATCAACTGCGGGACAGATAGTCCATTATCCGGTGCGGAGGTTCGGATCATGTGTCAGAACTTATCCTGCACTACTGGGGGGGTAATGTTTGGTGATTGGTGATGCAAGACCCTCGGTAAAGCTCTAGGAGAAAGGTCAACTAAAATGTCTCTCGTGCTGCAGTAACACATGAGAGCAGGAAACTGGGATGTTTTGATACTTTGCATTTTAACTGCCACTAAAATCTGGAAGAAGCCATTTTTACCTTAATTCATGGCAAAACAAGATGCAAACCTTTCCTCATGTGGTGTGCCCTCAGTTAATTGCCTTCTGAAAACTCTTGGACCTATTTCTTCTCTATGCTTTAATAAGAATAATCTCTTCTAAATTGAGAAGCAAATCCATATCTGTGTTATGCAACATTAATATTGGTCTTCTCTCTTGGCAGGTATTGTGCTTCAGTCAAGATGCTACTGTGATGCTTTAGCTGTGCTGAAACAAGACCTTGAAATTGAAGAGTTTGTGTCTGGTGATGGGCCTCGAGTTGTGCAAAAGTGCTTACAGTGCAGGTAGAGTTTAGGATCTACTGCAGTTTAAGCACTTCTGGCATCACTGTGGCAATTCCATGATGGTGGCAGGGCACGGATGGAACCAGGATTGTTGTGCTGTGTTAGAGCCACGCTGCAAATGGTCCTTGTGTTAAGGTGCATCTAGTGCAGTTAGTGATGTAGCGTAGAATCTACTGCCCTAAATGCTCCTTCTGGCACAAGCTGCTGCCTGCACATCCAGAGAAACTGCATCCATCTGCCTTTGGCTCAGCAATTACTGTTTAGTTAAAGGTTGTTTTTTTTTTTTTTTTCCATTGAAGGCAATTGCTCAGGAAGTAGTTTTGTCCTAGCAGTATCAAAGTGCTCATAGTGCAGGTAGCTTGGAATTGGACCTACTGTAATGTGGGCACTTACAGTACTGCTAGATAAAGTGCATCCTAGCCAGTGCCAATTGCTGGAGAAGATGGTGCTGATTACAGTCAGTTTTGCAGGTTTGCATCCCAGCTTACTAAAATTGCTGTGCAAATCCATGCAAAACTGACTGTGGTGGTGGTGCATCTGTGGTGAATAATGGGTTTTCAAGCTTTTTTATTTTTCTTCTGCCCTCACCTCCCTGCCCCTCCTTTTTTTTTTTTAATTTCAAATGGAAGATGTGAAGATGCCTTGCACTGATTTCTCCATGGGTGGGGATTTGTTGCATTACTTGTAGCTGTGTGTAGAGTATTGCACTTGTCCCGGCCTGTGGAGGAAAGGAGGACTTGTCATCAGGCTGAGCTGCCCCAGGTTTGCCAGGTTAGTCAAGCTCTTTGTTTTGCTGTTGTCGGGTGGATCACGATGCAATTTTGATTAGTTTAGTAGGAGAAAAATTGCACGGTATCCATCTGTAAACCGCAAGACCTTCATCGCTGACAGCGTGCCTTGTGTCACTGCTCCTGCTCACAGGACTGTGAGCTCTCACAGTCCTGTGCTGGCTCCACAGCTTCAAGGGACACCAAGAAAGAAAACTTCCACACTAAGGTTTGTCCACCATTTAAAAAGACCAAAAAAGCCCAAAATACGACGTGGCAGGGAAACTCCATGAACACTTGTGGTGGTCCAGGGAAGCACATTTTGGGGGTTTGTTCCTGTAATGTGTCAGTGACTATGGTGGACTTACCAATAAAAAGATTTAAAAATAAAACTCGTGTTTAATGGATTTCATTAAGTGTGGTTGCAGTAGACAAGTAAGAATTACAGGAGTTTTTTGCTGATTGTGGATCACAACCTCTTCTACTTTGATTTTAAAGAAGATGCATCTTGCTGCTGCTAATTCAGGGAGAATCTTTGCTAGGAAGGGGATGTTGCTCTCCAGGCCAGAAGGATGTCCACTCTGTGCTCACCGTTAAGCCATGGTCACGCTCATTTTTTTATTAGCTCTTTGACTCTCTCAGCCTTGAAGTTGGGAGTGGAGCTGCATACTATCTGGAATTGCTGCCGTGGGAGTGGGGACCCTGTGGTTTGTGACTGGCAGAACTGTGGGGCTGGAGCTGAAGCTGCTGTAGAAGCTGATTATAAGAGCTGAGAGAGCCTCTATGCTGATTGAGTGATGGGACCTGGGGGCTTTGGAAAGGGAGGGGGCTGAACTGTGGGTGTGCAAGGGTTGATGGACATGGTGGTGTTGAGACTGCTCCTGCATTGCTGTCCTGTGCTAAATGTTGGGCTTTGGCCTTTTTTGAGTGGTTTGTTTATTATGAGCAACCTCTTGAGGGGGTTGGTTGTATTCTTGAATTTCTGGGTGTTTTTTCTAGCCTGCCCCCATAAAACTGGTTACATGTGCATTGTGTAGCCAAATTTGTGGATGTGCCCCAGCACTGCAGCGTGGGGCTGCTGCAGTTGCCTTGGCACAAGCAGATGTGGTCTGTGAAGTGGGTGGGCAGCACCAGCGAGTTTTCAATGCCCTTTTTTTTCCTCAGCTAAAACACTGTGGGATCCAAAGACTCTTAGTGCTGGTCTGGCTTACTGTGGCCAGCTGGGCTGATAGCACTGTGGGTCCCTGCTGGAAGCCTGTCCCCAGTGTCCCGTGCCCAGATGTGGTCTGGGGCTGGCTGGGAGCAGCAGGGAAGGCAACATGCCAATCACAGCAATACTTTATTGTTTGAAACTCTTATTGAGGGTGTCCCTGCAGCTGGTGGCTCTGGATGATTTTCTACCCCAGCATTTAATCTGAGCCTGAGTTGTAATCTTCCTTGTGCCTGGAAAGCTGTAATCTGGGCTTCAAATCCCTCTGCAAACAGGAGGAGAAGATGTTCCCTGAGTACAGAGCCCTTCTGGCTGCCCCACGTAGTGACAGTGAGGAACAATGGGTCGGAATGTATGATAATTGTGATTTACTGCAGTGTACCAGGAAGGCACTGGCATGTGTCTGTGCTGGGAATGAGGCTCAAGTTTGCTGTGGTGTTAGTGCACTCTTGGGAGATGCCCCAAGCCTGGCTTTGTAGAGTTAAAACTGAGCTGCACCCAGCTCTTTATGGGGTCTCACTGGTGGTTTTGGGGTGATGCAGGCCTGTGTTGGTGGGGTGGTGCTGGAGAGAATTCTGTGCCACCAGCACTCAGCACAGCCAGTGTTCAGTGTGAGGGGCTGGTGGGGCCATCCCAGGCTGTGTCCCTGGTCAGGGCTTTGAGCCCTGTGTACAGTGTGTGTGGGCCAGAGTCTCAGAGGGCACCTGAAGCCCCCCCGGGCAGGCTGAGCTGTGGGCAGATCCCCCATGGCTTCAGCAGGGAGCAGGGTGGTGCTGGAGCTGCTGAGGGAGGGGTTGCTGCGTGTCCCTGTGAGCGAGAGCTCCATCAGCAGCGTAGGTGTGGTGCTGTGCTGCTGAGTGTCTCCACAATCTGTTCTGGGTGACAAGCCTGCTGTGCACTTTGGGCGCTTTGCGTGGATTTCACTGACTCTGCTCAGAGTGCTGAAATATGGAAGGCAGCTGAGTGTTCCTGCAGTTGTAAACCAGCTCAGGCACTGGGGGGAGTGAGATCTGCTCCCTGGGAGCAGCTTCTGCAAACTTGTGCCCTGTGTGTGCTTATGCTTGGTAGTAAGTTGATTTTATTGTCAGGTCTGGTCCTTGAGAGCACAGCAGGGTAGGTGGAGCCTCTCCAGGGCTGAGGGTGGAATGGTGAGGAGGGGTTAACCCACAGGGTATGGGAATTGCAGCATTTGGAAGTCAAAAATGCTCCTTATTAGCACCTGAGCAAATCTCTAAGGCTGATGAGGAGTGAAATGGTGTGAAAAGAAGCTCCATGTGATAGCAGAGTCTGGTTCTGAATTAACTCATCATTGCAATCCCATGGAGGCAGCTGTGATATCTGTGAGCTCCTGTGTCCTTTCCTCTTGCTGAGGATGAACTCTTACCTAAGGATAAACTATTGGCTTTCACACTTTGCAGAGCCCCTTTCTGAGGTCTCCCAGCCTTGCTCACAGCTGTGCCCAGCCCACAGCCCGTTTTACACTGCCCCAGGGTCAAAACAGGTTTCCAAAGGTTTAAAAA
The DNA here is from genome assembly GCF_027887145.1 of Ammospiza caudacuta. NCBI lineage: Eukaryota > Metazoa > Chordata > Aves > Passeriformes > Passerellidae > Ammospiza > Ammospiza caudacuta. The sequence continues at coordinate 13,291,702 of NC_080606.1, read as the reverse complement.
TGCTGAAGCTGCTGTCATGAAGCAACAAATGACCCGTTTTTATACTAGCAGCACTGAGCAGAATTGCCTTGTCTTAAGCCCAGAGCATTGCTCTGGGGGCTTTTTCAGGAGATGTCCTTGATTCTGAGGGTTTGGGTGCTCTGAATGATCAGTGGAACCCCAGAAGGGCAGAAAAAGCTCAGAAAAACCCCACAAACAAGCTCTACTCTACAGCAAAGTGGCCTGAGAATGGTGGGTTTGGGTATTTTGGATGTCTGAACTCTGAGGGATGTGCAGAGCTGTGCAGTGTGGGGGCATCCACTCTGTTTTTGGAGCTGTGGAGTTTTATCTCCAGCTCCCTGCCAGGAGGGAATCCACAGCATCTTGGGCTTTTCTGGTGTACCTTTTGGTTTGCCCTGACCCTGCCTTTGGGAAAGCTGAAGCCAGGGGTTCTCCCATCTGCTTTGGGATGCTCTGTGCAGCCCCTTCTCCCATGGGAAGCACTGGGGGGTGCAGTGCTCCAGCAGAGGAGGGAAAGGATGGAATCCCCCTGGCTGTGTGTGCAGTGCTGCTGTGCCATGGCAGGGATGGCTGTTCTGCTTCTTAAACAAGGAGTTTAACCCATGAGAAGTTGTTGGACATTGATGCTGAGGGCTGGGGCTGTCCCTGGGATGTCAGGAGTCAGCACTGGTGATTTTTCACTGCAAATATATAAATAGGTACACTGGGACGTGAGGGCTGGTCGTGGAAAGAGACAACTCTTGTTCTGGAAACTCCAGAGGGCTTCTAACATCACAGTGCCTGGGCTATTTTTGTAGAGTGGGAATATTTCATATTATTTCAGTCTCCTTCCTGTCACACAACACTTTGTTGTTTAATCTGTGTGTGGTTATTCCCAGCTGTAATCAGTGGTTATCCTGCCGAGCACCCCGTGGGTGCTTTGTTTTTCTCTTAAGGGGAGCTTGTTAAGATAATTCTTAATACTTCTGAATTATCTTGTTTTTAAAAAAGTATCTTCTGCTGTTGATGGTCTTCAGAGTGGTTTTTAAATAGCATGTTCATATCTAAATCGGTGCAGTACAGCCAGGTAAGCATTTCTAACTGGTGAGTTTTTGAGTTTTTCACATGGTCTGTGTACTCACTGTCCATCATCTTTGGTTGCTCCCAAGTTACTTTTTTTTCAAAGTAATCACAGTCATGTCCAAAATATCTGAGTATTTTCAAATTTTTTTTCCACATGTTAATTAGGTTTAAATCATAGCTGACAGAGAAGAGTAAGTGTTTCTGATTTGCTGATATTGGTCACTGGACCAACCATTGACCAGATCCAAACCAGCTCTTGACCAGGACCTGCTGGCTGAGGAAGTGATTGTGTGCTGCACCTGCCTTTTGTATCCAATCCCTGTGATAATGCACCACAATAACATTCCTCATTCTTTTTGCCTTTTTACACCTACCCAGGGATTTGAGTTGCTGTACCTCTGCAGTTGCTGTGCTGGCTGCAGCCAGGTCTTAAGTCACCAGTTCTGTGGTTAATTACCTTTCCCACTCAAAGTGTTGCTTTGTAAAGGTTAAGTTTCACTTGCCAAAGGATTTTATAAAATGTAGAGAATTGCTCTACTGAATCAAAGGGGAAACCATCAATGCTTTTTTACACTTATATATATACGTATATAAAATGATACAGAAGAGGAAATTGGAAAATACCATTTTGTTATTCTGGTGATACAGAGCTGAGGTGATTTTTTTTAAACTTTTTTTTTGTTGTTTTTTTAAAGGAAATGGTTTCTTTGGTGCTAAGTACCATCCTTGTGCTGTTCTCTGCTGGAGGAAGCACCCAGGTTGTTTCCTGGGTAGGTACCCTGCAACAACAGCAAATGGCTGGCAGGACAGATAGAAAGCTTCAAAGAACAAATCTCTTGGGACTTCAAAGGCCACTCTTTGTCAGCCTGCCTGCCTGTCCAGAGAGTCATTGCAGCAATGAAAAGAAAATTAAGATCTTCCTGCCCTGAACCCACAGCCCCCTTCCTTCCTCCAAGGCCAGACCACTCCTCTGTGTACATTCCCTTGTGTACAGAAGTGTACTGGTTTCACTGGTGAAAAATGCGGATTTTCATTGATACGGAGTAAAAAGGATGTAAAAAGATGGGAAAAGAATTTAGTCTTTGCTTTCATTCTGAGTTTATGCAAACCTCCAAATACTTCTTTCCTCAAAGGACCAATTTCTGCTGAAACAAAATGGTGATGATGATGATGAAAACCTTATAAATCGACCCTATAGCCAAAAAATGTTAAGCCTTATCCTTCAACCAAGAGTAGCATATGACAGAGCTTGACTGGCTAAAAATGTTTTAGTTCTCTTTATCATGAGATAAGAAAGAAGAATGAGATGGCTGCTCACCCTCTGTTGTGGGGAGGCTTCATGGTAAGTGCTTCATCTGTAGTAAAAGCAGTGGTTAGCTTTGAAGAAAAATTTAAAATGAACAGAATTAGGGCTGCATCAGCAGAGTGTGGCTCTTCCACCACCAATCCCACGTGTGAGCAGTGGGGATGGAGGGACCATTGCTTGTCATTCATTGCTCCTTCCTGTGCAATTCTATTAGGGCAGTAAATACAGCAAAATACCCTGGTGTTAACCCTGATTGCTGCCTCGCCTTGGCTCTGCTCACAGGCCATTCCCAAGGCAGCCTTGTCGTAAACAGACCTGCTCAGAATTATTTTTATGTACCAAAAATCTCTTTTACCCAGTTACGCCTCACTCTCCAACTAAAACACGGGCCTGGCTTGTTTTAGGAGGTGCTGACAAGCAGATAAAATGGAATTAGAGCCTGTGCTGCTGCGGGCAGGGCTGCACTGCTGCCTTTCATGGCTCCTCGCTCTTGGGCAGTTTGTGTCGCAGTGCTGGCGCTCCAGCTGCTGGGAGCCTGCTGGCAGAGCACGGGGATTAGCAGCTCTCAGAACCCCTGGGATGTGGATCTGTGTGAGTGCCCTGCCCTGTGGGTTCAGAGCCCCTTGTGCAGCTGCTGTGCCCGAGGTGCCTCAAAGCGGTGCCTGTCGGACCTGCTGCTGTGAGAGACTCACGGAAAGTGTGCATGGGGAGGTGAAGCTGCAGCTGCTGCTTGTCTAGGCTGTAAAAATCCATGGCCACCATCCAGGCTGATCCTTTCCTTGCATTTATCCCTTTTTTCTATTGGCTGTCATAAGTCAGTGCCTTCAGGGAGGCCTTGAAGCTGCACAGGTGAGATGGGGACAGGACAGGTCCTTGGTGCTTGGACTGCACCCAAGGAGTTTTGCAAGCAGGAGCATTAAATGAAGTTTGGAAGAAGTGGGAAGATGCCTTCCCTGTGGATCCACACCAGCTTGTGGAGTTCAGCTGGGCACCCACTGTCCCCCACCATGTCCTGGAGTGGTGGCACAAGACCTCAGGGACTCTCCTGATCCTAGGCTTAGAAACTGCATCTGTGTTGGGCAGGATTTGCTTTGCTTCCACTTCCTTCCTGCTGTGAGATTCTGTTCTGCTTTTCCCATGTGTTCAGAAGCCACTGGCAGTGAGAATCAGCTCAGCTGTGCCTGTGTCCCATCAGGGGCTGGGGCTGCACTGTGGGTGTGCTGGCTCTCAGGGTGATGTGCAGGTCCATTCTCTTGTTTTCTTGCTGGTTTTGGGATCCTGCAAGCCCCAAGCAGCAGTTCCTGTGTCCTGTTTGCATGTCCTGTGTGAGCCATGAGCTGCAGCCCCATAGCAGAGCTCTCACTGGGGCTGGCAGCTGGGCACTCTTGGCCCCCAGCATCACCCCTGAGTTACTGTCCCAGCTGCTTCTTGGTGAGCCTGGTCTTGCATCGGGGCTGGTTTGGGAGATCTGTGCATATCACTAATGTAAAAAAAAAAAAAAGTTGATTGGGTGGGGAAAATGTAGCTTTCTCAGCTCTTACTCAGCTTGGTTTTATTTATTCTGGTTAATGTTGATTCTGGGTAAAGCTTTTATTCCCTGTCACAATACGCTGTGCCTGCCCCAAGAGGCTGCCCAGAAACCACCTGATGTGAATTGAGTGCAATTTCCTTTCTGAGCCAAGGCTGCACCCTCATGGAAAGTGTCACTGGAGCTGTTTGAGAAAATCTACTCACTGTTCTGCCCAAACTGACAGCAAATGGGGCTTCTCCTCATTTCAGCTGCTCACTGTAGCCCCATGGAGGCTACAGTGCTGTGCTGGGAGTCACCCATCCAGCAGAAGTGGGTGCTGTGCAGATGGGAAGGGGAGTAGGCACAAAAAGGGCTGAGGAAAAGCTGTGTGTGACTTTGCTGGGAGGGATTTTCTCCCTGCCTGGCTCCTGGCCCCTGCCCTGACACATTGCTGGACAGCTTTAGTCCAAAATCTTCAGCCTCCTGGTTTTTCATTCACCACATGAGGGCAGGCTGTTTCTAAGGAAAATACAGCGAGAAATCTTCAGCTCGGTGGATAAATGCTCCAGCTCCAGGCTCGGGAGGGCTGAGTGCTGCAGCCCCTCCAGGTTTTGTTCCCCAAAAGCCAAGGGGGATGTGATGAGGTGAATGAGGAGCCCAGGGCCTGGATGTGCAGAGTCCCCCCGAGCTCCATCATCCCCCTCGCCCAGGAGACCCCTCCTGGAGCCATCTCACTGCGTTGTTATTCCTCTGGGAAAACTCCATTTACTCTAATGGCATTATTAGCTCTGCATAATAAATGTCTTTTCCCATCGTGCTGCTGCTCCTGCAGCTGCAGGTTTGTGGCGTTTCCCTGCCCTGGTACCCACATCCCCCCGAGGGCAGGGATGCTCTCAGCATCAGCTCCCTGGGGATTTACCACCATGGTCCCCACTGGCTTTACTGCTTCTGCCTGCTGGCTGCTGTGCAAGTTAACACAGCTTCAAGAGGTTTAAAAAGTGTTCAGAGTTAGCTGGAGTTTGTTGGGTAGCTGTTAGTGCTGCCTCTGACTTGAGTTTATGCCTCTCCTTGATTTTTAAATTTTTTTATGGACATGTAGCAGCCCAGTGGGAAGGTATGACTTGAAGAACAAAGCAATGTGGATTTGTCAGTTGTGGCAAATAATAAAATTTGTCAGTGTGGGTTTATGACCTGTGGAGTTTAAGGCAGGGCAAGGACACTTGGGGTGTCAGAGGAGGATGCTGAAGGCTTTGTGCCCTGGGCAGGAGCACAGGGGTGACAGTGGCACAGGGGCAGCCCTGAGGTGGCTCCAAGGATGTTCCTCTCCAAAGGAACAGTCCCTCTTCCCCTGCACTGACAAAATGCTGTGCCCCCACTGGCAGCACCAGCTGCAGTTCCTGTGTCTGAGGGAATCCTGGTGCTCCCAGTCCTGCTGGCAGAGCTGCTGTCACCACATCACTGGAGGGGACACTGGAGGTGACACAACAGCCTGGGATGGGCAGGAAGCCCAAGCCCCTCGCTGAAAGGATGTGATTCCTGCTGGGAAAAAGCAAAATCCCACTGGATGTTATCAGTCTCTGGGAGTCAGACACATCCCAGTGACTGCAACACACCCCGAGTCCCTCTCAGTTACCTTGGGAATGGTGTGGGTGGGAGCTGTGCTGGGGAACCCTCTCAGTGTGGCTCTGCCCTGCTCTGCTGCTCTCTCCAGGTTTGTCAAAGCTTCACTTGGGAAACACAGAAACCAAAACCCCACAGTGGAGCAAAGAAAGCAGCAAACCCCCAAACCCCAGAGGTGGCTGCTGGGGGAAGGGTCCAATGTTGGTGTTTGGAGCCCTGTGAGTGAATTTGTGCCCTCCTGCTGCTCAAAACCTGATTTCTGCCCGAGCCCTGCCTGCCCTCAGGGCTGTGCCTGCAGGCACCAGTGGATTTAAATCAATGTAGATTGTTCCAGTCAACTCCTCCTAGAAATGCTTCTGCTTTGCTTGCTCTCTCAAATCATTTTTCATGTCCGCCTGTGTGAAGCGTTTGGGAGGACACCTTGGATCCATTTAAAGTTTTTATTAGTGTCTTCAATCTGATGGAGCTGCTGCAGCTCTGTCCTGTGCCACAGATGTATCCTGGGGAGAGAATGGGCCAGGAAAACACAACCTGCACTTGTGGCAGCCCTGCTCTGCCTCATCCTCACCCTTCCATGGCACTGTGACTGCTGAGGCAAGGCAAGTAAATCCTGGCCTTGGGGCTGCCAGAGCCAGAGCATGTGCTGGGCCCTTGCCCTGACCACTGACAAATTTATTCTCTCTTTCTGCATTTTTTAAAATTGGATTTTTTTTTCCATTGAGAAGGGCATAAATAATTGGTACTGAACTGTTGGGCTTTTTCCAGGGTGGAAAGAGGTGGTTTTGTCCGTTGTTTTTTTCCTCACTGTGGTGTGATGAGTTGAAGTTCAAAGCAGCATCCAACAGCAGTTCAAAAGCATCAAAACAGCATCAGGGGAGGGAAGTGGGCAGGTGGGAAATTTCTGCCTCCAGGATGTAGCCCCTCAGCCCCAGTGGGGACAGAAATGTTATTTATCTTTGGTTCTCCTCTGCCATCACTCTCCTGTGGATTTACAGGAGTAAACAGCAAACAGGTCATGGTGGAGTTTAAGGATTGAATTTGGAGAATTATCCCCTCCATGAGTTTTGTTAATCTGTTTATAATGAGGGGGGAAGAAAAGTCAGTGCCCCGTGGGTGTTATCAGCTGATGAGATAAAGCCTTGGCTCCATCCCAGTCACCTCCCAGAGTGTTCCCTGGTGCTCCCAGCAGGAGCAGGACCTGCCCAGGGGTGTGTGATGGTGTGGCTGGTTTGCTGCCAGGATGGAGCTGGCTGGGGAAATTGCTGACCTTTCTGGCTGCCAATGGTAGAATGGGTTAAAATAACTTTTCAGAGGAAAAGTTTTCCCTCTGTCCCCAAGTCCTGTACACCCCACCACCCAGAAAACATGGAGCACTGAATTGGAAAACTATTTTCACAGTGAATAGACTTCTCTGCTAAATATGTAATCAGGTAGCAGCAGGCACAGGAATGAGTTAGTTGGATAAACAAAACCCAGGATTGTGGGTGTTAGCCCCTGGCTTGCAGCTGGTGTTGTGCTGGTCCCAGAGTTTTGGGATAACAGCAACATTTCCACCATTTCCTGGCACTGGCCCGTGGGCTGAGCTCCTGCAGTTCTTTTATGCCCCTGTGTCAGGGTCTCTGACCTGGTGCCAAGCTCAAATCCAAGGAAATCCAGAGCAAATCTCTCTGCAGAGCTGTGTGCTGTTGGTAGAAGTGAAGGAAAGCTTTCCAGCTGCTCTGCAGGGAAATCCAGCCCTCTGCAAAATCCAGGGGCTGAAAGTCAACAAGAAAATTCCCCCTGACTTCAGCTGGGCAGGATTTGGGTTGGCATTAAAGGCTCAAAGTGCTGTTGCTGAGCCCAGCTCCATTGCCCCCTTTCCAGCACTGCAATCTGAGCACTGACCTCTGTTTTGGCAGAGTTCAGCATTCTGGATTTGCTGCTGCTCAGCTCTGCTGTGGTTTCTGAGGAGCTGGAGTGCTCAAGCAGGGTTTGAGCCCCTCTGGCACAGGCTGTCCCTGCTCACAGCCCCTTCCCTTGGCTGGTAACCAACAGGTACCAAGCTGGATTTCCCACCCCATACCCCACAACCTGCATTTCATTTTCCCAGCTTGGGGTCACTGCTGACCTCTCTGGGCTTTTCTCAGTGGCTCTGGCAGCAGCCTGGCTGTGGGCTCGGGATGCTCAGCCTGATGCCAAGAACCAGGATCTGCTGTGCTCATGCAATGCTCTCCTGCATTCAGCTCACCCTTAAAACACCCACAATTACATTTTGAGACTCAGCACTTCTCTGGATCTGACCCTGGGAAAACAAAAGGCTGCTCCAGAGTGGTGTAAGATGTCCAAGGAGACAAACCACTTGACCTAGGCATTCTTTTTATTTTAAATCTGTAGATGCACGACCATTGGGAGGGGAAACAAGGCCAGTTTTTGTATTTATTGCTTTCCAAACAGACCAGGATTGCTGACATGCTGCCCCATTGCTGAGTGCCCTTAGTGACCAATCTTTAACATCACCCCATGATGGTTAAACACAGATTTAACCATTCCCTTTAGATCCAACAATCCATGGCTCTGGTGTCCTTGAGTACTTCTTTTAGGGATTTGCCTGTGTTCAGGCCAGTTCCTAAGCTGACTCAGTGCCAAGTCTGTGGTGCTTCACTTGCCCTGGGGTTCTGTTTTAGCCACAATGGGCAGAAGGGATGTGACAAATTCCTGCAATGCCACTCGGATGAGCTGCTGCCCCTCAGGGTTGTGGGGGCACAGGGAGCCACAGGTTCCTTTTGGACACAATCCTGCAATCAGGGTGAGCTGCCCAGCTCTGCTCCTGCTGGGACTGAGTGATGCACAGGGTTTGGGTGTTTTGCCCAAAATGCACCATTATTTGCTTTTTTCCCAGGCTGTTTCTGCCTGGGGCTGCTGTGGGGTGCAGAGAAGCAGCGATGGCAGAGCTCCTGCTGGGATCCCCAGCGGTGTGCTGAGCCTTGCAGGCTCCTGCTTTCTGCTCTCTCAGCTTCTGTGGGGTCTCACACTGCCTCCAGCATCACACCCCTGTGAGGTGGGGAGATGTGGGAGACACCAAACCAAGATCACGACAGTTCTGAGGCTTGGACATCAGCCTGCTCCATAATCACAGGGAGCAAAAGGTGAAATCCTTGAATAAACATTTGTAAAACACTTGGGATTTGTAATTAAATACTGAGCAAGCCTTGGTGTGTTCTGCTGTGCCCCAGAGAGGCTCTTGCAAGTCACAAGGGATGGTCTGAGGTCTCCATGGTGGTTACAGACTCTCTCTAAGGCTGTGGGGGATGCATTTAGGGACTGGAGCAACCCCAAGATGAGGATATGGCACTCTCAGAGCTGGCAGGCTGGAGTGGTGGCTCTCCATCCTGAAATGCACCTGCCCAGAGCAGAGCCTGGTCCTGCTCTGCTCCAGTCTGGACAGTTGCTCTCTTTAACTTACACCACAAAAGCTCAACGTGGCTTTGTCCAGGTGGATCCCAGTGTGGTTTAAACACCATCACATTAAAAGATGCAAGTGGTGTCAATTTAATAATTATACTGTATTTCCACAACAGATGTTGACATTTCACTATTGTTCCAGAATTAAATGTCAAGTTATTCCTGCTCAGAGCTACCCCTGTAATGCTCAGGGATTCCATCTGCAGCTGTATTCAGAGCCTGCCTGCTCAGGCAGCATTTCCAAGCAGGTTTTACATGGGCTGTGGTGAGTTCACGTGTGTACCCGAGAGCTGCCTGGGTTAATTAATTCCCTTTCCACACATTATAACCTAAAGAAGCAGAGCAGCTGGAGGGGGAGGTTTTCTTTGAAGAAATCAGTAATTTTGCACATTGTGGGACCAACTTTTGGATTTCTGCTGCTGTTGCAACCTGGAAAACAGAAGCAGCAATCAAGAATGAAGGTGGAAGTGAATGCTGCAAACACGACAGATACATGATTAACTTGTAACAATTCATAACCCAAAATCCAGTCCAGAAACACTGGCACAGCTTTTAATTTTGCACTTCTCACTGCTTATGAGAAATCTCTAGCTATGCCTCTGAAGCACTTTCTGTGCCCTTGGCAGCTGTTGAAGCACTTTGCCTTCATTTGAGGGGTCAGGTAAATATCTCTGTGCACCACAGAGCCGATACAGGTGCCACATGCTCTGCTGGTGCTGAGTGCCCCAAACCTCCTCATCAGAGGCAAACTCTGCTTTGCTCAGCTGTGCAATGCTGTCTGAGCACCCTGCCCTGCTGCCTGGCTCAGGGGAAAGTGCACTGAGGGATTTGGGGAGACAGCAGGGATGGAGGAGGATTCCCTTGGGCAGCCCCTGATCTGCTCAGCTCCTGGCACGGAAAGGAAAGGAAAGGAAAGGAAAGGAAAGGAAAGGAAAGGAAAGGAAAGGAAAGGAAAGGAAAGGAAAGGAAAGGAAAGGAAAGGAAAGGAAAGGAAAGGAAAGGAAAGGAAAGGAAAGGAAAGGAAAGGAAAGGAAAGGAAAGGAAGAAGGAAAGGAAAAAGGAAAAAGGAAAAAGGAAAAAGGAAAAAGGAAAAAGGAAAGGAAGGGAAAGAAACCCTCAGGGTCTCTCTCTTGTACCATTTTCAGATTGAATCCAGATGCCTCCAGACCACCATAAATGGGTGAGGGGTAGGTACAATAAGAGGCAGTTTTGAAACTGTGGTGACAGGAGGGCAGCTAATCCACCCAATACTTCTGATCTGATAGATTATGGGTTAATGTCTCCTCAAACAAAGGCCTCAGGTGATTGCAAGTATTTCCAGAAAAGAGACAAACCACCTGGTCTCAGCCAACTGTGCCATGAAATTGCAGCTCACACCAGCCATGATCTGGGCCTCAGGGCCACCTTTTAGGTGACAAAACCTAAATGTCCCTGTGTTTTTTGGGTGGCAGCTTGCAGCATGTGTGCCATTTTCAGCTCTCTGAGGGATTGTTGAGGTTATCAGCCAGAAGCTCAGAGAGTCCCTGTTTCTGGATAGTCTGAAAATGAACAAAGGGTAATAAAAATTATTTGAGGAGTTTTTATTATTATTACATTTAGTGTAGGGTTGTTTTTTTAATGCTCGATATGCCTTTTCCACACTAGATAGGTGAGCTTATATTACATAGTAAAAAGCTTTTAGTTTTCTCAAAAGATTGTCAATTTTCTTTCTAAATCGCTAAATTAAATTCTCTATTTTATGGGAATGCTCTTTCATTTGTGCAAAATCCTGTGCTCAGATAGTTAGGCCAATCTCATCATGCAAGACCATTAGATGAACTAATTGGATCTGTCTTACTTGTACATTTCTATCAGGAATCTCTAATAAATGTGGGAATCCATTTGGAAATGAAGATGGCATCTTCATCTTGGAGCCTTGGAGATTTCTGGTGTTGCAGTTGCAGCCTGAGCAGAGCCAGGGGGAATGAGCTGCTTTGCCAGAGCCTTGTTCCAGGGTAGGAACCTGACCACATTCATGATCCTCACAAGCTGCTGAAGTGTGAGGATGTTCACAGGGGTCTGAGGATGAGGGAAGAGATGAGGATCTGACTCCATGTTTCAGAAGGGTTGATTTATTATTTTATGATATATATTATATTAAAACTACTAAAAAAATAGAAGAAAGGATTTCATCAGAAGGCTATCTAAGAATAGAAAAAGAAGGAATGATAACAAAGGTTTGTGGCTTGGACTCTCTGTCTGAGCCAGCTCACTGTGATTGGCCATTAATTAGAAACAACCAACATGAGACCAATCATAGATGCACCTGTTCCATTCCACAGCAGCAGATAATCAATGTTTACATGTTGTTCCTGAGGCCTCCCAGCTTCTCAGGAGGAAAAATCCTAAGGAAAGGATTTTTTATAAAAGATGTCTGTGACACTGAAGGACGCAGTTTCTCCAGGGTATTTAATTGATGCTGATCCCAAGGACAGCCCTGTCCCTTTGGGCTGTCACCAGGAAGGTGTGAGGGTGACCTCAGTGTGGCCACTGCTGATCCTCCTCAGAGCACTCATGGATTTATCTCCTTGCTGTCCCAGCAGAGCAGAGGGAAACCATCACCCCCTGTTGGAAATGGGGAGCTGTGGGAGCCAGGGGGCTCCCAGGGTTGTCTGGTCTGGAGGCATCTGAGTGGAGCTTCCACACTCTAAATCCCAACACTTCAAAGCTCACCTCTGCTTGGTCTGCCCTCCTGTGGATGCTCAAGAGGCTGGCACAGACTATCAGTGACTCCTTTCACACTCAAGTTTTCATCTGCTGGGTTCAGCCAGGGCTTTTAGGCAGGGCTGCTGTTAATGGCATTGCTTTGCAGTTTGGAGTTGTCATCAAGTGGCTGGGGGTCCCAAAGGGCTGGGGGCTGCTGGCCCATGTGCAGGGTGTTGGAGCTCTCTCTGTGGCCGGATTCCTGTCCTGTGAGTGGGGACAGGTCTCTGTTCCCTGGGCAATGCCTGGCCTGGCAGACACTCTGCAGAACAGAGGGAACCCTTCATGCATTCTCAAGGTGCTTGGACTGGCAGGGTGTGTTTGTATTGGCTCACTGCTTTGTATCACACAAAAATGAAGGATTTTGCTCTTACACTGAATATACTTTCCTGCTGAATCAGAGTCTGGCTTTCCAGGGGAAGCGAAACCAAAGCCACCCACACTCACTTTGTGAGTACTAAATACTGCTGACTGACACAATTCTCACTTGTGAGAGCAGCTTCTCATAGAGCCAGACCTCTTCTCCCCAAGATCTTCCTTCTTACACTTTCCCAGTTCACTAATGGTGAAAAATCCCTGAAGGCCATGGGGAAGGCCTGAATGCTGCTTGCTCCACACTGCCAAAATCAGCTGGACATTTACTGCTGGCCTCAGGGAAGGTGCTGCCAGAGAAAGGGGGGCAAGGGGAGGTAAAGTCACTCAGCTCAAGCATGTATTGTTTAAATTATTCACTCTCTTCTAAAACAGACCATTGAATAATACATTGTGGTCACTTTTATTTTTAAATTCTTGCCCTTAGGCTGAGGTTAAAATGATGTCCTAAAATGCCACTTGCACTCGGGTTCCTCTGGAAATGCCCCCAGGCAGGGCCTTGGTCCCTGCTCTGCTCACCTGTGTTTCATGGCTCTGGGTCCTGAGTTGGGCAGAGTCAGCTCCAAGTCCTGCCCAGGCACCTCCAGTACCAGGAGACTGCTTTAAACAACCCCAAAGCACTGAAAATAACAACCTTGGCCTTGTTTCTATTTGCTTTTTCCATTGCTGGCCAAGCTCTCTGGGGTCATTTGTCAACTGCTTTGTTCCTTCTTCATTAATGAGAAGTTTTGACCTAATTGCACTAATCCCTGAGTTTATGGAAAACCTCTGAAGTGCCCTACACAGTCAGAACATGGAGCAGTGGATGGAGCCCAGTAACTTGTTCTCATCCTGTTCCTGTGACATGCTCACACAGTGATTTCTGTGTTCGGAGAGAATTTCTACTTGAGACACCCATAGTTCAGGTGGGTTTTACAGTCTTATTTAAAAGACAGGGGGAGTCAGAAGAAAATACCTCTGCATCACACTGACCTGCTTCTCAACTTCTGCTTCATGTTTAATGGTAATAATATAAACCAAATCCCCCAAGAACTGTTGGAGAGCCTGACATTTATGCATTGTATGCAGGAATGATTTAGCATTTAAAAACAAAATAAATCTCTCTGTGTTAGGTGGTTCATTATTCTAACTGATTGGAAATGAGACAAATGTGAATGTTTAGTGAGGCTCCTTTTAAAACAAAACTTCCCTTCTGTCGATGAACTGTCCTCCTCCACAGAGCAGTGAAACCTGCCTGAGCATCCAGCAGGATAATTAGTTATTCCTTGGGAAATGCCTTCAAATGCACCAGTGTTAAATCTTTCTGGGTTCTTTTATTAATATTTGCCTTGTGCAAGAAGGATGCAATCTTAATAGCCAGCCCTGTGAGATCTATGAACATCCTGACAGAGGCAGGTGAGGATGCTGGTTCTGAAAAGCCCAGGGTGTGCTGAGCCCTGAGCCCTGAGCCATCCTGCAGTACTTGGGTGGCTTCTGGGGCAGCTGCTGCTGGCATCACCTCTGGAGGGGTCAGTGGAAGGCTGTGGTTTCCCAGGGGATGGGCTGGAGCAGGGACAAAGGATGAGGGAGCTGCTGATGGGAAGGGACAGCCCTGCACGCCTTGGGGAGCCCTCACCTCCCAGGCAGAGCAGGGTTCTGGGACACAGCCATGCTCAGCACAGACACCACATCTGTGATGGGAGACTGGAGCAGGAGAATCCCCAATAGGCCCAGAGAGCCTCTGGGAGCAGGAGGTGTCTGCAGCAGAGGGGCAGAACAGGGCTGTGCCCCATGGTGAGCAGAACGTGCACCCGGGGAACATCAGGCACTTCTCTTTTGCAGGCTGAGGCTCAAAAAACCCCAGGGGCCTGGTGAGTACCTGGAGAAAGTGCCTGTAAAGACAGAAAATCCTTTGGTTTGCAATTTTTTCTCCTTGCCATGGAGTGCAGTGACCTTTCCTTAATGAGACAGAAGAAGCCTGAGAAGGAGGGAGGGGGAGGAAGAAGATGCTGTGGAGGAAATGTCAGCAGCAGAGGTGGTGCCTGTCCTGCTGCACAGTGGCTGAGCCCCTCAGCAGCCTGCTCCAGCCCCAGAGCCACCCTGCCTGGGATGGAAACTCTTCACATTCCTCTGTTCCAGGGTCTGCTCCCTTGTCAGCACTTGGTGCTTGCTGGGGTTGCTCCAAATCCTCTGGCTCCAGCAAGGATTCCTGATCTGTATTGGTGAGCGAGTGGAACTCTCTGTCTCTACAATTTATTGAATTTTTGGGTATAAAAGCTGACACTTGGTCACCCATTTGCTCTTTTACCCACAAAATGGTGTTTGAGGAGCAGTCCCACACTTGTGATACCTTTGGAATGCCTCATTACCCTGCGACTGGAGACAGCTTCTGCACGAGCCCAGCAGCTATAGTCCTCTATTACGTCTCTTCACAGAGTTTTTGCATATAATATTAAACATTAAAATAATTTAATAAGGCATAAATCAAGTTTTACTACGGTGCCACTGCGCAGGATAAAAGCACTCCAGGAACTGCACCTGAATGCGTCGTGGCCTCCTCTGGAGTGGGAACAATTTATATATTCAATATAACTTCCCTTGCTTCTGCTGTAAATCCCATCTCAGAGCTGTGTGCTCTCCTCTTTGTACAGTGGGATTTTGTCAGTTTTGCAGCCCCACAGCTCTCACTTGGGGCTGCCTGGGCTGCAGAGGTGCAGTGTGGCTCTGCCCCTGCTCTGTGCACCCATCACCTCTGCTCCAGCAGCTCCCGAGCTGGTGCTGGGCTGTGCAGCCTTTCAGGAGACAGGGAGTGCTGCATCTCCCTGGGGTGATATCCAGAGTGCCCCTGTGCCTGCTCTGAAGCTGCCAGGCTGCTCCCACTGTGTGGAGCTGATCCCCAGCTCTGTGATTGCACATCCCAGCTCTCTGCGTGAGTGGGGCAGCCCTGGGCTGCTCATTGTTGGCAGCACTTTATTTCCATAGGTGAATGCTCTGGGCTGGTCCCTTCTGGGCTGGCTCCTGGCAATGTCTCCTCTGTTGATTAATCACCAGGAGATGATAAATGAAAATATCAGCTTGAGAAATGCCTGCCCTGTGCTCCCAGCAGAGGCAGCAGCGCATGGTGAGCAGTTTTCTCCCATCCCTTCTGTTTGATTCCCTCTGCAGAGCTGCCTCTCAGTGATCCTCGTGTACTCAGGAGCTTTGCCAGTGCTCAGCCCCCCTCACTTGGGCGCTGGTGAGGAGTGCTATCAGAGCCTTCCTCCCTGAGGGCTGCATCCCACCCCCAGTGTGCCCCTAACTGCAGCACACTGTGGGTCTCGTCCTTTTATGCTCAGTTTGGGTTCTCCAGAGATGGAGGGTGTGTGGAGGAGCTTTTGAGCCACACCAGCTGTGTCTGTGCACTTTTGATTTTACAAAAGATGCAAAATCCTTCAGGTGACTGCATGGTTAGCTATACAGCCAGCTGCCCCTGCAAAACTTGTGCCTCATCCACAGTTAAGAGCTCATTTGGAAAAGTTTGGGTCTGAATGGGATTTTATTCATTATTATGAAATATTCTGCAATTTTTTGGCCTTTAACAGGAGAGAAGACTTATCAAATCCTCTGTAAAAAAGAGATCTCTAGGACTGGAGCTCAGAGATTTTCCAAGGCTCTGGGAGATATTTCTGATGTGTGACTGAAACCAGTACATACTTGGAAAAAAGTTCTAGGTCTGAAGTATCTCACTTTGGACAGGGAAAGTGATTTGTCTGTGCATTCTTGATGTACAGCCCTATTGGCATCTGCAGTGTCTTTAAGTGATGTATCTCTCTGAAGGCTTCACTGCTTCTGCTGTGTGATCTGCTCCCAACAAACTCCAGAGAGCGAGTGATTTATCAGCCACTGCTTTTGAGGGTGAGGAAAAGGCTAATGCTTTATGGATCTATCAGCATTCCTGTATGGCACACAGAATACAATATCCTGCCAAAGTGGGGAGGGATGTCTGCTACCTGGCAATCCATCATCTCTCCCAGTGCCCCATGGCAAATGCACTTTTCTTTTTTCCATCAGGCTATGTACAAGTACTGTTATATAGTGAAAAGCTTCTCCCTTCTCCTCCTCCACAAATGGTTATGAAAACCTGAAAGTGCAGCTTCTGCAGGGTGCAGAACAAGATGGGAAGGGTCATTTTGGCTGGGAGAAGACGTCACTGCCTGCAGCTCCTGGTTCCAGCAGGACCTAAGAGATCTCAGGCAATGCAGCTGTGCCACAGACAGCACAGCAGGAGCACAGCAGGGAGGAGAAACCCAGGCCAAACATGCCCATGTAGACTGCCAGGTATGTGCCAAACCCACACAGATGTGTCAGCAGATGCTGCAGGATTTTCTCTTCTCCCTTGCCCCACAGTGATTTCCTCTGTTACAGGCATGGCTCAGCTGACCTTGTCCCCATGGAGCTCATCCATCCCATCCACAGAGCAAGTGAAATGTGTTTATAACCTGGAGAGCATCTACTGGGGAGTATGAATCCCTCTCCTACATCTCTCCTTGGTGTTTTAATTGATTCAGGGTTTTCCCAGTGGAGAACTTCATAAGAGCATTTGATAAAATCAGCTACACACGATCCTGCCTCTCATTACTCACAGGCTTGAGGCAGGTAGATGATTAAGTGAATTTTTTACGGTGTGAGCAGTTGTAACAAGGGAAATTATCATCCTGGATATGAGACAATGACTTGGCTCTTACTACATCTGCTGGCAGACAACTAACCCAGTGACTTTGCCTCTGATCTTGGAGCAAGCCTTCTGCTCTCTCCTCCAGGACAAACCTGCATTTGCTACCCCCCATTAAAAGGACAGGCCATATGGATGTGCCTGTGCTCAGGAAAATAGCTTCAGATGTTCATGGGGCTGATGTTGCAGTTCTGATGGAAGTCAGAGGGTCTGAAATTGTCACCTTGGGAATGTTTCTGCAGACACTCAGGGGGGAGAGCATCCTTTGGGCTTGGGGCTGGAGGTGCCACAGAGCATGACATTATTGTTGGTCCATGGATAGGATGGGGTTCACCCATTATTTCCATTTAGGTGCATCCCAGACTTTATTACCCCAAGAAAAGTCAGTAATGCTAGAGTGAAAACTGGGGGAAATGAGTTTTCCATTAGGGAAAGTTTCCAGTTAAAATGTGAGTTCTTTTTCTTCCTGCCAGCAGATTTTGGGTACAACTCAGAAAAATGACTGAAAGAAAGGGTTGCCACTTGGTTTTGTTACATGTTTCTGGAAGCTTTAACTTGCTTTTGACACATCTCCTTGTTGATAAATACACTTTATTTTCACAGGGAGTCGTTGTCAAGATAATGTCAAATCCCACTGTGCAGCTAGATCCAGTAAAGAGCAGTAATGTTGTTTTCTAATTTGTCTGAAATCCTAAAGCACTCCCTCATCTGAGCAGAGATACCTAAATGGCACCTATTTGGCACTGGGTATAATTCTTTGCTCTAATGGCATGCTTGACAGTATCTGTGTACTTACCTGGAGCAGCACAAGCCTCCTGTACCTAAATGAAATACACACAGCACGTCTGAAGATGAACACAGGAGATGCTTGAATGCCTTTTAGACAACTCTAATTCAGGCCATAAACATAATATAGATTGCAATATTGTGTATAAAGGAGTGCTTCAAACACCAGCCTTTGTGCTCTGCAATTCAGCCCAATTGATTCCTGACCTAACACAGCGCTGTACCCGAAAGTGTTGCATAAACATAACAAATCCATCACCAAATCAATGAAGGAGGTGCAGAAGAGGTGTGGCAGCTCTCTGGGGTGATGGCTCCCGTCAGCCTCAGCCTGTGTGCTGGTGTTCCATGGAGGGCACCGGAGAAATGAAAATGGGAAAAGGATGCTCCTCACCTGTATCACTGAGCCCACGCCTGCCCTCTGCTCTGCTGAGACCAGGCACAATTTGCATTGAGGAGCACCTGCACCTCTGAGCAAAATGAAATTTCTGGATTTCTCTGAATTCCTGCAAAGCAGGACTTTTTGCTGCCCGGTTAATGGGAATTTTGTCAGTCATGCTTACAAGAAACAATAAAGGGATAATAAATAGTGCAGTCTGTGGACAGCAACAGGCTCCGACAATCCATTACCCAACGAGACGAGTTGCACATTCCAGCTTATTAGACGCATATCCATAATATATTTTAACAATCTCTCCCTGGCAGGCATTTTCCTAGAACAAATACACAGTTTGGACTTCCATTTTTCACCCCTGTTCAAAATTTCAGAGTGAAAAAGAGCTGGTAGCGAGCCATTAGCAATAATTTGATCCTACATTTGTGCTGGAAATTTTAAATAGATTTTTCTTCTGTTCTTCTGCTTGTACTTGCTCTGTCATTGTTTTTCTGTGCATGGTGCAGGCTGGGGGCGAGCAGTGAGGAGACTGCCTGGG
Source organism: Ammospiza caudacuta (assembly GCF_027887145.1). NCBI lineage: Eukaryota > Metazoa > Chordata > Aves > Passeriformes > Passerellidae > Ammospiza > Ammospiza caudacuta. The sequence goes on along the minus strand of NC_080606.1, from coordinate 13,273,244 downwards.
CAATCACTATTTTGGCAGTTTTTCATACACGACCCTTGCTGTTTTAAATAGAGCCTTTCCTCACCCCACCTTCTTGCTTCCCACTTTGTACAGCTGCTTGCTAAGTGATGAGCAGCGTGGGCCCCCTCCAGCTGAGGGTGCAATGCTGGTATTTAGGGTCTTTTGCTGGTGAGATGGAGCTGGAATGTCCTTGCAGCTGGGGGACACAGGATCTGACCAGGACTCTGAGACCCTGGGGGACTTCAGCACAGTGAGTGAGGCATTCCCAAAGACTGCATCTGGAAACTGGTGCAGAAATGGAGGAACACGAGCTGCTCATGTAGAGCTGGCTGTTTCCAGGTAGCTCCTCTGGTGATTTGTCCTGTGCACACCCAACAGACCCGTGGCTCTCCTGGGCGTTCTGGAGACTGAGCTATCCAGATTTCAGTGCTGCCCCGGGGGTGCTCATTGATGCTCACAGCCCCACACTCAGCACCACTCCCCCCTCATGGTGGAGTTTCCAGGTGAGTCCCACTCCGTCCCTCACCCTCACGGGAAGGGTCCAGTGCAGTGCGTGGAACCTCGCCTTCCCTTGCAGCCCCGGCTGGCAAGGGCTCAAGGGACGCTCTGTTCACTCTCGGTGCAGCCCTGTGAACCCGTGCAAACCGGGCACCGCGCACCCAGGTGCAAACCGGGCACCGCGCACCCCACCTCCCACGGCAGTGCGCGCGTGGGGCTACGCAGGGTCCGCACCGCACGGGCACTGAGCGAGGCGGCACCGGGAGCGGCGCTGCGAGCGGGGTGAGCCCGCGGCTGTGCCGGTGCCGTGCCGGGATCAGTATCCGTGCCAGGGTCGGGGTCGGTGCCGGTGCCGGGGTCGGTGCCGGGATCAGGTATCGGGATCAGGGTCGGTGTCGGAGCCGGGATCAGTGTCGGGGTCGGTGCCGGGATCAGGATCAGTGTCGGGGTCGGTGCCGAGATCAGGGCCGGTGTGGGTGCCGGTGCCGGTACCGGGCGGGATGGCGCGCACAGGTGCGGCGCGGGGCGGGTCGGGCGTGGCGCGGGGGGGCGGGGCCGCCCCGCGGGGCCCAATGAGCGCCGGGGCGGTGCCCACGCGGGGCGAGTTTCCCGCGGGCGGGGGGCGGGCGCCAATCAGGGCCGGGGCGGGGCAGCGCGCGGGGCCGGGACCGGCGCCCCGGGAGCGCCGCGCGAGGCGCGGGCCGAGCTCCGCTGCGCTGCTCCCGGTCCCGGCGCGTCCCGGCACGACGGCCATGCCCGCTGGCAGCGCCTAGAGGAGCGCCCCGCTGGCCCGGGAGGATGTCGCGGACCGGCGGAGTGCTGCTGCTGCTGGCGGCCGCGCTGCTCGGTGCCCCGGCGGCCGCGCAGCTGGCGGGGGAAGCCGCCTGCCGCCCGGTACGCGCCGCCTTCCAGGTGCTGCAGCCCGGAGCCAAGTGGGTGCCCGAGAGCCCCGTGCCAGGTGAGAGCGCTCTCCCCAAGGTGTGTGGCCGGCCGTCGTTGTCTCGCCGGGGGTCACCGGGGCCGTTCGGGTACGGGGCGAAGCGGCTGCAGTGCCTGGAGCCGGGGCCGTGGGCCGGGGTCGCCGTGCGGCTGCGGGACGCTGCGGAGCCGGGTGCGGGCTGCCCGCTCTCCCGCGGGGAGCTGCCCTCCCCCGGCTGCAGGAGCTGACGGCCGCTCGGTGCTGGCGCGTCTCGGATGTGGGGATCTCACGGAGCCGGTGATTACGTCGCGGCAATGGGAGCCCGCTGGAGAGCGGGTCTTTATTGCGCTCGGTTTGTTCGGGAGCGTTTTGCACCCCGGGTGGCCGAGGTGAGCTCGGGCTGTCGGGCAGAGCCCGGCGCTGCCGGAGGGACCAGCCCGCCCCGTCCTCGCTTGCCGCTGTCGGGGTCCGGTGCGCGGTCCCCGGGAGCTCGCGGTGTCCCCGCCGGGCAGCGGACGCTCCGTGCGCCCGTCACGTCTCTGCAGGTCCCGGCTCCGCCACAGCCGCTTCCCTCTGCCCGGGGTGTGCCGGGGTCCGAGGCAATCCCGCCCTGTGGGACTGCTCCGACAGCATCCCAAGCCTCATCCCAGCCTGAACCCTGGGCTGCGCAGCTCCGGAGGATGGGGCTGGAAGGAGGCAGCCGGCGCTCCCCGGGCTGTGCGGGAACCGTGCGGGGTGCGAGCCTGGCGGGTCTGGGAGAGGCGATAGGTGTTATTGGGCTCTGCAGTTCCCAGTACAGGTGGCTGCCGGGCTGGTACCGCACCAAACCTCACCACCTACCCAGTGCGAGGCTGCTTTCTGTATATATGCCTCATTCCTCTTTTAAAATGTAAGCGGAATATTTGAATTCTTTGCCTTTTAAAGGCTTTTTGGGGGCTAGGGAGTGCCGGTGCTGCAGGTGGTGGCTGTGTGCTGGCAGTGTGTGCACACAGACGGATCGGGTTCAGGGCTGCGTTCGGAGCTGCCTGAGAGCTCGGTGCTGCTGTGCCTGGCTCAACACGCAGCCGAGAACGCCTGCCCTGAAAACCTTCAGATCAAAGTATGAAAAGCAAGAGATAACGGGCAAACGTGACAGGCAGGGGAGGTGCAATGAGATCATCGCCAGCGGTGGCTGCTCTTAATAACGATGTGTTGAGTTGGGTTTCTTGCATTCGGTGTCGCACAGGCCACAAACACAGGGGTTCCTTCAGCTGTGAGCTGCTGCAGCACAGGAGAGGGAGGGGGGAATGGGGTGTCCGAAGCTGGGACCGTGAGGTGCTGTGGCTGCTGTAAATCCCAAGTCTTTTGGACTGTAGCAATGCCTCAGCTTATCAAGAGCTGTGAGAGATATGAGAGGAGTTTAGCTGTAAGTCCCGGTGAGAGTGTACCCTTCCTATCCCTACCTGCCCTTACATTCTCTTCTCATGTAAATTTCAACACTTAATGCTCCTTTCAGACCAGCTGCAGGAGCAGCATCTCTTCTCTCTCTGTCCCACACAGCCTCAGTCTCCTGGTCAGTAAGGAAGGGGCACTGGAATGCTTTCCAGTGAAATGTTTGCATGGAGAGTTGCAGGAAAGAACTGCTCTTATCACCACTGAGTGGACAAATTCTGTTTGTCAGAAGGAAGTTGTTTCTTTGAAAGCCAGTGAGATTCTTGCTTTGATTCCTAGGTAACTTTGCTGAGTGTGTTTTTACACACTCCAGGGAGGTGATGGAGGGGTGGGCAGGTTCCTGGAGAATGGCTCCCATTGTATTGAGGGGCTGCAATGGGATCAGTCCTTCCCCAGAAAGCAGCAGCATCCCCCAGCCTGGCCTGGCTGTGATTGCAGAGGGTGTTTTTGCCCTGGTGTCTTCCCCAGAAAGCAGGGTTCAGGTTGCTGGGGTTCCTCAGTTGGGTTCTCCCTGCCCTGTGAGCCCCAGGTGCATCCCTGGCAGCCAGGAGGAGAAAGGAGCCCCGTGCTCTCTGCAGAGCCTGTGGGCAGCTGGATCAATAGCTCCTAACAGGGCTGGTGTTTCAAGTGAATGCTTCCAGCTTGTTACAATGATAAAGTTCCCACATATCAAATCGAAAGTGGATTTTACATTTGCCTAAGTACATAAACTTGATCATAATTAAAGCAATGACTGCTTGCTTATACCTTGGATCTGGCCCATCTTGCATGACTCTGTGTGGTAATTACACTTCAGAGCACTTGCTTCTCCTACTAGCAGCTGCATAAATCTCTGTAATAGGGGAACATCACTCAAGGACTGTTTTCCAGGCATCTGTTTATTACTTTTTTTCCTTTCCTACATCTGTCAATTAAAAAAAGTTTTGGAGTTCCCAGCCACAAATCACCATGGAATCAATTCTGAGAACCTTTCCCAGTGGATCACTCCACCCTGGAGAAACTGAAGTTAAACAACTTATTTAAAATGTGGATTTTTTTTTTTGACATAATTGTTTCTGGAAGCCTATTTTGCATTATGAGCAGTTGCTGCTGAAGGAGTAAGTAGTGGAAATGCTGCTGAGTTGCAGCACACTCAGGAGAAATGTCCCACAGCTCAATTTTACCGCATCAGCATGTGTGGGCTGGAGGGACATGGGCACAGCAAGCTCCGTAGGAGAGCTCGGAAATAGACAGACCACACTTCTAATTTTACAAAAACCCTAAAAAAGGCAATTCTGTTAAATGTGAGGGAAGTGCCATGCTGTTTCGTGAGCAGTGTTGGTGTTCTGGGAGTAGCTGCAGGCGTGCACCAGGCACTGAGAGGCTCCTCTGGTCCTGCAGTGTGGGGACCAGGATTTTGTCCCTCTGGAGTTGCTTTGGCTGGCTCAGAGGTGGGGAACAGCAAAGCCTAAGTGCTGTCAGCTGTGGCTGGCTGTTCTGAGGGCTGGGAGGGTGTAATTCATGGCAACACCTTGACTGGACCTGGATCAGAGATCTTGTGCTGGGGAGAGTGAAGGCAGGGTGATGGGAGAGTGCTTTTCTGGGTTTTGATGAAGATGAGACTGAATGCCAGCCTGTGGTTCTGTGCTGGGGCTTCATGCTCAGTAATAACTAAATTCTCTTTTTGCTATGTTGCCTGTCTTGATTTTCTTCCTCCATTTGTCTTTTCTCTGCATAATTTCTCCTATCTATAAACAGCAGCTTGAATTTCCATTTCTGCTGCTCTGTTTTTCTCTCCTGTCTGCCATTTGTGTTTCTCTGTATTGGTGGTGACAGGTAATTGGGCTGGTTCCTGTGGGTGGAGGGGAAGGGGTGAGCTGGTGCCTTGGCAGGATGGGGACAGGGGATGGGTGCCTCTGCTCTGGAACAGTGGAAAACTGAGGAATATTTATCTTGACAGAAATATCTGTTGGCAGATCTGTTTTCCTTCTCCTGCAGCAAAGTGTTATTTCCAGCTTTTTGTTCATTTTCTTTGATGGAAGCAAATATGGATTCACCCTAAGAAAATAGGAGATTAACCTTTTGGAGTTGAGGTGTAATGCTTTACAAGTGGCTGGCTGAGCATGTCAAGCTTTCTTCTCTATTTTTTATTTTTGGCAGCTGGTGTGTGCCAATGTGCAGTTTAAAAATTAAAAATCCCAACTCTTCCTGCTGAACTCGACGTGCCTTTGCTCATGAGCTGGTTCCCTTTGTACTCCTGCTCTTTTATTCTGTTTTTCCTGAGTGGGACTAATGATGCTCCTCCCTGTGCAGCCTTTCCATTTAGCTTAGCACGGTGGTTTAAAAGCTTAGTTTACTAGATAATTGAGTTTTCTGTTCTTAATTATTTCAGGCCTGCAAGTTGCTCTCTTGATAGTTGAGAGCAGGAGCAGAACCCTAAAATTTAGTAACCTCCCCAGGCAGTGGTTTTATAGTGAGATCATTAATTTTATTTTTTTTTCCCAGGGGTTAACTTTAACAACATCCTGAACAGTGTTCTTCCTGCTCTTTGGAATGGCTGTGGGATGTGTGCATGTGACTGTAACAAATCTGTGTGGGGGAGTGAGTGCCCAAAGTTAACTCCATTGATGACAGTGTTTGTGCATTTCTTAGGAGGAAACTTTTACTCTGTAAAACCTATTTTTCACTGTAATGTCTTCTTTTAAAAGATGTGTTTTTATAGGGTGTTTGATTTGCATGAGAATCATCTGGCCAACATTGTAAGAGCAGGGGAGGAATCCAGAGTCAGATGGTCTTGTGAAACACAAGATGGAATAGAAAATAAAGGATAATTAAGCAGTAATAAATATCCCATGTACTATGCATACTGTTCCAACTTAAATCACCTATTGAAAGAGTTGGTTTATAATTTATATCTCTTTAATTAGGTTTATAAAGATCAGCATTAAATCTGGGTTCTAAACAGTTGCATTTCCTTTTCCTCCCCCTAGATGCTGAGCATTAAAAGGCACTGACAGATGCACAACCCCCTAATCACATCATTTAAAAGGTTCTTAATAAAAAAGTATTGAAAAAGCTGGGGGAAAATCCACTATATTTAAATGTTGACTCACTGCTTTTATCTATTTAAAGCATGATGCTGGTTGTAAAACAACTGGAGGAGGCAAATTGACCCAAAACAGCATATTTCTCGTGGGTAATAGTACAAATTGGTGAGTTAGGAGGGTGGGAGGAACTCCTCTGACACTTGCAGACTGCAGAAGGTGAAGGTGCCACTGCACGGAGTAGCAGAGCCCCTCACGTGGGGAGGAGGCCGCAGGAATGTGGCGTGAAGCAGGGACAGGTTCTTATTTTGGCAGTGCCTGGGGTAAGTCTGGGGGGAATGTTAATCTGATTTTAGCTGCCATTGGATCTGGGTGGGAAGGCTCGTGTGCCTCAGCGTGCACAGCTTGCCTGCCTGTATCTGATGACAGGGTTGAAGCTATCCTGGGATGCTTAAAATCAAAGGAAAATCCTTCAGCCTTGTGAAGGAGTCCACAACTCCCCCTAGATGATCTTGAGGGTTTTTATTTTTGACATTTAATCCACTGAAATGATTTTCACTTCTGCTGTACTCACCACCTATCTGCGGGAATAATTGTACATCAAAGTCAAATGTAATGGTTTAAATTCACTGCCAGTAAAAATTCCCTGTCGGGAGGAGGAAGAGGCAGGGTGCTACTGAAATTAGTGCTGCTTTAGAGTTTATTTCTGTCAGCTGGGAGCCTATGCAAAATTGCTGGAGCATTTACACTGCTGTTCCCCAAGATGGCATAAATGGCACAGTTCTGATGGAGCCTGGTGCTCCTGCACCCATGGAAGGAAGGGGCTGCAGGCAGTGCCTTCTCAGCCGTGGGAGTTGGGTGTCAGAGGGTCAGGCTGCTGCGCTTGGCATCTCATCATCTCACTAATCTTGCCAAGATTGGTATTGTGAGCATCCAAATGCAATTTAATAAAACGGTTGCAGTAATGTGAGGGACACTTTCTTTCTGAAAATGAGTTTGTAGTGATTTATAGCAAAAGGAGAAGGTTGTTTGCAAGGGCTGAGACTGGCATTACAAGGTGTAATGACTTGAAACTTTAAGAAAAAGGGGTTGTGTAGGTTGGGAGATAAAAACGGTCTTAACAGTGAAGGGCCATTAGGCAGCGGAATGGGCTTTGCTATCTCACAAGCCGGAGTATGGCTGGAGGTGTTTGTGTTAGATAAAATGCTCAGAGGGGGTGGATGGGGAGGCTGAGGTAGGATTTGATGACTCACAGGACCTTTTCCCGTGCATTTTTTTGGAGGCAGAAACGTGTGGCACCCTAATTCATTTACTGCTGGTGTCTGCTCCGTGGGCTTGCTGAGCGTTCCCAGGCTCAGCGCATCCTTCACGCTTCCAGAGCGTGGTCTGTGAGTCCTTGGGGCTCCTGGGGGCTGCAGAAAAGGCTCCTCCAGCAATGGCATGAGTAAGCCCCAAATACATTGGCCGGTCAAAAGCTTTGTCTCTGTTCCATCTGTGTCTGTGGGGCTGGGGTCAGCAGGGTGGCTTGGTGGCTTCTGGGGGACGGGCATTGAAACCTCCCGTCCCTGCTGCTCCTGGGGGATTTGGGGATGGAGTGTTGGAGCCAGCTCGCCATCTGGGAGAGCCATACACAGAAAAGAGCTGGCAGATGGGAGTCAGGCCCCCATTCCCTGTCCCTCTGTAGCAGCACTGTGCCAAGAAGGAGCTTTTCCCTGCTACCTTCCAAGAGCCTGCCCTGCCTGTGTTGTCCTGTTGTGTTTACCATGACGTTTCTTAGTTGGCTGTCTCTGTAAAACATTTTAAGCTGAGTTAATTCCCAGGCTTTTTCCTCCTCCTCTGTGACTGCTCTGATACAGCATGTGTCTGTCTTTTTACTGCAGAAAAATAAAGATCCATTTAAGGGGAGAAGTTGGCTTAATTGCTAAAAAGAAGGATGGGATGTGAGTAGGTGACCTTGCTGCTTCCTATCCTTGGCTTTAACTTGCAGAGACCTCTTAATTGCCAACTCTCAGATTTTCTATATTGGTATTTCCATTAATCATGGAAGGATTTTTATTTTATAATTTGAAATGTGTCCGAATATAATAAATGTAGGAGGAAATAAGCTTTGTATTAAAAAGAAATTTATGGGCATACTGTAGTGTTAAAGAGACCATGCTAAGCCTTTTCGTGGTGTAAATTGAGTTGGGTTTGACTTTAAAAAACCTCTTTAACTTGCTGTTATACAACTGCTTCTCTCATTAATGCAGTATCTTGCTGTTACGTGGTTTTATGGTCCCTTTTATTTTTTCAGTGCATGAAATACCTGTCGCTGTGCTCCTCTGGAGTGGGTGAGTTCACAAATCACTGAGGCTTGAGCTTGAGACATTGGTGGTGCTGGTTCTGTGCCAGAGGGCTTGAGGAAGGGATTTGTTGGGCATCCTGCTTTGCAGAAGGGGAAACTGAGGCAGTGGGGAGTGATGGAGTCAGGATGGAGGTGTGGACCCTCTTTGTACAAGGTTTTTTTGCAGCAACAGCAGGGCCTGCACTAGTTAAATCTCCTTTCCCCACATGCAATGCATGTTGTAGATGAAGTGTTTCATGTTCCTTTTCCCATGCTGTGCCAGGGAAGGGATGGGGCTGGAGGGAGGAGGATTTTGCTGTCGCTGCTCCTGAGCCCTGACAGCTGGTTTTCCCTTGGCACCGTGCACGACTCTTCTTCAGGAAGCACACGATTGAACTGACATTAATATTAATCCTGTTCTTCTAGACTACACTTGCAAAAGTGACTTTTGACACTTTCTAGTAATTAGGGAGGGAGTGGATGCGGTAAAAGATTCTTGTGAAGGAGAAAAGACGGGAACCTGAAAGGAAGCGTAATCCTTCCAGAGCAAAGATGTAAATTACCAAAGTAGCTTTTGCTGAGGAAAAACTCTCTATAACCAGCAGGAAGGCAGAGTGAGAGGTGTGAGGAGCCTTCCCTCTGTCAGTGCTGTTGGTCACTGGCCTGGGACTGCTTCCCAATCCAGGTTCTTGGCAGAGCTGAACCTAGCAGGAAACTGCTTTTGCTTTGGGTGGCAGACAGAAAAATGTGGGTGCTGGCTGTTCTCTGACCCTGGGCAGCCATTTGTAATGGAGCTGGTTTGAGTTTCTAAGAGCAGCATCAGATTGGATGTGTTTTGCATAAGGAGAGCTATTTGCTTTGATACGAGCTTGTTGCTCTGCTTGTGTGTTTGGAGCCTCAGTTTGCTCTTAAAAGTTGATGGAAGATGGGGCCTTTTATTGCTGCTAATTCCAACTCTTCTGCTTCATCTTCTCTTGTCTGAGCCTAGAAAGATTTATATTTTCTTCCCCAGATTTTATTTATTTATAGTTAACAACACTTCTCTTGAAGTTGTCTACTTTCTCCATAAATAAATGCTTTGGGAATGTCAAAAATGAAGTTTAGTATCACTGAGCAGTGCTGGAGGTGCCAGAGCAAGTGGTGTCCCTCTGCCTTTGTCCCCTGGCTCTTGTCCCATCCTGGTGAATGTGTGAAGGTGCTGCTGAAGAGTTTCTTGCCTTGTGCAGTGCTCAGAACATCCCTCAGGATCTGTCCCTCTGCATTGGGACAGCCACAAATGAAGCAATTTCTGCTTTGCCTGTTGCAAAGGAAGGATGGACTGGGGACATTTGGTTGTACAATTTAAAAGTCAGCTAAAAAGCCAAGTAAATCATTGTAGTTGTGTCCTTCTGCTATTACTGCTGTTGCTGGGGATACAATAGGGTAGAAATTGCAGGCAAATAGCACTGTTTCTTCCAAATTACTTCAAGTCTTTATGCAAATCACGAGCCTATCCTCCTTGATGGAACTCCATCCATTGCTCTATTCCCTGTAAATCCACAGCCTCAAATCCTGTCTCTGTTTTACAACTTTCCTGCCCTCACTGACTCCTCACTGCTGTGGGCAGACAGGGGACAGCAGGGTGAGGCTGGGATCACTGCTCAGCACTGGCATAGTGGGGTGTGTGGGAGCTGGGGCAGGCACAGCTCTCAGGAGCCACTGCTCAGCAATCTGGGCTCTGCCTTAGCCACCCTTCCCTTTGGCCAAGCTGCTTGCTCAGGACAAATTCCAGAAATGCCATCAATTTGCCTGAACAGTAATTGCTGGCCACGGTGATGCTTGGAGTTGGCTTCCTCTCTTAATGTGAATTGTTTACTTCTCCTGTGCCTCTCCAGGGACTGATCTGCAGGTCTGTGTCCCCAAGGGCTCCACGTGCTGCACGAGGAAGATGGAGGAGAAGTACCAGGCAGCTGCCAGGCTGAACATGGAGCAGCTGCTGCAGTCTGCCAGCATGGAGCTCAAATTCCTGGTCATCCAGAATGCTGCTGTCTTCCAAGGTGAGCTGTGATATTTTTGGGGTGCCCAGGATGAAGGGGGAATTGATGAATCTGATTCCATGTTCTTAGAAGGCTAATTTATTATTATATGTTACTATATAATATTAAAGAATGCTGTACTAAAACTATACTAAAGAATAGAGAAAGGATGCATCAGAAGGCTTAAGAAGATATTAATAAAAAAACTCATGACCAGCTTCTCAGTCTGACACAGCTGAACAGTGATTGGTCATTGAGTAAAAATAATTCATGTGAAAGCAATCAAACACGCACCTGTAGTAAAAGCAATTCCCATGAAACTAATCAAACATGCACCTGTAGTAAAAGCAATTCACATGAAACTAATCAAACATGCACCTGTAGTAAAAACAATTCACATGAAACCAATCAAACATGCACCTGTTGGTAAACAATCTCCATTCCACATTCCAAAGCAGCAAAACACAGGAGGAGCAAATCAGATAATTATTGTTTTCATTTTTCTCTGAGGCTTCTCAGCTTCCCAGGAGAAGAAATCCTGGCAAAGGGACTCTTCAGAAAGTGTGACAGTGAGCACTGGGGGTGCTCCAGTCCCCTGCAGGAGGAGGCAGCATTTCTGCTCCTCTTCCTCAGCACTGGGCAATTGGAAGTGCAAGTGGCTGGAAGCTTTCTGTTTGCTTGTTTTCATGTGTTTGAAGATATTATGGATGCTTGTTTATGATTAGGGATGGAATATACCTGGCTTGCTGTATGGTTGCTCTGCAGGGCTTGGCCTAAATATTCCTGCAGCTGTAAGAATGAATGGAAATTTAGAGGCTGAACTTCTTGAGCTGCAAATAAAAAAAAAAAAAAACAAAAACAAAAACCCCAAAAAACCCCCAAAAAACTAAAAACTAAAAAACTGCACCTTTCTAAGAATTAAAATCTCTATGCAAGTACTGTCTGGTCTGACTCTGGCAGTCCCAAAATAGGGGCTGCAGTGAGGTGGTCTGGTTGTCACCTCAGTGTAATGCTTGGTGAGCTCTGCCTCAGCTGTGTGTATTGTTATTGTTATTCACTGCACAACAAAGTTGTTTTTTCTGTGGGAAAGGTGGCAGAGGCTGCTGGTCCCCAGATGTGCTCCCTGGTGCCCCATGGGGTATTTGAGTATTGGTGGCCCTGTGCTCTGCTGTCTGGGGCAGCTTTTTTTAAAATGATAATATGATGGTGTTGTTTGTTTGCTTGGATTTTTTTGCAAAATGTATCTTTAGATATTTTTTTTAGTGTTGATACACACTAGTTTATGCCACTTAAATCTGCAATAATTTTTTTAGGGCCTCATGGTTAATGTGCAGTGAAATGATTGCTTATTTGTTGAGTGCTGTCCTATTGAGGTTCCATCATTCTGTATTAATGGTGTTTTTGCCTGTATTTAAAAAAGAAGTCATGGGCAACCAAGCGTTTTTTCCTTCATGATTATATTTTTGCAGAATAATTGATTTATTTTTGTTTATGCCTCACTAATAGCAAGACCCAAGACCTGCTGAAGCCTGTGAGATCAGGTCAGAGCTCTGTTGTGGGCCACAACTGACTGATGAAGTTTAATATGTTGTTTTTCTCAATGTAAGATCAAATGAACTGCTGAGGAGATAACAGCACATTTTTTCCCCCCAGTAATTCTTAATGCATTAAGATCCAAATGCATTAATAACCAGAATGGAGTAAAAGTAATGAAAGATTGGTTTCCTAGGCATTGGAAATGTGGACCAGCTTCAGAAATGGTGAATAATCTGGGTGGAATACAAAGTGTGTGCCTCCCTCCTTCCCATTTGACAGAAGCTGCAGCATTGGTTTTTATTGTGGGTGGGAATGACACCTGTGGAACTGCAGGTTGTGCACAGCAGTTGGGTGCTCTGGCTCTGAACTTTCTGCCACTTCAGGAGACAGTTGAATCCTTTGCTTTGATTTTATTATCCCCCCATTTTTTTTTCAAAACTGTTATTTCCACCCTGGCCCAGGGACCCGTGCAGGGTTTTGAAGCTGAAGTTTTTCTGCGCAGCTCTGGTATGTGCAATTGCCATTCTTGGTGGTGGGGAAGAAAAGCATTTAATTGGAACAGTTTCTGACCACTTCTGCTTATTAAAAAAGCTCTAAAGTGACTAAAAATCGTTTGCAGTCCCGTTGCAAGGAGGAATTCCTAGCTGGAACCATTGAGGAGCTCACTTTAATTACCTTGTATAAAGTGTTTTGGGCTTGGAAGGACGATTCATTAGACTTTGAACACCATTTACTTTTGTTATCTTTACAATTAATCTGGAAGTTTGTAGAAGAACACTTTTTGAAATAGGTTGATCTTTTGATTGCTGGTTGTTGAAGACTATTTTGATGGTTGCAATGCCAGAGGCTGCTCCAGCTGTAGGAATTGTGCAGGGCACTATTGGGGGGATGCTGGAGTGGGCAGGGAGGAGGAGCCCCAGTGTCCCCTGAGCATCTCCTGCAGGTCCTGGGGACAGATTCCCTGTGGCTTTGGGAGCTGGGAGTGCTGGATGGAAGAGCTGGAAGCTGTGCCAGCTCTGAGATGTGCTCTGGCAGGGAACAGAGCTCCCAGTGTGTCCTTGGGTCAGACCCCCAGTCTGGGGACCCAGTGCAGAGGATGGATAATTGCATCTCTCTCCAGAGAGGGGAAATGTGTTGGTATGGAAACACAGCTCAGCCACTCATATTAAAAACACAAATGTGAAATCCTTCAGAGTTAATTTTAATATTTTTACCCTGGCATCTAAAGGGACTGCTAGTCTGACAAGCAGAATCTCACCCAGATGTTATTATTTTGCACCAAATTTAATTTCTTCCTGCTGAAGGTAGAGCAGCATCTCTGTTGATAAAGATCAAGGGAAATTGTCTGGCATTTACAGGAAATCTCATCCAGGCCTATCTGTTACAATGTTCACTTAGCAAAGTTTATTAGATTATTAGTTTTAGACCCTTGGGCATTTTCTTTATTGCAGTTATGAAGGAAAAATCCCAAGCAAAAAAATCTTCCCTTCACTAAATTTAAATGGTACAATTAGCTCCTGGTCTTATCTCAGAGGCATTTTTTAAAATTATGAAGATGATTTAAGTAGTGATTTAATCTTTTGGAAACTTGCTGTGTTTGACAGTGTTAAAATGGATTGTGGCTGCCTCGACTGCAGTTAAATCTTACTCCAGGATTTTTTTTGTGGGCAGTTTTTTCACTTTCCCTTGGTGTATCCCTGCTGGTGCCTCCTGGTTGGGCTTCTCAGCTCTGAAGCTGGGATGAACCCCATCACCTCAGAACTGCTCATGTCTTGTTATGTGTATTGCTAAATGTTCTCATCCAAACTAAGCAGTAGTTTGTGCAACTCAGCTGCTGGAGGGACTGGTGACAACCTTGCCTTTGGTTTGCTTTCCCCCTCTTTTTCTTCTGATATTAGATCTTTGCTTTTTTTCAATGAGGGAATTGAGGGAATTTCTGGCCCTACCACCATCGAGTCTCTTCCTACTGAAACAATGACAATAACAAAAAAATCCCTCAATGAATTCTGTTGATTTCCTAAACATTAAATCTGAATGGCTCAACTTTGTGAAAGGTAAACTTGAGCAGGAAAATACCAGTGTGGCTCTTCTTTATCTCCCCTTCCCTCACTAAAGAACGCTGTTCCCTGGGGTTGTCTTGTGTGCATGTTTATCAGCCTGATTCCTCCTGCTTCCCAAGCTTGGGAATTTGCTTTTGAATGGTCACTGAATTTCTTACCCTGCATATTGGCCACATTGCTTTGTGGATAACAGACTTAAAGCTTTAGCAGCTGCTCACTTGCAGCTTTTGTGGTACATTCCTACCAGTTCTCTGTTCAAGGGAAAAGGTACTTGAAAAAGGGGAAAGATGGTGACACAATTAAGCACAGAAGGACCTCTGAGAGAAGGGGGAACATCTGCACCCATTCTTGGTGTCAGCTTTCCTGGTAATCTCCCCTTCCATCGAGTGAGGAGAGCAGGAACAGGAGAGCTGGCTGTGAGGGACTGCTTCTGCACAGAGCTCCTGGGGAGAGCTGCTTTCAGTATTTTAAGTGATTGCTCAAATAAGTGAACAGCAGAATCTGGTGCTGCCTCTCTGCAGCTCCTTCTCTTGGTGCCAGTCTCATGCTGGAGGGCTTTTCCCATGTGGTGCCAACACGGAGCTGGGAGTGTGTCAGTGGCTCTGTGATCCCCTAGCAGTGGTGTAAATCATGAGACACAAAAGGGGGCTGCTCCTGACCCTGAACCGAGCTGCCCCAGTGCTGGTGTGGGGGCAGAATTTGCTTCTGTCCACTTCCCAAAGAGCTCCTGTGGGGCTGCACTGCTGCTGGAGCTTTGGGAATGTGGTGGATGTGGGAAGGTTAGGAGTGTGGTAACCCAAAGTGAAAAATTGCCTGGGATGCTGCAGTTGAGGCCCCCTTGGTGAAGACCTGGAGGGGTAAATGAAGTCCTGGTCTATTCCCTCAAAGCCAGTGGCATCTTCCCTTCTGCAGATAGCAGCTGGAAAATAATAAAACCTGTGTTGGGGGAAACTTGCAGGGGCTACAGGGATTTGAGGGGATGTGTGCTTCACAGTGGTTTCTAGGAAGGCCATAATAAATCAACACCAACAAACCTGCCTGTACATGATTATTTTCTTATTCTTGGGAGAATCCTGTTCCTTTTCTCCTCTGGATAGGGCCCTTGGTGGCTCTGGCAGAGCAGCTGCTGTGGGGAGGATGTCGATTCATCTCTCCTTGTGCGCTGTGGCAGGATAAAGGCAGAGCTGTAACTCTTAGTCCTACCAGGCAGCTCTGAAGGCTGTAAATTCTCCATTAGGCATAAATGCAGCCATTTTGGTTATTTATAGTTATTTCCACTGTCCATTCATATCTGTCAGGAATGCAGGCAGTTCTGACATTGCAAGCTTCTATCAGGTTATCCTTAATCAGTTTAGAGGCACCTAAGCCACAAATATATCAAATAGCCAATCGTAATGTTGGAGTCCTCTAAAGTATGACTGAATTATTTATTTTGTTATGATGAAAATGTCTGGGCTTTATTGGGTTTTCTTTGAAGAACTTGATTCTGCTTGAAGTCTGGAAGATAAAAGATTAGCGATTGTCTCTCCAAGTTTCTTATTCCAAATCCTTCAAGGCTTTTCATTTTTCAAGAGCCTGTGTTACTATGTTAGAGTCAAGGTGAGGGAGCTGAGATTTCTTTTATTCCATTAAAGAGGTTTAACTATATAAAGTATTTTATCTTTACTAATTATGCCTTGCACAGGTAAGTCCAAGATACACGTAGCAATTAGGTGAGAAGAGATTGGGCTGTGTGGTGGGAGCTTTTGCACATTAAGCACCATTGATACCAGCATTGCCCAGCAGAGCTTGTCTCATCATTTGGAATAGTCTAATACTCCAGGGTCTTTAAGCCAATTAAGTTTTGATAATTCAAGGAGGTCTTTCAGGTGTTGGCAGTAGGAAGAGCCTTGGGTGGACTTTAGCACTGCATTGTTGCCCGTGGTGTGTTGGGGAGGGAGGAAGTGATATGGGGCATGTGGGAGAAATCTCTGGCTTGGAAAGTCAAAAACTATTTGTGGATGTGGAGGTGAGAGGTGCTGGGACTGGGGAGGTTTTGGGGCTGAACCAGCCCTGCAGAGGGGAGATGGGACCTGCAGGTTACAGCTGTGCTGTGAGGATGGGCTTGGCTGTCTAGCCAGTGTGCAGGGCTTCTCAGCTTTTCTAAAAAGGAGGAAAGTGATTGCAATTAACTGAATAAATGTATAAAGTGATGCTTAGCAGGACTTGAAAGTGTCCTGAGTGGGGTGGTTAGTTTAGTGGCTTCAGGTGAGAAGTGCATGTGAAAATGTCAACTCCTGCTTGTGGGCTTGTAAAATACTAAGCTGACATTTCAGAGTGGACTCAAAGAATTAATCCAATTCATGGAAGAGAATATTAAAACTCTTATTAGACTTTACAAGTAAATAAGGTCAAGAAACAGATCTCTGTATTATCTTATCAATCCTCTGCTAACTGGAGTATTGCTGGACCCTTCTGTGATGCACCTGCCTCCACTGTGGCCCTTCTCTGGAAAAGCTTTTTAATTTGTTGTTGCTTTAATATTATCTCTTTTTAATAATTTGAATTTAAAATAGGAATTGTCTCACTGGGTCAATTCAGGCTGGTGTTCTGCCTTTGGTGGGGCTTCCTGGCAGATGCTTTGGATGCCCAAAGTTTGTAGTGGAAAACTGTGGTGATACATTTACCAGGTTGAAAAGGATGCTCTAACCCAATGATTATGGGTAGGTGGAAATAATGTCTGCATAATGAGAGATCTCTGGTTGTCAGAATTGGTCTAGGGAGGTAATGTTTCCTTTCAAATAACCAGAACTTATTGTTCATAAATCACAGTTAATCTGTTTATTACACCAGCACACGATGCTGGAAGTCTGGAGTGTGCCATAATGCTTAGCTTTAGGAGCAGAGCTGTAATAGTAACAGCAATTTCAAATGATTTGAAATTGGGGGATCAGCAAAATGCGGGAGTTTGTGGAGGCTCTGGGCATTAAAAATGACTGCTGAGGATTGATGAGTTTCTTTAACAAATTGTAAAATCCATCATGCAGGAGTTAGGGCATGAAACTACCCTCCTGAGCCACATAAACCATGGCTTTGGAAGAACTGCATGACAGTGCATGCTACCGGGAAGGGATATTTTGAAAGATGTTTGGTTTTGCTTTTGTTTCTTCCTCTCATTGCCTGAAGTTTCTCTGCCAGCACAGCACTGGCATGCAGCTCATGGGGCTCTGGGGGTGCTGGACGGATCCTCCCTCAGAGGAGCCTCTCATGATGCTGGACCTGAGGTGTGGGGCTTCCCTCCTGGCTCAGCCAGTACTACAGTGCTCCCATTTCCCATAATTTCCCAAAATCCTGGGATTTGCATCTTGGACAGCCTTGCTGTGGAGAGCTTGGCATGTCTCTAGGGTGTCTCCTTGCAGGAGGGACCTGGTTGGCTTTGGCTGCTGTTTCCCTGCATCCCCTCACCCATGGCCTCCCATGCTCCCACCTGCATTTCCATGCATGTGTTTGTTGACTGCTGCAGGAACCCTCTGGCATGTCCACAGAGCAGCAAATTGTGCGGTAGGAGACATCCCTGGCCCCCCAGCCCTTGCTTTTGGGGCCTCCATGGCTTGAGGGGTGCAGCAGTGGGGAGCTGTGTGTGGTTCCCTCCCTGTGTTGAGACTCTGTTTCTGCCCTGCAATTAAACACTGCTGACGTCCTTCCCCTCTTGGGTGAAATGAGCCTTGGAGGTTAATAAGGGGCTTTTTGTGACTGCCTGTGTGCTGCTTCAGCAATTTTTAAGCATGGTACTTGGTGTCTGAGCCCAGGACCCTCAGTTCAGGGTGTGTGGAGGAGCTCCTGGATGTTTGTGGCTCCTGCTGCTGGGGGCTGTCCCCTGCCAGCTCTGCTGCTGCTTTTCTGCTGGGGAAGGGGGTGGTGAAAGGGATATGGAAGGAGATGATGCTTTCTTCCTTCTGGGGGTGAGGGAGGAATTGGCTGTGTGCACCTGGGCCTGCTTCATGGTATTAATGCTGCAGCTCCACAGGGATGTCTGGCCCTGCAGGAAGATCTCAGCCTTGCTGGGGTACCTTTGGCACCTCCTGCAGCTTCTCCATGTCCGTGTGGTGGTGCTGCCCCTGTCCCATCCCTGAACCATGCTGGCAGAGCACAGTGCTCTGCCTGCACTCCCTGTCTGAGCTGTGAGACAGCAGGGAGTGAGGGCTCCCTGTTCCTCCACATCTCAGCTTCCACAAGTGGCTGTTTGCTGTAATTACCTTCTGAGCTCCAAGTTATCATCTTTTGATAGTTCAAGTACTAACGTTCTTTAAATGCCTCCCAACGCTATAAAGCAGTCAAAAGACATCTCTTTAGCTTGCAGTAAGGTGATATAAATGTCATGTTACCCTTGAATGTGGTATTTATAGAACTGCTTGGTGCTGTTGAATATTTGTGTTTTATCCTTTGTAGTTTCAGTACAGAAATGGGCACAGCAGCATCTTCCATCACTTGTCCTGAAAGGATATATAGAGGCATTCTCATCCTGCAAAGTGCTTAAAATGCAAACAAGAGCTAGTTTGCATTTGCTGGGGAGGAGAGGAGGAAGGATGCCAGCACCCAGCAATAAAGACAGGGGCTGTCTCTGTAACGAAAACATTTTGCTAGATTGTCATCTGCTTCACTTTTAAAGCAGCAATAAGATACAGTGATAAAATGGCCAATGGTGCATTTCATCTGAGGGAAATGAACTCTTGCTGAGCCAATTAAACTGTCAATACACTGTGGTTTCACGTTCCCTGAGCAGACTGGGTCACCTCAGGTGTGTTACTCACTCTGACTTCACCACTGATGTGAAATCAATTTTAGCAATTTATAATCTTTCATTCTACTGTGAAAGTATATTAATCTGTGAAAAACACCACTCAGTCAGTGAGGACAGATGACAGCTTTCCTCAGGAGTGTGTGTGTGCCTGGCAGTGCCTCGTGGATTATCTGGTGCATGCAAAAGTGTAACTTTTGGACACTCTGGAGGCACTGACAATCCAGTTTTCAAGCGTGAGGTTTTATACTTAAAATGTTCAAAAAATCATAGCAGTGCCTTGGTCAAACTTGCCACTACTCATGTGAAATTGAGTAGTTTGAAATCGGCTTATTCCCTCAGCCCAGAAGAGGCAGAGCTCTCCACATTGCTTTTGGTATCAAATAAGTGCTTGTGGCAGATTTATTACTGCTCACTAGAAAGTAAAGCAGATGTGTCTGGCATGGATGGTGGAGAGATGCTGAGGGATGTGGGATCTTCTGTGTTTGTTTGTTGAGCTTAGGTTTTTCTCCTGCAGCTGTGAAGAGGGTGCAGGCTGGACTGTGGAAAGCAGAATACCTGCATGAGTCCTTTTCATCCACATACACTGGAATATGCAGTACCTGGTGCTGTGTGTACTTGCAGCCCTCAGAGTGCAGCTGTCAGAGAGTCATGGAATCATTTAGATTGGAAAAGACCTTTAAGCTCATTGAATCCAACCCTTAAGCCAGCACTGCCAAGCCCACCAGTAACCCTTGTCCCCAAGTGCCACATCCACGTGGTTTTTGAACACTTCCAGAAGGAGTGTTAGATGGAATCTGTGACTGCTGGGGTGTGCACAGTGCCTGGGCTTATTTAGGTGTTTTTGATGGGTGCTGGATTGTGTCCTGTGTCACACTGGCTGCTCAGAGAAGCACATCAGGGTTTGTGTGTGGCAGCCAGGGATGCACAGGAGATGAGGGAAAGTTCTGATGTGTCAAAGTGAAGCCATTTCCATGAAGTATTGCATTTAGGAATTAATGCATCTTCTATGACAGATTAAATGTGGGAAGCACTGCATGTTTAATCTGCTACTATTTAAAAAACCCCCGAAACTTAATTGGAAAAAAATCCTCTGAATGTGTTCTTGGGAGAAAAAAAAAAAATCACAAACCTGTTGGTTTGCAAGTGAAGATTAAAAAAACCAACCCTCTGAGATAAGGCAAACCAAGGAGCAGTGCAGATCAATTGCAAATGAATTCTTTTGCTGATTAGCTCTTCCCAAATTTGTCATCTTCAAGTAAAAAAATCTATGATGAAGTGCCATAAAGAAGCAATTTTAAAAGCAGTAGAGAACAGTAAGGCTGTGTCTCTAGGATTACAGCTCACAGCTTTGGCATTCACTCCTTTTGAAGGATATTGGTGAGTAACAGATTGCAGTAATGCAGTGTATTTATATTGGTCAAATTCCTATTATGATCACAGTGAAAAATGATGTTCCTTTTTCCAGGGAAAGGAAATTAAATAGGCCTACTAATCCATGTAAGGAGATTGGTTTACATTAAAAGGAGGAAAGAATGTGAAGACTGATCAGATCAATGCATGCTCTCTAATCTATCTCATTAAAAAAATAAAATCAGATTGCTACTGAATTTCTGAGAAATTATATTGAAATGACACACATGCTTTTACTGCCTTTTAATTATGAAATTATTTCAATCTGCTTGAGTCTGCTGTGTAAGTGGGCTATCAACTGTTCTTAAATATTGGCTCGTAAATTCAAAGTAGTTCTTTAAATGGGAGCAAATAGCATCCCTGGTCCTTCAGCTGAGAATGCCAGCCCAGATCATGACAGGGTCAGAGCTCCCATTTGTCCTGTGGAAATCTGTGCTGGTTGATTTAGGTGCACAGCTTCCCTCTGGATGAGGCTTTTAAGGTTGTTTTTTATGCTGTCAGGGGGGTGCTTGGTCTGCAGTGTCCAGCTGCACAGCCATGATCCAGCTCCCTATGGGACCTGTGGGAATGGTGGTGTGCTCACTGAGAGCTGGGTGGTGGCCTGGAGGCATTGTCACCTGTGACTGTGTCAGCACTGTCCCCCTCAGTGGGGCTGTGGTGAGCAGCTGGGGGGGCTCTGCAGCTGAGCCTCCTCTTGTGCAGATAAGGCATTAAAAAAAAAATAAAACAGAGTGTTGTCTAAAGAGAAAAACGAGAAGAGTGCTGAATCTCTTGCACAGCATTTCTGCTTCCAGCAAACACTTCAGTCACAGGGAGCTGGCCTCTGTTCTTATGTCAGTGAGACACATTGAAAACTTGGACCTTGTTTGGCTGAGGAAACACAGGACAGTGGATAGTGCTGCTCAGCTTCTTGTGGAGCAGGGGGATGGTTGGTAACCTTTCTGTCTGTGCAAAGAGCTGTGTGTGGTGGCAGGATGGTGTTGGACTGTTGCAGTATGACATGAAATGAACAACGCTCACACGCTGAGGTGTCCAAGGCAAAAAAGGCACGTTTATTTCCTGACCTTGATATTTACAGAATTCCAAAGTGACCATGGACTGGAGGATGAAATTGCCACCTCTGCGACCACACTGGTCATTACATTACCATACTGTGTTACATTTTAAACCCTAAAAACTCCTCTTTGGGCCCCTTCTGCCAGGCTGGCAGGGTCTGCTCTGACCCTTGGACCTGACTGCAAGCAGAGGGTGTTGTTCCATCAAAAGAGGATTAACTTCAGCTGGCTGTGCCATTGTTTTCCAGTTGTTCATTAACTAAGGATCTCAAAGCTTGCTTTCATTTCAATCTCACTTATAGTTTTTATATTCTCAAAATCTTTTGCCAGGCAATCATATTTATATGTTTATATGTTTATCATATTTGTTTCATCTTCCCCAACAGGGGGATGGTGGTGTGCAGCTGGGGCATGGCCTGAAGGCTGGCAGGCTCTGCAGGAACAGCCCAGCACCTCCTGGCTTGCTCTGGGCTCACATCTGCCCAGCTGTGCTGGGTTCCTCGGGAGGTGGCCCCCAGGATGGGGCTGAGGTGCTGCTGGCACAGAGGGACAGCCACCCACAGCAGGGACCATGGGGTCACACTGCTGCTGCAGGGCTGGGATAAATGGAGTGCCTGCGTCCAGAGGGGTAGCCTTGAAAAGGGGGAAGGATCTGCCTTGAGAAGCACTGACAGAGCCTTCATTGTCCTTGGGAATGAGCTTTGTGGTTTCTGAAGAAGGACTAAAGGTATGTTTCCATACTGAGCAGCTCTTCTGTGTGTGTTGAGAGATGGCACATGTGTTGGTATTTGTAGCAGCTGTAAAGCTGGAGGTGATAAGTTACTTTTTTCCCTTTCTTGCTTTGTTCATAGATTGTTTGTTTAGAGAATGGCCTGGAAATTATATTGGTAACCTTGTACATCACGTTTTGCTACCAGTGAGGAGTAAACAATGTTTGACATTTGAAGAAATGGTTCATTTTCTAAGAAATGTGATTCAGAATCTGCTTCTTGAACTAATGGACAGTATAATGCTGTTTTTTTACTAGGTTGCATAGATTTTTACCTTGAAGATGCTCTATAAAGTGCACTGCATTACCAGTGTTAAATAAAAGCAAATGCTTCACATCAAATGAGAAGGCAGTGTTTGAATTGGAGAGAGGCTCAAACCCATTTCTTTGTCTAGCTTGTGATGCTTCACTGTGATATAACAATAAAAAATAATTAGACTCACTAGAAAGTAAATATTTGGTACTAAAATGCATCTTGAAGATGCAGAGCTGGAAGCAAGTAACATCTCCAGATGCATGTTGATCCTCCTGGATTCATCTCACACCAACAGCTAGATCACAAAATTGTGTCCAGAAAACTGCATCAGGGCCTCGAGGGGGAAAAGTTTATAAAGATTATGAACAAACCAGGCAATCTCTGCAACCTCAGTTTGGTTTCTTGTGCACTGGAATACAGCCTTTAATTATAGCTTCATGTGTTTTCCCATAAGCTTCTTCCCTTCTGTAAAGGCACTGGATGAATGTCCCTTAATGAGTAGTTTTCTTTCTCCTTGTTGTTTGATGTCTATTTTTGAATACTTTTAACTGATACTTAAAGATAGAATTCTTCAGAATTTTCAAAACTTTATTTTCATGCTGCTTCATATGCTCACCACTGAGCAGAAGCACATTTCTTTCACAGGTAGAAAAACTAGAATTCAGAAGGACCCTAATGAAGACCTTTTGTGCTCATGCAGTGTAACAATAGATATTCAAGTTTTAGGTCTTGGGTTCAGCTTCTTTGGCTAAAGCTGGCTTTTACACCACTGTCCTTTGGTCCTCTGAAACTGGCAAGGCAAAGAGCTGAGGGGCAGTGTCCAGTTTTGGGTACTTCCACTTGGTCTTCAAGTTAATAAAAAGAAGCTTTAATGCACCAGGCCCTGGGCTCTCTTTTAAAAAGTGGGAGATTTCAAGGTTGTTAATACAAAAACCAAAAAAATTCAACTCTTATTCTATCTCCCACTCTTATGACAAAAATGATTTGCATCTGGATGTGTTCCTGAAGGTACAGCAAAAACACACGAAACTTGACCACACCTCCAAATTGTGACCAAAAAGTTCATGTTTATACAGACTTGAACAAAATCCTGTCAAAAGCTGAGCTCTGTTTCAAAGTCTGGGAAATGCTTTAGCTAATTAAAGAAAAGGTCAGCAGGATTTCTTACTGTAGGCAAAAAAGGAAAGATAAATCTTTCTTCTCTGCCGTGTTCTTAGAAGCAGTTGAACTGTTTTGGCTGAAATTAAAATTTGCCTGAGGCAGACAAAAGGCACATGAAGTTGCAGTCCAGATGGCTGGAGTTTGGCAAAATTATAGGTAAGTAGGAATAGGGTCTAAAGATCAGAAGCATCAGGTAACTGTAATAAGCAGGGCTACCAGCTCTTCCTGTAATCAGTTATGATATCTAATCTAAATGTCTCTTGCAGAAAGCTCTTATGCTGCTCTGAAGTGTGATCATTCATTCAGGGAATTGGAAGGGACTCAAAGCTGCAGTTAAAGTGAGTTTGCTTGTGGAATGTGAGAGGGATTTTTATCCTCTGGATATGTCACCTCCTCTCAGCTGGATCTGCTGTGGCCATGTAGACCTGTCAGGTGCCTGTGATGTTGTTTTATTCATCCTATAATCAGATGTGTAATAGATGAACAAAACGAACCTTGATCACAAGCAAACCTTTCATAACTTTGAGTTTATTACTTATTTGCTGGTGCAGTTGTAAAAAAAATTTTGCCCCAATCTTGTAAATGGTTCTGCCTCTTTTTTCATTTGTGCTTGTGATGCTGCTGGAGTCAGTGTAAGCAAATAAAGGCATGTGTGGGTACTTTTCCACTCAATGCCATTTTCTAAACCCTTTGGGGACTAACCCAGCAAGGGAACTTAGTTTATGGGCTGAAAAATGATCACCTGTTCAAGGACTTGACTCTAAACACTATGAATGTGCCAGAAAATGTTTAAAATCCCTTAGTGTGCTTAGAGGAGAGGAGAAACGGAGGAAGAAAAGAAAGAAAAGATGTGATTTTATCTGTGAGAGGAGCTGCAGAGAAGATGCTGCAGTAGCCCAAGTTGAGGCTCATGTCACCCTTTTGTGGAGAAAGCACTGCTCAGTTCTGTCAGTAGTGTTGATGCTTGTGGTTCTTGGAACAATAAAAAGTGTAAGGACTCCCAGCAGGCTGGAGCAAAGCTTCATTTGGAACAGGTGGCCCAGGGGAGTGTTTGAATCACTGTCCCATGAGGGATTTAAAAATCATGTAGGTCTGGTACTTGGGACATGGTTTAGTGGTGACTTGTCATTGCTGGCTCAGCAGTTGGACTCGATTTTAAGAGGGATTTTCCAGCCTGAAGGGTTCTGTGATTTTTAAGCAACACCAAAATGTTGAGTTGCTCTGGGTAAGAGGCAGTCTGCCCTGTTTATACACATTTTTGGTATTTCTTGCCATCAGCTGCAACAAGTGATGAAATTGGGTGGTGACTAAGCCCTTGGATCTTTAGGGCTGTAAAACTCCAGTGGAAATGGGGTTGGTGTCCTGCACCTTCAATGCCCATTGTGTCCCAGCCTTCCTGCAGAGGCTCTTCTGGGGAAGCAGATATATATATATATGTATATATAAAATCTCCTTTTGTGCTTCTGCAGAGGTGTGAGAGGGCACATAACTCACTGTGATGTGTGTGCAGGCTCCAGGCAGGGTGTTTGTGCTCGGGCTGGAGCTGGGGGCACAGTAAAACAGCAGCAGCTGAGCTCAGGGGTGACAGGGCACAGAAATCAGCACTCCCATGTGTTTTCTCTGAGGATGACCCCCTGCCTTGGCTTGGGTGGGCACTGAGGGGAGGCTTCAGGGATCCCTCTGAGACAAGCAGAGTCAACACAGCCCTTTCCTTCACCCTCTCTACAGACAGCTGTAATTTTGGGTTGCCACCTCTGCATGCACAAGTGTCAAAGAAGGAACTGGAGGCTGATTGAGCCCTGAGGATCAAGCCTTGCCACTCTGCTCTCCTCTGGGCTTTGCATGCCCCTTCTCCTGAGCAGCATGCAGCTTTTCAGCCTGCTCTCAAGGCAGAGCCGTTTGGTTTGGTGCTCATATATTTAATTTGTGTTTGCTTTTCTAAGCAGCCAGTGGCTGACACTGCTTGGCTCCCTGGCCCCCTCCCGCTGCCTTCCCCTCCCAGAGCGAGGTGCCTGAGGAGGTCATGCAGTATTAATAGGGAAGCAGATCTCTGATTTTGTTTCTGCTTATGGACTCTGACATTTCTGACGTTTTCTGAAGTGTAAAACGTTTCTGAGAAAACAACAACTTGGCTTTTACTGAAAAATTAATTATGTTGGCTCTTTGCCCGTTGTGGTGGGCTTCTGTCAGAAGATATGAGGGGCAAGGGTGAGGTGTGGAAGGACAGCAGGAACATCAGGGAGAGGAAATCTGCATTAAGGTACAAAGATCTGATTAAGCATGGATTATCAGGGAGTGATGGAAACTCTTCAGAAGGCATTACCTTCTGTGCACTTATGGTATAGAGCTAACACACATCCAAGTTTATTGGCTTCATAAATTTGTTTTTTCTCTAATTACAGTTAACAGACTATGGCTTTCTCTGCTCTTCTGTGATACTCTGTCTCTGTACCCCTCCATGCAGAGTTACACCATGTACAGCTCCTTGTGTGCTGCCCTGGGGAGCATGTGGGAGTAAAATGGGGAAAACCAGCTGGGTTTGGTGCTTGCATGCACTTCTTAAGAGTTAGAGACCCAGTAAAAAGGCACAAGAGGAGGCAAAATACCAAAGGGCTGTGCTGTTAATCCTTTGTGACCTTTTCAGTGTTGGTTTTCCTTTTGTCCTTTGAAAGGAAGGGATCATCAGGGAGCTTTGCAGTAGGACTAAGGAAAGGATAATTCAAGTTCCTGCTGAAATCTGGGATTAGGGACAGCTTGTCCACATGAATTGCCATGAGGTAGCACTGGCTTGTAAATACACACACAAGTGTTTCTACCCAGCCCCTGTATGGGACAGTGGTGGTGCTGTCTGGTCTTGCTTCTCTCTGGGGTTTGCAGTCCAGGTGCAAACAGGTGACAGAGTTGAGCATGGACAAAAGAGGGGATGTAAATAAACATGTGTGTATTGATGAGCATGCAGAGATCTGTGGTCTCGGCATCACAGCAAAAACAAAAGAAAGGTGGGAAGGAAGAACCTGAAGGTGTAGAAATTAGTAGCTTTGCCCATGGTTCTGGTAGCCCTTCAGGTGTAGTGGAGCATGGGAGAAAAAATTGTCAGACAGTATTCCATTTTATTTCTTCAAGTGGTCATCAAGAAGAAATGGAGATAAAATATGGGCTGATAACATGAACAGAAAAAAGGAGTAGTTATTGTACTCAGAGCTTGCTTGGCCATTAGTATTCTATTAATTTTCCCCCTGCTTCTAATGATATGAGGAACACTGGATACACTTAAAAGGATGCATGTCATCAAAATGGTATCTGACAACAGTCTCTTCACTGCTTATGATGCTTTTGATTGTTAATGTAGCTAAAATGTAAATGATCAGAATATAAAAACTCCCTTTTGTCTTCCTAACATTTTCATCTGCCTATTAAACAAATTACATGGGAAAGTGAGTAGTCTGTTACTTAGTACAGTGGTGTCACTTTGAAATGCTTTATGGTATAGAATGAAGTGTCCTTGGTTTGTGTATTTTCCTGGTAGTAATGAATGCCATTCTAGGCTAAAGTCGTACTTGCTCCTTCAAAATGCAGTTGCCTCGTCCATACTAGATAATTCTAGTTTTAATGCACTGTGTTACTGTCTTACAGAGTTTTATGTCAGGATTTTAATAAGAACAAGTGGTGGAGGTGTAGAGTTGAGTTGGACTCTTTCTGCAGACAGAGTTCAGAAATAAAGAGCAGAGCACTTCACTGGAGACTGGGGTCTCCAAAAAGGGGAACTTTGGTACCAGCACGAGCAGCTGTGAGGCTGGTGCTTGGTCAGAGCTGAGGATGGGGCTGTTCTGGTGTCCCCGTGGGCTGTTCTGTTGTCCCCATGGGCCAGCTGGAAGGGTATTCCCTACCCTGCACAGGTTCCTGCAGTGAATGTGGATGTGGATGGGGAATGGGCTGGAACTGTAACTGGAGCGGTTTGTTTCTGTGAGCACTGTGGTGAACCTTGGTCATCCATGTCCTGCAGCTGGCATGGCACTGCATCAGGACATTTCATGGGCATTTGTGGCTGCCCTAGGGCACTGCCAGGCTGGCACTGAGGTGGCTGCAGGTCACCCAGGACCAGGGGTGAGTAGCAGCATAACCAGTGGTGAGGAGGCAGTCCTGAGGTCTCCTTGTACAGAAATGTGCCAGATGCCTCAAACTTGAAGCTACTGACTTGAAAGTCGGCTCCCTGTCTCCCACAAGGCTTGATTTGCCCTTCTTGAAGCAGTGATGTTGCACACAGGTCCCTAAAGCATGCATGTTTTCTTTAAGGAAAGAGCAATACCATCTGCTGTTGCATCGTAATCAGTTTTGTGCAGATACAAATGGGAGATGGAAGGTCACTTCTTTTGTTTTCATTTGGTTCCTTCTTTCAGGAAAACTGCAGAGGTGTCACTGGATGCATGGGGCAGCTTTTTGTATTCCTTTTCCATTTCAGTGAGAGCAAAGCATTTGCCACTCACCCTCTGCAGACCTCAACATTTCACACTTCCCAGCTGGAGTCTTCCTTTGAGAGCTGTGCTGGCCTAGATAAACAATAACTGTGAGGATTGTCTTCCCTCTGAGGTTTATTTACAGAAAGAGTGGTCAAATACTGGAATCATCTACCCAGGGAGGTGGTAGAGTCACCATCCCTCGAAGAGTTTAAAAAAAGACTGGATGTGGCACTTGGTGCCATGATCTAGTTGAGGTGTTAGAACATGGGTTGGACTCGATGATCTTAAAGGTCTCTTCCAACCTAGAATTTCTGTGATTCTGTGATTTAGGGTGTGTGGAGCCTGTGGGATCCTGCTTTGTGTTGACACAAGGTGCAGATGGTTGGAGGAGAGGTTGGTCTTCAGCTCTGGGGATGGGCTGGATGCTCTTTGCAGGGAGGGAAACCTTGGGGTGGCCTCTGCTTATTTGCTAGGTCCCAGCTTTTTGGGGCTCATCTGAAAGCTAAACAAGCATCTCTCCTTGACCAGTCACTGATGAACACACACTGCTGATTGCCATGCTGGAAAAAAGCAATTTTTTATAGTATTCTACACTACAAGTATTTTTTTAAAAGTACTTTCTTGCTTTCCTGTAAAATGAGGTGAGCAATTGTTCTGTATTGACAGCTGGCTTGTAAATCAGCCACTCACTTGCCAGATGAGAATGTGGAAATGCCTTATAAGCACTTTGATGTTTTGTGATCGTTTTAATTCCAGAATGTTTAGAACCTCTTTGCCTTGGTGCAAAGTAAAATAAAACATGGTCTCTGACAGGTGCCAAAACAAGCATGGGAGGAATCTCTCCTCTGAGGATCTGAGAAGGGGATTTGCAGAGGAACTGCTGCAGCCCCCAGGGAAGGAGCAACATTGGCTTTTGGATGTTAATTTCATTGTTTAAGGTCAGATTATGTTGATCTAAATCGTGCAACTCATTCCATCAACAAGCAAGACTATTTACATAGCAGAGGGAATTTAAGTGCTGCATCTCTCCCTGGTTTTGTATTTAGGCTGCACCTGAAAAAATAAACTGGTGTCCATGTTAGGAGTAAGTTTATTATGCTTACCTTGTTGGAGAGGTGTTGAGCCGGGTATTTCCCTTATGGCAACTCACTTTTTATTGGTGTTTTTATGGCCCTTGCTGTGGTTGCCATTCATCTTATTTGACTTCAGAGCTGGTTTTCCAGTTGCTCTGTTTCTTTTGCAGTGAAATGAAGCAGCAGCTTCTCCACATACAGAATTACTTTCTTTTGACCTCCCTCCCCTGCTTGCCAAAGTCTTACCCAGAGTTAATTTTGATGTCTTTGTAAATATTTTCAGTGCATAATGCAGCAACAGTGGCACTGTGTAGAGAATTCAGGGAAAAAAAAATCAATTTGAGAGCTGGACAGGAAAATGCCTGCTAGGTAAAAACATTGGTTTCAGAAAATACCCCAAATGTCACAGCTTCCATTTTCCATCAGCCCAAGCTGCTGCCTTTCAGCTACCATGGCCCAAGGAGGTCTGGGGATGGGTACCTGACTCATGAACAGTTTTGCACAGGGTATCCAGTGGAGGGTTTCCATGGGAATGGCTGAGCCTTGTGCACATTTATTGTTTTCCCTTCTTGCTTTATTGCAGGGTACCCTTGGAAGGGTGTGAAGGGGAAAATCCCTCCACAGGCAGTGGCAAGGCAGTGGTGCCCTCTGATTGCTGTTGCCTTTGGGGGGCAAAAACAGGTGCCAGGACACTGGTGTGACTTTTAAAGGGGTTTGTGGCTTTGTACAAGACCAGCAGCATGTCAGAGGTGTGCATGTGGCAAAAATCTGGCTGTCAAAGAGGAGACCTGAAGAGGGATGGGCAGGAGCGTGTTCATTTGTTGTGGTGCTGCGGCCAGGGGTCTGTTGGCATGCTCAGGGTCAGCAGCTGCCCTGATGCACAAAAATGGACATGTTCACTCTAAACCATAATGAGCAATTTGAATTTTGAAGTTTTTTTCTCCTCTCTATTTTTTAAATCACGCTTTCTCCCCTCTTTGCCTCCATGCAGAGCTCAGCACTGGCCCTGAAAGGGCCTTCATTATTCTCTTCTCTTTTACATTGCTCTGAAACTTGCCCTGTGGCTTGCACACCTCTGACTCTACACAACACAAACATTTCTCTTTCTTCTATCTCTTCCTGACAAGACTGGGTCCTTTCTACAACCTGGTGAAATATTAAATGAAGAATCTTAGGAGTTCTAAAGTTTGTGTTGAACTCTATGCTGTGCTGAGAGAAGGGTCCATGACCAGATTTTCCACAGTCCTCAGATAAACTTGCATTGGGAGATGAATGGAGATAACCTGATAGGATCTGATCCTTTGGTAAAGCGATCATTACAGTGCAATGGACTTTTCCTTTAGTAGAAATCTTCATCTTCCTTTTTTTTCATGTTCTAGTTAGAACAGTCTTTTCTTGTTGCCTGCTTCTGTCTTTCCCTCTCTTTCCCCAGAAAGAAGGGGGAAAATACCCCACAAAATTTTGAAGCAGTAGTTTAGATTTGTTTCTTGTATCAAGGCGTTCCCATCCCTTTGGATGGGAATTTCCTTGCATTTCAAGACTACCAAAGGAAAGCATCACCCTTGAGCAGGAGAGATGTGGCAGGAGACCTGGCTCCAGGAATTGGACAGACTGGTCACCTGCTCAGACCTGTGTTGCTGGAGCTGTGTGGGATCAGAGAATCTCTGCTCTGGGAGGGTGATGACATTTTTCTTGCCTGTTTGGATTTCCAGAGAGATAAGATGTCAAATAGAACTAAACAAGCATTCTGCTCCTGAGAGCCAGGACTGGGATTTTTGTCTCAGTTGGGGCTGTTTTCTCTGGGATTGTCTTTCTGCTGGAGCCCTGCTAAGTGTTTAAGAGGTGCACCAGCTTCTGGGGTTACAAGCACTTTACTGGAACCCTGTTTTGTGTACTGATATTCCCCATGGGAAAGCAATGCTCAAGTGTTAAGAGACTGGATTCTGTTTCACCCACCTCATATTATTGCCACAAATCATATTGTTTTAAGGGAACAGGGATCCATGTATTAGAGAATCTATTGTGTTGGCAAAAAAATTAAAGATGCATAGGAATTGTGATCATGTTGCAATAATTGCCTCAGTGGTAACATTAATGTTTTTTTCACTTCACTTGCTCCTTGTTGATTGAACAGCCCTTTTCTGTATGCTATAAATCTCAATGGCTTTACTAATAAAGAGCTAAATAGTCTAATAATGTTTCTAAATGTAGCATGGCTTCAGTGTTTTAGGTGAGTGCAATCTTTTGTCCAAACCCCAGTCCAGCCTGGGGGGTGTGACTGTGTCTCAGCTTCACAGTGATTTGCAGCAATGTCTTTGTTACTAAACTCCTTCTGTGGGGGACAGGTTCAGAGTTTAAAAAGTGATGTAGTTACCAGTAACAGAGGGCTTTTAGTAATTTGAAATGGGAGATCAAGAACCCTAGTGAATTGCATCTGGGGGTGGTGCCCTTCTTGCCATGTGTCCAGTACAAATAACGAAATGCGGCAATATATTAATGGCAGATCTTTGAAGTCTGTGGTTTTACATTATGTCTGAAGCTCTGTTTTGCACCACCACCACAGAAGTTTCCCCACTCATTGCTCTGTTTGGGTGGATGGTGCTGCAGGCAGAGGCACTGGTTTGGATGGTGGGAGCTTGGGCAGGGTGGCTTTAGGGCTGTGGAGCCCTGGGCATGCAGGGAATGGAGATTTTGTCAGTCTTGTGCCATTCTTCAAAGTAGAAAATAGAATATTCTTCTGAGCAGGGATGTCATCTGCCTGAGCCCTTGCTGGAGAGGTGCTTTTGTTCTGGAAATGTTGGTTATTCAAATTGGTGAGAAGAAACATTTAAAGGGTTCTTAACTGCAGCTTAAGATTTTATGAATGGCTTTTCTTGCAGCTATAGCTGAAGTAAAGCCCCCAAGTGTTAGATGGTGCTTTTTAGCTGTCACTTGAAGGGATCAGCAAGTGTTTAGTCATTTGGAATCGCCAAGTTTGTCAGATTGCTAAGGGATAGCTTCCTGGGGAGTCAGAGAAATTAGACACTTGAGCACACAGCTCTGGGTGCCATTTGTTTTCTACTCCAGTTGGCATCATTGCCCAGGAGCACTAAATACAGCGATATTTTTGGATTTCTTTAGGGGGTGGTGTTTGTGTAGAGCTTAAATGTTTACCAGTCCAGCCACATACTAGAAATGCCTCAGGAGCTCAGCCTCTCAGGAAGTGAGCAGGAGCTCTCAGTGCTGCTGCTGGAGCTGGCATTAGCAGGGTGAGGCTGCTCCACAGCACTCTTCTGCACATTCAGCAAGACCTTTCTTTGATGAAGTCACTTTGCTGTCTGTGACTTCAGGCTGCCATAAATTATTGTTGCTGAATCAAGAGTGCACTGACCCTAAATAAAGCCTCTTGTAGAAAACACCCTGGGCTAAAAGACCAGGCAAAAAAAAAGTGTCCCTTCTGTAGCAGGTGCTGCCTTTTCTGAAGCTTCATTCTGCTGTTCTTGTACATGTGCTGGGCTGGGGGCTGTGGTCTGTGCAAATCCCTCCTTCCAGAATCAGTGGATCAGAAATCTCACGCAGGTATGCAAAACCTGTCTTATGCAGGGATTTGGGTAAATGGAATTATTTTCATACATTTTTCCATGTGTGATGAAGAGTCAGTTTGAAGCTGGTGGGGGGATGATTTGGGACCTGCTGGAGGATGGGTTAGAAGTGACAGATGCAGAAGAGCACTGTCATTCTATCTGATGATGGAGTGGTGCTCTCAGATGGCATGGTGTGCTCTCCTTATGGCAGGCAGTGCTGCAGTGAGTTAATGCTGCTCCATCCTCCTGGAGAAGGGCCCCAGCTGCGTTTCCCTGAACTCTCCTTAATCTGTTGGGCTCCCAGCTCATTAATGGACTGCAAAGCTCAGCTCCTGAAATTCTTCTCAAGCCTGGATGTGACCTTTTGTGGCTTTTACTGTGTGCCTCTAGCACGTAGCAGCTCTGTGCTGTGGCAGACCAGGAGAGAGCCAGTGTTTTTCCATGAAGGTTATTTGCAGGTTTGTAGCTCTGGAACACGGGCAGTGGGGAGATTCACGACAGGACCCACACCTTTGGTGGGCTTAGGGGGATTTTACACTCCCTGGAACATGTTTGTGTTGCAAAGGCAAAACTCTGGCAATGGACTTCACCTCCCAAGCAGAGAACAGAGAAGCAGGGAACAGACCAACTGCTGTACAAATCTCCCTTTGGAGTGTTTTCTTAGCAACCCAGTAACTGTTCTGGCAATAGATGATAAACGAACGGGGCTTAACTTTTAAGAGATAATGTTAAGCTTCCAGAACTGGGCATTGTGCTGGGAGCAGCTCAGCACAGCGAGCTGTCGTGCCTACATAATAAGGTTTTTGATCTGACAAGTTTTCCTGTAACTTCAGAGCAGGCTGGCAGGAGCAGAGGCATCCAGGGGGAGGCTCGATGAAATCTGTGCCGAGGGGGTGCCAGGGGGCTGCCTGTGAGCAGCACAGTCCTGCAGGGCACTTACAAAATGAGCAATTTGTGCCTCATTCCTTCAGGGTTTTTTTGATAGCCGGGTAAGCTGTTGCTGCAGTACTCTCAGAGGTGTCTGCGTGCCTTTACCTGCTTACAGGTGAGGAGTGTGTGCGTGTGAGAGGCACCAAGAGCATCCCCTCACTCTGCTCCCCAGGCTGCCTGCAGAAGACAAGTTGATGCTTTGCAGATGTACCCAACATGCCTGGATATAAAACATTGTGAAAATTCTGTGAAGAAGCTCAGCCCCTGGTCCAGCAAGGGCTATCTGAGCAATACCAAATGCTGAACCAGCTTTGATACCTAAATTGCTTTAGCTGGCTTTAATGTTTTTATTGCTTAAAAGAGGCAGAAGATATGCTTTTTGATGTGCTGGTTTTAGAGGTTTTTGTTTTTTTTTTTTTTTTTGAGGAGGAAGGTGTTGGTTGATAAAGTGCACAGAGAAATAAATTTCTTGTCTATATCTGAAAATCCTTATTTTGTCTGCATTCCACTTTCATCTTATGTTTCCTGTCAATTTATGTGCTTTCTGATAAATGCCACCTTTTGGTGTAAAACAGCTTGAATATTTAAAACATGGCATTTTGATTAGCTAAACTATGGATTTGCTTTGACATGTCATTTCTTTTGTTCTAAAATGCCCTGACAATTCATATCTGTGGCAGCCAAACAAGCAAATTTATGTACAAAGCTATTGTTCATTCCTGAAGTGTCACTGCTAAATGAGACGGAGTTTAAGCATTTGATTCCCCCCTCTTTGCATGATGGGAGGTCCATTTCTCAATAATGAATCCAGTTTTCTTGCAAAAATTCAATTAAATGAAATATCAAACATAAATCAGAATGGAGCTTGCTTTGAGTTCCCATATGTGCCTATTGCTGCAGTGATAACACTGGAAAAGGCATTCATTCTTCAAACTGTGCTTTTTGTCTCAGTGTTGTTTTTCTGGAGGAAAAAACTCACATGAAACAACAATGAAAAACAGAAGTTCCGTGGGCTACAAAGCTGGTCTTGATGTTCTCAGACTTGGAGGTGTGACAGCCTCTCCCAGAGCTCAGTGGGACTCCTGTAAGTGGGAAGAATTTCTGGAAAATGCTGTTTTCCTATCCTCAGGGATGGCTCAGACCACAGTTGTTCTCCATGTGCTGGAGACTCATTGCGATGTCATTTCCATATCTTTCTAGAATCCTTGAAATTGAACTCTTGGTTTTCAGGCATAATTTCAAGTAGTGTTAATGCCTTTATTTCATCCATTTGTATGAAATAGGAGAGTAAAGCCTTCCCTTGAGTTCTGGTTTCTGAAAATCTTTGCTGTCAGGACCAATGTGTTTTTTTTAAAAAAGATTCTTGTTTTTAAAGTTTAAAACCTTCTGGTGAGCTCATAGTGTGAAAATACTTTTTTTTTTTCCCCTGTGTTAGAATAAGATTATATAAAAGGCTAACGGGTAGGTTAAAATACTTCAGATATATCTTGGAAAATCTATTTCAATTATGTTCTGTGTGCTTTTAGTGGAGACGATAAATCCTAAAGAATTAAGAGAGCCATAAAGATAAGTGTTATAGGAGAGTACGTCTCACATTTCACCTCTGGAAATTAAAATATTTGCTGTGAAATCAGATGTTATAAGGGTCACTGCTTTGCTTGTGGTCATTAATAGCAGGAGGTGACTGTTGGAAGAGCTAAGGGAAGCCACTTCCCATAACATGGAAATTAAATGTGCAATTTACTGAAAATTCCCTTCCTTTTGAAATGGCTCTCTAATGCCAGGCTCCAAGGGGAACTTTGCTTTTTATTTCAAATTTGCATTTGGACGGACCATCTAAACTTTTATCTGCCTTGCATGAAGTATTGATTGCATTAGCATAACATGAAGTCTCTTTTCTGTTAGTCCAGTATAGCTGGGCAGTAAGGAAGATAAATTAGTTGTTTCCAAGACGTTAATGTTGTAAAAGTGAGAGCCCAAAGCAGCTCAGATCCAGGTCCCCTTGGCTGTACCTGTGTGTGCATCTCCAGGGGTGTCTGCTGCTGTTAATGCCACTCTGCTGCTGCCCAGGGGAAATTTGTGTGACAAGTAACAATTACTTTGGACAACTACTGGCACTGCACTCAAAACCACCCCCAGATTTTATTGTAACAACATTTTCCACATGAAGACAGTAAAACCAATGAGGCAGAGCCTGCCTGGCCTCCTCCTTGTGGCTATGGGAGAGTTGTTGCAATGTCATAAATGGCCTAATATGTCTAAATGTGAGCTCTGTAGCTGAGTTAGGGCTTTTGGCTGTGCCCTGTAGTGCTCTTCTGTGGGTTACCATCCTGTGAAACTCTGGGTGCAGCTCTGGGGGCTCCTATGCTGATACTTTATTTTTTAACTCCTGCCTGTATTGCTTTTGCAGTGCCTTCATTTGTTCCAGGGGTGGGGTGGGTCAGAGTTCCTGGAGCAGGGGTGGCTCTTGGTCAGGGGTTTGTCAGCCACTCTGCACCAGTATGCAGACCAGTATATGGATGAAATTCTATTAATAACACTCAGCACAAGCTCCAGGGCTGGTGCTGTGGCTCAGATCCCCCAGCAGGGTGGGAGCACCACAGTGTTCGGAGAGGCTCTGTAGAGCTCAGCTCCAAAGTGTGGTGGTTGTTGTTTTGTTCTGCCCGGGAGCAACAATCAGTGTGTAAAGGCAGTGCAAACATTGAGTTCTCATGGCTCACATGACAGCTTTCTGATAAGTTTTTATTTCTCAGACCCCAAGGTATTGGCTGTGTTGGGGTGGGTTTCACATCCTGACCTTTCTGCTTTGTTTTGCAAGAGCACAATGATATGCAGGCACACAGCAGGATGCTCCAGGGACTTCCCTGCCCTGAGTGATGTGTTCCCTGGGGGCTGCCAGGCAGCAGCTGGGCTGACAGATGAGCATCTCATCCCAGGAGTCCCTCACTGCCACTCTGCTCAGCAAACACAGCACTTGGGCATTGTGCTGGCAGTCCCAGGAGATGGAAATCTGTGTGCTTCAACCTGCTCCTTGCTATGATCATCCAGTGAGGAGAGGAATGAAGAGATGCACGAATCACCTTTTTCACTTAAATCATCTTTTGCCTTTGCATCTTGTGTGGTGTAAGCTACGTGGCAGAATTATTTCTTGTAGGTCTCTACTCGTGGATGACTTGTTCATAGGCTGGTCTATTTTTGGAATTTTTTTTGACTGATGGGATAGTCTGGTCTCAGAAGGGATATTTTGGAGTTTTTAGGCTCTGTATTCCTCACCCCTTATGTTTTTCATTTTTTCCCTCCCTAATGACTATTAAAAACAAGGCTGCTCCAGGTGAGTTGGTTGGAGAAGTTTGTTTTAGAGATGTTTTGCTGATCTGGGGTAAAGAGGCATCTATTTAACCTTGTTTAGAACTGCATCTCAGTGAAAAGCCATGCAAAGGATAGGATGAACCCTATCAATAGAGTTCAAACTACCTTTGCTTTAGTCAAACTGAAATCTAGGATGAGGAGTTTTCTTCCAACACCAGCCCCTATTATTGTTGCTTTCCTCTGGACTTCTTGTAGTTGTCTTGCATCTTTCTTAACATCTGGCCCAGCAGAGTGGATTTGACATCCAGTTAATATTTCACCATTTGATGACACAGCAGAAATTTCTCCTGTTTTATATATGGCACTTGGCATCACCCCTCCTGCCTTCCTGTTCTTGCCACTTGAGCAGCCTTGGCTGCTTCTACTGCTGTACTCCTGCCCATGCCAGTGTTTGTCCATGTGCTCCTGGTGGTGGACATCTCTGGGCTCTTGGTTGAGCTGACTGAATCATCTCCCCAGTTTATCAGAAGATGTTGAACTGTAGTCTTGTTCCCCAGAAATTTGAGGGGTTTTTTTTGGTTGGATTTTTTTTAATCTCCTCTGCAATGGGGTCCTATTAAGAATTCCCTTTTCCTTCAAAGGGCAGCAGGCGTGCTCCCAGCCAGCCTGGGGTGCTGTGCCCCTCCCCAAAGTAGAGTGTCCCTTAAAACCACACATAGTTTGGGTGTCTGTTATGCATTAAGCAATAGGACCAGAAAGATGATTTGCAAAAACCCTGATTTATGCCCAGTCTGCTTTCTTTCCTTCCTTTAATGCTGTTAACTAAGGATGGCCTTTTCAATGCAGAGGGTAGTGACCCTCAGCTTTTGTGCTGTCCCCCATCCCTGCCAGCCCAGTGGCACTGGGGATGCTGTGCCAGCCCTGTGTCCTTCACCAGACCCTGCTCTGGGGTCCCCTCCCATGGGAATGGGTCAGCCTTGCTGCCTCTGTTTATCTGTAAATAATGGCCAGGCTGCAGAAATGTCCCTGGGTTTGTTCTGTCTAAAGCCATTTTAATATGCAGCCCCCATCCTGGGTGTGCTTCTGAAGGAGCTGTGAAACTAAAACCACTGCATTGTCACTTGGCATAGATTTGCTGCCCAGGTGCTGTGTGTGTGTTATTTTTTGGGATTTTTAGTGTGAAGAAAAGGGAATGCTGTGGGATGCTGGGAAGGGCTGTGCTTGGTCTCAGGGGTGACTGTGCCTTGGCAGGCCTCTCTTTCATGTTTGCACATACAAATGAAACCTGTGATTCAAAGTGGCCCAACTCGGACTGGGCTTTATGAGTCAGTGGTGGGAGAGACTGAAACGTTCATGTGGTGAATATACAATGTCAAATGTGGGACTCAGTGCAAGAAATTCAGTTTGCTGAGTCGCTGCAGGAGTACAGAGTTACTGAGTGCTCTGGGCCTCGCTGGGCTTTTAACAGAGGTGTAGAAGGAAAAAAAATCTGCCCATTGGGAACCTGCTGGCTAGGCCTGACCTCTGCAGTCTGTTCCCTGAATAATTTAAGCTGTTAAGGATGTCTGGAGCTCATCTGGGCAGGGGTTGCAGTTTCTAAGTTCCTCTGCAGCTCGGGGCACTGCCCCAGCCCAGGGGCTGCCATCTCCCAGCCCAGTGAGCTTTGCCTGCATTTGGCTCCCTTTCCCTGCTCATGGTCTCTCTGTTTATTAGTCCTGCTGTTTCTCTGCCTTGGTGTGTTGCTGTTTTCAAAGATGCCTTGTCCCTAAATTCTGATTCACACACAGGAGTTGCAGGGTTGATATGAAGAGGTGATTTGCTGTTGATTTACCTGGTGCTGTTCATGGGCATGTATTTTTCTCTTCAGCATATTGAATTAGCTTGGGTCACTAAGTTTACAGGGGGCACCAGTTAAACCAATAGAACCAGCTTGAAATGATCACCTGATGGCACATGCAGAATACACGAGTTAACAAAAATTATTTAGGCCTCACAGAGCTCATGGGGTATAGTAATGTCCACCTGCACATAACTGTGAAATATTAAGCTCGGTCCTGGCATCGTTAAATATGATGAATCTCTGTCTCTGACACCATCCTCCAGTGAGCAATGCCTCCAACAGGCATGGTTCTAATGCAGAAGTGTTTGATATTTGAGGTGAGGTGTGAACATTTTGAATGTTGTCTGCTTTGTGGAGTGTGTCTTCTACCTCAGGACTGCCTGGAGTTCCCTCAAACCCAGCCTCCTTGTGTTTGTTCTCAGCACTGGGATGTTTGTGTTTTCAGTTCCTCATTCTTCATGAATGATGTACACAAGTGTCAGCAGAGCCTTCTTCTCGTGTTTGTTGCTCCTTGCAGTCATTGACACAGAGGCCTGTGTGATAAAGACTCATCAAAGTCGTCATTACTCTGCACTTATCTGCACAGACCTGTCTGCTTTGTCTGTAAACCTCTCTTTGATCTGAGCCTGTTTCTGGCTCCATGCCTCATTATTTACTTTCCTGTAGCACTCCCTTCTGAAGAGCACACATCTCCTCTGTTTAATTCATGATGAAAATATATTGGTGTTCATATTTGTCTCCCTTTTTAGCCCAGGATACATAACAGTGACAAAACCCCTGAGCCTCCCAGTGCTTGTCTTGGTCTCAGGCTTGGTCTGAGATCCTGTCTGCTCCCAGCCCAAGGCTGCTGCTGTGTCAGGACTGTGGCTCTGGCTTGGCTTGTCACTGTAGGGAATTCAGTGACAGCCAGGAGTAAAACCTGGACTCGTGCTTGCCTCCTGGCATAGCTCAGAATCCGTGTAATGAATTGTATTTCATGTATTTCATGCATAGCTGTGCTTTGCTGGGGAAAACTGACATAGCAGTCAACACCAACTCCATTTGTCTCTTTCAGTTGTGCTGCAGGATTTATGTTAAGAGATGTCTCTTTTGTTGGGTTAGCAGATAAACTCAACCTAAAGTTATTTTCCAACTAAAATTACACTGTGATTCTGTCCTCTTGCTCAGGCAGGTGTCCCACACCTGTCCATGTGCTGCCCCAGCATGGAGCAGCAAAGCTGGCACCCAGCCCTGTGTGATCCCATTGTCCCCAAGGCTGTCCCACAGCCTCCAGTGGGCTGGGGAGGTGACTCCACCCATAAATATCCCTGAAACCCAATTCTGGGAAACAATTGCTGCTGCTGGGTGGAGGCAGGCGAGGCTGCCCGGGGCCCTGGCTCCCAGCTCCCAGAATCTGTGTGTTCAGTGTCTCCATTGCAGCTGCCATCAGCACATCCATCCACGTTCCTGAGTGTTGGTGTGGGGAGAGGAGGAGCTGGACAGAATTCCTGGAGGCACAGGAAGGTAACATTTATCATCCCCACCCACAGATCCAGGCACTGTGTGTTCAGGGGCAGTTTGGCACTCCAGTGAGTTGGTTACACACCGTTGTGAGTTTTCATTATTATTTCCTGCAATGAAAAGAAAAGCATTAAGTTAAGGGATATAGACCAGTATATGAATGAAATTCTATTAATAATGTAATGCCTATTCTTAGTGGTCTGAGAGTTTGGTTGCTGGTATTTCTGTCCCCGCCTCTTTTATCTTGGTTTGCAGGTAGATGAAGGTCTGGTTGTTCTTTATCCATATTGAAGGATTAAGACCCCAAAAATTTATGATCTCTAACACAAAGGCTGCAAATAAACACACCAAGTAGTTAGGTGCTGTTGAATGCTGTGGTAATTACAGAGCATTAAATGACATTTGAGATAAAATCCCCTATGAACACACAACGGCTGTCAAGGTCAGGGTTTAACAAAGCTTGTCATTCCCATGCCTTAAAATGCAGATTGCACACCAAGTCCCAAAGGCCTCCTAACAGTGCAGGAGCTCTTTCCACCTGCAGTTGCACAGAAATTTGAGCATTTCTCCTGAAATTAGTGAACCATTCATGAAGTCACATGCTGTTGTGAATTTAGTTTTTGGAGAGATTGTTTAATTCCATTTGGACACTTAAGAGTTTATTGGTTAACAGGAGTGATAGCTTTCCTACAGCACTTATTATGCTGTTAAGGGAAAGTTTGCTGCTCCTGGTTTTATACAATTAGCCAAGGATGAGAGTTTGCTTTTTAAATTTTTTTCCCCCCAAACAAAGCTGAGCCTGGGTAACTGCAGGAAGAGGCTTGAAAACCCAGCCTGGTCTTGCTTTAGAGTCTGTCAGGAGATAAATTAAATGAATCTGCCTTGTTTGTATTAAATGCCCTCGATTTTTAGCCTAATGACTTCTTTTTATTGCTTTGGGTGGGCCCAGAGTGAGCACAGGCTTTGGTGACCGCAAACCCTCTGCTGCAGAGCAGTGTGCCTGTCCCAAACCTGGCTCTGCTTTCCCTGCTGCTCCATTGACCTTCATCTCATCCCTGCTGAGCAGGATTCCAGCCTGCCTGGAGGAGCATCATCCCCAGTGTGTGCTGCTGGCCAGGGGCTCCAGGAGTGCCGGTGGGGGGCTCTGAGGAGGACCCCAGACTCTCCCTTGCAGCTTCCTGAGCCTGCTGCCAAATTCCCCTGTGTGCATGGGATGTGATGGCACCTGGAGAGCGGAGGGATGGCGCGATGTGTGTCACTGTGTGCCCTTCCCAGTGCTGTGGCAGCTCCTGGGGACACTGCAGCCTCTCCTCCTGCCCTCTGGCTCCAGCCTTGCTGTGCAGGAGCTCTGCCTCAGCAGAGCCAGGGAGCCACGTGCTTTCTAACTCGGTTTATCCAGGCTGAAGAGGATTGTGCTGCTTCTGCTGTCACTTTGACAGATGTTTGCACTTCACAGGCTGAATGGACTCACTGTAGTTACATTTTGACTGAGGTATCACATAAAAAAAAAAGTAAAAAATAATAGGCAAATCCCAATAGCACAGCCTGCCAGGGTTGGTGGGGCTGGTGAGGTGGGGGAAGGAATCAGCAGTTCTGGGCAGCATTTTCTCTCTGGATAGCCATTTCTAATTTTAACAGGGTCTGCAGGCACTCGCTTTGCTGCTTCTGCTGCTGAATTCGTGCTTCCTGAGCAGGCTCCTTAATTACAGTGGTTTAGCTCAAGTCTGTTTGAAATTTTTTTTTTTGACTAGCGGGTATGAAATGGAATTGGATCTCTCTGGAGCATTGAGATTGGTCAGAGCAGAAAGAGTAAGAAGGGAAAGTTACTTTAAAGTGGTATTCTTGAGAATCTTGCATCGAGCTTTGCCTGGTTTTATACCCAAAATACCACTTATGCTGATGTTCATGTGGCTGGTGTAAGACAGCAGAGTGTAGCCTGTAATTTGGGCTGCAGCTATTCACAGACCAGGCAGCACACTGAACCAGATGAAGCCAGATGCCAGCTAAATCAGCAGCATCCTCTTCCTCCCTTTTTTTTTTTTGCATTACAGAATTATGTGTATGGGACTTGTTTGAATAATAGCTATTGAGAAGGGAGAACTTGACCCACTAATCATGAGCTTAAAATAGAATATTTGTCTCAAAGTTGTTGCTTATACTTTGCTTGGCATCTTCTGTCTTGTGCCCTGTGCTGCTCAGTGGCTATGAGGCTGTGTTGGTCCAAAATCACAGTTCCCATTTAAAAAAACCAAACCCCTTATTTCAGTAAGATAAGATGAAGAAAGCTTTAAAGCTTTTCAAACCAGAGAGCACATGTCATCCCTCTTGGGACCGTTGGTAAAAATTGATGCAAGAGATCAAAATTAGAGAGAGGAGATTATAAAATGCTTCTCCCTGCTTTTTTTTTCTTTCCTGAGTGACTTTAAAATATTCCCTTCCTGCAGATGGCTTGCTGTGCTGGGATGCCCCATATGTGGCATCATGTGTGTGCAATTACACATTTAGTCTTGATAAGTTGGACGTGTTTCTGTGGCCGGCTGTTTGTCAGTCATCAGCTTCAGCCCCCCTCCAAAGAGCCAGGGCTCTTCTTCCTTAATAACATTTTAGATCCTTTTCCTTCTCAGCTGAGTGACAGATATTAGCATATTCCTTTGGAAGGTGCTGCTGGGTGTTTGTACCAGTTGATGGGATATTGGCAATCACAGATATTCTGTTTATCGTTTAGCTCAGCGAGAAAAAAACGTGTCTGAATCTGATAAAGGAGAACACAGAAGCAGTGCTGGCAGCCAAATGTCTGCTTTAGCCCTAAATCACTTGTTTCCTAAAAGGAAAACAAATCTGAAGTGTGAAAATACCTTGGAGAGGTATTTTCCTGTCCATGGGAACTCACAGGTACTGATGAAAACTCAGCACGTGGGGTTTATTGGAGTGAATGAGCTTACTGCTGGTTTGTGCATTTTTTTTTTTTTTTTTTAAGTGAAGAAGGCATGTTGTCTTTCTGCATAACTCTTCCCCATGGATAGCTATGACAGCTCTTCTGTCTTGCCTTCCTCTCCTGTCAGCGTTAGGGGTGGATCCTGGGGGTCTGTTGAAAGGAGCCTTGTAAAGGACAAGGTGGATTGCTGGGTTGGATTGAAATTCTTGTTGCTTCCAGTGTGGCAGATTTGGGTGACTAACTGTCCAACAAACCCATCTGCTTGGGATTTAGAGGAAATACAGGAAAAGCAGGAAAATGCCTGCTCTGTCAGTAGTACAGCATTAGAGCACACAGTGGGAACAGTTCTAGTCCATCAGCTGCAAAAATGATCTCCATCAGTAAATACCACTTTTCTGCACACAGGATCTGTTTCACTCTTCATGTGTGTTGCTGAATTAGGAATTGTGCTATTAAATTAGCTGTGAGCAGAGTGGTGTGTGCAGATAGGAGCGAAGGCTGCTCATACCTCATTCTGCAAAGGATGCAAAGGGAGGACATTTCCTCTCCCCATGCAGGGCCAGGTGACTCATTAGAGCATGTGCCTGTTGCTGTGTTGGGTTTTTGGGCTCTGTTGTCAGTTGGGACTACAAGCCAGAAATTAGTAACCCTCATGTAAAGGTTTCTCTTTAAAAGTACAGGTCTTTCTCAAAGCAGAGGAAAGAATTATGAGTTGCAGTCACTGGTCAGAGTTCCTGCTGCTGGTCCTTCCCCTTGCTCTCCTCTGCCCTGTACCCACCCATTGCTCTCTTGCTCTTCTCTTGTCCTCACCTCTTTGTTGAAGGCACCTTGGTGGTTCTTGTTCTGGTGCTTTGCTAGCCTGAGGGGGTCCCAGGGGACAGAATGTGGGTACTGCAGAGGAACAGATGTGCTCTACAGCACAACAGTTCAGAAATTAAAATACTTTTTTGAATTGTCTCAGTGTTAGAAAGAACTGGCTAGTAATTGCTGGCCTGTGGCTTTACGTCTGTCTGTTCAATCCCTTGTGGGGGCTGCTCTGATGCTGTGCCCCATTTCTCTTGCTCTTACCAGCTGCAGGATGGAGGGTTTGGGACACAGCTGGGATGGCTGACACATCCCCACAGCAGTTAAATGCTGGATGTGAGGTGTTGCCTTATCTGCTTGAAGGTCCCTTTTGCAGCCAGAAGGGCATTAAAGACCTCTTGGTACAGCAACACTGAGGATCCCTCTGATCCATGAACTCCTTGTGGAGAGCTCAGGAAGAGATTCTTACCGAGGCAGGTTTCCAGCATTCCTCTTAGCAGCTCATTAGCCCTGAGCACTCTTGGATAAAATCACCCTGGCATCTCTCCTGCAAGACTGCAAAACATTTATTTTCCAATGCAATAGATCTGCAATTGCCACCTGTACTGTGGGGTCACTGTCCTGTTCAGAGTCCTGACACTGAAGCAGTGAAAACCAACTGGACAAGTGCTGCCTGAAACGTGTGTCCACACAGGAGCCAGACTTCTTTTCCTCTTTTTTTTTTTTTTGCTAGAGCATAAAAGACACTCTTCTTATTCCTCATGGCAGAGTCTTCTGCATTGCTTCGGAATTGAGCTTTTGTGAGAGGTACAGAAACAGAGATGGGCAGAAAGGTGGGTGATCTTGGGCAGGTGGACTTTGTTTTACCAGCATGGGGGTAGCAGGATGTGGAGAGGATGAGGATGCAGCTGGGCAGCACCAAGCAGATCTTCCTGCATGAGTCAGTGAGGAGGATTTGTGGCCTCTCCTGGGCTGATGCTGGCAGTCACAGGTGCCCTGTGATGGACGTGGTGGCTGCCTGGGTTGGAACTCAGCTCTGGGTTTAATGGGCTGAACTCTGGCAGTGATATTGAGGATGTGTCTGAGACTCGGCTCAGCCCTAGGCAGCTGTCCCAACCTGCACTTTGTGCCTTCCACACCAAGGGATTTTTATATCACCATCAGGCAGCCAGCACTCTTGCAATATGCTCTTAGTT
Source organism: Ammospiza caudacuta (assembly GCF_027887145.1). NCBI lineage: Eukaryota > Metazoa > Chordata > Aves > Passeriformes > Passerellidae > Ammospiza > Ammospiza caudacuta. Next base: position 13,228,401 of record NC_080606.1, on the reverse strand, counting down.
GTTTTAATGCTATTTTATTCTTTAATAAATTCTTTTAGCTGTAACTTTAATCTGTAATGCTTTGGTATGGGGTGCCTGGGGAGGAAAGCAAGAATCCAGAAATCCTGTGAAAGCTTTTAATAAGGCATCAGCCCTTCCTGCAGTGCAGTCCTGTGGGAATTAACTGCTCTGTGCACGAGTGAATTCTCTCCCAGCCTTCCATGGGCGGCATCACTTTGCCCTCAGCTGGCACAGCACATGCTTGACTGCCCTCTTGAGTGTAGTAAATGGGGCAGAACTTGTTTTCTTGGTGTTAGGGGACAGCAGTTCTGGAAAATGGACAAACCCTTTAAGAATAATGGGCTCAAGCATGTCACTAAAGCCTTCCATGGTGCTGGACTGGTTCCTTCCTTGTCCAGGCAGTGATGACAGAGCCCTGATGAGATGCCTGGTGTTGTGTTTCTGGTTCTTGTGCTGCTCAGCAGAGCTTTAACCACAAGCTGCATTGAGTTTGCAAGCAGTGGAGCCCAAACCAGTATGCTCTGCATGAAAGGTGCCCCCAAAAACCTGGGGCAGGCTCCCTCCAGCCTGTTTGATGCAGCTGGCACTGTGGTGGCCCTTGCTCTGTGTCTCCACTGCTGATGTGGGACGTGTTTTGTCATTTTCCAGGAAAGCTTTTATTTGAGGTTGATTTTTTTTTTTTTTTTGCCTCTAATGGGGGAGAAATTAATTACCACCCTTGCTACTCTTACTGCCCTGAAGACCAGAAATAGTCAGGAACTTAATGTTCAAATGGCTCTAAAAACCAGTATCTCTAAATGTCAAGTTAATGTGCTCTGGGAACAATGTGACTCAAGGACCCTGTATGAGCATCAAATTGCATCTGCTGCCACAAGGACTTGTGGGATTCTCTGAGGCAAACACAGTGGGGAGATTGAGAGTTTATTTCAGCTTTTTTCAGTTCTTTCTTCTAAAAGTAAAATTTTATTTTTCTCATGCCTGTCCTCGCCACAAATGCAGCCTGAACCTGTCTGAGGTGGCAGATTAAAAATGAAACCCTCATGAATGAGAAATGCAGCCTGCATTTTTTATGATGGCAGAAAAAGTAAACCCATTTTAAAATGTGCATATTTTTAAGAAAGTAAATGACTAAGTAGGTGAGATGTAGGTATCAATAAATATTTATTCCAAAGAAGTAATCTCTCAACAGAATTGGAAATTGTCTCATCCTTTTAGGCAATTAAAAATCAATGTTTGTTTTTCAGAGTGGAAGTAACATTTTTTCGGTTGCTTTTGGAGCATGGCCACTGTTGAGTGAAAAGTTTCACAGCTACATGACATTTTTTTCAGAATAACTGCACTAAAAGGACAGGCTGATTTATAGGATGGATTGAAATGATCTTGAAATGCAGGGGAGGAAAAACCTCCCAGAATGAGTGAAAACTCCCAAATGTGAAATTGTTGTCTGAAAAAGAAGTTGGAAATGGGGCTCTGTGGTCTCCAGGTGGGCAGATGGTGAGTGCTGAGGCTGGGTCACATCTACTCAAGGTGTGAAATGGCCGTGGAGATTTATTAAATTGAGACAAATAATATATTCCAATGAGCCTTATTTTATAGACCAGATAAGCAGATTAAAGCTCTGAAAAAGATGTGAATACATATTTAATATCTCGAGTACAGTTGGTCACTACTTGAGTGGCTTAGGTACACCTGCCACAAGAACTTAGGGACCTGATTCTGGGATTTTGGGGAGGAATGTTGGTGCCTCCTGAGCCTGTTTCCTGTGTGTCTTTGGAAGCCTTGGTGGTGCAGGCAGTGGCATTGAGACAGCACAAGGGGCAGAGAGCAGTGATCACCACGCTGAGCTGTGAAATGCTGGCTCTGAGCTGCTGTGCTTGGTGGGGATTTGGTGTGGTGGGAACACCAGATCCTTTGTGCCCGAGGGGACTCTGCTGCTTGAGTGGCCCTGACCCCTCAGGGCATCCTGGCCATGTCACCCAGGTGGTCACTGTGGCCAGCAGCTGGTGCTGCCTTCCTGGACTGGTCAGCTGAGGTATTCACATGGCCTGTGAACAGAGAGAGATTCAGCTCTCTCCTGAGAAAGGCTGTGAGAGAAGCAGAGAAGAGAATGATCATAACAATTCTTATCTCATTTGCTGCTTCTGTGTTTGTTTCCCATGTGGAATGTGTTCTGGAGATTGTTTACCTGAGGTGATTTCTTGATTGGGTTCTGGTGATGGTGTTTTGGATTCATTGACCAGTTGGATCCACGTGTGTTTGTTGGGACTCTCCGGCAGAGTCACAGGTTTTTCTAGTTAGTTAGTGATAGTTCTTGTTAGTGTAATATAGTTATAGTATAATAAAATAATTAATTAGCCTTCTGATATCATGGAGTTGTGGGCATCATTCTTCCCACCCATCGGGCATCAATAGTCAGCCCTGTGTGTGAGGTCACTGTGACCAAAAAATGCTGTACTTGGGTGAGGGTGGTTTCATTTTGTGGGGATAATCAGAGGGAAGAGTTTGATTTCCTCCCACCTTTTACATTTGTGTCACCTCTCAAACAGTGTGCCTGTGCCTTGGCTCAATGGCTTCTTACACCGACTGCTCTAAATGCATTTTAAAGAGCTGAGGAATGCACACACAGCAAGGTCATATAAATTAATAATTATCTAAGTGCTTCTGCCCTTTTCTGCCTCCAGAAAGGAGGTGAGGAGGGAAAAAACTTTTAACTGCCTTTTTTTTTTCCTTTAAAAATCTCCCAAACTAGTTGTCAGGGCTGATCCTGGGCTCTGCTGTTTCAGCCACAGCCTTGGGCCCATTTGACTTCGTCACTGTCACATTGCCTGTGTTTGAGCCAGCACATGAATTTTCATTTCCAAACGTGTTTGGGTTTGTAATTCATACAGTGTAAATACATTAATCACAAGCCATGCAGAACTTGTAATTATTAAAACTTGGAGTACAGAAGAGGTATAAATCATGACAGCGCTGCTTTCCAGCTGCCAATTAAAAATGGGAATTTAAGCTGCCTGAGCGTGGAGGGTTTAGGTTGGGAAGTTTCTGTGTCTTGAAGAAGAGTTAATGAAGAAAGTGCTTGCTCATAACTTCTCATTAAGCAACAACTGGATTTATGAAATACTGGCACTAGAAGAATAATTAGGAGCTTTCTATTATTGATGAGTTGGACTCTTAGAGAAGGATGCATTATCTCAAAGAGCGCCAACCCTGAAGCCTGTGCTGGTGCTCCAGCAGCAGCTGGAAGTGTGCCTGGACCATGTGGAGCCTGCCTGGGCTGTGCTGGGTGCTGGGAAGAGGAGCACATGCTCAGCTGGGTCCTGCTGCTGCCAGGCTGTGACCCAGCAGGGGTGGTGGGACCAGGCTGGCTGGGACAGAGTGTGGGACGGGATCTAATCCTGCACTCCCTCCTCCTCAGTCACCCGGGAGTGATGCCAGGGGCAGCACTTGCTGAGGGGTGGGGAGGTGGCACTGAGGACCATCACTGGGATACCCAGAGGAGAGGGGCCAGGAGAGTACACCAATGCCATTTTCTGCCTTTTTCGCCCTGTTCTTTGGTGATGTGTTAGTGGCACCCAGCACACCAGGGCCCCCATGGCAGCACCCTGGTGCTCTGGGCACTGCCAGAGCTGTGCCCATGGAGCAGATATCAGGAACCACAACTGTTACTGACTCTCAGTACCAGAGCAGAGTTCCTTTCCTTGCAGAGCCAGAGCTGCTCTCATTCTCCAGAGAAGCCTCAGCCTTCAGGCTCCACGTGGGGCTGATGGAGCTGGGCAGCCCAAGGTTCTCCATCGTGGTTCCCAGGGACTGTGGGGACTTCAGGCAGCCTTGTAAGGCTCTTGTAATTTTAAAACGTTTTGATAATGTTCCCCTCAGCTTTAATGTTACACATCCCTGCCTGTCTTCCACAGTAATTGAAAGGGATATCGGGCAAATTTGATCTGTCTGCCTTTGACTTATGCTGTCCTTATCTTGGCCTTCGTGTCATTAAGAAAAAAATTGGTATTGATCTGAGACTATACCACTACATTGTGCTGCAATTTTTCTTCCTTGCTAGTAGAATATAAATCGATAAAAGGCAGCTGCTTGCAACGTGGGGCAGATATGATGCTGTCATTTATATATTGTAAATCCAATGATAGCTGATCAAATCAGTGCGTCTGCTGTTCCAAACCCGACATGATTGAATTGTCAATAAAAAGGATTTTACAGTAAAGGAAGTTCTGCTGGCGATGTAAATGCCTGGAAGCCTCACTAAGTTTGATACAAGATGAAGCAATGAGCTAGGCTATCATTATATAATTCCAACAGCCAAAATATTTGGATACTTGTGTTCTCACATGATAGTGGAGCTGGGAGGAAACCTTTTATTGAAACTTGTTTGAAGGAGAGTTATTCTGAGACTGGGGAATATGGATGGCTTCTTCTGAAATGAAGGTATGTTGGTGAGGGCTAAGAGAAATAGTGTAGGACTTGTTTGAAGTGAAGATGAGCAGGGTCAGGTCATTAGCAGGAAGGTTATCAGTGTTTCTGTTTGCTTGGAAACAAATCTTGCAGGAAGGAATGTGATTGATAGGATGGTAAGAAGAAACCAGCTCTGCTCCTGTGTGGAGTCTCTGTGAACATGAAGCCAGAATATGGTTCATGTTTTATTTTTCTGGACTGCAGAGAACACTGGTTTATGATAAATCTGTTCAGGAACCTTTTCTTGGGAGTTGGGCTGGAAGGTGCTGCAGGCAGTGCAAGGTGGTCCCGAGCCATATGAGAGCTGATGGAGTTGCTGCTGTGACTTCGCTGAGTTGATTCAATTTCTGCTGCCCAAAGACCTCCCTGTGCCCTGTCTCAGCCCAGCTGGAGAAGAAGCTCCAGCAGGGAGAGAGGCTGCAATCTGCTCCCCTGCATCCCCCCACTACAGCGTGCTGGAGTGGAGGTGGAGGGGAAGAGGGTTCAGGGAAACACATGGAAACATATAGTGAAATCTAAGAAAAAAATGTGCCTTTCCAGAAAGACCTTGCACATGAAACCTCTTGGACACAGCCTCATGTAGTAGGTTTTTTTTGTGACCCCATTTGGTGAGATGTAGTGAGACCAGATGAGGCTGTGAGATGATCTTGGCTGGATCCTGAGGGTATCCATGTAGATGGTCACCCATGGGAATGGGTCTGCATCCAGCAATGTGCTATTTTAAACTTGTTCATTCTTTTTGGATGCATTTTCCCAAGTTAAATGGCCAGTAGTAATGTGAGCTTTCATTTCTACCGATGAGCTTGGACCAGCTGCTGCCTGGTTCCAGGGGTTTGCTGTGTTAGAGATGGGAGCTCTGTGTCCCTGCAGGGCTGGCTGCCCTGGGCAGCTCCTTCAGACTTTCCCCACAATCTGCTGCAGGAAACCCCATTCCCTGCCCTGCATTTCTGCTCCACTTTTCCCCTGCTTGGTGGTTTCTCCTGGACCTTGCTGATGCTGTAGCTTTTAAAGGATGTGCTAATTCAATTGCTTGTGATGGACTGTGTTCTTAATCTCTTTATTGTGTTTCACCAATTTAGCTAAATCCTAAATCCATTAGGTACTCTCAGATTGCTTTACAAGTGTCCAGATGAGGTGTTTGCAATAAATCCAGCCTAATTCTCTCTGCAGACAGGGTTTAAAGACTTCAGACCTGGGCTGGAAGCAGAGTTTAAGGCTTTCAGGCCTGGGCTGAAAGGACTGATGCAGGAATGAGCTTGCACAGGAGCACAAAGGACAAGAAGCAATTCAGCTTCTGCTTCTTTACTTTTTTTTCTTACCATCTAGTTGATATTGCTGTCTACTTCACTTTCTTGATAGAGGGAAAAACTTTGACATGTGTGTGCTGAGAAACCAGCTATGGGTATTCCCAGTCCCCTTTCACAAAAACCAGTGAGGAATCAAAATGTTCTGTTTTTTAAGTGAGGGTGGCAAAGCTCAGAGACAAACCCTCAACATTTCCTGTTAAATACTTTTTCTTCTTTTTTTTTCCTCTCCTGTGTGAGGGTCGATGTACTGGCATTGCTAAACACAAACCTGCCACTTGCAAACTCTTTGTTTTCCTCTGTTCAGTTTGTGTTGCTTTCATGCTGCTTAAGCCAACAGAAATGCTTTGTTGTAGGACAGGAACTGTAGCTAATAATTCATTCAGGAGCAAAGGAAATTAGAATTTTCTCCCTAATTTTCCTTTCCCAGCTCTGGAGGCAAACTCTGGAATGTGTTTGGCTCTGGGGGTGCCATCACATCCCGGTGCTGGCGAGGGTGGGAGCCCCAGCCCTGCAGGGTCCTGGCTCTGGTGCCACTCAGCCTGCAGGGAAAACACGTCTGAATTTCCAGGGCTGCATCTGGGAGGAATCATTTGTGGTTTGTGGCTGTTTGGAATGGCATCTTGTGCTTATATTCTGCTCATTAGGTCTGGGGATAAATGGCATGTCAGCCTGGGAAATGGGGAAGGGTAAGATGCCCGTGCTTTAAAACTGGTTGGCTTTCTTAATATATAAAGGTAAAGGCTGTAACTCCCTGAAGTCAGGGTAGGGTTGCACTGATGCTTTGTAAAGAAAGAGTAAAAATGCTCAGGGGTTTTATGGCACTGTATCTTAAGCCAGTCAGTCTTTGGGAGATTTGGGTATATTTTGTATTAGCAGGGAAGTAAAGATGAGGATGGAACATGAGCATCTTCATAGGAAAGATGAATTTGCAAAATGTTTTGCTGTCTCACTTGAGTGGAAGCATGTGGTTTTCAGTTCCCATAACCTCAAGGCTTTACCAAATCATGATTAAAGCCCTCAGAACAATGTGATCAGCATTAAAATTGGTAAGTTTGAAAAATGATACACTGTGAGGTTTTCCTTAATTTCTTTTTCTTGTCTGCCAGCACTACAGGTCACAGTTTCAAGCTTTTCCCATAACAGCAAGGGCTGGATTGTTTTCATTTTTAATTGTAAACTGAGGTCTTTATTTAATCTGCTCTGTCCAAAGCTGGGGCTGGCAGAAAACAACAGATTGTGCAAGCTCTGAGAGCAATTCCAGTTGTTGGGAATAGAGTCAGCCTTTGTCAAAAGTGAAACTTTCTACAAATGTCACTTATTTGAAGTGGGGAGTGTGCCAGTTGAAACCCACACAGTGTTTATATCCGTTAAGTGATAAGGTATGAAAATATTCACCTTGCAAAAAGCAGTTGTTCTTATTAAAGGTTGGCTTAATAGCTATCTCTATTTGAGCCTTTGGGGGAAGAAAAATACACTATTGACTGCATATACAAATTGGATGATAATTTAGGTAGTGCTTGATGGCAAATCAGGAGTTCACCAGAGGGGTAGATGACACTTCCAGCATTTTATATTGTTACTTTTTTTAAAAAAAGTTGTATCCTGTTTAATTCATAGTTAATGGTGGTTAATTCATCCATGTGCAATTAAAAACACCCAATGCAGACTTCATGGAGACTGCACATAAAGCACAGAGGCTTAGCAGGGTATTAGAGATTCATCTGGGTGCCTGGAATACAGAGGATCTTTGCTTTGGCTTGTCTAAGTGGTCTTTGTTTAACTGATAGCTGCTAACTTTGTTTAACTGATAACACATGTTGTGCTGTTACTGGTGTTGACCTTTTCCCAGTTAAACAGGCTTAAAATGAAAGTGTTTATGGGGGGATTCTGCAGCCCTGGCGTCCATGGGCTCTTTGTCTGGGCAGAGATTGGGGGTTGGTGTCTGGGGCACTTCAGCAGAGAGCTGCATGTTTGCAGATTTTAAAGGTTTTTAACACACTCCCTACACAGCCACCCTAGGCAGGAGCTGCTTTTTCCATTGCCAGTTTGAGCTTTGCCACTGTGGTTTCATTGCACTCTGGGTTTCTTGAGCATGTAAAATGCTGTCAAATTGGTACCAGGAGGAGGAGGAGGAGGGAGGTTTGCAGTTCAGCCTCGGGCTCAGCAATAGCAGGGAAATCAAAGGAGTGTTTCCTGCCCCTCTCTGGAGCCTTTAGAGAAAGGCTGGTCCGTGTCTGCTCTGAGCTGCTGCTCCTGGACATCAGGAGGAGCTTTTCCAAAATCTGTCACAGTGAATGGACTGAGTTTCAAGAGAAGTGTCAGCAGTGGAGCGAGTCTGTCCCATCTGATCGCAGGCAGCTTTTCACTGAGCCATGGACTGAGCCTGCTGAGAGCCTGTCTCAGCTCTGTTCACCTGCTCTCAGCTGCCTTGGAGTTCCAGGGAATCTGTGAAGTGTTTGCAATGGAAAAGCACATGGGGAGGGTATCCACAGTGTTGCAACGTGACTGTGGTTAAGGTTTTTCCAGAAATGCTTTTGGGGATGCGGGGATGCTGTAGGGAGCTGTTGCCCTTCTGCTGCCTCCAGCTCCTTCCCTGCCTCCAAAGGTCCCTCTGTTGAGGGCTCAGGGTATTCTTGGATGGAAGTGTGGCTGCCCATCAGCTGTGGCCAAACTGCCCTGGGCTTTGCTCTTTTTGTCCTGGCTCAGGGTAAAGCTGTCCTAAGGGACCTTCCCAGGTCTTTGGTGAAAAGCTAAAAACCTTGGAGAAGTACAAGAATGTTTGTAGAATGCCATTTACTTCAAACAGGAAAATTATATAAATGCTGGATACTGTCTGCAAAGAGGATGTTCACCCTTCTTTGCCCATGTTGAGAAGTACATTTCTTTCCTGATGCCAGAGACAAGCATACAGGACTCCCCTGCTCTTTTCCCAAGGATCTTTTCCATTCCATGGTGCTGCATGGTGCTGGAGCTCAGCTTATCTTGGGCAAGGGAGATTTGCACTCAGATCACAGAATCATTTAGGTCTGAAAAGACTTGAGGATCATTGAGTTCAGCTGTGAAGCCAACACCTCTGTGTCCATCACTAAGCCATGTCCCAGGTGAAATGTCCATGCATCTTTTGAACACTTCAGGGATGATGGCTCCACCACTTCCCACAAGCAGCAAATGCTCAATTCAGAGAGTGGAAAATGGGTTTGCTCTGCTTTTTCATTTCTAGAGGTTGTTAAAACTCCCACTGTTTTGTTATCAAAAGGATCCATCTCTGACATGCCTGAGCCAGTCAGTTAAGTGCAAACATCACAGGAAATTAAATTCTTGGTTCTTGACAAGAAGTGAAAGAGAAAATGGCTTTTCAAAGGGAAGTGTTCTTCTGGCAGGAACAATGGTAGGCTTGGGGTAGGAGAAGGTGGTTGTCTTTGGATCAGAATTCTCTGTATTTGAACCTGAGCTCTTCTCCCCCTTGGTTTTTCTCCATGGATATTAAAAAACTCCCAGGTGTTGATTCCCAAAGCAACTCAGTAATTGTACCTAAATTGTTGTAACCTCTCAAATAGGTCAGTGCTTCCACTGGAAGAGGAGATTATGGATGAGAGGGGAAGCAATGTGAAGGTTTAGAAAAAGGAATAAGCCTTTTCTTATTCAGTGGAGGATATCTGTAGAGGGAAGTGTGCAAGCAGTTACTCAAAGGCTCCCTAACACATTAAACACCTGCAGAGGGGTCATTTCAGGCAGGCCATGCTGCAGTATGTCTTTGAAATGACCCTCATGGGCTCTGCCTTCCCTGTCCAGCAATAAACTAATTTTCAGGACTAATGGTAAAATTCTGCAAGGCATGAATTCCCAACTTAAATAGATTTACAGTGAGTTCATAGTTCTTCCAGCCCGTCTCTTGCAACCTATTTGTGGTGGCATCATTTTAACACTCATGGTAATTGAAAAAATTGTCAGGATTTACAGTCTTTTCTGACCTGTGTTTATCATACCTAGGAAAGACTCCATAATAGACATAACATTTGGAGTATGGACATAGACCTTGTGTGGAAGTGTTCACAAGGAAGTCTCTCTGTGTGGTAACTTCTCCTTGGGAAAAGGGGGATTTTGGAATAATGAGCAGGTGATGCTTAACAAATGCCACCAAGAGGACCCCATATGCCAAGAGTTGCAGAACAGACAAGTCAGAACAGTGTAGTGATGAAGATGAACCTTCAGCTTTGGAGGCAGTATATTCTGTGCTGGTTTCCACATGCAGCCTTTGAAATACCTGATCTTATTTTGAGAGGACTACGATGAAAGTATCCTTTGGAGAAGCTGTTTATTCTTTTCCCAGGCTTATTTGTCCTTGCTCCTTTTGTTATCATTATTTATAAATCAGAAGTTGTATTGATCTGGAGATTATGTGTTAAACCATGTCTGAGCAGTGGTTGCTCTATTACTGAGAAAAGCAGCTGCCATAAAACTTTTGGTAAATTTATCGATTGATACTCTCCATGTTCCTCTGCAGAAAAAGAGCAAGCTGAATTTTAATTTACTGGGAACACAGCTGAACACGTGGCCCCCGTGGGGCAAGGGATTTAAGCCTGTGAGGAACTTTCCAGAGATGAATAGTGCCATTACTTTGCAGGGGATTATTCATGTTCTTGAAGAAAAGCCTCTCTGGAGCAGGCAGTGGAGCCTCCGATCGATTCCTGGCAGCTGTGGTTGTGAGTCTTGCTCTGGAGAGCCAAATTATCATCTCGTGCTCCTGTTACAATGGTTGCCTTGCTCTCACAAGGGGGAATAAGGAGATGATAAAACATCTCCCTTGTAAAATGAGTGTTAATCAAACCAGGGCTTTGAGCCAGGACTAGCAGGATGCAGGAGCCACGTGGGATGCTGGGTGTGGACCAGCCATGGGCTCAGCTGGTGCCACCAGGATGTGATGTCCCTTCTCTGCTTCCTCCCTGGGCTGGGACCTGCCCATGCACCAGCTTAGGAAACAAAATCAAAACCAATCAAACAAAGAGAACACACAAAAAAACCACCCCAAACCAACAACCCCCTGAAAGAGCCAAACAAACAAGCCCTGCTCAAACAAACAAAGGCAACCCACAAAAACCCAACCCAAAAAACCATCAAACACACAAAACAGTTTTCATCAAAACAACCTCCCCCCAGCAAAACCACCAGTGATTTGGGGGGCTTCACTCAAGGTACCAAAGAGGAAGGAAGAGAAGAAGTGAGTCTGGTGTTTGGAAAGTGCTAAAGCTGGAACCTGGGGCCGTCGTGAGGTCTCCCTTTTTTTTTTTTTTGTTTTTTAAAGGATGGAAATGGTGCCTGGGGTTTGTGTGCCTGGCATGCCCTGGGTCCTGTTACTGGGGTGCTGCTGTGGCTGTGGTGTCCTGTGTCAGCCCCTGTGGTGTTTCAGACAGGAGGGGAGGGGTGGGTACCCTGCTCCCTCTCGAACAGATGCTGCTAAAATATTCTGCATTTGCTCAGTGGGTCAGGTGCTACCAGGGAGCATTGGAGTGCCTGGTTGTGCCTGTGCTCCTGAGGTGATCCACAGTCTTATGACCATGATGGAAACCTGTCTTTCTCTGAGATGTCTTGAGACAAAACTAGCTTGGAAATCACTGAATTGCTTTTCAGAACCTGGACATTGTTCTGTGTCTTGAAAACTCCTTAGGGGGAAGAGTTAAACCAATGTTGGTTGCTGTATGTTACTGGGTAAATGGCTTTCCCAAGATCTGCCAGCACAGGTGGGAAACTGATAACAGAAATAAAGGGGCTGGAGTGACTAAAGAATGGTCAACAGGTGCCCTGATATAAGTGCAAGTCCTACGTGTGACTGTAGGGATCAAGAACTGATCTTCTGCCATTTGCTTTTCCTCACACTGTTGAGATAACTTTAAAGAGAATTTGGCCAGGAGAGATTATTAAGGAAGGAATTTGCTGCTTAAATAAATAGTCTGCTCTCCATTGTTGGAGACTTAACAGGCTGATAAAAGCCCTCTGGAATGAAAGGGAACCTGGAAAGCCAGTCTCAGATCTGCCTTGCTCTAAAGTTACTGAGACCAATGCACTTCCAAAGACTTTTTTTTGACTTTTTGAGTACAAGCTCAGTTTGAGCCGGTGGCTTCCTTTATCTTCATTTATTCTGATGAATAAAGGAATTTGCTAGGCTTGCATTTTTTTTTCAGAAGTTGCTTATAACTTTTAGTTTAAAATAAGTAGAAAAACTGTGCAAACTGGTGTCCTGGTCTTTAGAAATGCTTGGCTTATAAATTTGGGTGGGAGTGCATGAAATCATTTGCCCTCTACTTGATATGTGTGGCTTGTCATTCATCTTTGAAGAGGTGTGCTGCTTTTTTAATATCCTGATAACCCCGTTAGGTGGATGTTGCAGCCTCCAATTAGTAAAATAAGGCTGTGTGGGTGACCAAGTGATGGGGTTTTATTGGTCTTTTTGTGGTTGCTGTTGTTTTGTTTGGTTTGTTTTGTTGGGGTATTTTTGTTTGGTTTTGTGTGTTTTTATTTTGGTTTTGGGGGGAGGGAATGTGCTTTGTGTTTAAAAATAAAACCAAAACAATCCTAGATGTGATTTTGCTGTGGTAAAATGCTTGGGTTTGTGATACCTGCTCAGTTACCCAGGGAAGAGAGGTCTTTTTCCCAAGGTTTTTGTAGCTATTCCTGCTGCACTAGGCTGTGCTCCCTGGCTGAGCACCTGGCTTGAAATAAGTGTTGTAGATGGAGTCTGTTGTCTCTGCAGCAAATTGGAGAGGTAAGAGAGACTAGGAGCAAAGAAATGAAGTATTTGGAATTAAAAAACCTGGGAAGGTGAACTTGAACCCTGAGCCTTCTGTTGGTTTCAGCATCAGGATGGGGGCATGGAGAGAAGTTTATCTTTCTCTCATCTGCCAGGTTACAGCACAACCTTTACCTCCACCACAGCGACCTTTCAGCTGCAGAAGCCTCTTGCATCCTCTCCCTCAAATTTTCCAGCTTGTGCTCCCAGGGCTTGATTTAAGCCTGCTTCTCCTGCTTATTCCTCTTGCCCTTTGATTTTGATAAAGAATCATGTTCACCCACCGCTTGCACCAGCCTCGACTGTTTGCATTTTTAACTTTGTCTGTATTAAATTTTCAGGAATCTGTTAAGCATTCACACATCTGTCACGGCACGAAGTGTTATCTTTCTTGATGCTGGGGAAAACAAATTACACAATGGATGTGCAACCAATATTTAATGAAAAACACCAGCAAACGTGATGCCCCAGAAAAGATTTTACTGCCAAGTCATTCCTGTGAGGTGTTTGCTGTGAGATTTTTTGGGGGTTTTTTAAACTTTCAGTCAGAATGTGGGTTCCCTGTGTTGACTTGGGTACTCCCAAGGGATCTCCCAAGGCATCCTGGTGCCCCTCAATAAAATATTGCTTGTCTGTGGTTCCATTCCAGTACCCTGACCGTGCTGTCATGCGTTTGTGGATGGCACAGTGGGGTACAGAGCTTCTCCAGGCAGAGTCTGGTCCAGGTGAGGGCCTGGCTGGAAATGAGGAGCTGTGGGCACCAGAATTTCTCATTTCCTTGCCTCTGGGCTGGTAGCAGCTTGTGTTGGTGAGCTCTGCAGTTTGCATTAACAAAGTTTTTGTGTGCAGGATATAAATATTAAATGGGAGAAGCACAGTGTGACTAATTGTGTAACAGCTGGACTGTTACCTGGACTGGAACAGGAGCGTTTTCAGGGCAGTTTGAGAGGGTATAATGAGATGGATCATACAGTATTTTTATTAGAAACTTCAGGGAGTGTATTTCAAACTGCCGGGGCACTATATAAGCTGAACAATTAAACATAAATGGCTTTGGAGCTTGGTGTTTTGATAGAAACAGATAATTAGGAGAAGATGCTTTTCTGATAAAAGCATGAGGATTTAGCATTGGCTGGTGAGCAACACTGGCTTGGAAACTTTGGCTTCTGTGGTAGTGAAGGCAGTGGGCATGGAGATGGAAAAAGCTCTGTCTTATTTAAAGATGGGACCTTTGCTCTCTTGGGCTGGTGGTGATGGAGCAAAGGTAGAAAGTGCAAACCTTGATGGCTTAAAATTAGGACAGAATAACAGGATTGTTCTATTTTTTATTACTAATGCTTTGAAGCTAATCTCATAAGCTTGGGAGCTCGAGACCATAATTTTTATGGTGACAATATTGTAAAAGTAATCAAAAAAGCTGCGTCATAGTTGGAAAAAAAAGCATTTCCTAAGCTTTATACCCAAATGTGCTCAGTGAAACAAACCCTGTAAGAGCAGCAGTGGCACCATCTGAAGGGTTCTGTAATGCCATAGACAAAAGTAATTATACTGCTTAGAAGAGCTTTTGTCTCCAGATAATGTTGTTAAAAACTTGCAGTGTAGTGTAAATCATAACAGAACAAATCTGGAGGCTGCTCTTATTGCTGCCAGGGGAAATTCTCTTAGATTTTGTTTCCTTTCTGCTCGATATATTGCAAACCTTTTCCAAGTTGGTAAATAAATATTACCTGCTGTTTGAAAAATGACTTGGGGTTCATCTCACCAGTAGTGCCTGTGGCTGCCAGACCATTATTGCAAACAGTTGTTCCTCTCTTGGTGAGCTCTGCTGTGTTTTGGGAACACAGGCTGTTGTGATGGGGCTGAAGTTGTCTGATTCATTGGAGATATTAAAAAGCATTTCCTCTTTTTAGAGCTCACTCACATGAGGATTCCTCTGGCTTCTTTTGCCACTTCTGAGCAGTGTCACAGCAAGAGCCAAGTCAGAAAATACTTGGTTCAGCTTACAAACACCCAAACTTTTAGCATTTCCTTGATGAACATTTGAATTCCAGTCCATGGAGGTTGGTAGTGGTTTTGAGGAGCTGAGCAGTTTTGGCTTTTAGAGGTAAGGGGTGTTTAGAGGTTTGGGAACCTTGGGCCAGCAGGAGAGAGAGAGTTCATGATTGCAGGATTTGTGTGTCAAGGAACAGGAAAATCAGTGTTGTAGGTGCAGTTCTAATGCCTTGGTACTCATGTGCTGTGCTGTGGGGTGCATGGGTCACAGAGTCCTGTACTCCACCTTTGCTCCCTTCCCTGCTGCCCATGGACGATGAGCTGCTGGTGCAGCAGGTTTTGCTGTGCAGCCCCTTCACCTCTGCTGAGCCTTTGCCAAAGAGGACTTGATTGCTGTGCTGAGTGACACCCAGAGAAGGACAGCTGTCCCTGTTGGAAGCTTGTCTTTACAGCAGAACCAGAGCAGGACATCACTGGAGGGGCAGCATGAAGCCTGTGGCATGTCCTGGTGTCATGGTGGACCCTGCTGTCCCTCCTCCCAGAGGTCACAGTGCTGTGAGGAGGTGGCTCTGCTGCTCTTTGGTGAGCTGGCATGGGAGTCAGAAGGAGGACAGACCTTGTCTCGCCTTTCTAAACACCTTCAGCCGCTTGTGAAGCAGCACTTGCTGAGCTTGGGATTGGAGGTGCTTTGCTGTAGCTGCCCCAGCTCTGCAGCTGCCATCAGGTTTTGGCTCTCCCCTCTCCAGTGGGATGCTGGGTGGGAATGGCTTGCTGGGGTCACCTGTACCAGCTCCTTGTGGCTCAGACGACTGCATCACGTAATCTCCTAAATAAACCCATCAAGTGGCAGGCTGGGCTGAGCTCCTGCAGCCTGGGGCAGCCAGCAGGTTAATCCAGAGCTCCTCCGGCCCCGCCGCCGACCCCTTTGAAGTTTGCTGCAGTTTAAGAGCCAACGTGCTTTCTCAGGCAAGCTGGCATTTTTACTAAGCAGCAGACTCTTATTATCTGGGCTGAGAACACAGTGATTTCCTTCTCCTGCCAGTAATCTCCACTCAGGGCACTGTTATGCTCTTTTACAATTTATTTTCTCTAATTGCCGGTTTGCAGTGGCCACGCAGCTCTCCCTGGGCTGTGTTCTGGGGAATTTTTGCACTTTGAAAGGAGCTTAGTCCTTCCTTCTGGCTGCTGGAATCAGGTATTTCAGCAAGAGTCCAGCTTGAAAAATAAGTAATAACCTGTGCTTTTCATCTAGTGACTGATATGTGTGGTCTAGAGTAGGTTCAGCTGTTTCATTCATCCTTTGGGAGTCCTGATGAACTGCCCTTGACTGAGGCAGTCAGGATGTGCAGCACCAGGGCACCAGTGCTGGGCTGGTGATGATGCTCTGGCTCCCATTCTGTAAGTGCTCCCTTGGTTTCTCTTTCCTGGTGTCTAAGCCACAAGCAGACAGTTTCTCCAAGAGAAGTTCTGTGGGAAACTGTGCCAAAGTCTTTCCTAAAGTCCAGGTAGACAACATCCCCAGCCTTTGATCCACCAAGCTGCTCACCTTATCACTGAAGGAGATGAGGTTGGTCAAGCAGGACCATGGCCCCATGTGGGCTGGGCCTGATGCCCTGGCTGTCTTGTACATGCCATGTAATGGCACTCAAGGTGATCTCACCCTCCCAGGTCCTGTCACATTTGCCAGCCTCCAGTCACTTGAGACCTCCCTGGGTATCCAGGACTGCTGGTAAATAATAGAAAACGACCTTGTGAGTTCTTCTGCCTGCTCCCTCAGTACCCTTGGGTGGATCACATCCAGCCCTGTTTGTGGGTATCTAAGTGGTGTAGCAGAGCCCTGACCATTTTCTCATGGATTATGGGGACTTTGTTCTACTCCCCATCACTGCCTTCCAGCTCAGGGTGCTGGGTACCTGGAGAAGAACTGGTTTTACTAAAGACTGAGGCCCAGAAGGTGTTAAATACATCTGCCTTTTCCTCATCCTTTGTCCCTGTGTTTCTCCCTGCATCCACTAAAGGATGGAAATTATTCTGAGCCTTTCTTTTATGGCTAATGTGTTTAAAGGAACATGTCTTATACTCTGCTGTGTGTGCATCAGTGTGTGTACTCTACACAGGGATGGAGACTGTAAAATGTGAGCCCTGCTCAGCTGTGCAGTGCTTTTGCCTGCTGAAGTTGGGGGCAAGTCTGATGCTTTGCTTTGTATTCACACTGCTTCAGCCAGACCTGCAAAACAGCTGCCTTAAATGGCAGCTTTTGAAAATATCCTTGAAAAAAAAAAAAATAGAAGAGAGAAAAGATTGAACTATGCTCCAGCAATGAGTTTCAATAATGCCGTGTTGTGAGTGGGGCGGATTTTACCAGCAGCAAATGCAGGCTGTGGGATTTTTATGGGGGATCAGACGCCTGTGTCACATCTATAATGCAGTGTCCCCCCCTGTGTCCCTGTGAGGTTCCCTTGTGGGAGCACAGGGGACTGACCCTCAAAGTTTCCTCCCGTTTGAAGTGCTCAGAGCCTGGCTGAGGGTCACTGCAGCTGCTGGCAGCTGGGGATTTAGAATTCCTGCAGCCAGCGCTTTCTGAGGAATATTTCAGAATAAGCAACTACTGTGGGAGTTGGGTGGGAGAGATTTTGGATGTGTAAGACTTCTTTTTTACAAAGTTTTATTATTTCTTGCATCTATTAATAGGGCAGCAGGAGTCTCCATATGCCTTTATAGTCCCTGTTGCGCTTTCTAATGGATATATGCAAAAGCTCCCAGGCGCATAAAACAGACACTCTCAGCCAGTTATTACGATAAAAATTATGTGCATGTCATGACCTTTAAAGCACTGGGACTGTGTGTGCATGCTCTTCTGATGCACCACTGTTCTCCATTCCTTTCTGAAGCCCTTCTCGCCCTAGGAGGTTTGCATAGGAGCTTGGAATATTTTTCTAATCAGTGAAGAGTCTTTTTGCTCTGATGATAACTGGCAAAGCACAGAGGAGCGAGAAAATGGAAAAGTGGTGACTTTTTCTAAAGGGAACTAACAGAGAAGAGGGTAAAGGCGAATGGTGAGGCACAGCATGAAAATCCTGGCACTGTCTCCACTGTTGTCAAAAAAAACCACACTGGTCCAAAATGTTCTTTGTGCTTTTTGAGGCAAAAGCTATTCTGGTGTCCTTGAGAATAAAGAGGGAGGGGAAAAGTTTTGTAATCCACATGTCCTCTTTAAAGAAACTTTTTTTTTTTGTTGTTTAAAAACTTTTAATAGTACAACCAGCATTTCATATAGCGCAATAGTGCGAGCAGTCTGTGTCACACTGCTGCTGTGTTGCCTGGAGAGCTTTGCCATCCTCTGTCTGTGGTTCAGGAGCAGGATGCTGGCTGTCATGGCAGGGAGAGAGGGGCCCTGTGTCCCTGCACCACTGTGCAGGGACAAATCTCTGCTGTGAGGAAGGAAGGATTGCTGTCCCCTGGGAGCACAGATCTTGGCTTGCTGGGACAGTCCTGGTGTGAGTGTCTGGAGCTGTGGACAAAATGCTTCAGCACCATGCCTGGGAGGTGTGCAGGCACCACATGGGTGGAGACACTGTTTGCAGAAGTATATCGGTAATTTCTGCTCTGATCACTGCTCACACCAGAGCTTTCTGCATGCTGGGGTGTAGCAGCAGCACCCTGTCCTTCCAGGTATCCCTGAATAGGGTGCACCCAGGAGGAAAGAGCTCGAAGTTCTGGAGATGTGATGGTCTTGAAAGCTCTTGGGTAAGCCAGAGGTTATGCAGGGTGAGCAGCAAGGCCCAGCATTGCTTGTGCCAGTGCTGATACTGAACCCCTGAGGAGATGTGTCAGGCCATGCTCAGCTGCGTTCCGGCCTTAACAAATGGGGGAGAGAACTCTTATGGCTTTAAAAATTAAACATTCCCTTTAATTATTGAGCATGAATAATTTTCATGCAAATAGAGCCAGGATGTGTGTTTCCAGAATGACAGAGTTGAGAGCAGTTACATGGTGGGGTGTCAGTGACCTGTGAACTGAAAGGCTGTTCATTAATTTTAGCATTTTATGAATAGCACCCTGGAGGGTGGGACATGGGCTGGTGGAGCAAGCTGGCCAAAGGAAAAGGCTTTTGTTTGCACTGATAGCCTCGCCTTCTGATGCTTTAAGATGCAAACTGATGTGTGTGTGTAGGTATGTAGTCCTTATTTAGTGGGGTATGGATATGTGGGAAGCCTCCTGATGATGAGGGCTATAATTAAAGGAATAACTGTGGGGCCTTCCCTGTTCACCTTGTTGAGGAGATGTGGACTGAAAGTCCTAAAGTTTTTGAAGGTAGAGATGAGAAAATGCGTTGCGGTTTTCCTAGCAAAATGATGGTGTCTGTCTAAAAGTTGAATTTCATGGGACAGTCTGATGTGTATGAGAGTGCTCCTGGCTGGGCAGCCACAGGTGGATGTGGCACCACTGGCTCTCATCATCCTTTGGTCAATGGAGCAGCTCCCATCCAGGGCAGATGAAACATTGGATCTGCAGCTGAAGTGAGCCTGGTGCATTTGGGAAAACTGCAGCACTGTGGGGGCTTTTCCAGTTGCTTTGAGGACACTTGGTGCAGGGTACCTGCTGGGGGTAGAGTCAGGATATTGTCTGTGATTAAACTCGTATAAATATTTTCCTTTTCATAATGGAATGTCAGCATTTACTGTTTCCTAATTTTAAGCACTGTACAGTTTGTCAAACATTTATCTCTGCCTTAAATTAAGTCTGGAGATAGAATTCCTGTTAATTTCAAATCAATATGAAAGGGGGGAGAGAAAGAAATTGCAGTCTAGCCTTTTTCTTGAATCAATATTTTCTTTAAAAGCTGAAATGTTAACTAGATCATAGGGGTTTTTTTGCCATTTTGAAATGTAGTTTCTGCTTAAAGAATTTATGCATTTCCCCTGGAAGTTGCTGATGCTGGTGTTTTGCAGCAGGCACGGCTGCCAGCAGGTGTTTGACCCAAGGCAGGCAGGATGGGGCCAGCCCTGGCAGCAGTGATGTGGTGGAACATTATCCTCCCTGTTTGTGGGCTCACCATCTCTTAGTAACATTTTTTTGTTGTTGTTCTGTTTTGCAGAAGCCTTCGAAATTGTAGTGCGCCATGCAAGAAACTTCACCAACAGCATGTTCAGGACCTACTACCAGAGCATGGGGCCCAGGGCTCTTAAATTTGTTGGAGAACTTTTTACTGACATCTCGCTGTACATACTGGGCTCTGACATCAGTGTCAATGACATGATAAATGAATTTTTTGACAGTTTGTTCCCTTTGGTTTACTCTCACTTGATTAACCCCGACTTCCCCGATCCCTCTGAGGAAATGACCGAGTGTCTGCGGGCGGCCAGGAGAGACCTCAAAGTCTTTGGGAACCACCCCAAGACGATGATGACGCAGGTGTCCAAGTCCCTGCAGGCCACACGAGTCTTTCTGCAGGCTCTGAACCTGGGCATCGAGGTGATAAACACCACTGACCACCTCAAGTTCAGCAAGGAGTGCGGGCGGGCGCTGCTGAGGATGTGGTACTGCTCCCACTGCCAGGGGCTGCTCCTGGCCAAGCCCTGTGCCGGCTACTGCGGGGCCGTGATGCAGGGATGCCTGGCAGGTGTGCTGGAGATCCAGAACCTCTGGAAGGAGTACATCCAGGCTCTGGAGGGGCTGACCAGAGGCATGCATGGCATCTATGACATGGAGCACGTCCTGCTGAGCCTGTTCTCCGTGGTGCGCGACGCCGTCGTCCACGCGCAGAAGAACGAAGGGAAGCTCTCGACAGCTGTGAGTAGCTCTCTGCAGGTCCCCAGGCTCTCTTGTACACAAACTGTGTTGAAACCAAGCTGTTCCTTTCCTCCTGCCAGCAAACCCCAAGTGGCTCCAATTACCAACCCCTTCCCACCCCCTTCTGATCTTCCAGAAAAACTTTTGGTAGCGTTTGAAGCTGGTGTTTGCATGGCCTGGGTTTGCATCAGGGCTTTGCCTCTTTTCAGGTTTGTCAGAGCAGAAGGGTCTGGACTTAGCCTAGGGTGTGAGATTGGGAGCTGAGATGTCCCAGCATCCTCCGTTTTCCCTGAGTGCTGTGCTTGCCCTGGGTAGCTCTGAAAGGCTGGTCCTGCTCTGCAAGTGTCCTCTGCCTCCTTTAACATCACAAAAATGTTCCTCCAAATAGACGCCAGGCAGAGGCATGTGCTGTAGCATCCCCTGATTTACCAAAGAAGAGCTGATTCTCCATCTTTTAGTAACTCATTCCAGTTTTGGGCTGCATTTAATGAGATTACTTCTTATTTTTACTTGACTCTTTAAAAACACATTTCAGGAATTTCTCAGCCTGCTGAGAAGCTGAGGCTGTCTTGCACTGAAAATCCTGCTGCTCCATTTGAACACCAAGGACAAATGTACTGTGATACTGTGGTGCTTGTTCTGCAGAGATTTTTCTTGAGACACAACTGAGCTACTCTGTGTAGGTAGGGAAGAGTTAGAGATGGGGCAAAGGTGTTAGGAGTGTTGTAATAGTTTGCTTAAAACCAAAGATGATTAAAATCTGACACTGTTCCCCTGTTATCTGCTTGTTCCTGCCATTCTTGACTCCTGTTTACAAAAGAGCTGTGTTTATGTAGGTCGCTGTACTACTTGCACTGTAAGTAACTCTTATCTTTTTTGGGGGTACCATGGAAATGGATCAGCTTATGGGCTTTGAGCTGTGTGGCACTGAGCCAGAGCACTCCGTGCTGTTCTTTTGCTGGCTTTGCCCTGCCACCACACTTGTGCAGGCTGTGGAACATCGTGGTGGCACTCAGGGTGGTTTCCCAGCCCAGGAAGTTTGGCTCACATGGAGCAAGCTTTCCCCACTGCTTGGAAGGGGTTTAGGGGCCAAATTACACTGGGTTGGATTGCTGTTGGGTTGTGGTGACCAGGAGGAGGCTGTGGCTGGGCTGGGTGTTGGGCAGCTGGCCCTAAGCAGGACTTGTGGGCAGCATGTTAAGCTCCAGGGCACAGTGCAGGACATTGGTTTTAACCTGCCTGAGTCCCTTTCTGCAGAAAATCACTGTTTTACAGTGACACTGTTTTACAGCAGTCTGGAATCACTGCTTGGGCAGGGAGGCTCCAGCTGAGAGTCAGGAGCAGCAGCTCTGCTGCTACAGAGCCAGGGGAAGTTCTCCCATCAGCCAGAACCATCAGTCAGCCCTCTCTGGAGCAGCAAAGGAGCAGAGATGTAACTGTAGGTTTACCTTGAGTTCAGGTGAGGTGGAGAATTCATGTTGCAGTTGACAATGAGAGAAAACCCAGCTCAGCTTTGAGCCCAGTTGGCATTTCCAGGGTAGGAAGAAACAAAATTTACTTCTGTATGTAGAGTGAGCCTCTCAAAAGATTTATTGACATATTCAGCTGTGAGCAAAAGCATCCAGCATGTTTTCCATCAGTAAGCCCCCATGTGTGTGGGGGCTAAGGCAGAGCAGAAGCACTGTCCTTGTGGGCTGTGTGCCAGGTTTTGTGAGCACAGACCTGAGCACTGCTGTAGGCTCTGAAAGGATCAGTGTTTGTTCTCCCATGTCTTTCTTTTATTGACACAACAACAAAAATGCACTTTTTCTTGGAGATGTCCATGTATGCAGTGAGCAAACATGACTGTCCCTTATATTACTGAATATTGACACCTTGATCTGTCTACAGAGAGTGAGTTTGTGGCAGGACAAGCAGCTGGAGCACCACTAAAGTCATCAACACAAAGCAGGAGAGCTACAATCTGCCCATCCTCTGCTAGACCAGAACTTAACTTCCTTTAAGTTAATAAATTAACTTCCTTTACAGTAAAAATTACTGGGCATTGCAAAACCATTCAGTGCTTTTGTACTTGGTGAAGCTGTTGGAATTCATTAGTGCCATATGTAGCTAGGTACTTACTTAACCATAACTCCTCTTGATTATTTAATACTTCAGTGATTAGTTTCTTTGCTCTAGAGACATTTCTGCACTACTGGAGTGAAGGAGAAAAAAATCCAAGCCAAACAAGCCAGTTGCCTGGCAATTGTCGCCAAAAAAGAATAGCCACTGGGTTTTTGAAGTTTGTTTTTAAATCACTGATGTTACTCAGCTAAGGGTTTTATGTCAGACCTGAGCCCAGAGCAACTTACTTTTTACAAGTGAGGATATGAGCTGTTCAGTGGAGAAATAAGGCAATAATGGAAGCATACAGTATTGCAGAGGGTCTAAGAGCTGAGCTGCATCAGGACCTGGGGTAATCTGGGGTAAATCTCTTTGTAAGATATCACTTTGTAAATGATAGAATACAACTTTTTTATTTAGCTGTGCTATGATGAAAGTTTCTCTGTTAAACTTATCAGCACATATTGAGTTTCAAAGAATATACCTGGAAGCCAACAGTTATATTTACTGTAATTCTGTAAATATGATTGTTTTTAGACACTGTAGCCATACCAAAGTATGAAATGCCTCAGGGGTTTTCTTTCAAAATGTGGTTTTTACACTCACCCTGGCTTCTCATATTGACCTCCTTTATTACTGACCTTGGCCACCACTGGTTCTGTAGGCAAAGTCCAGTTCACCTGCATGGTATTAAGAATAATGACAGGTTATTTAATTGTCATTAAAATCCTCTGGAATTATGGAAAACTTATTTTCCATGCCCATAGTGATTATATATGAATAAAACCACTACGGCCCTTGCCTGTCCTTTGGGCTTCTTTTCTTTTTCCCAGCATTGGTGACATTTCTGCAGCAGTGGTTTTCCCTCCTGGTATTTCAGATCCTCAGGCCTGTTACCTGGCTGAGCATCTTTCTCCATGTGGTTGTTCCTTTTTCCCCTTTGCCACCCCCAGGCTGGGTGTGGGCATTCCCACACAGACCTGGACCCCAAGGGCTCCTGAGTTTGAGCTCCGGAGGTGCTACAGAGCCTCCAGGTGGGTTTCTGAGGAGCTCTGCAGTCCCCAGGACAGCAAGTCATGCTGCTGTAAATCTGCTTTTGGTGTCTCCAGGCATGCATTTAAATGGGAGCCTGTGTGTTGTTGCAGGTCTGTAAACAGCAGTGCAGAACAGTGAATTCAGTAATGTGGCAGTAAACAGTTCCCATCCCAAGCCTTGCTTTAGTAGCTAATTTGTCAGTCGTGGTGTGTGTTAGGGCTTTATTATTTCTACAATTTGTCTGCTTAAAAACTTCACCCCTAAAACCTGCTATTAAAATACTTTATCAAGGAGGCTGACTCTCAGGGCACACTGGGAAAAAAATTGCTGGCTAGGCCAATATCTGTATTAATTTTCTAATCTCCTACCTTTTCCCTGGTTGAAAATCTGCCTAGTATGTCCACCTCTGGTAGACATCTTAATCATGAATGTAGGGAAGAATGATTTTAGTCAGTCTCTTTGTGCATTTTACCACAAACCAAGACAACTGGGAGAGATGCAGTACAAATAAGCTTAATAAAATATTCAACCCAGCACCTCCAAAAGTTAATGCTTTCTCTGTTATGGAATTACAAGGGAGACAGTTGGGGGATCTTACTTGGGTAAAAGTTGATCTCCTCTGAGGTTAGAATGATGGAATGGTTTCGTTTGGAAGGGACCTTGAAGATCATCAGTCCTGAGCCCCCCTTCCACTATCCCAGGTGGCTCCAAGCCCTGTCCAACCTGGCCTTGGACATTACCAGGGATGGGGCAGCCACAGCTTCTCTGTGCCTGTGCCTCGCCACCACCACCACAGTCGAGAACTTCTTGCTAATATCCAGTCTGAACCTGTCAGTGAAAGCCCTTCCTCCTTGTCCTATCCCTCCATGCCTTTGTAGTAAGTCCCAGTCCAGCTCTCCTGGAGCCCCATCAGGCCCTGGAAGGTGCAGTGAGGTCTCCTGGCAGCTTTCTCCTCTCCAGGCTGAGCAGCCCTGCCTCTCTCAGCCTGTCCCCATAGCAGAGATTCTCCAGTCAGCTTTGTCACCCTCGCTCCAACAGGTCCATGTCCTTCTTATCTTGGGGCCCTTGGAGCTGGAGATGATCCAGGTGGGGTCTCGCTGGAGTGGAGGGACAGAATCCCCTCCCTCCCCCTGCTGCCTGCCCCATTTTTGATGCACCCCAGCTGTCCAGCCCCTGCTGCTCCCCTTGCAGTCGTTTGTGCAGCTCCACCTGCAGAGCATTGCCTAGAAAGGGAACAGCAGGGAGCTCAGCAAAGTCTTTTTTTTTTTTCCACTCAGAACTGAATACTGTTTTAGAAAATCCTAATAAATTGCAAAATTAACCAGAGCTTTGTTCAACCACTTGTACTCATCAGAAGGAGGGAAGCAGAAAGGTGCCAGTGCTGTATGGGAGCAGCATGCAATTCCCAGTGTGCTTGTCCTGTGAGCAGATCCCTGCTGCTTTACCTTCCTGCAAACACCTTTAAAAGACTGTTTAGGTCTGGGTTAACTAGGTTATACAGCTGTGCTGCTGGGGTGCTGTTGTGGTGATGCCATTGTGCAGGCTGGGTTTGGTGTTATCCCAAAGCTGAAGTGCTCATCTCACCTGGCTCAGGGGGAGTGCTTGGTGTGAACCCAGCTCTGATGGCCTTGGGAAGCCTCAGAGGCAGGAAAACTGGCCCCTTGCTTCCCTAGATTTTAGGGAATCCTGGCAGGGAGTTCCTGAGTATGTTGTAAAGATAACGACGTGCTTTGGTTGATTGTAGCACCATGGTAACATTGCTGCAGTGTGTGCTCAAAACAGCAGTTCCAGCAGATACACAGGGCTGAAAATCAAGAATATGCAAGTAAAGGGACTTTTGGCACCCAGGAATGAAAATATCACCCATTGGCATACACAGGTTTAGTTCATTTGTCAGCACAGTGATGCCAGGCTGCTTTCCCCCAAATACTGCCGAGGAGCAGCTTTTGGGGCCGTCTCACCTGGTGCCTTGCTGGGAGCTGCTTTGCTCAGCAGGTTGCACTGGCAGGGAGCTCTGGTGAGTTTTCCCATCTGCAAATGGATTTTTCTGTCTGTACTAGAGCTGGCAAGAGCTTTGTGGGGAAAGCTTTGAAATTATGGCGCTGTTTGCGAAGTCCTTCCCTCTGAGACGCCGAGATCGGTTTCTTTGTACTTTTAATGTGGGTTGCTTTTTGTTGGCATCTCTCCTGGGAGAGTCAGCTGGATGTACAGACTCTGTATTTTCAAGTTCTTTATTGGCAAACTTTAATCCTCAGGCTATTCTCTAATACTCTCTGGTAGCTAGCTCCATTTTTCACTTAGAGCTGGAAATACAGGAGAAGTTTTGGTTTGCAGTGATCTCAGACCCCCTCAGAACTATCCCAAGGTGTGTGAATTGTGTATTTTGTTATCCATTTTGTGATAGGCAGTGTAAGGTGCCTGATAAGCGTGTTAAAGCAAGCACCTGTTCCCCCTGCAGGATGAAAATAAAGCTTATTTGGAGGCCAGTATCAGCAGCATTCCCATTCCTGTGAAAACACCTTGGGAGTACTATGATTAGTTGTCTGAAGAGGTTTCAGGTAGTAAAGATTTTCTGACACTTGGGGTAGCATATGGCAAAGCACTGAATTGCAAGGTGTTGATTTTGAGCTAGAAAGCTCCAGCTTGGTGGCTTGGCTGGTTGGTGCTCAGAGAATAGGGGCAAAAGTTATTAATGCCTGCACTTTTGTAACCCAGTATCAACAATTTTGATCCAGCTATTTTGGCACACTGCTGCAGGACTGGAATCTCTGGTTTGGTATGCAAATATGCAGTAGCAAATTAGGAGCCTCCATCTCATTCTTGGAAGGGACTTTGGCATGAATGCTCTTGACCATCACTTGCCTCTCCAGGGGAGTGAGACTCAGGTTATTCTCAAACTAGTGAAAGCTTTTCCTCTTGTCTGGCCTGGGGAGGGAGACATTGCTATCACAATTAATTAATTAATTCACTTGTAGCAAGAATTTTGCCTGTGAGGATGCAGGTGGCCTTTGGTCAGGGTTGTCCTTTTCCAGTGTGGGAGAGTGGCACGCTGGTGTGCCCTCCTGCTTGCCCTGGTGGCATGGCAAGGCTTTGAGTCAGTTTGTCACTGAACTGGATCTGCATGAAGCAAACTGAGTGTGTGGGGCTCTGCAGAGCTGCTGGGTGCAAGCAGTGGCCAGTGATGCTCAAACCTATCAGCAGAGGTTTAATTTAAAAATAGCATTTGATTTTGCTTCTATTTGGAAATTGTTATATTATACTCTTTTTTGTTCTCCTTTTGTCCTTTTAACTGGATGTGTTCTGGCCTCTGAGATGTGCCATTTGAAGGGATTTGCAGTGAGGCCTTTATTTTAAATAAAAAGTAGAAGGCACCTGCTGACAGTGCCCCTTCCTCACACAGCAGCACAGGGAGCATCCTTTGACAGAGTGTTTGATGTCCAACCCAACTTTGCACTGACGACCACAGGAATCTGTTTGTTGACTTCAGTCTTGAGACAGATCACTTGGCTGGTGGCAACTTCGTCCCCACTACTCTGCAGCTCAAAAAGAGCTTTTTAAGGCTGCTGCATTTTATGGATGGGAATATCATAGAGAACCCACTGAGCCTGGCTGGTCTCCCTTCAGATCATGTTGGCTGCATTGCAAGTGAGATGCACACAGGTTTGTGTGTGATGGGTTGTCTTGCATCTTTTCCAAGCTGAAGTCAGAACAAGCCTCAAGACCTCATGCAGTTTAATTACTGGTTATGTGTAGCTGTCTGCATGCACTGTGCCTTGGCGTGTTCCTTGTTTGAGTGGAGGAGCTAATTTGTTGTTTTGCAACTGGCTCCCGAGTGTTTAAAAAGATATTTGGTTCTGAGATGCCCTGGCATCAGTACAAAGAGCTCCCAGAGTTAGTGGGGCAGGATGCAGTCTTAACAGCTGGAAATGAGGGTACACAGCTTTGCAATGTTTTGCAGATTTCTGCACTGCACAGAACAGCTTCTTTTTTTTCTTATCTCTTCTTTTTCCTGGCTCCCATCACAGCTGGGTTGGAAGCTGGACCTGGGATGCTTTGGATGTAGGAGAGGAGGGAGCTGCTGGTCACGAGGGAGGGGATATATGGGGTGCCTTCAAGCTTTGAAATTTCAGGCTGTCTGATTTTTTAAAATAATTTGTAATGGTTAAGAACATAATGGGAGGTCTCTAAATAGATTGGATTTAAGCAGGAAAAAACCGAGTTTCATTCTGAGCCAAAGATCACAGCATCAGAAACTTCCCTCCATGTGATTTGAGGCTTTGTCTGCATCAGAAACTGTGGGAGAGGTTCTGGCCAGGGAGGAGCTGCCCCTCTGAAAGGGGAGGGTTGGGGCACAGCCCTTTCACTGGGGCTGTGTTTGCAAATGAGCTTTGCAGCTGAAATTCCTTCAGAGTTAAACCAGCCTCATGCTCTGGGTCCTTGCTGAGATTGAGATTTGGTTTATCTGAGGGATGCTGCAAGCTGGTGCATGACAGAAGCAGGAGACTGTTAGTGTGGGCTGATCCTGAGGGGACTGCAGAGGAGTGATACCCATGGCATGACCTGCCTTTATCCTTGACTCAGTCCCTCCAGACATGCCTTTGCCCTGTGCATTTACTGTGGAATTCTCTGTTCAAACTGCCCACACATCTTTCTTTTACCAGAGAGATCAAACCCCTGAGCATCAGCCCTGCAGACATGGCTCCCTGCTTGCTGCAGCCTCCTGCAACCCCTATTAACAGAGATGCTTTATTAGCAAAATATATTCTGGCCCATTTCCTTTCCTGAAGATTTCTGTCCTTGCTCAGAGCCGCAGCTTTGCCAGCCCAGAGTTGTGCTCACCAATATCCATCTCGCTGTGCTTTTTACGCTAAACCCTCTTTTGGCCTCATTATCCGTGGCTGCCGTTTGCACTCAGGCCTCCGCCCGGGGTCATCCACCGGGCATCCTTCATCTGAACGGCCTGAGTTTACTTCCAGTGACAGAAACCCCCGTGAGTGCTGCTGCCTTCAAACCAGAGCTATCTCTGCCATTAGCAATGCTGATGAATGAGCCAAGAACAAACCAGAAAGTTAAAAGGGACCCTCTGCAAAGCAGGAGTGGTGCCCAGAGCTGCCCGGGCGGAGCGGCAGTGTTTTGTTTTGCGCTGCAGAGGATGAGGGGCTGGGTTGCAATGAGTGGTTTTGGTTCATTTTGAATTCTCTGCCTGTGTGTGGTGCTGTGAATTGTATCATTTTTGCATCTTATTGTAAAGTGGCTTTGAGGTACCAAGCATGAAAGATGCTAAATACATTTTGCTAGGGAAAAAAAATTTCAACAAACAATTGCCGCAGATTTTTCATCCATCTGCTGCAGCAGCGCACCCCTCATTGCTGGATCCTCA
The DNA here is from genome assembly GCF_027887145.1 of Ammospiza caudacuta. Lineage (NCBI taxonomy): Eukaryota > Metazoa > Chordata > Aves > Passeriformes > Passerellidae > Ammospiza > Ammospiza caudacuta. The sequence continues at coordinate 13,199,543 of NC_080606.1, read as the reverse complement.
CTGCCCTGTCAGGCCACTGCAAAAAGAACTGGTGGCCTTTTACATCCCTACCTGTTGTCTTACCCCTCTAATGAGCCCCCGAGGGCACCGAGCCTGCTTTCAGTAGGTGAAGTTTGCTGCTAACTGCATTATTCTTGCAAAGATTTGTTTAAGCAAGAGCAGGCTGGCTGCAGAAAGCTGTGCTGATAGCCTACAGCTACTTGGGCAGAGCTATTTCTGTTTAAAAATAAAAAGAAAATAAAAAGCAAGGCAGCTGTTGGCAAATTTTGCATTTCTTTATGCAGGTGTATCTTTGTAACCTAATCAATTTTCACACCCAATTCTCTTCCGTGCTAGTGGCAAAGGTTGAGATGATGCTCTGAGGCAGTGACCTGGAGAGAACCAGCTGGAGAGCTGGGTGGTTACTGAGGAAAACTTGGGGGTGACTGATGTGCTCTAAGTTATGTCTTTCTGAAGCTTATTAACTCCTGGATTGCACATATTGATCTGTATCACTGTAAAATAAACCTCGTGCTGCTGCTCTCCAGAGAGCAGAGTGCAGGCATTCCTGTGCCTGTGCTGACACCTCAGTCATCCATTCTCTGTGTGCTCCCTGAGGGATGGCCCAAAAGCCATGGAGCAGAGGGCAGTGGGGCTGTGGGAGGTGATGCTGGAGTGGCTCTGATGGGCAAAATGTCACCATGAGCTCAGTGCAGATGGGCCCAAAAGGGTTTGCCCAGCAGAGGCTAAAAAAACACCTAGGAAGGTCAGCTCTGAGCTTTGCTTCATGCAGTTCCCTTTGTTTGGAGCCAGAAGGAAATGTAGTAACTCTTCACCTGTAGATTTTGGTGCAAAATGTTTATTTTTTCCATCAGTTGGGGAAATTCCCAGCTTGCAACTTGCAAGGTGAGTGGAAAGTAATGACGATAAACAAAAATGCATTACAAGTGTTTAGTCAATTTTTTTCCCCCATCTAATGATTCTCCTACCTAATTTTGGAATTGTTGTGTATCAGTGTATTGGAATTCACTTCTGATAGTCAAATACTAGTCCTCTGTTTGATGCTGTTAATAAAGGTGTTGTGATAAAGTTGGATTAATTTAATTTCTGTCTGCAAAAGGCTATTGTTGAATGAGTCCCTTTAATACATTAATCAGACATACAGCATTGTAACAAGGTTAAAAGTGCACACCGATTTCCATTATAAAGATATTCTCAATCAGGCAGAAACTAATCTAATGTTGTAAGTCATTTTGTAATTCAATTGTTCTAACCACAGTACATGTAAAAACAAGATGTTTTCCAATAAAGTCTCAAAAAGGCCCTGCAGATATTTATATCTTTATAGAAAGGAATGATTTACATTTTCAATAAGCCTTATTTGTCTTTAGGAAAAAACCTAATTCCTTTATCGAGCAAAAATCTAATGGGAGCCTTTTTACCTTGTTTGCCATGTTTTGGGTATATTATCTTGGTGCTGACCTGTAATTGGATTAGGTTAGGCCTGACTGTCAGGGAGAAAAAATTGCTGTGGATCTGGTAGCTTCAAAACTAAGAAAAAAATCTACAGATGAAGTTAGAAAAGAAGAAAGAAAAAAGAAAACAGGGCCCTCTCCTTTTGTTGGCCTTGAATGGATTAATTTTACCAGCAGCTAATCTCTGCTGCATGGAGCTATTTTTACTATTTTCCCTTAATGATAATTATTATGTTTCTCTTTTAGACTTTCACTGGAGAGGTCCGTGGCATGGCCATGGGGAAAGCCTCATGCCCCATTGCCAGGAGCTGCATAAAGTGTGAGGTTGTTCTGAGCTTTGCTGGAAAACAAATGCCTGTAATTTTTCTGCTGAAGAGATTCAGCAACTTCACTGTTGAAATTATTTGGAGAGTTTTGGTGGCTCCAACCTTGTCTTAGCAGAGACTGGTGTTTGGAAAGAGAAAGGTGGATGGAGGGAGAAAATAGTTGCTGCTGGGAGGATTATTTCTACCTGAAGGTTAAAATAAGTAGGATGATGGTGAGGGATGGTGAGTGGGGAGGAATGGGGAGTCCCTAACCCTTTGGGGTAGGAGGGATTTCCATGCACCATAGGAAGGGAGAAGGGCATTTTATAGCAAAAAGTACTTAGAGGTGTAAAAAACCTTTGGGATGGTTTCAGTACGAGCATTTATTGAAATATAAATCTGAAAAGCTGTGTGTACCTGTGAGCGTGGTCTGTGCAGGCTGCAAAACAAGCATTGCCTTTTACCTGCTTGTTTTGAGATCACCAGTTACAGCAGATTTAGTGGTAAGCCCCGTGTGTTCTATTTTAAATAAATATTACACTTCCTATTGGATTGCCGAGAGAGAGAGAGAGAACTAATTAAGGAGATGGGATATCATCTGTAAATTTTTCTTCCCTGAGATTTTATGAGCAGTAATTTGAAAAGAGCCATATTAAAGTCATTCAGGAACAAGTTAATGCTGCGTTTCTGAGAATATTGCCCTTCTACTCAAAGATTATATTAAAGAATAAACAGTGTACAGTAGCTAATTGCTAGCTGACACATTATAATGGCTTTATACTTTCAAAATTGAATTGGTCTGGTTTAAGGGAAAAAAAAAGGGAAAAGTAATGCAGTAACTTTTTAATTATTTAACAAAGTATTTCTCAAAGAATAATTGAATCTGGGCTCATGGCTGCAGGGGGGAAGAGAGGCTGGTAGGTATTGACCACATTTGCAACCCAGCTGACACGGCTGCTGTTAAATACCCTGTTACAGGCTCTGACTCTGGCTTGTGTTCCAGACTGATGGCAGGTATCTGTTTTTCCTCTCTAAATTAGGCTGCTAGGAATTTATTTCTCTGGGATTGTTCCTTTCTGTAGTGCCGTAGGCACAAACACAGTGCAACATTAAAACCCACAGAAATCTGCCAAGGAAACCGATTAACCCATGGAAGGAAAATAACAAGCACGTGGTGATTGCCTGGAGCTGTCCTGCTGCCTGGCTTTGCCTAGTGAGGGTTTTTTATAAGATCTTGGTAAAAACTGGTGATCCCTCAAGCCCATTCCTTATTTCCCAGCCTGTTGTGATGGGGTAGATTTAATTGCCTGCAATAGGAGGGTCTTCTAGGGACCCATAGCAGCAATTGTGTGTTAGAGCATGCATGGAGTGCAGTTGTATAATTAAACTGTATTTAGCATCCTTAGCCGAAGTGGGCTCTGCTGCCTCTAGTCCTGATTTTCTGTCAGGTGAGATGAGTCAGTGCTAATGCTGAAATCAGCTGTTTGAATTTGGAGCATCTTCAGCTTCCTTGGGGAGTCAGTCCCAGGGGCAGAGCAGCAGCCTGGGGTCAGGAGCAGCTCTCAGAGGGTCCCCCCCTTTTCTGTGCTGCCTCCTCAGCCATGGAGCACCTTGGGGACTTGGGGTTCCACCAAGAGATGGACTCTGGCTACTGCCACCTTCTGGTCCTGAACCTGGCTTTAGCCAGTCTAACGTGTTCTGGGTTTCTCTGGATTTTGCTCCGTTTTCCCTTTTGCTCTGCTGTAACCCTCCAGGCAAGGCTGGCTTCTCCTTCCAAGAATAAAGTCTTAGTTTGGTTGTCTAAGAAATATCAGATTGTGCAGATTTAAGTTAAAACCATAGTGGTGCATTAGTATGCTGCAGGGCCCTGTTCCAGGAAATGTCTGCACATAGGAAAACTGCTTAAATGTGTGCCAAAAATTAAGCAAATGCTTTTTTCTTGACTCTCCCAGTTGGTTGGCTGCGTTGGGTCTGAGCCCTGGCTGGTGCTACAGCTGCCTGCCCTGTGGTTTGCTGCTGAGGTCCAGCCATCCAAACTGAAATACCAAATTCTGTGTTAAATATGGAATTAACAAAATGCTGGAGAGAAAGACTGACTTGAGAAGTTGTGCCTTAATTATACGTCATGGATTATAAAGACAGAAGGAACAACTGTGATCATTTAGTCCTACTTCCTCTCCACCTATAAATAACAATAAACAGGCTTTTGCTGAAACACAAAGCTGCTTTCTTTGGTGGATTAAACACTCCATGCTGGGGACACCAGAGAGAAGAAACATCTTGTTTGCATTATTTTATGTAGGTTTGAAAGGGCTCGACTCAAGCTGAGGTCACAGTTCCTTTGAGAGAAAGGGCATCCTGTGCTGGGGGAAGCTGGGGCAGTCCAAGGGTTGGGATGTGGTGGGACACTGTGGAGGTGCCTTGTGTGGTGCATTGGCCATCACATCCTCCTGGGGACAGGCTGGTGGCCCACCAGCAGCACCGACTGGAGCTGCAGTGGTTGTTTCTTTCCAATTTAAGGCATGTGAACTCAGATGCAGCACGGGGATGTGCAGGTGGAAATCCTGCAGCTTCAGCAGTTGGCAGCAAGGACTGAACCCATAAAAAGTCTCTTGTGCTCCCCACTGCTGTGCTGGGCTGGTGCACCCTCACCCTTGTGCAGTCTCTGGGGCAGAGTGATGGTGTGACCATGCTGTGTGTCAGACCTGCCAGCTGCTGTGTCACCTCTGTCACGCTGACACAGGTGGCTGTGTGTGGTGCCCATCCTGCTCCTTGCCCTGAGAACCAGTCCCACCACTCCTCTAGGGCCTTGTGTTTCTGCTGTGACAATGACCTTCTGCAAAGCATTTTGTGATCCTCTATGTGCAGGATGGCAGTTGGGATTTAGAACTAGATGATCTTTAAGGTCCCTTCCAATCCAAGCCATTCTAGGAAAAATCAAGTTATATTTACTTTGAAAAATGCCTCCTTAATGCCTCTGTATGGCATTAAGGAGGCATTTTGTGGTTCTGCAGCAGCTTGAAGGAGCTGGTCTTCAAGCCAGGTGGTGATGGCCTTCAGCACAACCTGGTCTGGTGGCTGCAGGGTCCCTGGGTGTTTGTAGCCCATGTCTGCAGCATGTGTTGGGTGTCACCGTGGGCACTGGTGTGACAGGCACTCTGTTATTTTAAGCATTAGTGTTTGTGTGCATTTTACACATTATAGCGTTGCATTATTTAAGGGTGATGCATTATTAAACGTTCTCCTCAGCACGGAGAGTAGGTCACTTCCTCTGATTCCTGTCTCTGCATGAGTGAGTTAGGATGCTGTCTCTTATGTAATCCTTGCAGTCTGAATAATGGCGTTCGTAATACTATAGAGCTGATTAATAACATTTAGTACTTCATTAATGAGGAATTTTGTTGGAGTGTTCATTGAAGACATCTGTGTTACCATACTCAGTTTGTTCTTTCTGCTTGAGTGCCTGGAACCAGAAGAACAATCATTACTTAGTTAATAATGATGTGCTTCCTAAGATAAAGGCTTGTAAATTCATTTTTATGCCCATAATCACATTTTTCTGCTGTGAGAAGAGTGGGGGAGCTGGGAATTGTCTCTTTCCTATCTTCCTGACAAAATGTATCTAATGATTAGAAGCATATAATAAGAGTGTTTGTCCTAGCCAAATGTTTCTGCACTCCTGTTAATCAGCCTTGGTTTGAGAGCGTGGCGCCGTTTGTGGAAGGCGATGCAATCACTGGGGCAGTGTGGCAGATTTAAATCTGTAATAAAAGCCCTGGGGAAATTAACAAGACAAAACATTAACCACAGACTAAACATTAACATATATTAGCATTTTTATTACACCTGTAGAAATGGTAAATGTGCTTGGTTACTACTATTAAAAAGTTTATGTTCTATCCCACATCATCGCAATGTATATTTTTGGTTTAAGCCCTTTAGAATTTAATTAAGCGGAATTCTGTAGCAGCACTTGAGTAATAGACTTCAGGTTCACTTTTATGGTGACTTTGAAGATAAACGGGGCACAGATGCGATCTTTATAATGCTAATAAGACTTGTGATGTGTAGTGGAGCAGGTTGTTAAAAAGAATTGGGGAAGAGGCACCAATTCAAGCTGCTGTCTTCCTGTGGCTTTCAGCCTCACTGGTCAAACTGGGCTCCATCACTGAAGGATGCTCAGGGTTTAGTCGGCATCACTTGGTTCCTCCAAAGACAGCAAATCTGTGGTCTCTTGATGTTCTGTGCATTCTGCAGCAAATCACCCTTTCAGAAGCTGTGTTCAAATCAATTATAATAGTTAATCTCTGTTCAGTTTGATGTGTGGCTTCTCCCAAAGGAAACCCACGAGTAAGTATAAAATGACTTATGTGAACTCCAGAGAGCAAAAGAGATTGTGGGAGGAAATCTTCAAAAATGAGGGCATCCCCTTGAGGGGAAAAAATACTGTGTCTTCCTGGAGAATGAATCTATAAGCAGAAGAATTCATAGAAAAGGCAAATGGAAACTCCATGTAAAGTTTAAGCAAAGGTCGAACACAGCAAACTCTCCTTTAGAGCAGAGTGGAGCTCCTGGGCTGAATGAGAAGTGGCAGCAGCAGGTATCCAGCAGTGTCTAATGCAATCCCTTTTTCTCCAAGGAGAAGCTGATTAGCTACTTTTTTTTGGTTGTTTTTTTTCCTCTTCTAAATCATCTAAAAAATTACCTTTAAAATGTTCTTACTTTTAAAAGCAGAGCTCAGATTGGCACTGAGGATCCCAGTGTGCTGCTTTCCAATCCTTTCACCCCTGAATTTCCTGCTGATGTGCAGGATAAGATGTTTTTTCCCCATGTGGCCACGCTGCCTCGTGCCTTGGCAGCAGAATCTTGGGTTCTGAGTTGTTGGAATGGCTCCTGAGGTATTAAAAAGTCTCTTTTTCCCAGCCCCACACTCGAAGTAGTTGAGATTCCTCGGCTCTGTTTTTCAAGGTTGTTTATTTGCTCTTATCCAATACATTGTCTTTCTGACCCAATGAGATCTGTCCAGCAGGTTGGGCTATGGCACAGTCCCTGCCCTTGGGGTGGTGTGACCTTTTTATACTAAAAACTATATGTAGTTTATTTACAATAATTTTCCAATACCTATCACCAATGTTAGACAGTCTGTCTCTACTCTAAACCAATCCAGAAGTGTCACCATCACAGCAGAAGATGGAGGACAGGAAGGAGAAGGAGAAAGACAGCACACGCCCAGATTCCTCCATCTTGCCTCTTGAACCCCCGTTCTAAAAACCCCAAAATTCTACTTTTCCACACTGTGGTAAATTCACCATCATTCTATTCAAACCCTTGTGGCTTGTAACGCTTCACACAAAGTTGGTGATTGTTACCATGGGTTAAAATTGAAGGCACAGGTGTCGTTGACTCTGTGCCAAGGTCTCTGAGCCCCTGCCAGGGTCTTGAGTCCTCCAGGGCAGTCAGGAGAATATCCTGGGTTCCACCAGCAGAGCAGGTTCATCAGGAGTCTCAGTGGTGTCAGGGATGCCATCCTGCCATAGCCAGGCTGGAGCTGCCCTCCATCAGCTGCACGGGGGCTGTGATGCTTTGCACAGAACCTGCTGCTGTGGTCAGTCTTTCTTTGATAATTAACCCAAATCATCCCAGTTTCCTGGGCTGGCAGGTACCCACAGAGATCAGCACTGTGCTTTACACCCATCCATCAGCTCAGCTGTAGCAAATCTGATCCCTGCAGTCCTCAGACACCTCTTATCTTAAATTAATGGGGAAGCCTTACAGTGGGCTGCTGCTGGTGCTGCTCCATTAGCCTTGCCCCTGTGCTCCCCTCAGATCAGTGTTCCCCCTAAAGCTGAGCCATCACAGCTGCAGCCCCGGGTGTTGGGAGCAGCTGCTGCCCCCGGGCACTGCCCAGCCTGGCTCTGGCACCTCCTGGGGCTGCAGTAAAGAGCTGGAGCAGGGGTTGTGGTCTCCTCAGAAGGCAAAGTGTTCCCCTCGTGGCCTGGGTCACACTCCTCATGGAGGAGGCTAATTAAATCAGGTAATTAGTGAGTTTGTTAATGAGCTGGGGCAGGATAGTTTTGCTTGGGCTGTTAAAGTGTTGGTGGCTTTGGGGGTTTGTAAAAGCTCCAGGCTTTGGGAAGGTTTTTCTTGCCTGGTGTCCTTGGCAGATAAAATCCAACTCCTGTTGTCTAAAAAAACACTCTGGCATTTGATTTACTTAGTCATTTTTTTGTGGCTTAATGTGTCAAACTTCAGCCTATTCTGCACTAAGGCAGAGCTCTTGCACTGACTGTACTTTAGATAAGGGCTGGTGTATATTTACCATCCCCCTGGTAGCGTGGGGAGGAGAAGAGCCAGCGGTTCTGTTCTGTCAACTTGCTTTGAATTTCACATTTATATTTCTGTGTTGGAAGGAAACCACTTGTTAAACGCTCTTGCTTGATACAAGTGTGGCAATTGGATTAGAGATGCTCCCTTCCTTTTGCTCTCCCTCTTGCAGACACACCACAGTGCTGAGGAGCTGACTGTCCTTGCTCTCCAATACTTGGAGAGCTGAATCATCACACTTGTTTCTCCTCAAGGTCTGAGCTTGTATCTATCCCTTCTCTGACTGCATTTTTCTTTTCTTTTTGGAGCCTGCTTTAAAATGGCAATGGTTAGGAAGAGATGGGGGAGCTGTGTTCATGTGTTCCTGAGCCTGCAGTGTGGACACAAAAACAGGGTAAGATTGAAACAGCATTTCTGAGCTGTCGTCCTCGGACTGCTTGTGGCCCAGTAGACTTTGGCAGATGGTTTGTGAAATCCTTCCCTCCCCCAAAAAGCACACACGATGCTGCCCCTGCAAATGAGCAGGCAATCTGTTACTTCTACTTTCACTCACTTTATTTTAAAGTTCAAATCTCAGCCGGGTTTTTGTTTGACTAAAGGGTGACAACTATTTCACTGTGGCTTCACAAGATGGGCTCCAGGGTTGGGGTTTTTTCCTGAGAAAGTTAGTTAGTGCTTGAATAGATGAATAAGTAAAAACTTGGTGGAAAGTTTGAGCAGTGCATCCTTCTATCTGCAAAGATTTCATCTGCTGTCCCGTGTCACAGCTAATACAATCCTGTTTGTGGTTTCATCTCATAGGAGGGATGGCTGGACTGGGTGATCAGTGATTTGACTTGATGATCAACCATTGAACTTGATGATTGTAGAGGTCTTTTCCTGCCTTACTCAATGAATCTTGGAGCTTTGGTACCCAGGTGCTGTGTGGGGTTGTGAGGATGCAGCTGAGCTGCAGCTCCTGAGCAGGACTTGGGAGCAGAGGGGCTGAGCTCCCTGCAGTGCTGGTGGCAGATGAAGCATCCCCACTTTGCTGGGTCCCCCATCCCCACCTTGCTGGGTCCCCTTGCTGTTTGAAGCAGGCTCTCAGGTGCTGCCATTGTTCACACTGTCGCTGACCCTCCCCTCCCATTCAGTGACTCTCTGCATCCTTGGGAAAAAGCCTTGATCCTGGACTTGCTCTTCTCTCAGAGTTTGGGAGGTTTTGCCAGCTGAAAACTGGGCTTTGGAAATGGATTGGAATTTTCACAGAGCTGGGGAGAATCAAAGGGAGTCATCACAAATGGCAGCTTCAAGTGTCCAACCTTTTCCTTCTCCTCCACTTCATGTGTCCATTCAGAGCCTGGGTGCAGTGATGCTGCTTTGTGGCACTGCTTCCTCTGTACCCCCTGTCCTGGAGCTTTTGTGTATCTTGTGTTTCCCTGGAGGAGGTTTCATGGCAGGTCTCATCTCTGCCTTGGGCAGAGGAAAAGCCCACAGAGACCCCTGAGCATCCTGACACTCCTGCTGCTCTGCCCTTTGCAGGGACTTGGCACCAGCCAGGATGGAAAGGGCAGGCACATCCCCCATTCCACAGTGTGGGGGGTCTCAGATCCCAAATGCCCTTCTCCAGCTCTCCTGTTGTCCTGTGATTTCCTCCTATTCCTGTCTGCTTGCATCAGGGGACTACCTGTAAATGTTATGAGTGCTAACAGAAAGCCCAAAAGGCAAAGAAAATAGCCCAAAATGTGATCCATTTTCTGAATGCCTTCCTCCTTCTGTTTATGAAGCCTGCCAAGTGATTTAGGAAGGGCAGTAGGGCTGATACCTTCTTATGCAAAACTTGGTTTTGGCAAGGCAGAGAGGAGGCACAGCCAAGGGAGGGCACAAGAGGAAAAGCCAGGTAAGATGCTGCAGAAACTGCCCCCCTGGCAGCTGCAGGAGCAACTGCTTTGGCAGAGGAAACTGCAGGTGCAGAGGGACTGGTGGCAGCATCTCTTCCCACCATGATGAGAAAAGAAACTGCAGAGCCCAGCTCCCAGGAGGTTTCTGTTTTACTCTTTGTTGTACGGCAGCCTGAGCAAACAAACTCTGCTGCTCTTGATAATGAAAGAGGTGACATTACTAATTTATTTGCCCACCCAAATGTAGGATGTAATAGAACAGAATTAATCTCCTCTCTTTACACATCAGATGCTTGTAGCTTTGGGTGCCAGGCATGCTTTTAACCTCTGGTGTGCAGCTCCCTGGGATTGCCTTGATTCAATGTGGTGTGGAGATAAATGAGGTGCTGCAAGGAATGGGCATTTCATGGGTGGGTGGCTGGTCCCAAGCCTGATGTGGGTGGTGGGAGGAGGCTCAGAGGAAGAGAGGGTGGTGTTGGCTGTGGTGTTTTCATGGTCCCAGCCATCAGCCAAGCTCCTTTCACAGGCCAGCATGGGTGAGTCCTGCAAGAGCAGCACAGGGTGGATCAAAAGGAGACTTTGACAGTGGCAGTGGTGGCACAGGGGGACAGATGTGCCTTGGCAGTGTCCCAGAGAAGGAAATGGTGGCAAACCCACCCACAGCAGGGTCTGCAGCAGTGGGTACTGCTGGGTGAGTCTCGGGACAGTGGCCATGCAAGGGAGCTTGAATGAGGCACTTTGGATTCCTTCCCTTGATGCTGCAGGCAGTTCCCAAATAATCTGTATGCTAATGAGCTAATTTGTGCCATTAGCAGAGCCCTGTTAATCAGGGCCTCCCACAACATGGCTGGGCTGTGGCCCCAGTGCTTGCTGTATTTTAGGGCCTGGGTTTTTAATTTAGTAGTGATGTGTATGGGGCTCATCCCTGGGCACCTGCAGTGCAGTCTGTGCAGATGCTGAGCTACCTCAAGGTGCAGAACCAGGGATTTTCCTTCAGAGGTGAGATGTTTCCTAAAAGTCTGAATAGAGAGTGCAGAGTCCTGAGATGCTGTGGTGCTCAGGAAGGAAGGAGCAGGGAACATCTCAAGCCTCCCCCTGCCAGCCTAAGTTTAACTTGACACAGGAAGATTTGCCTGTCCCACCTGCAGCTTGGGGGTTTTGGTAGCCACAGGAACAGTTCAGTGACATTTTACCTGAACTTTGCTGCATTCCTTCCCCTTTTATACAACAGCCAGGTTGTAACCTTAGGACAGAATTTTGCTTTCAGGTGCTTGCTGAGCTCTGAGCAAGATGGGGATGAAAGGAGGACAACAGCTCATGTGCTGGTGCCAGTGTGCATCTCAGCTGTTTGCCTGCAGTCCCAGCACTTCTCTCACTGCTGTGTTTGTGCTTCCAGATCAGCAGGATGTGTGGCCATGCCCAGCAGAGGCAGACTCGATCAGCTCCTTATCCAGAGGACCTTTTCATTGACAGGAAAGTCCTGAGAGTGACTCACGTGGAGCAAGAAGAAACCTTGTCGAGCAGGAGGAGGTGAGAATGCTGAGGCTGAGCTGGTGCCTGCTGCATGGGCTGCAGGAGCAGCCACCAGATGGAATGGCCCTGTGGAAGCAGATGGAAAAGCTCCTTATTTCCCCTACCCATAAATCTGGCTCTGAGCATCAGAGCTGCTGTGTGACAGGCTCTGAAGTGCAATGGGGTGTCCACATGGGTTTTCTCACCTACTGCACCCAGGTTAATACACCAAATGCCTTGTTTGGGTTTCTTGGGCTCTGTTATAGTGTCTGAAATACTCACAGGTGTAGTTACAGATAGAAATGGTCACTCCAGATTGAATTGTTATGTTACACCATGTGTAGGTAGGGGGAATCTGTTTCATGCTTTTTGTGTAGTGTTTTGTGGTAGTTCAGAGATGTTAACAGCCTTTCACTGAATATTTTCAAAGGAAGCAGGTGCCTCCACTGCTGGCACTGCACCTTTTGCTTCCTTCCCTGTGTAAGTAAAAGCTGTAATTAAGTGGGCTCACAGTGATGTGTCAGGGAGCAGCATCTCCCCTCTGGATCTGAAAACACACCCAGGGATACACAGTGCCTTTACTTCTGTCTTGAATAAAAGAAAAATCCCTGTGGAAGTGAAACAAGCAAGCTGGGCAATTTTTGAAGCTGGCAATAGACTAATTTGGGTGGATTTCTCTCTGAAGATTAACAGGGCCACATTCTTGACACTGTTCCCATGAGATACAGCACCAGGGCTTGCATTCCTCCCTTGTCTCAACACGTCGAGGTTACACAGCCCAGGCTCTGACAGAGATGTCCTTTGAAGGCTCTGAAGGCTCATGAAATCTGCTGAGATGAATGACATGGGTTCATAGCTGCAGATATGGAGGGTTCCTCCCTGCCCTGCAGGAGCTCTGCTCCCCAGGAACATTTCCTTCTGCTGCTCTCCAGCTCTGCTGGGCTTTGTGGCACAAGGCAGGGCCTGGGATGTGAGAGCTCAGTGCCAAGGGCAGTGAGGCTTCTGCTTGGGGTTTGCCACAGCTGATGATCCAGGTCTCACCTCATTTTGGCTTTCCAAGTGTTGGTTGGATCTCCCCCCGCTGTTAGTGCAGGAGATGGAGGTAGGAGGTGGTTCACACAGGAGGTGACTGCCTGAAGCATCCCTTGGATTGTGCAGGGGCTTGTGGGCTGAATTGCCACCCTGTGCAGGGGCTTTGGCTCATCAGACAGACCTGTTCATTAGCCTGGGCAGTGACAGACGGGATGGTGGGTGGTCAGAGGCAGGGACCCCCTTGCTGCCCGGCTGTCCCTGCGGGCTGTGCCAGCCCCTCACGGCAGCAACGGGCTCCGAGGCAGGGAAAAGCAGCGCAGAGCACAGCCCAGAGCCTTCCTTGTGCTGGTGTCGCCTGCCCCCAGCTGGCTGTCGCGGGCTGTGCCTGGAGAGGGAACCCCACGGCATCCCAAGCAAGGAGGGATGAGGGAGCTGGACACCCCCTGCACACCACAGTGCCCAAGGCTGCAGGGCAGCTCCCCACAGCTGGCAGGGCAGGGATAACCCCTGGACAGCACCCAGGGGATGCCCCAGAGTGCTCCCTGCTCCAGGTGCTAATTCCTCATCATTCCTCCCAGCGAGCAAGGAGGTGAGCAAAACCCCTTGCCAAAGGGGGAAATGTCTGAAACCAAACAAGATGACTGTGAGGTCAAGCCTTACTGCCTCCAGTCCCTGCTATGCATGTTATCTTACTTTTGGTGCTATTTATCTAATTAAATGTGCTACTATTCCCTGGTGACAGCTGCTGAGCGTTCCTGAGCGATCAGACCTGGGCCGGGGGGATGTCATATCCCACTCCAGAGCCTCTATCACCTCTCTGGAAACATCAGGGATCCCATGGTCAGTCTGTGGTACTCTGGCCCACTGCAGGTGACCAGCTGGAGATCCTTGTTGCTGGGAAGGCTTGGGATGCAGCCTGATTCACATCCCCTCTGTTGGTGCAAGCTCTGCTCCTGCAGCTCCTGCTGCCTTCCTGCAGCAGAGCCATTTTGATGGTGTAACCTGCCCCTTTGAATGCAGACTGTGACCCCTCGGCCAACCCAGTGCATCCCTTGAAATTGTGTCCCTTTGATGGTGCAGCATGAAACACAGCCCTAGCCATGTGTGCAGGTCTGTGCTGAGAATGTCAGCTCTGGTCTGCCACCAAAAATGCCACCTGCCCTTGCAGCAGTGCTGGATGGCCAATGTCAGCCAGAAAAAGCCCCTGAAGGGCTTCTGTTGTCTTCTGCAAAGCAGAGGGGACACTGAGCCCTTGCTGCTCAGAGGTACCCCATGGATGTGTGGCCTGAGCCAGTGGCACCTTTCCTTGGGTGCTGTGAGAGTGCAGAGACTGTGCCCGACTTTTGCCTGGTGCAAAGTTGGCCTGAGCTTGTGCTGCCCCCATATCCCTCCCCATCGCCAGCAGTTTTGGCTGGGAAACATGGGTTCAGCCTTTGATTGAATAACATCAAAGAAAACCAGAAAGAGCTACTGATGCTTTGTGGTTTGTTTGCACCTAGCTGCTTTAATGTTTGTGTTTGTGTGGGTACCTTCACTGGTTTAAATGCACCAACCTACTCTTTTCTTCTTTTAACTGAGCACCCTTTTCTGTCCCTTTCTTCCAGGGAGCTGATTGCAAAGCTGAAGTCCCACAGCAGTTTTTACAGCAGCTTGCCAGAGTACATCTGCAGCCACAGCTCTGCTGTTCACAATGACACCCTTTGCTGGAACGGACAAGAAGTCGTGGAGAGGTGAATCTCATCTCCCTTGCCCTCCTTCTCCTCCATCCTGCTCATTTTGTGTTAACCAGGCACAGGAGCAGTCTGAACAGGGCATGATTTGCTCCCTCAGGGTCCTTGTGCAGAGCAAGAGTCCAGCAGTGCTGCAGCTCACAGGGATGTGTGAGGTCTGCACAGACACAAGTGGTTGTGTGCTGCCCTCCACTGAAATTTCTGCATAGTGAAAATTCTGCATCCATGGTGGGATTTGGTCAGGGTGAGCCGGAGCAGGAGAGCAGCAGCAGCAGTTGGACCCTGCTCCCATGGGAGAGTGCCCCACACTGCTCTGGAGCAGCAGCAAGGGCATTGTCCCCATGCACTGCTGGGCATGTCTCCAGCCAGGCTTGGTGCCCTGATAGCAGGACAGTGTGGTTGGCATCCCCTGCCCCACCTAGGGAGGGCTAAGGAAGGCTCCCTTGTTGGATTTCTCCTTGCTGTGGCTCTCAGCTGGAGGAGGTGAGAACCACTGAGCTCTGGTGGTGCCACTGCTGCCCTGTGACCATCTTCCCACCACCGAGTCCTGGCTGCCCTCTCTGCATGGAGCCATTCCCACCAAGGTCTAGCTTGTGGCTGCTTGGCCCTGCCCCACTCACCATTTCATACTGATGATAATTGAGGTTAACAGGGGCAGGCATGCAGGATTCATACCATAAAGAGGAAGGAAGTGTTAATAGAAATGGAGATTTTTCTCATAAAAAACGCCCCTTGGGAATGTTAAATAATGTGGAAATAGGACTTGGAAATGTTTTTTTATAATTATACATAAATCTCCTCTAATCAGTCTACTTTGCAAAGCATCCTTTGCTATTAAGTAGTTTGCATAAGGGAAGAAATAGAAATAAGATCAGGAAGTGGTGAAATGTTGAGATATTAATTATGACTTCTTGATCAGTAGCTTCAGGTGGTAATTAGCCTGTACTTGCAATACTGACCTGAAACACTGAATAGACCAAAATAGCATCAAACTCTATTAAAAAAAAAAAAAAAGACTCAACATCTAAGATCACAGGCTTAGTAAAATGTACTTAGGTTGCTTAAGGAGAAATGTGTCCTCTATTGGTACTTATTTCTGGAAAATCTTGTGTTTCCATGCCTGAGACATTCAATTAGAAAGAGAAAGATTATTTCAGTATTATCTCACTGATTGTTAATTAAAACTTCTAAAGCAGGGCTGTAAACACTGCAGCTCTGGAGAGGGGGAGCTGGGGTGAGGCCTTGGCTAACAACAATTCACTGGGGTCACAGCCTTGGTGTGGATCCTGTGGTCTGGATGCTGCTGATGTCACAGCTGGGGGAGGTGGTGGCAGTGGAAGGGTGTTGAGTCCAGATCCTCCTGCAAATGTAAGTTCAGAGCTATTTGCTGATCCAGCCTGACTTCAGGTGACAGATGGCCTTCAGCTTTCTGCTGAGAATACCAGGGGACCATCCTGGGTACAGCATGGCACATCCTGTAGGAGCCATGGCAGGCAGGGGGCAAGGCAGGGAGAGGATCAAGTCTGTGTGCATGGAGGGGGCACCAAGATTTCAGCCCCTGGCTGCTGAGTTAAGGAATAAATCCTCTACTGTGCCTTTCCACTCCTCTGCTTGCCCCCTCTGATCTGTAGCACAGATATCACCACCTCTGCTAGCTCCTATGAAATACTAGAAACAGTTCTCTTACAGATATTAGAGATTTTTGCTGTGAGCAGGGAGACTTCAGCTAAATAAAGCTGAGCTAAGATAATGGTCAAGGGTGCTCTTCTCCCAGGAGCCACTTGCAGAATGTTTCAAATAGAAAGATGTAGTTAAAATGTAGTTAAAATGATCTCTGCTGGCTGCTTTGTGTGCTTTGATTTCCCAGCTTGGCGTCTCTCTCAGAGTGTCTGGGAGGATTCCTGAAAATCAGGAGCATGTGAGGTAACAGTGCTGGAGTACCCCAAGCTGCCAGTTCCTTTATTTCAGTGTTTTCCCCAAGAGGGAGCCAAGCATCTGTTCGTGGTGTAGCAGCTCTTACTCGAGCTATTCTGAGAATGTGTTTTATGTACTGGAGGAATTCTCTTCTCCTGCTGGACTGGTGTGTGTCTGTTGCTGATCAGACTCCATCTTGTCACTTTTTGCAAGAAGTTTGGTGTGGTTTCAATACCTGGTATTAATTCCAGGGTGCTGTCCTGGTGCTTGTCCGACGTGTGTGGTGGCTGCCAGGAGGAAGGATGGAGGAGCCATGGAGGGATGGTTCCTGTTCCTGTGGCTGGAGTGTTGGCATGGAGGGGCACAGGCTCTGTGAAAGGACATGCAGGAGAGCCAAGGATGGGGTGTTTATGTCAGTGACCAGCTCAGGGGAGCCAAGGATGGGGTGTTTATGTCAGTGACCAGCTCAGGGGAGCCAAGGATGGGGTGTTTATGTCAGTGACCAGCTCAGGGGAGCCAAGGATGGGGTGTTTATGTCAGTGACCAGCTCAGGGGAGCCAAGGATGGGGTGTCCATGTCCAGCTGGAGTGCCTGGGGTTCCACCTGGGGGTGGATGAGGAGCTGACTGAGGGCTTTGGGGTCAGGATTAAAGGGAGGGCAGAGACAGGTGATGTTATAGTCCAGCTCTGCTTCAGGCCACCCCACCTGGCAGACTGGGTGGATGAGACCCTTTACAGACAGACAGGAGCAGCCTCACCTTCACAAGCCCTGGCCCTCATGAGAGATTCAGCCTTGGTCTCTGTTGGAGGGACAGCACAGAAGGGCATGAGCAATCCCTGGGTTCCTGGATAAACTAGAAAGCTCCTGCTGAAACTGCTGCTCAGATGGAGACCAGGGCAGAGCAGTGGTTGGCTGGATCCTGTGCTTCCATGTGTTTCCATGTCTGGTGCTGTGTGGGCAGTGGATAAAGCTGTTTGACCATTGTTGGGTCTGTAAGGTCAGTATGAGCATCTGTATGAGCATGTCTAGGATTTGATTGTGTTCTTGTAGGGATTGTGGCTATTTACCTCTTGCATTTTTAATGTGGTACCTGAGTGTTCATTAAGTTAGAATAGAGCCCTACTGAATTATCCATTTCTAGACCTCCCTCTCATGACAAAATCTGTTAGTTATTCTAAGCCCTTTTCCTATAACATGTTAAATCAAGCCTGGAACAGCAACTTCACAGTCCTTGCCAGTGCACCCAAGGACAGGATAATACAGCAATGTGTGTCCTGTTATTTGATGGAACCAGTCCCTTCTGCACTCTGCAGTCCTCCTCCTCCTGTGGTTTTTTGACTTGGTATTTACTCTGTCCTGTTTATCCCAGTGCTTTGTTACCCACAGGCAATGAGAGTTTCTCTCCTCCTCATGGATTGGATGTGCTCAGTGTATTTCCACTGGGTCTCACTTCCCAGTCTGAGCCTTGAACCATCCTCTGTTTCCTCCTTGCCCTTAAGCCTCTGTCAGTTTGGGGCTCCAGTGCAATGCAGCAGGCTGGAGTATTTTATCCTGCTTTGAATCCCTTGGTTTTTTTAAACTGAATCTTACTTTGTGATCATTTGCTTCTCTCCATTGGACCATCTAATGGCAAGAATTCATCTCCTTCCCAAGGTTTGATCTGTGGGCTGATAGTTTTATTGCCATCCCTATTGTGGATTTAGGAACATGGTGCCTTAAAATGACTGCTTGCAAACAGTGGTAACCACACAGGAAAGGTTGATTTTTCTGTAATGCAGAACAGTGCCTTGTGCCTTTTGCTGTGCTTTTGCATGGTTGAAGAACATAAGCCAAAGTGGGAAGAAAAAATAAAAGGCAACACATTCCTGCTTTTCACACTTTTCAGAGTGTGTAAAAACACACTGTGCTTTTATGGGACACCACAAAGGTTTATAGCAAAAACCACAAGTGGCACATTTCACCACTTGCAAAGAGCTTGTTGAGGGTCACAGTGCTTGGTGTTTGTGGTAGCTGGAGACCAGACCTGCTGGATCTCTCTCTGTGCATCCCTGTGCACCTCTTTGCAGCTTTCCTGGGCTCAGTTCCAGGCATTTCCTGAGACAGACATGTAGGCATGGTGGGTTTGCAACAGCTTAACCCTGTGATGCTCTTCCTTTCCTCTGTCTTCATCCCCATCCTCTCACAGACTTGCTGCTGGTGCTGTTAGTGGTGAAATGTTGTCCCACCTCTCTTATCCTTATCTCCATCCCAAGCAGGAAAAAAACAGAGGTTGATTCTTATCACCAAGTCGTGACTGAGTAATTAGCTCATTTAAAGCCTTCAGCTTAAGTCAAGTAGGTGTTGAGATACCAAACTCACCTCAGTTTCTATGGGAGCTCAGCGCTGGAATCTGAAAGGTGATTCGAACTTTATATATAGTATCAGGGTTTTGCAGCATTTAATACTAAAAGCCTATTAAATCTAGATTCTCAGAGTTTAGTAATCTGCTTACATGAGTATATTCTTTTGAAGCTGTTCTGAATAGACTGACAGAAACATCTGCCCACTGCAAAACTTGTAAGCACATTGAGCCTTGCTGTTAGATATGCCATTTCCAAATTTCTCAAGACAAACATGTACATTAATCTAAATCACCAGCATAACTCTTGTTTTCTTTGTACCAATTCAAAATTAATATATTTTTAGCACCTTGCCAGATTCTCTTCTTCAAGCTAGAAGTCTCATATTTCCCTGCTGTTGCCAGCGTGCTGTGGTTTGTTTTAATCATACAAATCATAAACAATGAAAGCACAATTGGAAGCAAGACAGAAAAATGAGATTCTGTAATTGGAACAAAGGAAATTCCATGCCAGCAATAACCCTTTAGTTCATGAAGGGTTTGGTTATTTCTGGCAGTGCTGCAAAATATCTGATCCAATGGAATCCCCAAAGAGAGGGTTGTGTAACTTTTCAAGCCCATAAAACACAGCTTTGTAGCAAGTATAAGCTATAATGAAGGGATAGTAGGCAAATTCAGTGGGTTATTGAGTGGCCATGATAGTTTCCAGAGTATTTCAGAAAAGAAGATAATGAATCTTCTCTATCCTGCTGCTTGGTCTCAGGTTTAGCCCGTTTTTCCATAATCTATTTGTCTTGAACTGAAATAAGAATAGAGGGAGACTTCAGGCTATCAATTCCCATTGTTTTGTTATGAACATTACAGTTTTTGTTGCTCCTTCTGAAGTCCCATCTCCAGAACCAGGTGATTACCTGAGACCTCAGGTTTATGACCAAGGCATCCTCTGCAGCACCCTCACTGCTGCAGAGCTTTTTGTGGGCAGCTGGGAAGGAGCAGCCCTTCTCTGGGCAGGGAACTGACACAGCAGGATCTGAGGGGGCTTTCTGAGCCTTCCAGGTGTTGATATTTGGAAATCCAGCAGAAAATGGTTCCTTTTTAGTTAGGTGAGAACACTCCCCACTGAGAGTGTTGGATCCTCCTGGCTGCTTTTGAAGCAGCTTGTTTGGAGCTGCTGCTGGTGTAAATTGGCTGCGGCATTTCGAGCTCTGCAGGGACTGCCTGGACTCTTTGCAAGCAGCAAACAAAGCCAGGAAGGCACCTGGAAGCCATACACCCACCTCTCCCCTCTTCTTGCACTCTCATGAAACAGATATGGCCTGTATATGGCCATGGGATAGAGGGGACACACAGCCCATATGGGAGAGAAGAGCTGGGGGGGACCTGCACCCCACACCAGCCGTGTCTGGGATGGCGTGGGACTGACCAGATGTCTCTGGACCATCTGTTATTACAGAGAAAACTGTCAGGGAAAGAATTGTCACCTCTTCTTGGAGGCTTGTGGGCACATCCAGGAGTTGCACCCTCACTGCAGGGCAGCATGAGTGGGTTGGAAACAGATTTTCAAATCTTTTGGCCCCCACTGCTGATGTGGCACTGAGGTTGTCTCACTAAAACAGAAATTAGCAGGGTCAGAGAGTAAAATGTTCAGTGGCTTCACCACTTGTACCACCTTTACTGACCCATGAAAACGAGCCAGAGGTAAGGGCTGGGTTCATGTAAAAAGGGGGGGTGAGTGACGACAGAACTTTTCTTCCCTTTCTCCATTTTTCTTTTGCCTCCTCTGTGGTAAGGACTCGATGTCAGCAGTCCACATGATCTGTAGTAAGTCACACCTTGAAATGCAGAGCAGCTTTGGGGGTCTGGGGGAATGTTGCTCTCTCAAACTCAGTTATTAATTCTTGTGCACTGAAACCTCTGTGTTGTGTTGTGTCGTGTCTGTGTTGTGTTTGTCCCCCACCCTCTCTCTCTGACACGTGTAATTCAGTGAACACAGATAGTAGAGGGAGAGCCTGGGAGGGATACTGTACTATTTAAACTGGAGATACATTTGAATAAATAATTTGCAGCTGGAAGGCAGGCATGAATTAATTGTTATTTGAATGACATACTTTCCTTTTTCTAAAAGGTGTAATTCTTTATGTTTGACTTTCAGGATTACTTTCTTTAAATCACTTGTCAGGCATTGCAGTAACTCACCTCAAAGCCTAGCAGGGCTCAGTAGGATGAACACACATCTTACACTCATTGCCATGTATTTAAATAACATTTGTCATCTTGGCTTCTTTGCTCTGAAATGAAAGCTTGGAATGAGATGCATTTGGGCTGGAAAGGCCAAACATTCACAGGAGACCTTTGTGGATGGTGGAGAGGAAAGGAGAGGGAAATCCCTCAATTTGACAGCATACTTGGGCATGTATGTCTGGTGTGTGAGAAGAAGCAGGAAGGGTCTGCAGTTGTACTCTCCCCACAGAAAACTTCAGATTATTGGTGTTTTCATAAGCTAGTTGTCTTTAAAGTAATTTTTAATGAGGGCTGCTTATCAGCACATTTAACAATGTGGCATTTGTGTTTGGAAAATACCACATACCCAGCAGCAGCCCATGCCCAGGGAGCCCAGGAAAGGAGATGCTGCTGGCTGATGTTGAGACACGTCAAAGAGAAAAGTATTTTGGGCTTTGCCTATGAAGTGTGAGCCAGACCATGCTCATGTTGCAACACTGATACCCCTTCAGCACAGACCCCCAGGGACTGGGGTGGGGGCTGTATCCTCTGTGCATATTTGCTGTTCCATGCTGGTATCAATCCCCGTGGCAGAGGCACCAGATGGGTTTCACGGAGTGGCACAAGTGTCCCTAAGAAGGGGCTGGTTTATTGGCATGAGCTGCAAACAGCTCCAGACGGCTGAGAGATTTCTCTTTTTCTGCACTGATTGGAGAACATGGGAGGAAGGGGGTGCCTTGGCTTTTTTGTCTCTGAGCCCATCAACCCTCCAGCTTGGGGGGGATGCAGAGGAGCCTGTGAGGGTGCTGTCCTGGGACCCCCAGCTTGCTGGGGTCTGCAAAGGCATCTCTCTGCCATATTAAGGCCAGGCTGCTGGGCCTGGCCTGCAGGGAGGGGTGCCAGCTGCCTTTTCCAGCTTCTCTGGCATTTCAGGAATGCAGGTCTCTCACTGAAGCTGCATCTCAAAGCTTTTAACCCTTTGGTTGGCTGCATGTGGCCACTCCAGGCTGGCGCTGGGCAGAGAGTGGCACAGCTGAGGGGATCTGGTGTCCCCCCTGTGCCTGAGCACACCAAGAGGTCTCAGCTTGGACAAAGTGTCCCCCAAAGCACCCCAGTCACACAGACCATGGCTCTGCCTGGTGGGATGTAGCAGGTCCCCATGCATCTCCTTTTTTGCAGTTCATGCTCAAAAATGTGCAGCTCTGGGCCCATTGCCTTGCTGCTCCAAATGGTGTGTGTAATGCTGAAAATTGTTTATTTTGGGTTGGGTACATTCTCTTGTATGTGGCCGGGTGGGAAGCACCAGGAGGTGACACTGACATTCCATTTCTCCAACATCAGTGTTTTAGGGAGAATTCCCTCTGCTAATGCTTTCAGGTTTGCTTCTGTCTCTAGCAGACTTTTTCCCCTGAGAAGGCTGATCTGAGGTCCTCACAACCCCAGCAGAACCTTCTGCAGAGCAGGTTCAGTCTCTGGACATGGAGTTATAGTATAGTATTGCTGTAGTACTGTGTTCCTCCCTCCTGTACTACTTTGTGTAGGCTACAGAAATCCTCTCTGGCAGCTGCTGCGTGGATTTCAGAAGGGATTTCGCCCACTCAAACCAAAGCTATTGGGTTTGTTTGTATAAAACTGTTTAGGAGAGAGATTGTATTAATTTAGGGATGCACCAAGGGGGCTTGGTTCTGCTCTTGCTAAAACCTGTGTGAGTTTCCTGATTAAATCTCTGAAACCACAGGAGACCTTTCAGCAATGCACTTCTGAGTGTTTTGAATTAAATTTGCAGTGACACCAAAGACAGGAATTTCTTTGTCATCTTTACACTCAGGCGTGCTGTGGATGTTTCCACCCAGTCTCCAGATGTATTTGCCAGGCTGGCACGGTGGCATTGAGTGGCTGTGTGACAAAGGAGCAGCAGGGTTAACGTAAAAAAGCTCAGCCCGAGTTCCAGCACCGGGCAGGTCTGTGCCTGCAGCCTCTTCCCACGAGATGGTGCTGGAGCCTGCAGGGCTGTGCCACAGGGGCAGCTGCAGCCTGGCCCCAGCCTGGCCCCTTCTCCCCATCACTCACCCTGCACCCACCCTCCAGCTGCACTGAGAGGGCTTTTCTGCCCTGGGAGCCAGTGTTTCTCAGGTATAGCTGTGTTTTGTGCTTCCCAGGAAAAGGTAACTATTAAAAAAAGGTGTTTTTTGCAAAATGTTGAGTCCTGAGCCCCAGGGACAGGGAGTGGGGTCAGAGCTGGAGCTGTGCTGGTGCTGAAGTGCAGGGCTGGGATGGCTCTGCAGGCAGCTGGGGCTTGGCAGAGCCAGGCTGATGAATCTGTGATGCCTGTACATGGAAATGCTGCTATTGCCTGGAAGAGGAATTTACACAGGCATGTGTCCTGCGCTGTAGGCACAAACACCTCCCTGTTCCTGTCCTTGCTCCTGTGCCATCTCTTCAGTGCCACATCTGGCAGGGTTTCCAGCCATTAATGGGGATGCATTAGGGAGTGCCTGGTGTTGGGGACCAGCTGGAGGTGCAGAGAGCTCCTGTACATGGAACTCCTGCTCTGAGATGGCCTTGCAGTGAAAATCTGCCTCAGTTCTGTAATTAAATTATGTATTTCAGGTCAGGGCAGATTGCTGCTGCACCAGTATAGATCTGGGGTTGCCTTTGCATCCTCACATGTCTGAGTAGATCTCATCCTCTAGAGTTTAAGCAGAGTTTAATCCAAGTCCCTGGGTATCCTCAAGTCTCTCAGTGTGCCCTGATAGCTCTTGTGGTCAAATGTCCTCATGCCTCTTGCTTTCCACCCTAGCAAAGCATCCTCCCTGAGCTGGCCCCACCATCCCTCCTGTCTCCCTCCCCTCCTTTAAAAGCCTGCTAAAGTCCCACTTTCTCCCCAAACCCTTCTGAAATGGGCTGGCTGTGATTGCCTGAGCTTGCCTGGCAGCTGAGGATGGAAGATGAGCTGGGCAGGGAGCAGGGAGCTGACAGACAGGGAGGCAGCCACTGGGGCTGGTGCTGGGAGCTGGGTGAAAACATGATGAATGCAGGAAGGAAAATTGATGCTGTTTACCCATGGCACTGGAAAAGCAGATGTACAGTGAAGCAGAGTGGTGCTGGTGTTATCTCAGTGATCTCACTTTGGAGGCTGTGCCTGGCTTTGGTAGTGCCTGTGCTGGCAGCTCTGGGAGTTGAGGAGTTGTTCAGTGCCTGCAGAGCAGCACAGCCCATCTCTGGGCTCTGATGAATGGCAGCAGAGCTCCAGGAGGCCCTGGTGTGCTCTGTGCCCCTGCTGGGGCTGCCTGCAGGCCGTGGGGGCAGCCAATGGCTCTGGCCCAAACCTGAGTTTGAGTTTGGTGCTTGTCTTGTGCTGGAGCATCATCAGCTGTTACCCAGGTCCTGAGTGCAGGGATGTGTAATTCCAAAGACAAGTGTGCAGCAGTTCTGTACCTCATCCCATCCCTTTAATCACTCTGGTAAACTTTGTCATTTCATAAATCTTGCAGCAAGTGAATGCATATTTCTTTCCTAAGTGCTGATGAAAAAGCTGAGTGCAGCTTGGCTGCTCTCCTCTGCAGAGCTGCCCTGGCAGTTTAATCTGGTCTGTGGGGGCTCTCCTGGTACCTGTGTAAATCAGGATAGCCTGTGGTGCAGAGCCCAGCTCTGTACCAAAGTCAGGGTACGTTCTGTCTGAGCAGTTACTTTGATCCCTAAGGCTGGATCTCATCAAAGGCTGAAATCAGGATTGTTTGACAACACCTATTTTCCATTAGCAATGTTGACAGCATTAATTATATTCTGATGCTTTAATTCTTTATTACTGAAATCACACATCAGTGATAGTCATTATTTTGCAAGGGGGTTGATGTTATGCTAATCAGCTTGCAGTTAACTGGGTCATCCCACTCATTTTTTTGGCTGTGGGCACAACACTACTGCTCTTGTACTGGAGTCTCTGTGGTCTGCCAAGATTTATTTTAAACAAACATGAGCAAGCCAGAATTTCTGAGCCAGCTTTTGTAGGACTCTTGGGTGCAAGTTATGTGAAAATATTTATCTCTATTGTATACTGTTTAACATCTTCCTTGGTTACTAATGGACCGGAAAGGACTTCATTGTCCTCAAGTGATACAACTACATCATCTTGCAAAGTCAGAGCAAAAATGTTTATGGGAATCTTCTGTCCTTTCTTTGTCATTATTAACTGTCTTGTGCTCTCTGTTTTGGAATGGGCTGGTGCCTGTCTTGGGATTTCTTAGTTTGTACTGAACTTTAAAGCTCTCTTCTCTATTAGCCCATCACACAGTGATCTTCTGTGTTCTCATTCCCACAGGTACAATCCCCAGATCACAAGGAATGGAGCAAAAGCCCAGGCTGGCAACCATGAGGTGAAGGTGAAAGGTCTGGAGCCAGTGATCAGCCAGATTATTGACAAGCTGAAACACATCAACCAGGTTTGTGGCAGGCAGCAGGGCTGTCTCAGTGGGCGGTGTCCAAATCAGCTCAGCCTCCCCTGCCCCCTCAAACAGAGATCCTGGGTGTCTGCATCTGCAGCAGCCCTGTGTGCAGAGCTGGTCCCACCCCAGCCCTGCACACACCAGGCCCTCAGGGCACACATGGCCAGTCCTGTCCTGTTGGATGCTGCTGCTGTGGTTGTGCATGGTGCAGCCTCCCAGGACTCAGCCTGTGCCTGCCTCATGTCTGGGTGCATGGCTCAGTACAAGAATGCTTCTGCTGGGCATCATCCATGCCCTTGGCAGTGCAGGTCCAGGAAAGATGGAGCTGATAGGGTGCCCTTGAGCATGATGTGCTGGCTGGGGGCCATGGGGGACATACCTGATGTCCCCTCTGGTTGGAGGAGTTCCTTTTGGCATTGCCCACGGCTGGCAAGAAGGGTCACTTTGCTGTGTCTCCCTGGGCATTCTCTCCCAGTCAGTAACGGGGAAATGGCAGAGCTGGATGAGATTCTTTCTGCTGGGGAGGAAGCTTCCTTGCCACTGCCTCAGACCTGGCATCCTTCCTGGGACAAGCAGTGTCTTGTCTCTGCCCATTATGCCACGCCAGGTTAGGCCTGTGAACCAGTCCTGCTGCTGCCAGGGCATTGGGTGGCAGCAGGATGAGGTGGCAGCTCTGCCAGGGGTATAGGTGGCAGCAGGATTAGGTGGCAGCTCTGCAGAGTGTTCAGCCTGTGGCTGAGCCTCCCTGGCAGTGCCTTAGGCCAGCAGGGCTGGGGTCTGGCTCTGTGTGTCACTGAGTGTGGATGTCACAGGAGCTCAGGGGTGTTTCTCACAGGCTCTGCTCTAGTCTGTGTGTCACTGAGTGTGGATGTCACAGGAGCTCAGGGGTGTTTCGCACAGGCTGACAGGGACAGGCTGGGCCTGCTGCTTTGCCAGGACACAGCACTGGCACCTCACAGGGCAAATCCTCGGGTGCTAATGCTGTTACCACAGCTGAGCTGAGCCAGCTCTCCTGAGGGAGCTCTCCCCAGAGGGGACCTTGCCCACGAAGCTCTGAGTGGGTTCCTGGGGTTAAGCCCAGCTTTGCTGCCCAGCCGGGTGGGCTGTGAGGGCGGCTCTCTTTGGAGCTGCTGGCTGTGCAACTTTTCTGCTAAGCTCTGCTTTCCTGCCAGGGGACTGCCAGGGACTGTTTTCACAGGCATTCCTGTTTAACCTCCAAGGCAGGCATGCCTCATTAGGTGCTGTCTGGGAGCAGGATGCAGCAGGGGATTTGGGGTCCCGGGAGCACCCCACAAAGCAGGAGCTGCCATGGGCAGTGGCCCTACAGCCTGCTCTGCCTTCCCACACAATCCCTGTGCCATCTGCCAACAGCCCATCATTATTAGAAGGGGAAAAGTGGGGGGAATAGCATAATCAGCTCCCTATTAAATGGGGTAGAGGGCAGGCTTCAACCTGCAGGTGATAATGATATTTTGCCGTTCACAGTGAGAAAGTTGCAGTGAACAAAACATGGTTATTATGTACTTGAAACTGCTGACATAAAGTGGTTGTGAAATGCTGGCTGCCAGACTGGGTCAAGTTAGGTCTTTGCTGAACAGCTTGGGCTTCTGAGGAGTGGAGGTCTGTGGGGTGGGAGACCCTGGGTAAACACTGCTGTGCTCAGCTCAGCTGTTTGCAGCAATCTCTGTCAGCTGCTGCCCAGAGAAGAATTGTGGTGAGGAGTGAATTTGGTGAATATGCTCAGCTCAGTCACAATCTCTTACAGTGCTTCCCCCACTGGCTTGCAGTGTCAGGTTGGAATTCAGGTTGGAATGTGTTATGGGGGGTAAGTAAGCTGTTTTGGTTTGAGCAGCATAAATGTAAGAGCCTGAAAAATGTCAAACTCTCTTGTAAAGCTGTGTCTGAGAAAGAGGAGAATAAAACCAGGAGAAAATGGGAAGTGATTTGTGCAAATTAATTACAAAGTTTGCTCAGATAAGCTGCAGCTGCCCCATTCCTGCAAGTGCTCATGGCCAGGCTGGATGGGGCTGGAGGAAACTGGGCTAAGGAAGGTGTCCCTGCCCATGGCAGGGGATTGGAACTGCATGATCTGTAAGATCCCTTCCCACCCAAACCAGTCTGTAAATCTATTAAATGATTCTGTTCCTGTGGAGGGTCTCTAGTCAATGGTCAGTAGCTTATACACTAGGAAAGCAACTGTGGACGTTACTTAAATTTGGGATTTGGGGTGTCAGAGCTTACCATCACACTTATTTTCTTGGCTGAAGGAAGCTTTGAGCTCTCTTTCACATCTGGAATGCATCTTGATTGCCAAAGAGTATTAAATGTGGAAGGAGCAGCAGCTCTGGATGAATTACAGTTCTGTCTCTCAGGTGTTGGCTTCAGATTTGGGAAGCAGTGGGAACTCCTGAGCTGCAGAGGGTTGAAAATCTCCTCATCCACCAAGCTCAAGGCAACAGTGGCTTTTAAGGATTTTCAGACATGCAGGATCTTTTGGAGAAAGGACCATCTTTGTGGTGCTCAGAGCTGTAAACTGGATTCCCATGTGGCTACCTTTAAATTACAAATCTTGTACAACGATGTGGCTTCCTCCCAGTGTGTTGTGTTGGAGATACAGCCTGGATTTTGTGGCTGTGGGCAGACTCAGGAACCATGCTGTTTGGTTCAGCTTTCATAGAGGTCCACAGCTTTTATTTTTACTTGGAGATTTTTGCTAAATAACTGTAATTTGCTGATGGCTTCACCTTTATTGCAGGATGCTCCTGCTGCTGGAAGTGTCTGTTTTTTCAGTGTTGTGTGTACAAATTGTGCTTGCTCCTTAGTTCATGTCTTCTCAAACCTTATTCGGGTAAATGTACACACATTCACATGAGAAATTCTCATGAAACCTTTGCAGTTTGAAATGAAAATGAGGTTTGTGCATTAAACACATGGGGATTGAAAGAAGCAGAGAAAACCTAACTCAGAGAAAAGGGGAAGTGCCCCAGACTATATTTTTGTGCTTTGAGCACCTTTGAGCATTTATTTTTAAATAAATAAATGAATTAAACACAGTGCCTGAGCTGTGTGCTGTCTCAAGGCAGCCCTTTCTGGATGAGTCCCCCTCAGTGCTGCCTATTCATCACCTCAGACCATTTTTGTTTCACCCAAATGTGTGATTGTGGCCGATGCTATTTTTTGTGCATTGGTGGGTGAGATGCTTTATTATTGCCATATTGGAATTTCCCCCCCCCCCCCCCCAGTTCTGTTAGATGTCTGCTGAGTTTTGATTTATTTTTGTTGTGTGCCCAGAGGCATGAACAGCCCATCCATAAATATTAGCATTGTTATCTCAGCTGGGAGGCTAAGGGTCACCTTCAGGAAAATGAGTTAGAATTGGTTCCTAACTTTTATTTCCCAGAGTGGACGGGGTCTGTTTCTAGCTGGAAGGGTTTCACTCATCCCTTGAGTGAAGCTATATAGAAACTGAAAGGTTATTCAGTGTCAGCACAGGGTCTGGCTCAGATTTTCTGTGCCTGGGTGACGTCCCCAGGCAGAAAGCTGTGTGCAGGGTGAGCCTTTTCCTCTGGGCACTCCATTTTCCTCCACGTTTGAGTGGCTGACACATGGGGTGAGCTCCAGGTTCTAACAGCCTGCATGGAGGTGGGAGCTGTGGTGTCACCTGTCCCTGTCCTGGCAGCCCTGGTGATTTCCTCTTGGTCATCCTCCTCCACAAAGGCTCTGGAGAGAGGCCCTGAGTGATGCTGGTGAAAGGATGCAGCAGGGACCTGTGGTACCAAACTGATGTGCCACTCCTGGTCCTCCCTCCTGTCCTGAAATAATTTTTATGTCCTTTGCAGTGCCCATGGGGCTCTGACAGTGTTGCAGCAGATGCTTTACCTCATCCTTAATGCCATTACCTCTTTAAGGTTGTGCCCAGTTGCAATCTCTTTTTTTATGTTTAGGTAAATCCTGGTGTTTATCATAGTACTGTCTCAAGGAGGAAGAGCATAATTTTTTAAGAAAAGGAGGGGAAAAAACACACCAAAAATTAATAGTGAAATCCATAAAAGGAAACTTAGCTGGGGAAGATGTGTCTTTACAAAATTGAATGGCCTGGAAACATATTGTACATTTCCAGACACTTGAGTTAAGGGCTCATTTAGAATATTTCAGATATACTGGAGTTTGACAGTTCTTTGGTTTCCACATCAAACAATCTGTAATTTATTGCCCCATATAGGGGCTGTGTTTTTATCATATTGCATATTTTCTAGCCAGAAATCTAACTACCATATAACCTCTTGAAAAAATAAACCCTTTGGGGATGGGAATCCAGGCAATGTGCTTTCACAGACCCTGAGAAACTCCCTTTGATTTATTTCCTTGCAAATAAGGGGAAGACACAATTTCTTGGAGCATTACAGCTGTTCCCCCAAGCCTTTCTTCATATGCTCAGTGTAAAGCCCCAGTCCTGCAGTGAGCCCTATGTGGAAGAGCCTCACGTTGCTCTGGAGGGGTTTGCAGGAGGATGAGAACAAAATTTAGAAGTTTTACGAGGCAGTAAAACACACAGCTATACCTGGAAAGGGGGGAAAAAAAATAAAAAAGCCTGGGGGCCCAGAGGTGTGAATGACCAGAGACAAAATAGAGCTGAAGTTCACAAAAAAAGCGCAGAGCTGAAGTTCACAAAAAAAGCACGTCCTGGCATTTCCAGGGCCGTGTTTGAAGCTGGTTTGATCAACCAATATGTCCCATATTTGTTTGTAGGTTTAATGGGCTGTTTCCAGGCCTGGCTGCTGGGAGAGGGCATGGTGGAGGTCACCCAGAAGTTAATTTGGAAGGAGGCCAAAAGGCCACAACTTGATTGAATCAAATGTAAACAAAATAGGCCTGGGAATGGTGTGATGCCCTTGTGCCTGAGCCCCTGCAACCTCCTGGCTGCAAATACAGAGTGTGGAGCACTGGGACCAGTGAGGAGGGTCTGACCTCAGGGTGGCAAAGGGACCCAGACCCCGCTCAGGGCACACAGGGAAATTCAGAGTTTATTATGGGAGAGCTTTGGGAGCTGGGCACTTTGCAGGAATATATCTCCCCTTCAGAAAAATCCATTACTTTTGATGGATTTGGTGAAAGTTTTCCCTGTGCCTGCTAGGCTCTCTGAGGTTTATTATTCCCACTGTATTTTAATTCCCTGATCAGATGAAGCTGCATAATAATTAGAAAAATGTGCAGAGTGCCAGATTGTTAAATAATGCAAGGAACAACACTAATCACTTGAAAATACAATATTTAAATTGCACCAAAGCAAGTCACTTTTGACTCATTTTCCACCTTTAATAAGTTAGTAGTACAGTGTCTGAAGTGCTGTATATATGCAATATAATCTATCAAGTCCTCAGAAGAAATGTTAATAAATAAAATAATTACTTGGACATGCCTTTTGTTCATCATTATTAAACAGTTTGTAACAATTAAAATATTAAAACCACATGTTGTTGAAAAGCAACCAGACATTGCAATTATTTCTTACTAAGGCTATTAAATAAAATCACAGAAGATTTTTATTTTAATAATAAATGCATTTTAGAATGGATCAGTTAATTCTTCTTTAGTACACAAAATGATCTATAGCTCCACCGAGTCTAGGCCTGGTATTTAAGTACTAATTCCATTGTCCTTTTAGCTGTGCCTTGGCTCCCATTAATGCTGGGTAAATGCTCTCCCACTCTGTATGGGGCTGGTACTGACAGGATTTTGCCAGGGCAGTTAAATCAGGGGAAGTGTGACCCTTGGTAAAGAGAATGTAATTAAATCTGAAGGTATCTGACTGTCAGCTGACTTTTCAAACCCAAATCCTTTCTTTCCCTCTTCAGGAGGAGCAGCACCTGCCTGGACCCTCTGGCAAACCCCCAGGTGTATTGGGATTGTTGGGGGGATGCTGTACCCACAGGTCACCCACACTGAGGCTTTTTAAACAGCCAGGGGTTGTTTGTTCCTGGTGTTTGATGCCTGTTTTCAAACAGAGGTGTATCCTGGAGTGCCTTATATGTGTGAAGGGTTTCAACTTCAGCTCCAGCAGGGACACAGGTGCTTCAGGTGTGTCCTGCAGGGACCATCCTCCAACAATGCTGTGGAAATCAGCTGTGCTAAAAAACAGATCCACACCTTTAAAGGAGATGAATTTGCTTTTGTGTCCAGAGCATGCAGCTGATGCCCAGTGGTGCCTTAAAACAAACACCAGATATCCTGCACCAGAGCAGAAGTTTATCCTGTTGTGGAGGAAACAAACCTGCAGGAATCCTTGTACAGCGAAGTGGAGCTATTGATAGCAGATTAACAGTTAATTACAGTCATTCTGGGCCTGGTTAATTGTATCAAGCGTCACCCTGTACTGTGACTCAGGCTGTAATTTAATCAGTGGAGGTGTCCTCCCTGATGGGCCCAGTAACAAAGGACACAGATCTCCGGTGTTAGTGTGATGTTAGGTAGTTTTCTCATGGTTTTCTCCAAAATTTGACTTAACATCAAGCTGTTCCTCATTAAACTTCTTAGCTTGGCTTTGACCTGTGACTGGCTGCAGAGACTGGGTTGTATTTTCATGCTGGTGCTGCCAGACCCATGCAATGAGAGATTGCCCTTGCAGCCCTTCAAACTGTGGGCAAAGAGAGAAGTTTGGGTTGCAGCAAGGTTTGTTGTTGCCTGTTGCTCAGCTGTATTGCCAGGAGTGATATTTAAGAGAAGGAAATGTGCTTGGCTGGCTGGGGACATGTGTAAGGGGATGCTGCTGATGCAGCAGGGTCAGTGAGGAAGTGGCAGCAGCTGGCAGCAGGTGGGTGTTTGAGCCATCAGCAAACACCCTGAAGGGCAGGAAGTTACCTTTTATTTTTGGCAGGACCCCTTGAATACCTCCTGCCTATGGGTGGGAAAGCAGTTTACTGACCTTTTCCTGCAGCACATAATCTAAAAGCTGAGGGTGAGAATCACAGAGGTGCATTTCAGGGCTTCCTTTGGGAGTGTTGTGTCTCACTGAGGGAGGGTATAAAGTCACCAGCTTTGACCTTAATTTAAATCCTGAGTTGCTTCAGCTGTTCACTTGGTGTCTGCATCTGTGTGTGGGAGAGCCACACCAGGCAGGGCTGCCCCTGCCTGCAGCTCCAGAGGCCTGAGCCTTGCTCTGGGAACATTCAGCATCAGTGATGAGTTGCACCCAGTGTGTCAGCAGTGCCCATGCTGGAGCCTGGATGGTTGTGTCCTTATCCTGTTGGGATGGTTGTTTCTCTATCCTGTTGGTAGATCCATCCTAGGTGCCAGTATTGACACTGGACAAGTTGAGTCCCTGGAGTTTTTTTTTTTTGGTTTTTGCAAGCAGCATCTGTGCTCTGAACGCAGAGGAGAGCTGAGAGCTCACCCAGGAGCAGTGCAGCCATCAGCTGTTAATTAGAGACAGCTGCCTCATCCTGCCCAGCCAACAGGTTTGGGGGTGTTTGCCATGGAGTCCTTCTCCCCCTGCCTGATTTAAGTCTCTGCTGAAATCAACAGCTTGATAATTAACCCCACGTTAGGGTTGTCTTGTCTGCTGGGAGATAACTGGATTATAAGGCAGCTGTTCAGTTCCCTGGAAAGCTCTGTGGACCAGGGCACATCTATCAGAACTGCTTGTAGTTGCTTTTTGGGCTTCCAAAGCCTTGAAGGGAAGTGAATGCAAAAGTGAAACTTGGAGAGAGCTGCCCAGGTGGGCAGGATGCAGCCAGGGTGACTCAAGCTGATATTCTGGCAGAAACCTCTGTGCAGCACAACACTGCACAAAAATACACGATTTGAGGAGTGCCTATCCACTGGGAGCTTTTAGGGGAAAATGAAAGAGGCTGGGACAGGGGTTTGTGTTGCAGGAGGAGAAGAGGAATTTAAAAAACCCTTCTTGCCCAGCTCTCAATTGCTGTTTCCTACCTGGTGCCAAGGATGAGATGTTTGTCTCACAGGCTGCCCTGTGGACATCGCCAATGGCCAGAGAGCCGCCAGCGTGCCAGAGCCTGAGCCAAGAGGAACCTCCCAGCTGCTCCAACAGCTGGCCTGGGCAGGAGGAGGCTGTGGGAACCCCTGGCTGCTGCACCCCCTGCCTGGGTCACCTGTACAGACCCTGATCCCCTCTGCAGAGCCATGGGGCTGTTAAAGGTGATGTGAGACCTGCATGTCCTTCCAGGTGCTCTTGCATCCAGGGCACCTTCCACCCAGGCCATCCCTGCTCAGAAATCTGAAGGAGGTGGTTGATGGTTCCACCTCTGCCTATTTTGTCTTGTTTCTTGTGTTCCTGCTTTGCTTGTTGTCTCATGTTTCATCTTCTGGTGACGTGCACTTTGGGCCTTCCTGAGTGGTGTTTGGATAGAAGAGCAGGGTTCTGCTCCAACAAAACTAAACAAAATATGGAAAATATGGGTAATGGCAGTGATGGGTCCTGGCCCATGTAGGCTCCCACACCCCTCCTTCACTCAGCTGCCAATGCCCTGAGGGGTGGCTGCTTGAGAGGTGGAGAAATTGCTCATTTCTAGTGACTCAGATGTAGGAAGGGATCCTGAAGGGCCAGCAATAGTTAAGGCTTGGAAAGGCAAAACAGGAGAAGGGGCTGTAGTAGCCCAAAGAGGAAAGCAGCATTTCTCCAGCACTGGCATTGATGTAGGCTCAGGGGATGAGGCACAAGCAGACAGGGACTGCCCAGGACCCCACCAGGCTTGGCTGCACCCCTCTGCCCTGCTCGGCACCCACACTGTCCTGTTCCTTCCTACAGCTGCACAAAAACAAGCTGTAAATAGCTGGGGTGGAAGGGGAAGGAACTGGATATAAGGTGAGCTGATTGTAAAGCCTGAGTAATCTCTTTTTCACATGTGCCCGGTGATGAATGAGCAGTTGTTCAGGCCAGGGAAATGACACCTCCCCTGCCTGGGGACTGCAGACAGGAGCTGGTCCCTGTGCCTGCCACCGTGCCAGCCAGGGCTTGACCTCCACAGGAGCATCCAGTGCTGGGCATCAGCCTGCCCTCACCAAACCAGAGCAATCCTTAATGCCCTGGAAGCCCTTCTGCTTCCAGAAGAGATTTACTGTCCAGTGCAGACTCGTGTTAATTACTGCCAGCACTTAGGAGTCTTTATCTGTCTTCCTTTCCCCATAGGGATGTTGGCAGTTTGGATAGCTAATCTGGAATTAAGCTGATGATCCATAAAGCAGGGCCACCCTTTGGTCAATAATTCACTGCTGTCACCAGCTTCTTTGTGCTATCAGGAGAGTGACCAGGAAAGCTGATTTACTGGCAGCCCAGAGCATCTCCTCTGGAGCTGTGGAGACAGTAAAGTGGGTCCTGCTGTGCTGGTAAACCCTGAGTGATGCATGGAAGGGATTTTTCCTGTTCCAGGTATTTTGAGTGCTAGAATTAAAGACTAAAACATTTTTATGGCTAAGGAGCCACAATATAAACTCAGAGCTATGGTTCACAACTTTAGTCAGCCACCACCATGGGCTGGTACAGAGCCACAGAGCAGGAGTGACTCAAGATCAGTGTGTGGGGAGGGAATTCAGGGCCATCCCTTGCTCATGCTGCTCAGAGCAGGCAGGAGGTGCTGTCTGGGGCTTGTTCTGCTGAGTTCAGCTCCAGTAGCACAAACCCTGTGATCTCTCAAAGGAGGCAGCACAGGGAAGTGCAGGATTGGCCTTTAGAGCCGCTGAGAAAATGGCCATGCCCAACTCACCATTTTTCCAAGTACTGAAAATGACTTTTCCATCTTCAAACTCTGCTTTCACTTTATTAACTTTTGATTAGTGATCATTCTTTGTTCTTCTGAGCCTGAAGTAGGAGTTGAATGAGGAACAGGTTTCTTCTCTGCCCTGTCTGTGCTGCCAAGGTGCAGCCAACTGGAAGGATCATAAGGAAACCGCAATTCAGATGTTCTCCTCCCAAAATGGGTTCTTCTGTCTTCTGGGCCAGCACTGTGATCAGAAGAGCCTGCTGGTGTGCACACACTTATGTGTTCACTCTTACTAGACAGAAGTATGGATCTTGGTTTTTGCAGATATTTTAAAAATTTTAAATATCCTTATTTTGAAATAGAGTCTGGTGCTTGGCACCAGGGAGCATTGAGTTTTTCTGTAATATGTGTTGCATTTTGCTGCTGCCCAAGAGGGGAAAGGCTCTCTGGAGCTTGGAAAGAAGCAATGAAAAGAATGATGCTGTTGATGTTGCACTGAGTTTGTGTTGGTGCACGCTCCTGTGCCTCTCCACAGAGTGGATAAACCTAAGGGAGCTGGGAAATAGAAATGTGGTGTGGAGGGCACCAGCAATCTCATGAGGGTTGGTTAAATAATAAAGAATTTGCTAATAAAAGAAAATTTTTTCCATGCTATTTCCAGGGCTAATAAGCAGAGGAAGTGGAGAGAATAGATTCTGCTGTTGCATGCTTGTGCATGATCAGGCCACCAAATTCAAAACACATGAGTTTTGAAAAAGTCCACAACTTCAGCCTTATAAAATGGGTTCCTTTCCCTGATTCCTGCCTGTGATCAGATAATGACCTTGGTAAGCAAAACAAGCCCAGCTGTATTTTATAATGGGAATATACTTCTGTACATTGTAATGAGCTGTTAACAGGGAACAGTATCGTGTGAAAATCTGCACGTTTCCCATGATGCTGCCCTGATTCAAAAGCCACACATAAATTACTTGGTATTGTAGATTTCAAGGTCAGGATTGGCCACATAAGATCTAGTTTTTCATCCCCAAAAAACAATGTTTTTAGCAGGCTGGAATTTAAAATGGAAAAAGCTGATCTGTTTGGAATCTCGGGAGTTGTGAGAAGTGCCTTGGTACCTGTGTCAGGTGCTTGAAAGTGTGTGGCTGGAGTGGGAGTGATGAAAGGGAAAATAACATTTTTGCTCCTCCAAAACTCCTCCTTACGAGGCTCCTGAAAGAAGGCATCCTGAGCTTTGCAAGCAGTTGTGAGCTGGTGAAATTCACTGAGTTTTGAGAGGTTTCTAACAGAGCCAGAGCTGGTTTTCCCTGCTAGGATGAGTTCCCAGGGTTCCCTTCCTGGTGCCAAGCAGCACACAGACACATGGCTGGGGCTCCAGAGTAATTTCTGCACTGAGGCACTTTTTCTGCTGGATGTGAATACTTGATTATTAAGCATATATTACAATTCTGAATATTATTTTAGCTGTAAGTTTAGTCTCCATCCTCTCCAGCTTTTTAGGTTTGATCATATTCCAGAGGCTTACTAAAAACATGCAAAGAATTTCAGCGAAACTCTCTGGAACACTTTTTGTTAAATTCTTTCAGTCATGCAAGCTAAATTAAATGACAGCTCTGTCCACCAAAAGATTACAAATATCAATCAGACTTCTCCCATAAACTCATGAAGGAATTAAATGTTTTTCTAAAAGTCTTCTATTCCCCTTAATAATCTCTTTGGCTGTTCTCTTTACTTTACATATTTTTGAAGTGTGTTGAAAGGGATGATTTCTGCCCTAAAGGAGCACAGTGCTTGTAGCTTGCTGACAGTATTTAATCTGAATTTGTGGGCACAATTTTGGGTATTGCTCAAATTGATATTTGCAATACTGCGGGCTTATTTCCAAAAGGAGAAAACAGCTATTAAACTGCAGTCCAAGAAACACGATGCTGAGCTCTTTTCAGAGATGGGAGATTAATGATAAAAAAGTATGTTGCAGCTCCAACTGTTTATGTTAAAATTGGAAAAATAGGACCAGGTGGGCTCAGTGGGCTGGTGGGATGGGGAGCCCTGAGTAAAGTGGTTGTAAAGAATGAGGAGTTAAAAAGATTTCAGCATACAGTGGCCTGTCCAAGACAAGCTGAGTCATTACCCCACATCACTGCATCTGTTTTTGTCTGGTCACTGTGCAGTTATGAATAATTGTGTAAATCACGTGGGATGCCCTGGGGAGCTTTCTTAGCAGGCAGGCTCAGCACACCGTTCCCATCTGTCTCGTGTTTTAAGCTGCAGGGAGACCACAAGACAAGCCAAAGAGCCAAGATGGCCTTGGAAACAGATGGGACTGCCCAGTGTCCCTGGAGTCCCTCCTGCTCATCCTACCCACCCAGAGGGTGATGGTTTGAGCTGTGTCCAGGTCTGGGCCCTCAGTTTGGGGAGGATGTTGAGGGGCTGGAGCAGGTCCAGAGGGGGCAGCGAGGCTGGAGAGGGGCTGGGAACACAAACCCTGTGAGGAACAACTGAGGGAGCTGGGGGTGCTCAGCCTGGAGAAAAGGAGACTCAGGGGTGCCCTCATCACTCTACAGCTCCCTGAAGGGTGCCTGTGCTCAGCTGGGGCTGGGCTCTTTCTCCAGCAGCACTGACACAACCAGAGGTCACAGTCTCAAGCTGCATCAAGGGAAATACAGGTTGGATAGCAGGAAAAAGTTTTTCACTCAAAGGGTGATAAAGTTCTGGAATGGCTGCCTGGGGAGGTGGTGGAGTCCTCATCCCTGAGTGTGTTTAACAAAGCCTGGATGTGGCACTGGGTGCCAGGGTTTGGGTGAGGTGTTTGGGCTGGGTTGGACTCTCTGATCTTGAAGGTCTCTCCCAACCTGGTCATTCTGTGGTTCTGTGAAAGGGATGAGGTTGGAAGTAAAACTGGTGGACACCTGATCCATTAGGACCGGTAGTGAGGAGCAGGGGCAGTTTGTTGCCATGGTGGCTGTGTGGATGGGCGGGGAAAGGCCCACAGCCCCCTCGGAGGTGTGGGGATGTGTGCCTGGCCTCCCACAGAGTGCTCCCTTTCCATCAGTTACATTACAGTGTATTTTTGCCATCATGGTTTAACAGAGAGGAGCAGATATGACAGTAAACTCTTACAGCTGGGTGAGTTGTGTTTAAGTTAAAGCTATCTCACTGTTACATACCACTTTAGTGATCACCAGACTCTATATTTTCCTGCCTCTTACCATGGGCTTTAAACCACAGGACATGAATAAACTGTAATGTTAGGGTGCAGTCTGCTCTGCTTGCTTTTTAAGGATGGGGAATCTATGTTCAGTACACCAAATATAATTACATAAAGCATGCAAACCATCAGGGAGCTTGTGGAGTGGTTGATGAGTGGGCCTAGGGCTGCTGCTCTGATGAAGATGAGACATCCAAGAGCATTCCTGTGTCTGGATATACCATTGGAGTGGAGTGGGACTTCCACCCCATGCCTGGTCTCCTGCTAACTCCTCCAATAGGTTTTGTGTCATGGGCTCCATTTCTCCCACAGGCAGCAGCAAAATTTAATTGAACCTCTCTATAGTTATCAGCAGCTGGGGAGGGTGTGCCTGAGGATGGAACTTTTCTCCTGGCAAAGGAAAGAGCAGTGTGGCAAAGGGATGTCACGTTCACTTGATCCAAAGTTGAGGCCCACGTGATGTTTCTCAGAAAGTTCCTGTTTTATTGTGGCTACAAAGGCATAGAAATTAAGCTGCTAATTCATGGCATGCCAAGGAAAAAAGTAGTACTACGAGAAATGCTCAGTTATTTTCATGTTTGAAAACACACAATTGAAAAATCCTGATTTTTTGCCTTGCCCCCCACTGAGCTTATTAAATCTGAAAATATCCCAAAGCTTAATTCTCTCTGCCAGAAAGTTCCTCTGCTCTTTTGGGTAAGGCATGAAAGTTGGGCTGCTTAGTGGGGTTCTGTCTGGCTTGTTCTGTTCCTGGGATGTAGGGGAGTGAGGATCCCACAGGGGAATGAAGATCCCACAGGGGAATGAGGATCCTGCTGCTGAGCAGTTGTGGCCCCTTCTAGCACAATGCACTTGGATTTTGACAGTGGTGTACTGGGTTTGAACTGGTGTGTGTGCTAATTAATTAATTAATTAGCTGCTGTGCATGACAGATCCTCATTCCAGCTCAGCTGAGGACTGCTGTTGCTGGGGGCTTTGTTTGGAGGAGCAAAGTGCAAGTGATGGTGTCAAGGCTTGGCTGGTTGGCATGTTTGGTGCCTGGGTGAGATCCTCCCTGTGCTACCCCCAGCATTGCACTTGCCTTTTTTGTTTGTTATTTTTTGTGGTTGCACCATATTCCGGGAGAAGCTTGTAAATGTCTAAACAAAGTCAAATTCCTGAAAAGTGAACTTAACCAGCCTCGGCCAACGCCTGTTGGAGGCCATGAGAGCACATCCCCTGAGTTTTGAGGAGATGAGCAGCATTTTGCTGCCTGCCATGGATGTGGCCAGCATGGTTCTCACAGCAGGCACATGGCAGGAGAGCCTTGCCTCAGCTGGGGAACCCAGAGGGGTCTCACATGGAGCCATTTGTTTTTCATTACGTTATGCTCCTCTAATATAAACACTGAGGTATGTGGACATTGCTGTGGACAGGGCGAGCCAGATGCCAAAGGCATTCCTCCAAGGCTGTATAAACTTCAGGAGATAAATATTTTAGAAACTGTTTTCTAAGGCTAGCATAATAGTTTAAAAATATAACCTAGATTCCAGATATTAAAAAATGCCTTGCAAGGCATGCATATTGCTGCAAGAGATGGAACTAACCAAACCCCTGAAGCATGTGGAAAGCTCCCATTTTGCAATATCTTCTCTGTTACTTTATCCTTTTCCCTTTTTTTCCCTTAGCACTGAGATTAAATTCAAGAAGCTTTTAACAGCAGAGTGGCAGTGATAGAAATTTTCAGCATATATTAACTAGCTGACTCACACTTTTTCAAAGGGGATCTGGGTTTATGATGGAGTAGCTGGCTGCTTTCAGCAACAGCAGAATCAGGGAAGTCAGTGAAGAGAGGAAGCTGATAGTTTATAATGTGTCTAATCCCTGTGTGTGCTGTGATGGGAGTGTGGGGAGCTCCCACCCATGTTTGGAAAATGGTCCTGACCCCGTGCTCAGGGGAGGCATTCAAGTCCTGTCTCAGGGATCTGCAAACTCTCACTGTTACTCAGGACCCAGCTTTAAAACATCCTTTAAAACATGCTTTCATTGTGTCGCTTGGCTACCCCAAAAACTTTCAGTAGCATCCTCTGTGCTTCAAGAGTGAGAAATGAGATTTTTAGGTTATGTTTGTGGGGTCCACACAGACCTGAGAGATCTGTCATTTCCTTTCATGTGTTACATCTAAAATGGGAGAGACAATTCCTGAAAGCAGTGAGATTCCCTGAACAGAGGCTCCTCTTGCTACTGTTTTATTGCCTGTCTGGCCTAGCTTTGGGCATGTGTTTTGTAGCTGACCCCAGAGCTTTGGTGACATTGGGGTCTGGCAGGGCTCTTGTGATTGTCGCTGGGCAGAAGCCCAGAATGACTCAAGGTGGTTTTGCCTCCTCCTTTCGTTTCTTGCACTGCAGTTTTTTGTGCAGATTTGTCCATGAATGAGCCTGAGCTCCTCAGTGCTTTGGCACAGGGAGTGTTGGGGTCCTGTCCCACTGTCCTGGCTCCACTGAATCCTGTCCCCCTGTGTCACCTGCTCCCCCAGCAGGTGAGGATGAGGGAGCAGGAGGGTGGGAGAAGCAGTGACTGACTGTGCCCCTCTTGTCTTCCAGCTGCTCAGAGGGATGACTTTGCCCCGCCGAAAAGCTCCAGGAAAAGCCGCAGAGGAGGAGGAGGAGAGCGGGGACTGCGACGATGAAGATGAGTGTGGCAGAGGCTCTGGGGATGGAGAGCTGAGAGTGAGGAACCAGCTCCGCTTCCTAGCAGGTGATGGGGATGTGGCACTGCCCCTCTGTGGGGTGCAGTGATGGGGATGTGGCACTGTCCCTCTGTGGGGTGCAGTGATGGGGATGTGGCACTGCAGCTCTGTGGGGTGCAGTGATGGGGATGTGGCACTGTCCCTCTGTGGGGCGGAGGTTTTGGTGATGATGTGGGGAGCTGCCCCTGAGGCCTGCTCAGGTGGACTCACTGCAGGCACCCCCAGTGCCCCAGCCCAGAGCTGCAGACACCCCGAATTGTCCTGGTTGGCCGTGGTGCTGGTCCAGGCAGCAGCTGGAGAAGAAATGCCTCTGCTTTTCCAGGCTGGTTCTGTAGGGGGGCATTGAGTGCAACCCATTGGAGAGGATTTGAGGCAAGGTGAAAATCTGATCCAGGTCCCAGGGTCACCCTCTTCACTTCTGCAATCCTGAGATTGGAGATGAGCTGCTCATCTTCCTGGAGGGCACCAGAGAGTCAGGAAGGTTTGTTTGACTGCAGCAAATGATGGTTATTTACGATGTAGCATTTAGAAACCCCCAATAACTTTCTGCACATACCTCAGGCTCATTTTGCAGAAGTGATTTAGGTACTTGGAAGCCTAAAAATTGCTTTGCTCGCCAGTGTGAGTCATGTCCTTGGTTCCTCTGAAAACAGCCCTGAGGCCCTGCTGGGGTTATTAATGAGGCAGCCCCTGGTCACCCATGGGGAGGAGAAAGCAAAGGACCAGTTGTGGTTAGGGCACTCACTTGTGCTGCTGGTGTGAGCCCTCTCCCAGGCCCATGAGCACTCTGTGGGGCTCAGCAGCATCTCCTGGCTTGTTCCTGTGAGCAAGCCCAGGCTGCTGGAGGCTGTGTCCAGCAGGGATGAGCAGTGCTGGGTGCTGCTGGAGGCTTGGCCCACTTGGTGCTGGTTCCAGTGCTGCACGGTGCTCTTTGAGAGACCAGACAACTGAACCTGGATAAAATCAGCTCTGCAGCTTTGAAGTTTAAAAGGCAAATTTGGGCTCCTAAACGAAGCACAGATGTTTATAAATTCCCTCCCATTGGTCTGGGATAATTAAAATATCCTTAATGAAGTGAGAGCTGAAATATTAAATGCCAGTCTCATATCAAAGATTATTGACACGTTATGTAAAATGCATAAAATACATATATTCAGATATTAAGTAAGGGAAAGAAAAGACTTTTAAAGTCCTCCACTCCAAGTCTGAAAAAGAAACACAGAATTTTGAGAGGGCTAAAACAACTTAATTTCATCCAAGAGCTAAATAACAAAGTTTATGTTAAGGAAACACAGGTGATTCACAGTGTCCTGTGCTGAGAGCAGAGATACGTGTTTCATTTTCCATGATCTTTGTGTCACACCTTGATGTTATTTTTAATGTGTTTCTAATTTCCTCTTAAAGCCTTCCCCACACTATCATCAGTGATCTCTGAAGTTGGGTATGTGATCCTTTCTGCCTCTCTGGTTTAATCCCTGCATTGATCTCCCTGTAACTTGCCCCTCTTGTCACTGTGGCACAGAACATGCAGCAGGAGAGGAGGACTTGTCCTGTTTGTGCTGCCTGTGCTGTGGGATGGGTAAATATTAACTCTAAAGCAGTTGTGTCTCTGGGGCATGGGGCTCCTGGCAGGTAAAATCTTTCAGGTGCTGAGAGTGTGAGGTTTGTCCAGCAGGGCTTTGAGGAGAGTGTGAGCTGTGCTGTCAGGGAGGCTTTCTCCTTGCTGGCCCCTGCCATGTGCTCTCTTTTTGTGTTTTGCTTTAGAGCAGAGAGGTGAAGCTGATATGACAGTGACAGAATCCTATTTGCTTGGTATTGGATATAAACTGTGACTCTGTTCAAGTTTTATGTTGGAAACCAGCCCAGGAAAAGTTGCTGATGGTGTGGAAATACTCATTTTCAACATTTTTGAGAATGATATTTCTTTTTACTTTGAAAGGGTATTTTTCAATTAATTTTTTTCCCATCGTATCACATGTACATAGCAAGAAATAAAAGGGACCAGAAACCATTCCACATTCCCCCTACAAACTTCCACAAATTCTAAATTTTAGGGTAGCATGCCCATTTGAAACAATGCCAGGCTTTGAAATCTGGAAACGTTTACAAAATGAACTTTTACATTTAATGTGGCTTTATCTCTCTCCTTCCCAAGGTGGTTACCCTGTAATAGAGGCAGAGGGATGGGAGTGGCTGGGTTGTGTTGCTGAGCAGGGGTTTCATCAGGATGCTCTGCAGTGTCAGGGCAGGGACATGGATGGCAGGCTGTGCTGCAGTGCTCAAACCAAACCCCTCTGAGCAGGTTTGAGTCCTCCTGCTGGCCCTCCAGGTTTGGGGCTTTCCCCTCCTTTCCTCAGGTGCTTTGTTCTGCTTGAGCAAATTGGAGAACAGTGGAGAACTCCTCCCTTCAAAGGGTTTCCCAAGCCTTGCAGATGGACTTGGTGATGCCTTGAGGAGGAGGAGAGGTGAATGTCCTGACCTGGCACCGATTTTGGCTGTTGGATGGGTGAAAACTTTGTCAGATTCTGCCACCTCTGAGGTTTTGCATCTCTCATGGGATTTTCTCCTGCTCCCCACTGTGGCTCCTGCCAGCGAACTGCAAACATCTGCTAGGCACTGGCCTCACCAAGATGTCCCCTCAGAAGGTCTTGAAAATAAAGAGATAAAAAAAGAGGGGGAAAAAAAAATGTCATTCTAAAATACAGACTAGTTTTGATTTATCGCCTGTTGTATAAAATGTAACCTTTGTTTCCTATTTATAATGAGCCTGCAGTAACTGGACAGTCAACCTAAACTTTAATGATTTAAACATACTTGTAAACTGTCAAGTCAGAAGTTTGTGAGTGACTATAAACATATGTTGGTGAGCCCTATATGCTAATAAATTCATTATTATGTTGCCCCAGTGGGAAACACGGAGATGGCAGGCTTTTTTTCATGATAGGTCTTTTATTGTTTGTCACATCTGCAACACATTAAGGGTTTTGAAGGCAGATGATGTTTACAATAAGGGGGAGGGCTGAAAACTTCCCAGCTCAGAGAAGGAGTGCATCCTGTTTGTCAGTGGAGTACCCATGGAGCCAGCACCCTGGCCATGCAGCTCTAAAAATAGAGCTCTGTACTTATATTTATGCCACTCCAATGGCAAGGCATGTCTGCAAATGAATTATAGCATTTCCCCCCAAATTATGAGTCAGTGCAAATGTCTTCCAGGCTGTGAGATGCAGACATGTGCTCCCAGCCTGCTGGTTTCAGCCATCCTGCACCAACAGGCACCCAAAGGAAAAGGAGCCCAGGGTGGTTGGGGCTTTGCTGATGCTCCAGCCAGCCACTAATGAGCTCACCTGGGCTGTGCTCACTCCAGATGCCACTTGGAACCAAAGAGGCTGTCCCCAGTGAGCCTGAAATTAAAATATGGATGCTGGACAGGCTCCTGTGCCAGGTGTGGGCTTTATTAAATGCTGGGGAAGAGGAGGTGCAGGCGTTCCAGGGGCTTTGCAAAGGTGGTTTGGTCCAGCTCAGCTGTATCCTGGGCTTCTCACAAGCTTTGCTGGGAGGAAAAT
This sequence comes from Ammospiza caudacuta, assembly GCF_027887145.1. Taxonomy (NCBI): domain Eukaryota; kingdom Metazoa; phylum Chordata; class Aves; order Passeriformes; family Passerellidae; genus Ammospiza; species Ammospiza caudacuta. The sequence continues at coordinate 13,155,174 of NC_080606.1, read as the reverse complement.
ATCTGTTTTAGTAGCTGAAGCACCCAGAGAACGTTCTGAACAATCCAGCAACTTGGGGAAGGGGTTGGGAGTCTGAGGGGAAGATTTACTCTTCCAAAATATCTGTGTTAGGCAGCAACAAAAGTTGTCTTGGGAACAGATGGATTTGGCAGAATGAAGTAGAAATAGTTTGTCCTGGGAAGGGAAGTTGGCCTCATCCCATGAGATATGTAAGGATAGATGTGTGCAATAAAAATATATAAAGATGGCTCTGGAAGTTTGTGTGTGTAAAACAGCTCCCCTGCCTGGCTGCTCCTGCTGCAATGACCTGCAGTTATTGAGTTTTGCTCTCAGCTGTCCCTTGGCCATTTCTGAGCCCCCAAGGAAGCCCCCAGTTTTCCTGTGCCCTGCCCATTTGCTGCCAGACCCTTTGTGGTTTCCAGCACTTCATGCCATACCAAGGTGCTTTCTGAAGAATCAGCACAGGCTCCCCCTTGACCTACCCAGATCTGTAACTCTTCGGTGACTCCTAGCTTGCTTTGCCACTGATTTGTCCTCTTGGCAGGGCTCTTTTTTCTGAGTGCTCTCATCATCAAATTGCAGATTTGAATATTGCCTCTGAGCTGGCCAGGTGGGGTGTGTTCCCAGGTGGAAAGGCTGTTTGTTGGTCCTTTTTTCCATGTTACAAAGGTGGAGTTGCTTCCAAATGGGAATTTGGGATGCACATCACAGGGCAGAGGAGGTCTCTGGGTGTGCCCTGTGTGGCACAGGGTGGGACCCCTGTGTTTCTGTCTTGCACCACGTTTTTGGAGCTGCTCTGAAACCCTGTGAGCTGCAACTTCCATCATGTTCTGCTCTCAAACAGCTCCCAATGCTCAGGAAAGCATTCCATGTCTGAGAGGTCTCAGTGCTGAGATGCTCCTACAGCTCAGCCTTTGGTGACCTTCCTCCCTTCCCCCTGTCCTCTCCTGGGTTTATTTCAGGAAGGTGACACCAATCCAAGCTCCCCCTTTTGATTTCAGGAGGGTGCCATCCATCCAGGCTCCCTCCCTCATTTTGGGGTCACACCTGTACCAGGGGATTTCCCTGTCCAGGTGGAGGCTGTGAATGGCAGAGGGGGAGGCCAGACAGACAGGGTCACTTTGGGTGCTGCCCTCCTGGTTTCTGCTGCTCATTTCTGTGGGAAAGGTTCCTTAGGAATGAGCATTTGTGCTGGAAAAGGGATGCTCCCAACCTGGGAACAGCAATCAGAGTCTGCCCAGGCTCACGCCATGTGTGTGCTGGGAGACAGATGAACACCAGTTAAAATATTTACAAGCTGATGCATTCCCATCCTTTATGGGAATAAAGAGCAGTGATCCCTGCTCTGGCAGAGCCTCCAGGGTGCCTCTATCCCAGCACCTGTGGCTGCTGCTCTGCTCCATTGGCTGTTCATCCCTCTGCTGAGCCAGGCATTCTCCAACCCCCAAATGGCTTCTGAAATGCTCCTGCCACAGGTGGGAGACATCCCCATCTCTGTGGCTGTTGCTGACAGTGCAGGGCCACGTGGCTCTTGTCCCATGCTGATGAACAGCCTGCAGCCTTGGCTGGCCCTGCTGACAAATATCCTGTGTGCAGGACCAATATTTACTGTGCCTCAGCAGGGCTGGCCTGGCCTTGGCTCAGGCACTGCCTGAGATGGGGTGGATTGACACAGCATCCTTCCCATGGGCATTTCTATCTGCTAAAAGCTTTAGGGCTTCTAACTACCATTTTAGTAGCAGAAAATTACTTTTTTTTTACTTTTTTTTTTTTTCTCTCCAAAGAGAATGCTGTTGAATGCTTGACTGAAGCAAGGATAGCAGAAACATGCTGTTTTACAAGGCATTCATCCTGTCCCAGGGTGAAAAAATGACAAGGCCAAATGTCAGCTAGATTATCCTGATGGAAGAGCTGGAATTGTACAGACTGAAACAGTGCAATAGTCTGATTATTGTCCTATTTCAAATGTTTGTGTTTATTGAGCTTTTCTTTTAATGAAGGTCTGGTTGAAAGTCAAGAATTCATCATCATTGTCTAAATAAAACCTAAAAGATGGAGAGGGAGTCACATGCAGCAGTTGACTGACCCTCTAATTGAGTGGCAAGTTCATTAATTTACCTCTGACGCCAGCAAAAAATGATTTTTTTTTTTATTGACAGACTGAGAAAATTATTGGTGGAGTTTGGAGGAGGACTTGTTCATAGCATCCTTCAGCTGGCTGTGCTGCTGTGACTCTTGCAGGCCTCACACTGTACACTGTGTGTGCATTTGGAAGGGTTCTTGTGACCTCTGTGCCCGGATTTCCTCCAAAGAAACACTGATTCCATGACTGAAGAAGTAGAAAGTCATTATCAGGATTTGTGCTTTGAGAAAAGCTACATATATGCAAAAGCCATCCATGGAAGCAGCAAGTAAATCCCCTGGGCATATTATCCCATGGGTCTATCTTTTTTGTTTGTTTCAATTTCACCCCATTTTTTAAATGTTTTTTAAGTTTTTCAGTGTTGTGCTTACAGACCCAAGTCCATCTGAGCAATTTGTATCTGGTATTTTTAGGACTTCTCTGCCTTGGTCCATTCTGAACCAAAGCAAAGAATGATGCACCATGTTTTAAAGAGCTGAATCAGAGGAGGGGATATTCATAAATCACATGATGCATCACATTCCCAGTGTGAGCTGGTCTGAATCCTTCTTTGGGAAGCTCTGTGGGCTCAGTGTGGGCTGGCTGGGTGAGGCTGAAGGGCTGGAAACTCACTAAAGGTCAGATGAGATGGTGCCTCTGCTATAACACAAAAATGTGCCAAGGTCTCTGGGAGTCTGGGACTGCTCATCACTCCCAGATGTTTGTAATGCCAGTCTGCTGGCAAAGGGCTCACCCTCTAGTTAGGCTGCAAGTCTGAATAACAGCTTGTACTGTGCCAGGGTGTCTGAGGAGATGCTTTTCAACAGTGTAATTTGGGAGCTAATGTTTCTTTAAATTGTTACTGAGTGCAGCATCTTACATGACTGAACACCTCAAAACAATTTCAAGTATGCAAAAATGTGCCCAGTTGCAATAGTGATGGCCATATTTATCCTTAAAGGGTGATGAATCTGTTTTTTGTGGCTGAAAAAGATATGAATTCTGATGAAGTTGAGAAACACAATTCCTGACTTGGATACAGCCTTGCTTTTTGGTTTGGTGGTTTTGGGCTTTTTTTTTCCTTTTTGCTGTTTTTCCTTGTGGATAGGCAAAATAATTTAGCTGGTTTTCTTTTTAAGGGACAACAATGAAGGTATATTTCAGACAGAAGCAGATCAGGTGCTGCTTGCTAAAGGCTCAACAAGATAACCTTACACTGATAGTCAGGGCACTGGATCTGCACATTTTGTTGTACAAAGAGAGGTTTGTCTGTGAGCCTGATAACAATATAACATGTTGATTGACTTTTCACATAGAAGAGGGTGTCCCTTTCATGAGTGGCTTGGCTTTTGCTAATGCCTCACTGCAGGTAAGCTGATAAGAGAGATTATGGGATGTAATAAATGAGGCTGCTGGGCACAGCCCTGCTGAGTGCTGTGGGAGAGGCTCTGGGCCTGGCTGATGTGTGTGCCCAGCACTCGTGTCAGTGTGCCAGCCCTCAGCTGTCACACATCACAGGATGTCCAGGGCTGGGCCATCCCTGTGCTGCAGCTCCTGTTCCCAGAAAATGTGCTCAAGGCCAGCCTGGATGGGGTCTGAGCAGCCTGCTGCAGTGGGAGATCACTGTCCATGGCAAGTGTGGTGGAACTAGATCATCCTTAAGGTCCCTTTCAATGACAAAAGAAAACAAGTTCATAGAACCAAGGTCCATCAAGGACCATAAAACAGGTCTGCCCAGAAAGTGTCATGGGCAAATTCAGCTGTGTCCATGAATGTTGGGCCTGGTGTCCCTGTCTCACTGAAAGTGCACAGGAGGAGGGCCTGGTCTCTCAGCTGTGGCTGCTGCTCTGCTGTCCATCCTCTTGCTCTGAAGATGTCCAGGAGAGCAGATGCTGTGTCAGGTGGATCATGGAAACCTTCACTGGAAACGTTTTGGGTACAACTTTCAGAGCAGTTTTTGAGCCCTATGTAGAACAAGATGGGGAATGCTCAAATTGTCCAGGCTGCCTTAAAAAGCCTGACCTCTTGGTTCCCCCCTTCAAATTGGAACAAATGTGTTTGTTTTTGTGCAGGTGGTATTGTGGCCATGACCTGGCAGTGTGGGTTGCAGCATTGTGGCAGCAGCCAGAAGCTCTGGGGAGCTGGGCTTGGCTTAGATGTGGTTGGGTGAGAGTCTGCATGGCAGCATCTCCCTGCCTGCATCCAACAGGTCCCTGCATGCTGCAGGCAGCAGCACTGCACTTTGAAAATTAGTTTTTACATCTTTCCATAAATAAAAATGTATGTGTCTGTGAAATAATCAGGCCTGATTAAATGAAGCTCTGAGTTCAGTATCTGGAAGATGTTGGCATCTGGATGGAACCTGGATGGAGCAAGAGGCATTGCTTGAGATGAGGTTTTTAAAATTAAATCAGTGGACAGCCCATGCTGGACTTGTGCACAGACCTGGCCACAGAGCCTGTTGCTGGTTGCTGTTGTTCCCCAGAAGAAACACACACAGACCTGCCCAGAAGGCAGCCTCTTTTTTAGTCCTTGCCAAAAAGGTATGGGGAAGGGGAAGAAGGATGCTTCTCCAGAGAAACCTCCTAGGATACTGGACTTTGAGTCCTCATTTCTGTCTCTCTTCTCACCCCTGGCTTTGCAAGTGAAAATAGCATGAATTTGGGTCTGGCCTGCAAATCACTCATCAGTGGGTGCATTAGCAGGACAGGATCAATTACTGAGTCAACACTGCTCCGTGTGCTCCAGGAGCAGGGGATCCATCATGTGTCAGGCAGGAGCTCTCCCGGGCTGGTGTGCATTATCCTGAGCTGTGCACACACATCTGTGGGGCTGACACCAGCAGTAACATGAACTGAACCAGGTGCGTTTGCCTGAGCAGGGCTCCCCTGGTTCCCAGGTGGACGTGCAGCAGATCCTGACCCCCGGTGCTGGGATGGATGAGCTGTGAGCTGCAGGAGGGGTGTCCCCCTTCCCAGGACCTGCCACCCCCTGTGCTCTGCCTTCCCCTGCATCCTGCCCTGGGGCTCTCACAGCTCCAGCAGGGCCCACCTGGGTTTCTGCCCCAGGAACAAATTCCAGGCAAACAAGTGGTGCTGGAGTCTGCTGGCTGTGCCAGCTTCTCTGGGGCATCTCCCTTAGGCCAGAAGTGCCCTGGCTTCACAATTTAACCTCCCCTCATGTTGCTTTTAGGGCAAGCCAGAAACTTTCTGATGGGAGACTTTGTGTTGCAAACTGCCTCTGCTGGAACTGGGAGGCAGTGAAGCTTGCTGGAGCTTTGGATGGGATTTTCTTGTTCTGGAATGAACTGAAACATCTTTCTGTGCCCTTGCAGCAGGGAAGTGAAGCAGCAGCAGCCTGAAGCACAAGGTAATGCTGTCTGCTTTCACTCCACAGCAGCTTCTTGTCTCAAAGTCTGCTTGAAATTACATTTTTATTATACCATAGGGGGGAAAAACCCCAAAACCAAATGAATTGATTGGACTTTGTTGGAATGGTATGTCAGTTGGCCTTTTTAAAATTTTGTAAATTTAAACAACAAAAAATTTGGACACGTTTTGCTTTTGTTCTGCTTTGGAGCAGTAGCACATTCCCCCTCTTTTATGGGAATGGAAATCTGGCATGTTGACCAGCTTCTGTTGTTTCAGAAAGCATCTTCAATGGTATTTGGGGCTCTCAGTGACATCTTGCTGTCTGTCCCTGCTTTTCATTTGCTCTTTGCTTCCCGTGGGACCTGGGGGGATGCTCTGCCCTCCCCTCCTGCAGGAGCTGGGGCTGTGCCCAGCACGGAGCTGGAATGCAAACCCAGCAGCACCTTCCCTTCCCTTCCCACACCTTCCTTCTTGGAAGGTGAATCCCTGTTTCTGTGCGTCCCATCTCCAGGCAGGTGGGAGCTGTTGCCTTGGGCTGGCTCTTTGCTGGGTGAGAGGGGCCCTGTGCAGCACTGAGTGCCCACGGTGCTGCTGCTGCATCCCTTGGAGGTTCTGTGATGTGCAAGGATGGATGGTTTGCAGTGGCTGCTGAGCATCAGGTTTGGCAGCTGGACAGATTGCCAGGGCATCTGTCACTGCCTCAGTCCAGTGCAGGAGTCCCAGCAGGATTTTTAAAATGTAAATTACAACTGCAATGCGAGACACATCCTTTTGCTTTGCTGTTTTTTTCCTCCCTCCTTCCTGTTTGAATTCAGTATCTCGAGTCTGAAAAATTGCTGGACTCTAAGCTCTTTTGCTTGTGTCTCATGGATACTGGAGACACTTCCTGCACAGGGAGGCAGACATCTGCTCCAGCCTGTTTTTGGAGTTTTTTGTGTCAGACAGCCTGCAGTTGTCAGGTGGGAGCCAGTGGTTATTATCAGAATCTGAGTAATATCCTCTGTCTCCTTGATATCTCTCTGCCGGCTGCTCTGCAGCTTTGGTATGTTTGCTTGTCCTCTTCTGCTTCTCTGTAGATCATTCCAGTAAAAAGTAAATAAAAAAAAATGTTGTGTGCTCCCCAAAGTCATCACAGAACACAGCCTGCAGTATCTCTTCCCTTGTCCACATAAATCACTGCTAAAGCATGTGCAGGGAATGTGAAGGAATGCATTTATACCCAAACCGTTCCCCTCTCCCCCTCCCTGTGGAAGCAAACTTCCACTTGTGCTCCAGTGCCTGTTCTCAGGGAGCATCTGAGCACCATTCCCTCCTGTGTCCCTTCCTGACTCCTGTAGCTTTATTTGGGCTTTGGTGCCAGTCAGAAAGCTTTGCCCTGGAGTCTGGCAGCTCTTGTGGGGATGGAGATCCTGAATCTGCCCTCTCCAGGCAGGTTTGGATTGCTGGCTTGGATTTCCCTTCCCACCCCTCATTGCTTTATTTACCCCAGAACCATCAGGGATGCTCCCCAGCACTGCAGTACCAGAGCTGAATGGTTTTCCTGGGCCTCAGACCAGTCCCCCAGCCCTGCTGACCTTGTTTGCAGTGGATAAATACCAGCTGGTGGGTCAGGTTTGGATCTTGGAGGTTCAGCTGATGTCTTTCCCTCTCTTTGGCTTCTCCAGATGTTTTTTGTGGCAGCCCTGAGCAGCAGAGGTGGTGCAGCACCATGGGCAGAGTGGCTCTGGTGCAGCCTGGGGTTCCCTCTATAAATAATTCCTCTGAACTTGGCCCTCAGGTGCCTCTGGGCTGCAGCACCAGCCTCAGGCTCTTGTTGATACTCTCTGGTCTGCTGGGCCAGACACCAAATGTTATTAGCAGACACTAAATAGGTCTCTCTTATTTAGTGGCCTTAATTTATTAAATCAGGCAGAAGTGCTGTGGGAAGAGGAGAGCTGGAATAGGGAGCAGAGCAAGCTTGAGTTTGTAATTGTCTGGATCAGGCCCCTGGAGATCCATGTGATCTGTGCACTAGAGGCACTGCTATTGCAGTGACTCATAAACAGATGTGCCCAATTTACATTGCAGCTTAATACCTTTGTTTAAAAAAAATTGCCTTTTTAAAAAGACAAATGTGTTAAAGCAGATGTTTCCAGTAAAACAAATACTTGTGTGATTTACAAACAACTTCCTACCGCCAGAACTCATTAGAAAATGTGGAAAAAAGAAAAACAGTTCTGTGTACCCAAAAAAATCCCAAAATAAGGACATAGCAGGGCAGTATTGCTTCACACTGAACAAAAGTTACTGCTGTGCTTGGGTTGGGAAGCAAGAGGTTAGAGCATGACTTTGCTTGCTGATAACTAAGGTTCACCCTGACCAGTTGCACACACTCAGGAGCAGAAACCTGTTTGTAAAAATACTTAACCAGCTTCTGTTATGTAGGATAGAGGGTAACTATATGGGATTGCCTGGGGGCTCCTAAATCCCCTCCATCCCACTGAAACCTGCACTGGGGGACTGGATGGCTGCAGGATGGCACTAACCCTAAAGCAGAGCTAACAGGAACAGCCCCTGGAGCAAGCCCTGCTCTGAGGAACCCCTCCCTGGGCATCATCTCCCCACAGCAGGAGGGGATGCTCAGGGGGTTCTGTGCCTCTGCCTCACCTGCAGCTCAGGTGTGCCTGCTCACTACTCCTCCAGCTTTTGGGAGAGTAATGCAGGCATGCCCTGAGAAGCTCCAGCTGTTCCAGCAAGCCCAGCACTCCTGCCCTGCAAGCCCAGCGCTCCTGTTTCACTCTGACACCCCATGTGGCCCTAATGGGTTTCCCAGGCTGCAGCTCCAGCACAGCCACCACTCTCTGTTAGCTGCAGGGGCTGGCAATCCCCTTTGCCTTCCAGCTCTCTGCAGCACAGGTAGCATATGTTTTTAATGCACTTGTCACCTATTTTATCCAGGCATTTATTGCAAAAGAAGCAGGGCCAGCAGATGTTTGTGGGTTGGCAGGCTGCTCCTCTCAATCCATTGTGAGTGTCCTGGGCAAATGGCTGGTCCAGCTTCTGAGAGGACACAAAGTCATGCAGGCAGATGGAAAGATGGGGAGGCATCCAGCAAGCCTGAATGGAGCAGAACAGGAGAATCAGGAGCAGAGAGGGTTTTGTTTCTTTCCTAGAGCACTGCAGGAGAGTGACCGAGGCCGTGTCACTGTGTGGATTTGTTCCAGTGCAGAGTCAGCTCAGCAAATGCTCCAGTGAGGGTGGTTCCTGCAGCATCTTGGGGTGCCTGCCCATTGTTCTGCTTCCCATGGGACTGTGGGGGTGCCTCTTGCAGCTGGAGAAGCTGGAGGATGGGCTGGAGGGTGTCTCACCCAGGAATGGTCACAGAGCAGCCAGGGGCACACAAGGAAACCACCAGGATGGTGTGAGCAGCTCCTGTTACTTCTCGTGGGTGTCTCATCAGGGATGTCCAGTTTGTCATTAGGAAAAATGACTGCTCATGTCAGGGGCTCTTGAGGAGAAGCAGGGCTGGGTGGATGCCCTGGAGGGTGGCTGTGGGATGAGACTGCCCCTGGTGTGTCAGCTTTCCCTGCCTTGCCATGGGGAGTGATCCACAGCCAGACCTGGAGTGCTGCCTTCCCATGGGGACCTGCTGGGACATGTCCAGAGGAATTAGAAGTATCCTGGGGGGAGGATTCTGCTGCTTCAGGGCACTCAGAGGTGCTTTTTTCAGCTCTCCGGTTGTTTCAGTGTTCCTGAACCCTTGCCCCAGCCCAGCTCAGTTTTAGCCATCAGTGAATGGAGGCTTGTGCTTGGCTCTCAGGGACCAGAAGGTTTCAGTGCTTAATTTCTTCAAAGTGAAGGGTGTAATTAATGCCTGGGGTGTACTTTGAGATCCTGGAGTCTCTTGGGCAGTGTGAAATCTGCTTTGGTCTATGAAAATCATCTCTGGCCAGCCCCACACACCAGGCATGGGCATCTCAGCGTGGCCACTCATCCTGTCACAGGGTTTGGGGTCTCCTGCTCTCTGCTGGTGCTGTCTTGTGGAGGCCATGGGCAGATGTAGCCCAAAACATCTTTCCTCTCCATGCTGACAGTCCCCAACCAGTGCAAATCGTCCTCTGGAGCCAAATGAAAAAAAAAAAAAAGTCCCCTAATTCCTTAAAAAGGGGGCATCTCTGTCTCCTTCCCTGCTATGCCACACAAATCTTGGTGATTTGTTCCTGAATTCCCTTTGTTTTTCAGCAATTTCTTCAAAAGGGAAAATTGTCACAAGTTGCTTTGTGCTGGCATTAGAGTAAACTATCTTTCAAAGTCCAGGCAAACAGGGTTAAAAACTGATATATTTTGGAAGCTTAGGAGAACTTAGGCAAATTTCCTTCCTGATATCTACAAAGCTTTTTTTTTTTCTTGCTGTCAGTATTGTTTTTGTGAGTGTTAAACATGAACATAAAGGAGAATGCAACAGATTGCAGGTATGTTGAGTTCCAGCACAATCAACTGCCATTATTTAAAGAAGATGCTTTTAACCAAGTCTTTAAAATTCCCTCCTCAGTTATCAATTTTCAGGTGTATAAGTGCACAGAATTGTTCCCTGTCCCACCCCCTCGTGGCACCATCACTCACACTCTGGGTGATCCACAGACATTTTACACCACCAAGCATTAACAGAAATAAATTAACACTTTAAAAGCTTAAGTGTTGTATTTCATAGGAGTCAGGCAGGATATTTGGAAGGGAAAGAAATGTAAATGGAATGAAATTCTTAAGCAAGATTATTGATATGACAGGACTAAAGAGCTTGGGATTCTGTGAAAAGTGCCTCTTTTCATCCCTCTAATAAGTCCATTACTTGCACTCGGGAATATTTTAAGGTCCTTTTCATGCTGACTCTGGAGTTGAGCATGCTTTGCATTTCAAGCTTTGTCTATGAATCAGTAGAAGCCAAAGTTATTTCTGCTTTAAAATAACAGGAGCAGGGAACAGCTAATCTCTTTTCATTCTGAGTCCTTACATTATTTTACTGGACAGAGTTTGTGTTGGCTACAAAACAGGGCATTCACAAAATCTATGAGAAGGAATTTAGTCTAAGAATGAAGCCTAGATTGCAGTATGCATAAAGACTCCTTTTCCTAAGGCCATTAAGAAATTCCAAATCTGAGCTATTTTGAACAGTGACATTAAATTAGCCTTGCTAATTCCAGTAATTCAAGCCGATAGCTGAGTTTACAAATCTACTAGATGAGGCCTTCCCATAATTACAATCTCAATGTGCTTTTCAGCTAAGGTGAGTTGGCACAAAAAAAAAAGATAAATAAATAAAAAGGGGGAAAATGCTCTTTCTGTTCTGGCTTTTGAGATGAATATCTGTAAAGAACAGTTAAGCAGCTGTATTGCACCAATAAGACATCCCCTGTCCTGGACTGGTAAGTTCATTTTGCCTTTAATGTGCAAGAGAAATGCAGGGGAGAGACTGGATTTTCCCCTGCTTTGTTTTTTCTGTTGTCTCTTTACAAAGGAGAATTCATGCTGCTGGTGCTTGTAGTTCAGTTTTTAGTTGTTTATTTACAGGTGGTAATTCTTCCTGGGAAAAGAAAGAGTGTGACTGGTTACCCTCTTTTGTGGGCAGAAAAAAAAAACCCCAACCTTTGGTGGATAAATCCAGGTTAGAGCAGGTGCAACAATGATACAAAGGTGCAACCCTTATTATTCCTCTGTACAAAGATGTTGATTTGCAGATCCCAACACAGCTAAACATTCCCAGTGTGATGGGAGGGTTTTGAGAATGTGTTTTCAAAGCCATAAGGCACAAAAACATGAAACAAATAAAATTGAGTGCATTATTTAAAAGGGTGTTAATTTTATTAGAGCCGAGCTGAGGTAATATAAGCGCAAACCTAAGTATTCACATCAGCACTTAACTCGGGCTGCAATGTTCATAAAATGTCCTTTTGATCAAGCTGTGAGTGTTTTGATCCTTATTCTGTGAGCATCATTCAAAGTGACCTAACTGTGGCTCCAAACAGGCATCTGCAGCTGCAGAAGTCCTTGAGCAATAACAGGTCAGGAACTTGAATGTGTGCTCTGCCAGGAATGCTAATATTGCAATCTCTTGTTGTTGTTGTTGTTGTTCCCAATAAGAAGGAAAGGGCAAAAACTCTCACGAAATAAAACTTCCCAACAGAAAATTGTCCTACCAGCATCAACTGTGGATACTTGTGTCAATAATATTAAACAAAATGATGATTTTAATCTATCAGACTAATAATGGCATGGCTGCTAAATAATTTTATATCATCCCCACATGGGTGTTTGACCTTTCTCTTCTTGGTAGCACTGTCACCACTGGCACATTGGTGATTTTCCTGATTTAAGAGGATGTTTTTCTGCTGGGCACCCCCAGGATTTGGGTGCAAGTCCTGCAGCTCACAAACCATGGCAGCACATTGCACAACCACGTGGAGCCTGTTTGGAGTAGGGATGGATGCTTGCAGAACCTGGCAGTCATCCCACCTTGTCCACAGGCTCAGGTACATGCAGCAGATTGTGCCCCCAAATACTGCTTATGGCAAAGTCAGGTAGAAACAGTTCTGCTGTTTTTAGGGTGCTGCTTTTGCTCTCCAAGGCTGGGATGATGGTGGGAAGGAGTGAGGTGGGATGGGGGGCACAAGCAAGGCTCTTTTTCTGAGGCAGTGAAGAGATGGGGGAGGCAGAAATGCAATTCTTGATTTCCAGGAAACTCTTATCTCTAATCTCTGTAATCCATTTTAGAGAGGATTTTGTGATTTTGAAGGGATTTACAAACTGGATTACATAGCCTTTTTATTTTGATTTTCCACTGTGATTGTGATGTCCCTGAGAGAGAGCCATGAGTGCTTCAGATAGGATGGAGAAGGAGGCATCTGTGGGCTTGGGCCTTGGAGCCCTATTGAGTTGTCACCTCCTTGCTGGGTCAGTGGAGGTGTCCCCAGAACAATTTGGATTCTCCCACATGACCGGTGTGTCCTCATCCCTGGCACCTTCCTGTGGCAGTACCAGCTGTCCTGGGGAGATGCCAGCAGGAGCTCAGGGCCAGTCCCCTCCATCCCTTGCTCCCTCTCTCTGCACTGGGAGCAGTCCAGGTGATCTCCTTGAGCTCCAGCATGGTCCCAAGCATGACAGGGATGCCCTTGGACCCCAGGAAGGTGCCAGTGTGATGGCAGAGGTCCAGCACAGCCCAAGCACTGCAGCCACGCTGTCCTGGTGCTCAGCAGGGATGACACTGGGATTCCCATTGGAGCTGCCACCACCATTCAATCCAGCTTTTAGCACCCTCATTCCAGTGCTTTGGGGTCAGGGTTTGCTCTGGCCTGGGAGGGGCAGGGAGCAGAAATCAGCCAGGGTTTGTGTCAGAGGTTACAGGCACCCAGTGAGCAGCTGGGCTTAATTTGGGTCTTTCTTCACTGCCATGCAGTGCAAAGCCAGGTCCTGGTGTCAGACTACAGAGGCTGTTCCTGGGGCTGCTTCCAGTGCAGGGAAGATTCCTGAAGCTGTTAAAACATTCAGCCTATGAACCCAAACCTTCTTCTATATGAAGTGGAAAAGTTGGGTGTGGTGATGTTTCCCAGGACCTTCTGCATTACTCCATTTTTACAGTCACTTTAATGTTGTTTTAATGCAGGTCCAGGATTTTTAAAAATTGGTTTAATTATGCAGGTTAACACAATGAGAAAAGCCAGGTGATACTGTTGCCACGTGGCTCCCTTGCCTTGGCAGCTCTCTCACCTCAGCTCCTGCTCCATGCAAAACATTCCCCTGGCATGGAAGGGGGAGCTGGCTGTCCCTCCATGCTGGGGACCCTGGGCAGTGCCAGAGCACCAAACCTCAGGAAGTTTCTCCAGGAGCAGAGGCAGGCTGAGCAGAGGAGCGTGGAGCATCACCATGCCTGAGCCTGCCTGCCAGTTCTGCTGTGGGCTGAGCTGGGGTGTCCATGCACAACCCAAACTCTTGGGTTTTGACCTGAAATCTCACTCGAGATATTTCCCTTGGTATTGTGAGTTGTAGCCTGGTGGATGTGCAGGGATTTTTCACTGAGTGTAGACATTGCACAAAGTCCTTGTCCCCTCTGACTGAATAGGCACATTCCTGGTTGCCTACTTGAAGCAGGAATGCACAAACCCCTGGTGTCTGTGGCCTGGGCACTTCCAGGGCTGGTTTCCTCACACAGTGAGTCACAAAGGGAGGTTCACATGTTCCTGGGTGCCATAACACCACCATGAGCTTTCCAATCAAGCATTGAGAAACATCCTTCTGCCTTGAGGGCT